>NW_026061079.1:1797500-2493416 GCF_929443795.1 Astur gentilis | reverse complement strand
AGGATTCGGGACTCGGGCATGCCCAGAGGAGGAACATCTCATGGCTCTCTTCCTCGGCAGAGCCTGATTCCGAAAAGGCACACGTCCGGCTCCTTGTCCCACAAGGAAGGTGGCAGCCCTGAAAGCTGTTGCTGGTCTTCACCGTCCCCCTGCAGCCTATTCACAGGCACATCAGGATCTGGGACCCGGGCTTGCCCAGAGGAGGAACATCTCATGGCTCTCGTCCTCGGCAGGGCCTGTTTCCGAAAAGGCACACGTATGGCTCCTTGTACCACACGGAAGGTGGCAGCCCTGAAAGCTGTTGCTGGTCTTCACCGTCCCCCTGCAGCCTATTCACAGGCACATCAGGATCTGGGACCCGGGCTTGCCCAGAGGAGGAACATCTCATGGCTCTCGTCCTCGGCAGGGCCCGATTCCGAAAAGGCACACGTCCGGCTCCTTGTCCCACACGGAAGTTGGCACCCCTGAAGGATGTTGCTGGTCTTCACCGTCCCCCTGCAGCCTATTCACAGGCACAACAGGATTCACGATGCGGGCTTGCCCAGAGGAGGAACATCTCATGGCTCTCGTCCTCGGCAGGGCCTCTTTCCGAAAAGGCACACGTCTGGCTCCTTGTCCCACACGGAAGGTGGCAGCCCTGAAAGCTGTTGCTGGTCTTCATCATCCCCCTGCAGCCTATTCACAGGCACAACAGGATTCAGGACCCGGGCATGCCCAGAGGAGGAACATCTCATGGCTCTCTTCCTCGGCAGAGCCCGATTCCGAAAAGGCACACGTATGGCTCCTTGTCCCACAAGGAAGGTGGCAGCCCTGAAAGCTGTTGCTGGTCTTCACCGTCCCCCTGCAGCCTATTGACAGGTATGACAGGATCTGGGACCCGGGCTTGCCCAGAGGAGGAACATCTCATGGCTCTCGTCCTCGGCAGAGCCTGATTCCGAAAAGGCACACGTCCTGCTCCTTATCCCACACGGAAGGTGGCAGCCCTGAAAGCTGTTGCTGGTCTTCACCGTCCCCCTGCAGCCTATTGACAGGTATGACAGGATCTGGGACCCGGGCTTGCCCAGAGGAGGAACATCTCATGGCTCTCGTCCTCGGCAGAGCCTGATTCCAAAAAGGCACACGTTCGCCTCCTTGTCCCACACGGAAGGTGGCAGCCCTGAAAGCTGTTGCTGGTCTTCACCGTCCCCCTGCAGCCTATTCACAGGCACAACAGGATCTGGGACCCGGGCTTGCCCAGAGGAGGAACATCTCATGGCTCTCGTCGTCGGCAGGGCCTCTTTCCGAAAAGGCACACGTCCGGCTCCTTGTCCCACACGGAAGGTGGCAGCCCTGAAAGCTGTTGCTGGTCTTCACCGTCCCCCTGCAGCCTCTTCACAGGCACAACAGGATCTGGGACCCGGGCTTGCCCAGAGGAGGAACATCTCATGGCTCTCGTCCTCGGCAGAGCCTGATTCCGAAAAGGCACACGTCCGGCTCCTTGTCCCACACGGAAGGTGGCAGCCCTGAAAGCTGTTGCTGGTCTTCACCGTCCCCCTGCAGCCTATTCAAAGGCAGAACAGGATTCGGGACCCGGGCATGCCCAGAGGAGGAACATCTCATGGCTCTCTTCCTCGGCAGAGCCTGATTCCGAAAAGGCACACGTCCGGCTCCTTGTCCCACATGGAAGGTGGCAGCCCTGAAAGCTGTTGCTGGTCTTCACCGTCCCCCTGCAGCCTATTCACAGGCACAACAGGATCTGGGGCCCGGGCTTGCCCAGAGGAGGAACATCTCATGGCTCTCGTCCTCGGCAGGGCCTGATTCCGAAAAGGCACACGTCCGGCTCCTTGTCCCACACGGAAGTTGGCACCCCTGAAGGATGTTGCTGGTCTTCACCGTCCCCCTGCAGCCTATTCACAGGCACAATAGGATTTAGGACCTGGGCATGCCCAGAGGAGGAACATCTCATGGCTCTCGTCCTCGGCAGAGCCTGATTCCGAAAAGGCACACGTCCGGCTCCTTGTCCCACACGGAAGGTGGCAGGCCGGAAAGATGTTGCTGGTCTTCACCGTCCCCCTGCAGCCTATTCACAGGCACAACAGGATCTGGGACCCGGGATTGCCCAGAGGAGGAACATCTCATGGCTCTCGTCCTCGGCAGAGTCTGATTCTGGAAAGGCACACGTCCGGCTCCTTGTCCCACACGGAAGGTGGCAGGCCGGAAAGATGTTGCTGGTCTTCACCGTCCCCCTGCAGCCTATTCACAGGCACAACAGGATCTGGGACCGGGGCTTGCCCAGAGGAGGAACATCTCATGGCTCTAGTCCTCGGCAGAGCCTGATCCTGGAAAGGTAAATGTCCGGCTCCTTGTCCCACACGGAAGGTGGCAGGCTGGAAAGATGTTGCTGGTCTTCACCGTCCCCCTGCAGCCTATTCAAAGGCACAACAGGATTCGGGACCCGGGCATGCCCAGAGGAGGAACATCTCATCGCTCTCTTCCTCGGCAGAGCCTGATTCCGAAAAGGCACACGTCCGGCTCCTTGTCCCACACGGAAGGTGGCAGCCCTCAAAGCTGTTGCTGGTCTTCACCATCTCCCTGCAGCCTATTCACAGGCACGACAGGATTCAGGACCCGGGCATGCCCAGAGGAGGAACATCTCATGGCTCTCGTCCTCGGCAGGGCCTGATTCCGAAAAGGCACACGTCCGGGTCCTTATCCCACAAGGAAGGTGGCAGCCCTGAAAGCTGTTGCTGGTCTTCACCGTCCCCCTGCAGCCTATTCACAGGCACATCAGGATCTGGGACCCGGGCTTGCCCAGAGGAGGAACATCTCATGGCTGTCGTCCTCGGCAGAGCCTGATTCCGGAAAGGCACACGTTCGGCTCCTTGTCCCACACGGAAGGTGGCAGCCCTGAAAGCTGTTGCTGGTCTTCACCGTCCCCCTGCAGCCTATTCACAGGCACATTAGGATTTAGGACCCGGGCATGCCCAGAGGAGGAACATCTCATGGCTCTCTTCCTCGGCAGAGCCCGATTCCGAAAAGGCACATGTCCGGCTCCTTGTCCCACACGGAAGGTGGCAGGTTGGAAAGATGT
Source organism: Astur gentilis (assembly GCF_929443795.1). NCBI lineage: Eukaryota > Metazoa > Chordata > Aves > Accipitriformes > Accipitridae > Astur > Astur gentilis. Next base: position 2,490,346 of record NW_026061079.1, on the reverse strand, counting down.
TGCTGGTCTTCACCGTCTCCCTGCAGCCTATTCACAGGCACAACAGGATCTGGGACCTGGGCTTGCCCAGAGGAGGAACATCTCATGGCTCTCGTCCTCGGCAGGGCCTGTTTCCGAAAAGGCACACGTCTGGCTCCTTGTCCCACATTGAAGGTGGCAGGCTGGAAAGATGTTGCTGGTCTTCACCGTCCCCCTGCAGCCTATTCACAGGCACAACAGGATTCGGGACTCGGGCATGCCCAGAGGAGGAACATCTCATGGCTCTCTTCCTCGGCAGAGCCTGATTCCGAAAAGGCACACGTCCGGCTCCTTGTCCCACAAGGAAGGTGGCAGCCCTGAAAGCTGTTGCTGGTCTTCACCGTCCCCCTGCAGCCTATTCACAGGCACATCAGGATCTGGGACCCGGGCTTGCCCAGAGGAGGAACATCTCATGGCTCTCGTCCTCGGCAGGGCCTGTTTCCGAAAAGGCACACGTATGGCTCCTTGTACCACACGGAAGGTGGCAGCCCTGAAAGCTGTTGCTGGTCTTCACCGTCCCCCTGCAGCCTATTCACAGGCACATCAGGATCTGGGACCCGGGCTTGCCCAGAGGAGGAACATCTCATGGCTCTCGTCCTCGGCAGGGCCCGATTCCGAAAAGGCACACGTCCGGCTCCTTGTCCCACACGGAAGTTGGCACCCCTGAAGGATGTTGCTGGTCTTCACCGTCCCCCTGCAGCCTATTCACAGGCACAACAGGATTCACGATGCGGGCTTGCCCAGAGGAGGAACATCTCATGGCTCTCGTCCTCGGCAGGGCCTCTTTCCGAAAAGGCACACGTCTGGCTCCTTGTCCCACACGGAAGGTGGCAGCCCTGAAAGCTGTTGCTGGTCTTCATCATCCCCCTGCAGCCTATTCACAGGCACAACAGGATTCAGGACCCGGGCATGCCCAGAGGAGGAACATCTCATGGCTCTCTTCCTCGGCAGAGCCCGATTCCGAAAAGGCACACGTATGGCTCCTTGTCCCACAAGGAAGGTGGCAGCCCTGAAAGCTGTTGCTGGTCTTCACCGTCCCCCTGCAGCCTATTGACAGGTATGACAGGATCTGGGACCCGGGCTTGCCCAGAGGAGGAACATCTCATGGCTCTCGTCCTCGGCAGAGCCTGATTCCGAAAAGGCACACGTCCTGCTCCTTATCCCACACGGAAGGTGGCAGCCCTGAAAGCTGTTGCTGGTCTTCACCGTCCCCCTGCAGCCTATTGACAGGTATGACAGGATCTGGGACCCGGGCTTGCCCAGAGGAGGAACATCTCATGGCTCTCGTCCTCGGCAGAGCCTGATTCCAAAAAGGCACACGTTCGCCTCCTTGTCCCACACGGAAGGTGGCAGCCCTGAAAGCTGTTGCTGGTCTTCACCGTCCCCCTGCAGCCTATTCACAGGCACAACAGGATCTGGGACCCGGGCTTGCCCAGAGGAGGAACATCTCATGGCTCTCGTCGTCGGCAGGGCCTCTTTCCGAAAAGGCACACGTCCGGCTCCTTGTCCCACACGGAAGGTGGCAGCCCTGAAAGCTGTTGCTGGTCTTCACCGTCCCCCTGCAGCCTCTTCACAGGCACAACAGGATCTGGGACCCGGGCTTGCCCAGAGGAGGAACATCTCATGGCTCTCGTCCTCGGCAGAGCCTGATTCCGAAAAGGCACACGTCCGGCTCCTTGTCCCACACGGAAGGTGGCAGCCCTGAAAGCTGTTGCTGGTCTTCACCGTCCCCCTGCAGCCTATTCAAAGGCAGAACAGGATTCGGGACCCGGGCATGCCCAGAGGAGGAACATCTCATGGCTCTCTTCCTCGGCAGAGCCTGATTCCGAAAAGGCACACGTCCGGCTCCTTGTCCCACATGGAAGGTGGCAGCCCTGAAAGCTGTTGCTGGTCTTCACCGTCCCCCTGCAGCCTATTCACAGGCACAACAGGATCTGGGGCCCGGGCTTGCCCAGAGGAGGAACATCTCATGGCTCTCGTCCTCGGCAGGGCCTGATTCCGAAAAGGCACACGTCCGGCTCCTTGTCCCACACGGAAGTTGGCACCCCTGAAGGATGTTGCTGGTCTTCACCGTCCCCCTGCAGCCTATTCACAGGCACAATAGGATTTAGGACCTGGGCATGCCCAGAGGAGGAACATCTCATGGCTCTCGTCCTCGGCAGAGCCTGATTCCTAAAAGGCACACGTCCGGCTCCTTGTCCCACACGGAAGGTGGCAGGCCGGAAAGATGTTGCTGGTCTTCACCGTCCCCCTGCAGCCTATTCACAGGCACAACAGGATCTGGGACCCGGGATTGCCCAGAGGAGGAACATCTCATGGCTCTCGTCCTCGGCAGAGTCTGATTCTGGAAAGGCACACGTCCGGCTCCTTGTCCCACACGGAAGGTGGCAGGCCGGAAAGATGTTGCTGGTCTTCACCGTCCCCCTGCAGCCTATTCACAGGCACAACAGGATCTGGGACCGGGGCTTGCCCAGAGGAGGAACATCTCATGGCTCTAGTCCTCGGCAGAGCCTGATCCTGGAAAGGTAAATGTCCGGCTCCTTGTCCCACACGGAAGGTGGCAGGCTGGAAAGATGTTGCTGGTCTTCACCGTCCCCCTGCAGCCTATTCAAAGGCACAACAGGATTCGGGACCCGGGCATGCCCAGAGGAGGAACATCTCATCGCTCTCTTCCTCGGCAGAGCCTGATTCCGAAAAGGCACACGTCCGGCTCCTTGTCCCACACGGAAGGTGGCAGCCCTCAAAGCTGTTGCTGGTCTTCACCATCTCCCTGCAGCCTATTCACAGGCACGACAGGATTCAGGACCCGGGCATGCCCAGAGGAGGAACATCTCATGGCTCTCGTCCTCGGCAGGGCCTGATTCCGAAAAGGCACACGTCCGGGTCCTTATCCCACAAGGAAGGTGGCAGCCCTGAAAGCTGTTGCTGGTCTTCACCGTCCCCCTGCAGCCTATTCACAGGCACATCAGGATCTGGGACCCGGGCTTGCCCAGAGGAGGAACATCTCATGGCTGTCGTCCTCGGCAGAGCCTGATTCCGGAAAGGCACACGTTCGGCTCCTTGTCCCACACGGAAGGTGGCAGCCCTGAAAGCTGTTGCTGGTCTTCACCGTCCCCCTGCAGCCTATTCACAGGCACATTAGGATTTAGGACCCGGGCATGCCCAGAGGAGGAACATCTCATGGCTCTCTTCCTCGGCAGAGCCCGATTCCGAAAAGGCACATGTCCGGCTCCTTGTCCCACACGGAAGGTGGCAGGTTGGAAAGATGTTGCTGGTCTTCACCGTCTCCCTGCAGCCTATTCACAGGCACAACAGGATCTGGGACCTGGGCTTGCCCAGAGGAGGAACATCTCATGGCTCTCGTCCTCGGCAGGGCCTGTTTCCGAAAAGGCACACGTCTGGCTCCTTGTCCCACATTGAAGGTGGCAGGCCGGAAAGCTGTTGCTGGTCTTCACCGTCCCCCTGCAGCCTCTTCACAGGCACAACAGGATCTGGGACCCGGGCTTGCCCAGAGGAGGAACATCTCATGGCTCTCGTCCTCGGCAGGGCCTGATTCCGAAAAGGCACACGTCCGGCTCCTTGTCCCACACGGAAGGTGGCAGCCCTGAAAGCTGTTGCTGGTCTTCACCGTCCCCCTGCAGCCTATTCAAAGGCAGAACAGGATTCGGGACCCGGGCATGCCCAGAGGAGGAACATCTCATGGCTCTCTTCCTCGGCAGAGCCTGATTCCGAAAAGGCACACGTCCGGCTCCTTGTCCCACACGGAAGGTGGCAGCCCTGAAAGCTGTTGCTGGTCTTCACCGTCCCCCTGCAGCCTATTCACAGGCACAACAGGATTCGGGACCCGGGCATGCCCAGAGGAGGAACATCTCATGGCTCTCGTCCTCGGCAGGGCCTGTTTCCGAAAAGGCACACGTCTGGCTCCTTGTCCCACATTGAAGGTGGCAGGCCGGAAAGCTGTTGCTGGTCTTCACCGTCCCCCTGCAGCCTATTCACAGACACATCAGGATCTGGGACCCGGGCTTGCCCAGAGGAGGAACATCTCATGGCTCTCGTCCTCGGCAGGGCCTCATTCCGAAAAGGCACACGTCCGGCTCCTTGTCCCACAAGGAAGGTGGCAGCCCTGAAAGCTGTTGCTGGTCTTCACCGTCCCCCTGCAGCCTATTCACAGGCACATCAGGATCTGGGACCCGGGCTTGCCCAGAGGAGGAACATCTCATGGCTCTCGTCCTCGGCAGGGCCTGTTTCCGAAAAGGCACACGTATGGCTCCTTGTACCACACGGAAGGTGGCAGCCCTGAAAGCTGTTGCTGGTCTTCACCGTCCCCCTGCAGCCTATTCACAGGCACATCAGGATCTGGGACCCGGGCTTGCCCAGAGGAGGAACATCTCATGGCTCTCGTCCTCGGCAGGGCCCGATTCCGAAAAGGCACACGTCCGGCTCCTTGTCCCACACGGAAGTTGGCACCCCTGAAGGATGTTGCTGGTCTTCACCGTCCCCCTGCAGCCTATTCACAGGCACAACAGGATTCACGATGCGGGCTTGCCCAGAGGAGGAACATCTCATGGCTCTCGTCCTCGGCAGGGCCTCTTTCCGAAAAGGCACACGTCTGGCTCCTTGTCCCACACGGAAGGTGGCAGCCCTGAAAGCTGTTGCTGGTCTTCACCATCCCCCTGCAGCCTATTCACAGGCACAACAGGATTCAGGACCCGGGCATGCCCAGAGGAGGAACATCTCATGGCTCTCGTCCTCGGCAGAGCCCGATTCCGAAAAGGCACACGTATGGCTCCTTGTCCCACAAGGAAGGTGGCAGCCCTGAAAGCTGTTGCTGGTCTTCACCGTCCCCCTGCAGCCTATTGACAGGTATGACAGGATCTGGGACCCGGGCTTGCCCAGAGGAGGAACATCTCATGGCTCTCGTCCTCGGCAGAGCCTGATTCCGAAAAGGCACACGTCCTGCTCCTTATCCCACACGGAAGGTGGCAGCCCTGAAAGCTGTTGCTGGTCTTCACCGTCCCCCTGCAGCCTATTGACAGGTATGACAGGATCTGGGACCCGGGCTTGCCCAGAGGAGGAACATCTCATGGCTCTCGTCCTCGGCAGAGCCTGATTCCAAAAAGGCACACGTTCGCCTCCTTGTCCCACACGGAAGGTGGCAGCCCTGAAAGCTGTTGCTGGTCTTCACCGTCCCCCTGCAGCCTATTCACAGGCACAACAGGATCTGGGACCCGGGCTTGCCCAGAGGAGGAACATCTCATGGCTCTCGTCGTCGGCAGGGCCTCTTTCCGAAAAGGCACACGTCCGGCTCCTTGTCCCACACGGAAGGTGGCAGCCCTGAAAGCTGTTGCTGGTCTTCACCGTCCCCCTGCAGCCTCTTCACAGGCACAACAGGATCTGGGACCCGGGCTTGCCCAGAGGAGGAACATCTCATGGCTCTCGTCCTCGGCAGAGCCTGATTCCGAAAAGGCACACGTCCGGCTCCTTGTCCCACACGGAAGGTGGCAGCCCTGAAAGCTGTTGCTGGTCTTCACCGTCCCCCTGCAGCCTATTCAAAGGCAGAACAGGATTCGGGACCCGGGCATGCCCAGAGGAGGAACATCTCATGGCTCTCTTCCTCGGCAGAGCCTGATTCCGAAAAGGCACACGTCCGGCTCCTTGTCCCACACGGAAGGTGGCAGCCCTGAAAGCTGTTGCTGGTCTTCACCGTCCCCCTGCAGCCTATTCACAGGCACAACAGGATCTGGGGCCCGGGCTTGCCCAGAGGAGGAACATCTCATGGCTCTCGTCCTCGGCAGGGCCTGATTCCGAAAAGGCACACGTCCGGCTCCTTGTCCCACACGGAAGTTGGCACCCCTGAAGGATGTTGCTGGTCTTCACCGTCCCCCTGCAGCCTATTCACAGGCACAATAGGATTTAGGACCTGGGCATGCCCAGAGGAGGAACATCTCATGGCTCTCGTCCTCGGCAGAGCCTGATTCCGAAAAGGCACACGTCCGGCTCCTTGTCCCACACGGAAGGTGGCAGGCCGGAAAGATGTTGCTGGTCTTCACCGTCCCCCTGCAGCCTATTCACAGGCACAACAGGATCTGGGACCCGGGATTGCCCAGAGGAGGAACATCTCATGGCTCTCGTCCTCGGCAGAGTCTGATTCTGGAAAGGCACACGTCCGGCTCCTTGTCCCACACGGAAGGTGGCAGGCCGGAAAGATGTTGCTGGTCTTCACCGTCCCCCTGCAGCCTATTCACAGGCACAACAGGATCTGGGACCGGGGCTTGCCCAGAGGAGGAACATCTCATGGCTCTAGTCCTCGGCAGAGCCTGATCCTGGAAAGGTAAATGTCCGGCTCCTTGTCCCACACGGAAGGTGGCAGGCTGGAAAGATGTTGCTGGTCTTCACCGTCCCCCTGCAGCCTATTCAAAGGCACAACAGGATTCGGGACCCGGGCATGCCCAGAGGAGGAACATCTCATCGCTCTCTTCCTCGGCAGAGCCTGATTCCGAAAAGGCACACGTCCGGCTCCTTGTCCCACACGGAAGGTGGCAGCCCTCAAAGCTGTTGCTGGTCTTCACCATCTCCCTGCAGCCTATTCACAGGCACGACAGGATTCAGGACCCGGGCATGCCCAGAGGAGGAACATCTCATGGCTCTCGTCCTCGGCAGGGCCTGATTCCGAAAAGGCACACGTCCGGGTCCTTATCCCACAAGGAAGGTGGCAGCCCTGAAAGCTGTTGCTGGTCTTCACCGTCCCCCTGCAGCCTATTCACAGGCACATCAGGATCTGGGACCCGGGCTTGCCCAGAGGAGGAACATCTCATGGCTGTCGTCCTCGGCAGAGCCTGATTCCGGAAAGGCACACGTTCGGCTCCTTGTCCCACACGGAAGGTGGCAGCCCTGAAAGCTGTTGCTGGTCTTCACCGTCCCCCTGCAGCCTATTCACAGGCACATTAGGATTTAGGACCCGGGCATGCCCAGAGGAGGAACATCTCATGGCTCTCTTCCTCGGCAGAGCCCGATTCCGAAAAGGCACATGTCCGGCTCCTTGTCCCACACGGAAGGTGGCAGGTTGGAAAGATGTTGCTGGTCTTCACCGTCTCCCTGCAGCCTATTCACAGGCACAACAGGATCTGGGACCTGGGCTTGCCCAGAGGAGGAACATCTCATGGCTCTCGTCCTCGGCAGGGCCTGTTTCCGAAAAGGCACACGTCTGGCTCCTTGTCCCACATTGAAGGTGGCAGGCCGGAAAGCTGTTGCTGGTCTTCACCGTCCCCCTGCAGCCTCTTCACAGGCACAACAGGATCTGGGACCCGGGCTTGACCAGAGGAGGAACATCTCATGGCTCTCGTCCTCGGCAGGGCCTGATTCCGAAAAGGCACAAGTCCGGCTCCTTGTCCCACACGGAAGGTGGCAGCCCTGAAAGCTGTTGCTGGTCTTCACCGTCCCCCTGCAGCCTATTCAAAGGCAGAACAGGATTCGGGACCCGGGCATGCCCAGAGGAGGAACATCTCATGGCTCTCTTCCTCGGCAGAGCCTGATTCCGAAAAGGCACACGTCCGGCTCCTTGTCCCACACGGAAGGTGGCAGCCCTGAAAGCTGTTGCTGGTCTTCACCGTCCCCCTGCAGCCTATTCACAGGCACAACAGGATTCGGGACCCGGGCATGCCCAGAGGAGGAACATCTCATGGCTCTCGTCCTCGGCAGGGCCTGTTTCCGAAAAGGCACACGTCTGGCTCCTTGTCCCACATTGAAGGTGGCAGGCCGGAAAGCTGTTGCTGGTCTTCACCGTCCCCCTGCAGCCTATTCACAGACACATCAGGATCTGGGACCCGGGCTTGCCCAGAGGAGGAACATCTCATGGCTCTCGTCCTCGGCAGGGCCTCATTCCGAAAAGGCACACGTCCGGCTCCTTGTCCCACAAGGAAGGTGGCAGCCCTGAAAGCTGTTGCTGGTCTTCACTGTCCCCCTGCAGCCTATTCAAAGGCACAACAGGATTCACGACGCGGGCTTGCCCAGAGGAGGAACATCTCATGGCTCTCTTCCTCGGCAGAGCCTGATTCCGGAAAGGCACACGTTCGGCTCCTTGTCCCACACGGACGGTGGCAGCCCTGAAAGCTGTTGCTGGTCTTGACCGTCCCCCTGCAGCCTATTCACAGGCACAACAGGATCTTGGACCGGGGCTTGCCCAGAGGAGGAACATCTCATGGCTCTAGTCCTCGGCAGAGCCTGATCCTGGAAAGGTAAATGTCCGGCTCCTTGTCCCACACGGAAGGTGGCAGGCTGGAAAGATGTTGCTGGTCTTCACCGTCCCCCTGCAGCCTATTCAAAGGCACAACAGGATTCGGGACCCGGGCATGCCCAGAGGAGGAACATCTCATGGCTCTCTTCCTCGGCAGAGCCTGATTCTGAAAAGGCACACGTCCGGCTCCTTGTCCCACACGGAAGGTGGCAGCCCTCAAAGCTGTTGCTGGTCTTCACCATCTCCCTGCAGCCTATTCACAGGCACAACAGGATTCAGGACCCGGGCATGACCAGAGGAGGAACATCTCATGGCTCTCGTCCTCGGCAGGGCCTGATTCCGAAAAGGCACACGTCCGGGTCCTTATCCCACAAGGAAGGTGGCAGCCCTGAAAGCTGTTGCTGGTCTTCACCATCCCCCTGCAGCCTATTCACAGGCACATCAGGATCTGGGACCCGGGCTTGCCCAGAGGAGGAACATCTCATGGCTCTCGTCCTCGGCAGAGCCTGATTCCGGAAAGGCACACGTTCGGCTCCTTGTCCCACACGGAAGGTGGCAGCCCTGAAAGCTGTTGCTGGTCTTCACCGTCCCCCTGCAGCCTATTCACAGGCACAATAGGATTTAGGACCCGGGCATGCCCAGAGGAGGAACATCTCATGGCTCTCTTCCTCGGCAGAGCCCGATTCCGAAAAGGCACACGTCCGGCTCCTTGTCCCACAAGGAAGGTGGCAGCCCTGAAAGCTGTTGCTGGTCTTCACCATCCCCCTGCAGGCTATTCACAGGCACAACAGGATCTGGGGCCCGGGCTTGCCCAGAGGAGGAACATCTCATGGCTCTCGTCCTCGGCAGAGCCTGATTCCGGAAAGGCACATGTCCGGCTCCTTGTCCCACACGGAAGGTGGCAGGTTGGAAAGATGTTGCTGGTCTTCACCGTCTCCCTGCAGCCTATTCACAGGCACAACAGGATCTGGGGCCCGGGCTTGCCCAGAGGAGGAACATCTCATGGCTCTCGTCGTCGGCAGGGCCTCTTTCCGAAAAGGCACACGTCCGGCTCCTTGTCCCACACGGAAGGTGGCAGCCCTGAAAGCTGTTGCTGGTCTTCACCGTCCCCCTGCAGCCTCTTCACAGGCACAACAGGATCTGGGACCCGGGCTTGCCCAGAGGAGGAACATCTCATGGCTCTCGTCCTCGGCAGGGCCTGATTCCGAAAAGGCACACGTCCGGCTCCTTGTCCCACACGGAAGGTGGCAGCCCTGAAAGCTGTTGCTGGTCTTCACCGTCCCCCTGCAGCCTATTGGCAGGTATGACAGGATCTGGGACCCGGGCTTGCCCAGAGGAGGAACATCTCATGGCTCTCGTCCTCGGCAGAGCCTGATTCCAAAAAGGCACACGTTCGGCTCCTTGTCCCACACGGAAGGTGGCAGCCCTGAAAGCTGTTGCTGGTCTTCACCGTCCCCCTGCAGCCTATTCAAAGGCACAACAGGATTCACAACGCGGGCTTGCCCAGAGGAGGAACATCTCATGGCTCTCGTCCTCGGCAGGGCCTCTTTCCGAAAAGGCACATGTCCGGCTCCTTGTCACACACGGAAGGTGGCAGGCCGGAAAGCTGTTGCTGGTCTTCACTGTCCCCCTGCAGCCTATTCACAGGCACAACAGGATTCACGACACGGCTTGAACAGAGGAGGAACATCTCATGGCTCTCGTCCTCGGCAGAGCCTGATTCCAAAAAGGCACTCGTCCGGCTCCTTGTCCCACACGGAAGGTGGCAGCCCTGAAAGCTCTTGCTGGTCTTCACCGTCCCCCTGCAGCCTATTCACAGGCACAACAGGATCTGGGACCCGGGCGTGCCCAGAGGAGGAACATCTCATGGCTCTCGTCCTCGGCAGAGCCCGATTCCGAAAAGGCACACGTCCGGCTCCTTGTCCCACACGGAAGGTGGCAGGCCGAAAAGCTGTTGTTGGTCTTCAGCGTCCCCCTGCAGCCTATTCACAGGCACAACAGGATTCAGGACCCGGGCTTGCCCACAGGAGGAACATCTCATGGCTCTCGTCCTCGGCAGAGCCTGATTCCGAAAAAGCACACGTCCGGCTCCTTGTCCCACACGGAAGGTGGCAGCCCTGAAAGCTGTTGCTGGTCTTCACCGTCCCCCTGCAGCCTATTCACAGGTACAACAGGATCTGGGACCCGGGCTTGCCCAGAGGAGGAGCATCTCATGGCTCTCGTCCTCGGCAGAGTCTGATTCTGGAAAGGCACACGTCCGGCTCCTTGTCCCACACGGAAGGTGGCAGTCCGGAAAGATGTTGCTGGTCTTCACCGTCCCCCTGCAGCCTATTCACAGGCACAACAGGATCTTGGACCGGGGCTTGCCCAGAGGAGGAACATCTCATGGCTCTAGTCCTCGGCAGAGCCTGATCCTGGAAAGGTAAATGTCCGGCTCCTTGTCCCACACGGAAGGTGGCAGGCTGGAAAGATGTTGCTGGTCTTCACCGTCCCCCTGCAGCCTATTCAAAGGCACAACAGGATTCGGGACCCGGGCATGCCCAGAGGAGGAACATCTCATGGCTCTCTTCCTCGGCAGAGCCTGATTCCGAAAAGGCACACGTCCGTCTCCTTGTCCCACACGGAAGGTGGCAGCCCTCAAAGCTGTTGCTGGTCTTCACCATCTCCCTGCAGCCTATTCACAGACACATCAGGATCTGGGACCCGGGCTTGCCCAGAGGAGGAACATCTCATGGCTCTCCTCCTCGGCAGGGCCTGATTCCGAAAAGGCACACGTCCGGGTCCTTATCCCACACGGAAGGTGGCAGCCCTGAAAGCTGTTGCTGGTCTTCACCATCCCCCTGCAGCCTATTCACAGGCACATCAGGATCTGGGACCCGGGCTTGCCCAGAGGAGGAACATCTCATGGCTCTCGTCCTCGGCAGAGCCTGATTCCGGAAAGGCACACGTTCGGCTCCTTGTCCCACACGGAAGGTGGCAGCCCTGAAAGCTGTTGCTGGTCTTCACCGTCCCCCTGCAGCCTATTCACAGGCACAATAGGATTTAGGACCCGGGCATGCCCAGAGGAGGAACATCTCATGGCTCTCTTCCTCGGCAGAGCCCGATTCCGAAAAGGCACACGTCCGGCTCCTTGTCCCACAAGGAAGGTGGCAGCCCTGAAAGCTGTTGCTGGTCTTCACCGTCCCCCTGCAGCCTATTCACAGGCACAACAGGATCTGGGACCCGGGCTTGCCCAGAGGAGGAACATCTCATGGCTCTCGTCCTCGGCAGGGCCTCTTTCCGAAAAGGCACACGTCTGGCTCCTTGTCCCACATGGAAGGTGGCAGGCCGGAAAGCTGTTGCTGGTCTTCACCGTCCCCCTACAGCCTATTCACAGACACATCAGGATCTGGGACCCGGGCTTGCCCAGAGGAGGAACATCTCATGGCTCTCGTCCTCGGCAGGGCCTCATTCCGAAAAGGCACACGTCCGGCTCCTTGTCCCACAAGGAAGGTGGCAGCCCTGAAAGCTGTTGCTGGTCTTCACTGTCCCCCTGCAGCCTATTCAAAGGCACAAAAGGATTCACGACGCGGGCTTGCCCAGAGGAGGAACATCTCATGGCTCTCGTCCTCGGCAGAGCCTGATTCCGGAAAGGCACACGTCCGGCTCCTTGTCCCACACGGAAGGTGGCAGCCCTGAAAGCTGTTGCTGGTCTTCACCATCCCCCTGCAGCCTATTCACAGGCACAACAGGATCTGGGACCCGGGCTTGCCCAGAGGAGGAACATCTCATGGCTCTAGTCCTCGGCAGAGCCTGATTCTGGAAAGGCACACGTCCGGCTCCTTGTCCCACACGGAAGGTGGCAGGCTGGAAAGATGTTGCTGGTCTTCACTGTCCCCCTGCAGCCTATTCAAAGGCACAACAGGATTCGGGACCCGGGCATGCCCAGAGGAGGAACATCTCATGGCTCTCTTCCTCGGCAGAGCCTGATTCCAAAAAGGCACACGTCCGGCTCCTTGTCCCACACGGAAGGTGGCAGCCCTGAAAGCTGTTGCTGGTCTTCACCGTCCCCCTGCAGCTTATTCAAAGGCACAACAGGATTCAGGTCCCGGGCACGCCCAGAGGAGGAACATCTCATGGCTCTCTTCCTCGGCAGAGCCCGATTCCGTAAAGGTACACGTCCGGCTCCTTGTACCACAAGGAAGGTGGCAGCCCTCAAAGCTGTTGCTGGTCTTCACCGTCCCCCTGCAGCTTATTCAGAGGCACAACAGGATCTGGGACCCGGGCTTGCCCAGAGGAGGAGAGGAACATCTCATGGCTCTCGTCCTCGGCAGAGCCTGATTCCGAAAAGGCACACGTCCGGCTCCTTATCCCACACGGAAGGTGGCAGCCCTGAAAGCTGTTGCTGGTCTTCACCGTCCCCCTGCAGCCTCTCCACAGGCACAACAGGATCTGGGACCCGGGCTTGCCCAGAGGAGGAACATCTCATGGCTCTCGTCCTCGGCAGAGTCTGATTCTGGAAAGGCACACGTCCGGCTCCTTGTCCCACACGGAAGGTGGCAGCCCTGAAAGCTGTTGCTGGTCTTCACCGTCCCCCTGCAGCGTATTCAAAGGCAGAACAGGATTCGGGACCCGGGCATGCCCAGAGGAGGAACATCTCATGGCTCTCTTCCTCGGCAGAGCCTGATTCCGAAAAGGCACACGTCCGGCTCCTTGTACCACACGGAAGGTGGCAGCCCTGAAAGCTGTTGCTGGTCTTCACCGTCCCCCTGCAGCCTATTCACAGGCACAACAGGATCTGGGGCCCGGGCTTGCCCAGAGGAGGAACATCTCATGGCTCTCTTCCTTGGCAGGGCCTCTTTCCGAAAAGGCACACGTCCGGCTCCTTGTCCCACACGGAAGTTGGCACCCCTGAAGGATGTTGCTGGTCTTCACCGTCCCCCTGCAGCCTATTCACAGGCACAACAGGATTCACGATGCGGGCTCGCCCAGAGGAGGAACATCTCATGGCTCTCGTCCTCGGCAGAGCCTGATTCCGGAAAGGCATACGTTCGGCTCCTTGTCCCACACGGAAGGTGGCAGCCCTGAAAGCTGTTGCTGGTCTTCACCGTCCCCCTGCAGCCTATTCACAGGTACAACAGGATCTGGGACCCGGGCTTGCCCAGAGGAGGAACATCTCATGGCTCTCGTCCTCGGCAGAGTCTGATTCTGGAAAGGCACACGTCCGGCTCCTTGTCCCACACGGAAGGTGGCAGGCCGGAAAGATGTTGCTGGTCTTCACCGTCCCCCTGCAGCCTATTCACAGGCACAACAGGATCTTGGACCGGGGCTTGCCCAGAGGAGGAACATCTCATGGCTCTAGTCCTCGGCAGAGCCTGATCCTGGAAAGGTAAATGTCCGGCTCCTTGTCCCACACGGAAGGTGGCAGGCTGGAAAGATGTTGCTGGTCTTCACCGTCCCCCTGCAGCCTATTCAAAGGCACAACAGGATTCGGGACCCGGGCATGCCCAGAGGAGGAACATCTCATGGCTCTCGTCCTCGGCAGAGTCTGATTCTGGAAAGGCACACGTCCGGCTCCTTGTCCCACACGGAAGGTGGCAGGCCGGAAAGATGTTGCTGGTCTTCACCGTCCCCCTGCAGCGTATTCAAAGGCAGAACAGGATTCGGGACCCGGGCATGCCCAGAGGAGGAACATCTCATGGCTCTCTTCCTCGGCAGAGCCTGATTCCGAAAAGGCACACGTCCGGCTCCTTGTACCACACGGAAGGTGGCAGCCCTGAAAGCTGTTGCTGGTCTTCACCGTCCCCCTGCAGCCTATTCACAGGCACAACAGGATCTGGGACCCGGGCTTGCCCAGAGGAGGAACATCTCATGGCTCTCTTCCTCGGCAGGGCCTCTTTCCGAAAAGGCACACGTCCGGCTCCTTGTCCCACACGGAAGTTGGCACCCCTGAAGGATGTTGCTGGTCTTCACCGTCCCCCTGCAGCCTATTCACAGGCACAACAGGATTCACGATGCGGGCTCGCCCAGAGGAGGAACATCTCATGGCTCTCGTCCTCGGCAGAGCCTGATTCCGGAAAGGCATACGTTCGGCTCCTTGTCCCACACGGAAGGTGGCAGCCCTGAAAGCTGTTGCTGGTCTTCACCGTCCCCCTGCAGCCTATTCACAGGTACAACAGGATCTGGGACCCGGGCTTGCCCAGAGGAGGAACATCTCATGGCTCTCGTCCTCGGCAGATTCTGATTCCGGAAAGGCACACGTCCGGCTCCTTGTCCCACACGGAAGGTGGCAGGCTGGAAAGATGTTGCTGGTCTTCACCGTCCCCCTGCAGCCTATTCACAGGCACAACAGGATTCACGACACGGCTTGAACAGAGGAGGAACATCTCATGGCTCTCGTCCTCGGCAGAGCCTGATTCCAAAAAGGCACTCGTCCGGCTCCTTGTCCCACACGGAAGGTGGCAGCCCTGAAAGCTGTTGCTGGTCTTCACCGTCCCCCTGCAGCCTATTCACAGGCACAACAGGATCTGGGACCCGGGCGTGCCCAGAGGAGGAACATCTCATGGCTCTCGTCCTCGGCAGAGCCCGATTCCGAAAAGGCACACGTCCGGCTCCTTGTCCCACACGGAAGGTGGCAGGCCGAAAAGCTGTTGTTGGTCTTCAGCGTCCCCCTGCAGCCTATTCACAGGCACAACAGGATTCAGGACCCGGGCTTGCCCACAGGAGGAACATCTCATGGCTCTCGTCCTCGGCAGAGCCTGATTCCGAAAAAGCACACGTCCGGCTCCTTGTCCCACACGGAAGGTGGCAGCCCTGAAAGCTGTTGCTGGTCTTCACCGTCCCCCTGCAGCCTATTCACAGGCACAACAGGATTTTGGACCGGGGCTTGCCCAGAGGAGGAACATCTCATGGCTCTAGTCCTCGGCAGAGCCTGATCCTGGAAAGGTAAATGTCCGGCTCCTTGTCCCACACGGAAGGTGGCAGGCTGGAAAGATGTTGCTGGTCTTCACCGTCCCCCTGCAGCCTATTCAAAGGCACAACAGGATTCGGGACCCGGGCATGCCCAGAGGAGGAACATCTCATGGCTCTCGTCCTCGGCAGAGTCTGATTCTGGAAAGGCACACGTCCGGCTCCTTGTCCCACACGGAAGGTGGCAGGCCGGAAAGATGTTGCTGGTCTTCACCGTCCCCCTGCAGCGTATTCAAAGGCAGAACAGGATTCGGGACCCGGGCATGCCCAGAGGAGGAACATCTCATGGCTCTCTTCCTCGGCAGAGCCTGATTCCGAAAAGGCACACGTCCGGCTCCTTGTACCACACGGAAGGTGGCAGCCCTGAAAGCTGTTGCTGGTCTTCACCGTCCCCCTGCAGCCTATTCACAGGCACAACAGGATCTGGGACCCGGGCTTGCCCAGAGGAGGAACATCTCATGGCTCTCTTCCTCGGCAGGGCCTCTTTCCGAAAAGGCACACGTCCGGCTCCTTGTCCCACACGGAAGTTGGCACCCCTGAAGGATGTTGCTGGTCTTCACCGTCCCCCTGCAGCCTATTCACAGGCACAACAGGATTCACGATGCGGGCTCGCCCAGAGGAGGAACATCTCATGGCTCTCGTCCTCGGCAGAGCCTGATTCCGGAAAGGCATACGTTCGGCTCCTTGTCCCACACGGAAGGTGGCAGCCCTGAAAGCTGTTGCTGGTCTTCACCGTCCCCCTGCAGCCTATTCACAGGTACAACAGGATCTGGGACCCGGGCTTGCCCAGAGGAGGAACATCTCATGGCTCTCGTCCTCGGCAGATTCTGATTCTGGAAAGGCACACGTCCGGCTCCTTGTCCCACACGGAAGGTGGCAGGCTGGAAAGATGTTGCTGGTCTTCACCGTCCCCCTGCAGCCTATTCACAGGCACAACAGGATTCACGACACGGCTTGAACAGAGGAGGAACATCTCATGGCTCTCGTCCTCGGCAGAGCCTGATTCCAAAAAGGCACTCGTCCGGCTCCTTGTCCCACACGGAAGGTGGCAGCCCTGAAAGCTCTTGCTGGTCTTCACCGTCCCCCTGCAGCCTATTCACAGGCACAACAGGATCTGGGACCCGGGCGTGCCCAGAGGAGGAACATCTCATGGCTCTCGTCCTCGGCAGAGCCCGATTCCGAAAAGGCACACGTCCGGCTCCTTGTCCCACACGGAAGGTGGCAGGCCGAAAAGCTGTTGTTGGTCTTCAGCGTCCCCCTGCAGCCTATTCACAGGCACAACAGGATTCAGGACCCGGGCTTGCCCACAGGAGGAACATCTCATGGCTCTCGTCCTCGGCAGAGCCTGATTCCGAAAAAGCACACGTCCGGCTCCTTGTCCCACACGGAAGGTGGCAGCCCTGAAAGCTGTTGCTGGTCTTCACCGTCCCCCTGCAGCCTATTCACAGGCACAACAGGATCTTGGACCGGGGCTTGCCCAGAGGAGGAACATCTCATGGCTCTAGTCCTCGGCAGAGCCTGATCCTGGAAAGGTAAATGTCCGGCTCCTTGTCCCACACGGAAGGTGGCAGGCTGGAAAGATGTTGCTGGTCTTCACCGTCCCCCTGCAGCCTATTCAAAGGCACAACAGGATTCGGGACCCGGGCATGCCCAGAGGAGGAACATCTCATGGCTCTCTTCCTCGGCAGAGCCTGATTCCGAAAAGGCACACGTCCGGCTCCTTGTCCCACACGGAAGGTGGCAGCCCTCAAAGCTGTTGCTGGTCTTCACCATCTCCCTGCAGCCTATTCACAGACACATCAGGATCTGGGACCCGGGCTTGCCCAGAGGAGGAACATCTCATGGCTCTCCTCCTCGGCAGGGCCTGATTCCGAAAAGGCACACGTCCGGGTCCTTATCCCACAAGGAAGGTGGCAGCCCTGAAAGCTGTTGCTGGTCTTCACCATCCCCCTGCAGCCTATTCACAGGCACATCAGGATCTGGGACCCGGGCTTGCCCAGAGGAGGAACATCTCATGGCTCTCGTCCTCGGCAGAGCCTGATTCCGGAAAGGCACACGTTCGGCTCCTTGTCCCACACGGAAGGTGGCAGCCCTGAAAGCTGTTGCTGGTCTTCACCGTCCCCCTGCAGCCTATTCACAGGCACAATAGGATTTAGGACCCGGGCATGCCCAGAGGAGGAACATCTCATGGCTCTCTTCCTCGGCAGAGCCCGATTCCGAAAAGGCACACGTCCGGCTCCTTGTCCCACACGGAAGGTGGCAGCCCTGAAAGCTGTTGCTGGTCTTCACCGTCCCCCTGCAGGCTATTCACAGGCACAACAGGATCTGGGGCCCGGGCTTGCCCAGAGGAGGAACATCTCATGGCTCTCGTCCTCGGCAGAGCCTGATTCCGGAAAGGCACATGTCCGGCTCCTTGTCCCACACGGAAGGTGGCAGGTTGGAAAGATGTTGCTGGTCTTCACCGTCTCCCTGCAGCCTATTCACAGGCACAACAGGATCTGGGACCCGGGCTTGCCCAGAGGAGGAACATCTCATGGCTCTCATCCTCGGCAGGGCCTCTTTCCGAAAAGGCACACGTCTGGCTCCTTGTCCCACATGGAAGGTGGCAGGCCGGAAAGCTGTTGCTGGTCTTCACCGTCCCCCTGCAGCCTATTCATAGACACATCAGGATCTGGGACCCGGGCTTGCCCAGAGGAGGAACATCTCATGGCTCTCGTCCTCGGCAGGGCCTCATTCCGAAAAGGCACACGTCCGGCTCCTTGTCCCACAAGGAAGGTGGCAGCCCTGAAAGCTGTTGCTGGTCTTCACTGTCCCCCTGCAGCCTATTCAAAGGCACAACAGGATTCACGACGCGGGCTTGCCCAGAGGAGGAACATCTCATGGCTCTCGTCCTCGGCAGAGCCTGATTCCGGAAAGGCACACGTCCGGCTCCTTGTCCCACACGGAAGGTGGCAGCCCTGAAAGCTGTTGCTGGTCTTCACCATCCCCCTGCAGCCTATTCACAGGCACAACAGGATCTGGGACCCGGGCTTGCCCAGAGGAGGAACATCTCATGGCTCTAGTCCTCGGCAGAGCCTGATTTTGGAAAGGCACACGTCCGGCTCCTTGTCCCACACGGAAGGTGGCAGGCTGGAAAGATGTTGCTGGTCTTCACTGTCCCCCTGCAGCCTATTCAAAGGCACAACAGGATTCGGGACCCGGGCATGCCCAGAGGAGGAACATCTCATGGCTCTCTTCCTCGGCAGAGCCTGATTCCAAAAAGGCACACGTCCGGCTCCTTGTCCCACACGGAAGGTGGCAGCCCTGAAAGCTGTTGCTGGTCTTCACCGTCCCCCTGCAGCCTATTCAAAGGCACAACAGGATTCAGGTCCCGGACACGCCCAGAGGAGGAACATCTCATGGCTCTCTTCCTCGGCAGAGCCCGATTCCGTAAAGGCACACGTCCGGCTCCTTGTTCCACAAGGAAGGTGGCAGCCCTCAAAGCTGTTGCTGGTCTTCACCGTCCCCCTGCAGCTTATTCAGAGGCACAACAGGATCTGGGACCCGGGCTTGCCCAGAGGAGGAGAGGAACATCTCATGGCTCTCGTCCTCGGCAGAGCCTGATTCCGAAAAGGCACACGTCCGGCTCCTTATCCCACACGGAAGGTGGCAGCCCTGAAAGCTGTTGCTGGTCTTCACCGTCCCCCTGCAGCCTATTCACAGGCACAACAGGATCTGGGACCCGGGCTTGCCCAGAGGAGGAACATCTCATGGCTCTCGTCGTCGGCAGGGCCTCTTTCCGAAAAGGCACACGTTCGGCTCCTTGTCCCACACGGACGGTGGCAGCCCTGAAAGCTGTTGCTGGTCTTCACCATCCCCCTGCAGCCTATTCACAGGCACAACAGGATTCAGGTCCCGGGCATGCCCAGAGGAGGAACATCTCATGGCTCTCTTCCTCGGCAGAGCCCGATTCCGTAAAGGCACACGTCCGGCTCCTTGTCCCACAAGGAAGGTGGCAGCCCTCAAAGCTGTTGCTGGTCTTCACCGTCCCCCTGCAGCCTATTCAGAGGCACAACAGGATCTGGGACCCGGGCTTGCCCAGAGGAGGAGAGGAACATCTCATGGCTCTCGTCCTCGGCAGAGCCTGATTCCGAAAAGGCACACGTCCGGCTCCTTATCCCACACGGAAGGTGGCAGCCCTGAAAGCTGTTGCTGGTCTTCACCGTCCCCCTGCAGCCTATTCACAGGCACAACAGGATCTGGGACCCGGGCTTGCCCAGAGGAGGAACATCTCATGGCTCTCGTCCTCGGCAGAGCCTCTTTCCGAAAAGGCACACGTCCGGCTCCTTGTCCCACACGGAAGGTGGCAGCCCTGAAAGCTGTTGCTGGTCTTCACCGTCCCCCTGCAGCCTCTCCACAGGCACAACAGGATCTGGGACCCGGGCTTGCCCAGAGGAGGAACATCTCATGGCTCTCGTCCTCGGCAGAGTCTGATTCTGGAAAGGCACACGTCCGGCTCCTTGTCCCACACGGAAGGTGGCAGCCCTGAAAGCTGTTGCTGGTCTTCACCGTCCCCCTGCAGCGTATTCAATGGCAGAACAGGATTCGGGACCCGGGCATGCCCAGAGGAGGAACATCTCATGGCTCTCTTCCTCGGAAGAGCCTGATTCCGAAAAGGCACACGTCCGGCTCCTTGTACCACACGGAAGGTGGCAGCCCTGAAAGCTGTTGCTGGTCTTCACCGTCCCCCTGCAGCCTATTCACAGGCACAACAGGATCTGGGGCCCGGGCTTGCCCAGAGGAGGAACATCTCATGGCTCTCGTCCTCGGCAGAGCCTGATTCCGGAAAGGCACATGTCCGGCTCCTTGTCCCACACGGAAGGTGGCAGGTTGGAAAGATGTTGCTGGTCTTCACCGTCTCCCTGCAGCCTATTCACAGGCACAACAGGATCTGGGACCCGGGCTTGCCCAGAGGAGGAACATCTCATGGCTCTCATCCTCGGCAGGGCCTCTTTCCGAAAAGGCACACGTCTGGCTCCTTGTCCCACATGGAAGGTGGCAGGCCGGAAAGCTGTTGCTGGTCTTCACCGTCCCCCTGCAGCCTATTCATAGACACATCAGGATCTGGGACCCGGGCTTGCCCAGAGGAGGAACATCTCATGGCTCTCGTCCTCGGCAGGGCCTCATTCCGAAAAGGCACACGTCCGGCTCCTTGTCCCACAAGGAAGGTGGCAGCCCTGAAAGCTGTTGCTGGTCTTCACTGTCCCCCTGCAGCCTATTCAAAGGCACAACAGGATTCACGACGCGGGCTTGCCCAGAGGAGGAACATCTCATGGCTCTCGTCCTCGGCAGAGCCTGATTCCGGAAAGGCACACGTCCGGCTCCTTGTCCCACACGGAAGGTGGCAGCCCTGAAAGCTGTTGCTGGTCTTCACCATCCCCCTGCAGCCTATTCACAGGCACAACAGGATCTGGGACCCGGGCTTGCCCAGAGGAGGAACATCTCATGGCTCTAGTCCTCGGCAGAGCCTGATTCTGGAAAGGCACACGTCCGGCTCCTTGTCCCACACGGAAGGTGGCAGGCTGGAAAGATGTTGCTGGTCTTCACTGTCCCCCTGCAGCCTATTCAAAGGCACAACAGGATTCGGGACCCGGGCATGCCCAGAGGAGGAACATCTCATGGCTCTCTTCCTCGGCAGAGCCTGATTCCAAAAAGGCACACGTCCGGCTCCTTGTCCCACACGGAAGGTGGCAGCCCTGAAAGCTGTTGCTGGTCTTCACCGTCCCCCTGCAGCCTATTCAAAGGCACAACAGGATTCAGGTCCCGGACACGCCCAGAGGAGGAACATCTCATGGCTCTCTTCCTCGGCAGAGCCCGATTCCGTAAAGGCACACGTCCGGCTCCTTGTTCCACAAGGAAGGTGGCAGCCCTCAAAGCTGTTGCTGGTCTTCACCGTCCCCCTGCAGCTTATTCAGAGGCACAACAGGATCTGGGACCCGGGCTTGCCCAGAGGAGGAGAGGAACATCTCATGGCTCTCGTCCTCGGCAGAGCCTGATTCCGAAAAGGCACACGTCCGGCTCCTTATCCCACACGGAAGGTGGCAGCCCTGAAAGCTGTTGCTGGTCTTCACCGTCCCCCTGCAGCCTATTCACAGGCACAACAGGATCTGGGACCCGGGCTTGCCCAGAGGAGGAACATCTCATGGCTCTCGTCGTCGGCAGGGCCTCTTTCCGAAAAGGCACACGTTCGGCTCCTTGTCCCACACGGACGGTGGCAGCCCTGAAAGCTGTTGCTGGTCTTCACCATCCCCCTGCAGCCTATTCACAGGCACAACAGGATTCAGGTCCCGGGCATGCCCAGAGGAGGAACATCTCATGGCTCTCTTCCTCGGCAGAGCCCGATTCCGTAAAGGCACACGTCCGGCTCCTTGTCCCACAAGGAAGGTGGCAGCCCTCAAAGCTGTTGCTGGTCTTCACCGTCCCCCTGCAGCCTATTCAGAGGCACAACAGGATCTGGGACCCGGGCTTGCCCAGAGGAGGAGAGGAACATCTCATGGCTCTCGTCCTCGGCAGAGCCTGATTCCGAAAAGGCACACGTCCGGCTCCTTATCCCACACGGAAGGTGGCAGCCCTGAAAGCTGTTGCTGGTCTTCACCGTCCCCCTGCAGCCTATTCACAGGCACAACAGGATCTGGGACCCGGGCTTGCCCAGAGGAGGAACATCTCATGGCTCTCGTCCTCGGCAGAGCCTCTTTCCGAAAAGGCACACGTCCGGCTCCTTGTCCCACACGGAAGGTGGCAGCCCTGAAAGCTGTTGCTGGTCTTCACCGTCCCCCTGCAGCCTCTCCACAGGCACAACAGGATCTGGGACCCGGGCTTGCCCAGAGGAGGAACATCTCATGGCTCTCGTCCTCGGCAGAGTCTGATTCTGGAAAGGCACACGTCCGGCTCCTTGTCCCACACGGAAGGTGGCAGCCCTGAAAGCTGTTGCTGGTCTTCACCGTCCCCCTGCAGCGTATTCAAAGGCAGAACAGGATTCGGGACCCGGGCATGCCCAGAGGAGGAACATCTCATGGCTCTCTTCCTCGGAAGAGCCTGATTCCGAAAAGGCACACGTCCGGCTCCTTGTACCACACGGAAGGTGGCAGCCCTGAAAGCTGTTGCTGGTCTTCACCGTCCCCCTGCAGCCTATTCACAGGCACAACAGGATCTGGGGCCCGGGCTTGCCCAGAGGAGGAACATCTCATGGCTCTCTTCCTCGGCAGGGCCTCTTTCCGAAAAGGCACACGTCCGGCTCCTTGTCCCACACGGAAGTTGGCACCCCTGAAGGATGTTGCTGGTCTTCACCGTCCCCCTGCAGCCTATTCACAGGCACAACAGGATTCACGATGCGGGCTCGCCCAGAGGAGGAACATCTCATGGCTCTCGTCCTCGGCAGAGCCTGATTCCGGAAAGGCATACGTTCGGCTCCTTGTCCCACACGGAAGGTGGCAGCCCTGAAAGCTGTTGCTGGTCTTCACCGTCCCCCTGCAGCCTATTCACAGGTACAACAGGATCTGGGACCCGGGCTTGCCCAGAGGAGGAACATCTCATGGCTCTCGTCCTCGGCAGAGTCTGATTCTGGAAAGGCACACGTCCGGCTCCTTGTCCCACACGGAAGGTGGCAGGCCGGAAAGATGTTGCTGGTCTTCACCGTCCCCCTGCAGCCTATTCACAGGCACAACAGGATCTTGGACCGGGGCTTGCCCAGAGGAGGAACATCTCATGGCTCTAGTCCTCGGCAGAGCCTGATCCTGGAAAGGTAAATGTCCGGCTCCTTGTCCCACACGGAAGGTGGCAGGCTGGAAAGATGTTGCTGGTCTTCACCGTCCCCCTGCAGCCTATTCAAAGGCACAACAGGATTCGGGACCCGGGCATGCCCAGAGGAGGAACATCTCATGGCTCTCGTCCTCGGCAGAGTCTGATTCTGGAAAGGCACACGTCCGGCTCCTTGTCCCACACGGAAGGTGGCAGGCCGGAAAGATGTTGCTGGTCTTCACCGTCCCCCTGCAGCGTATTCAAAGGCAGAACAGGATTCGGGACCCGGGCATGCCCAGAGGAGGAACATCTCATGGCTCTCTTCCTCGGCAGAGCCTGATTCCGAAAAGGCACACGTCCGGCTCCTTGTACCACACGGAAGGTGGCAGCCCTGAAAGCTGTTGCTGGTCTTCACCGTCCCCCTGCAGCCTATTCACAGGCACAACAGGATCTGGGACCCGGGCTTGCCCAGAGGAGGAACATCTCATGGCTCTCTTCCTCGGCAGGGCCTCTTTCCGAAAAGGCACACGTCCGGCTCCTTGTCCCACACGGAAGTTGGCACCCCTGAAGGATGTTGCTGGTCTTCACCGTCCCCCTGCAGCCTATTCACAGGCACAACAGGATTCACGATGCGGGCTCGCCCAGAGGAGGAACATCTCATGGCTCTCGTCCTCGGCAGAGCCTGATTCCGGAAAGGCATACGTTCGGCTCCTTGTCCCACACGGAAGGTGGCAGCCCTGAAAGCTGTTGCTGGTCTTCACCGTCCCCCTGCAGCCTATTCACAGGTACAACAGGATCTGGGACCCGGGCTTGCCCAGAGGAGGAACATCTCATGGCTCTCGTCCTCGGCAGATTCTGATTCTGGAAAGGCACACGTCCGGCTCCTTGTCCCACACGGAAGGTGGCAGGCTGGAAAGATGTTGCTGGTCTTCACCGTCCCCCTGCAGCCTATTCACAGGCACAACAGGATTCACGACACGGCTTGAACAGAGGAGGAACATCTCATGGCTCTCGTCCTCGGCAGAGCCTGATTCCAAAAAGGCACTCGTCCGGCTCCTTGTCCCACACGGAAGGTGGCAGCCCTGAAAGCTCTTGCTGGTCTTCACCGTCCCCCTGCAGCCTATTCACAGGCACAACAGGATCTGGGACCCGGGCGTGCCCAGAGGAGGAACATCTCATGGCTCTCGTCCTCGGCAGAGCCCGATTCCGAAAAGGCACACGTCCGGCTCCTTGTCCCACACGGAAGGTGGCAGGCCGAAAAGCTGTTGTTGGTCTTCAGCGTCCCCCTGCAGCCTATTCACAGGCACAACAGGATTCAGGACCCGGGCTTGCCCACAGGAGGAACATCTCATGGCTCTCGTCCTCGGCAGAGCCTGATTCCGAAAAAGCACACGTCCGGCTCCTTGTCCCACACGGAAGGTGGCAGCCCTGAAAGCTGTTGCTGGTCTTCACCGTCCCCCTGCAGCCTATTCACAGGCACAACAGGATCTTGGACCGGGGCTTGCCCAGAGGAGGAACATCTCATGGCTCTAGTCCTCGGCAGAGCCTGATCCTGGAAAGGTAAATGTCCGGCTCCTTGTCCCACACGGAAGGTGGCAGGCTGGAAAGATGTTGCTGGTCTTCACCGTCCCCCTGCAGCCTATTCAAAGGCACAACAGGATTCGGGACCCGGGCATGCCCAGAGGAGGAACATCTCATGGCTCTCTTCCTCGGCAGAGACTGATTCCGAAAAGGCACACGTCCGGCTCCTTGTCCCACACGGAAGGTGGCAGCCCTCAAAGCTGTTGCTGGTCTTCACCATCTCCCTGCAGCCTATTCACAGACACATCAGGATCTGGGACCCGGGCTTGCCCAGAGGAGGAACATCTCATGGCTCTCCTCCTCGGCAGGGCCTGATTCCGAAAAGGCACACGTCCGGGTCCTTATCCCACAAGGAAGGTGGCAGCCCTGAAAGCTGTTGCTGGTCTTCACCATCCCCCTGCAGCCTATTCACAGGCACATCAGGATCTGGGACCCGGGCTTGCCCAGAGGAGGAACATCTCATGGCTCTCGTCCTCGGCAGAGCCTGATTCCGGAAAGGCACACGTTCGGCTCCTTGTCCCACACGGAAGGTGGCAGCCCTGAAAGCTGTTGCTGGTCTTCACCGTCCCCCTGCAGCCTATTCACAGGCACAATAGGATTTAGGACCCGGGCATGCCCAGAGGAGGAACATCTCATGGCTCTCTTCCTCGGCAGAGCCCGATTCCGAAAAGGCACACGTCCGGCTCCTTGTCCCACAAGGAAGGTGGCAGCCCTGAAAGCTGTTGCTGGTCTTCACCGTCCCCCTGCAGGCTATTCACAGGCACAACAGGATCTGGGGCCCGGGCTTGCCCAGAGGAGGAACATCTCATGGCTCTCGTCCTCGGCAGAGCCTGATTCCGGAAAGGCACATGTCCGGCTCCTTGTCCCACACGGAAGGTGGCAGGTTGGAAAGATGTTGCTGGTCTTCACCGTCTCCCTGCAGCCTATTCACAGGCACAACAGGATCTGGGACCCGGGCTTGCCCAGAGGAGGAACATCTCATGGCTCTCATCCTCGGCAGGGCCTCTTTCCGAAAAGGCACACGTCTGGCTCCTTGTCCCACATGGAAGGTGGCAGGCCGGAAAGCTGTTGCTGGTCTTCACCGTCCCCCTGCAGCCTATTCACAGACACATCAGGATCTGGGACCCGGGCTTGCCCAGAGGAGGAACATCTCATGGCTCTCGTCCTCGGCAGGGCCTCATTCCGAAAAGGCACACGTCCGGCTCCTTGTCCCACAAGGAAGGTGGCAGCCCTGAAAGCTGTTGCTGGTCTTCACTGTCCCCCTGCAGCCTATTCAAAGGCACAACAGGATTCACGACGCGGGCTTGCCCAGAGGAGGAACATCTCATGGCTCTCGTCCTCGGCAGAGCCTGATTCCGGAAAGGCACACGTCCGGCTCCTTGTCCCACACGGAAGGTGGCAGCCCTGAAAGCTGTTGCTGGTCTTCACCATCCCCCTGCAGCCTATTCACAGGCACAACAGGATCTGGGACCCGGGCTTGCCCAGAGGAGGAACATCTCATGGCTCTAGTCCTCGGCAGAGCCTGATTCTGGAAAGGCACACGTCCGGCTCCTTGTCCCACACGGAAGGTGGCAGGCTGGAAAGATGTTGCTGGTCTTCACTGTCCCCCTGCAGCCTATTCAAAGGCACAACAGGATTCGGGACCCGGGCATGCCCAGAGGAGGAACATCTCATGGCTCTCTTCCTCGGCAGAGCCTGATTCCAAAAAGGCACACGTCCGGCTCCTTGTCCCACACGGAAGGTGGCAGCCCTGAAAGCTGTTGCTGGTCTTCACCGTCCCCCTGCAGCCTATTCAAAGGCACAACAGGATTCAGGTCCCGGACACGCCCAGAGGAGGAACATCTCATGGCTCTCTTCCTCGGCAGAGCCCGACTCCGTAAAGGCACACGTCCGGCTCCTTGTACCACAAGGAAGGTGGCAGCCCTCAAAGCTGTTGCTGGTCTTCACCGTCCCCCTGCAGCTTATTCAGAGGCACAACAGGATCTGGGACCCGGGCTTGCCCAGAGGAGGAGAGGAACATCTCATGGCTCTCGTCCTCGGCAGAGCCTGATTCCGAAAAGGCACACGTCCGGCTCCTTATCCCACACGGAAGGTGGCAGCCCTGAAAGCTGTTGCTGGTCTTCACCGTCCCCCTGCAGCCTATTCACAGGCACAATAGGATCTGGGACCCGGGCTTGCCCAGAGGAGGAATATCTCATGGCTCTCGTCGTCGGCAGGGCCTCTTTCCGAAAAGGCACACGTTCGGCTCCTTGTCCCACACGGACGGTGGCAGCCCTGAAAGCTGTTGCTGGTCTTCACCATCCCCCTGCAGCCTATTCACAGGCACAACAGGATTCAGGTCCCGGGCATGCCCAGAGGAGGAACATCTCATGGCTCTCTTCCTCGGCAGAGCCCGATTCCGTAAAGGCACACGTCCGGCTCCTTGTCCCACAAGGAAGGTGGCAGCCCTCAAAGCTGTTGCTGGTCTTCACCGTCCCCCTGCAGCCTATTCAGAGGCACAACAGGATCTGGGACCCGGGCTTGCCCAGAGGAGGAGAGGAACATCTCATGGCTCTCGTCCTCGGCAGAGCCTGATTCCGAAAAGGCACACGTCCGGCTCCTTATCCCACACGGAAGGTGGCAGCCCTGAAAGCTGTTGCTGGTCTTCACCGTCCCCCTGCAGCCTATTCACAGGCACAACAGGATCTGGGACCCGGGCTTGCCCAGAGGAGGAACATCTCATGGCTCTCGTCCTCGGCAGAGCCTCTTTCCGAAAAGGCACACGTCCGGCTCCTTGTCCCACACGGAAGGTGGCAGGCCGGAAAGCTGTTGCTGGTCTTCACCGTCCCCCTGCAGCCTCTCCACAGGCACAACAGGATCTGGGACCCGGGCTTGCCCAGAGGAGGAACATCTCATGGCTCTCGTCCTCGGCAGAGTCTGATTCTGGAAAGGCACACGTCCGGCTCCTTGTCCCACACGGAAGGTGGCAGCCCTGAAAGCTGTTGCTGGTCTTCACCGTCCCCCTGCAGCGTATTCAAAGGCAGAACAGGATTCGGGACCCGGGCATGCCCAGAGGAGGAACATCTCATGGCTCTCTTCCTCGGCAGAGCCTGATTCCGAAAAGGCACACGTCCGGCTCCTTGTCCCACACGGAAGGTGGCAGCCCTGAAAGCTGTTGCTGGTCTTCACCGTCCCCCTGCAGCCTATTCACAGGCACAACAGGATCTGGGGCCCGGGCTTGCCCAGAGGAGGAACATCTCATGGCTCTCTTCCTCGGCAGGGCCTCTTTCCGAAAAGGCACACGTCCGGCTCCTTGTCCCACACGGAAGTTGGCACCCCTGAAGGATGTTGCTGGTCTTCACCGTCCCCCTGCAGCCTATTCACAGGCACAACAGGATCTTGGACCGGGGCTTGCCCAGAGGAGGAACATCTCATGGCTCTAGTCCTCGGCAGAGCCTGATCCTGGAAAGGTAAATGTCCGGCTCCTTGTCCCACACGGAAGGTGGCAGGCTGGAAAGATGTTGCTGGTCTTCACCGTCCCCCTGCAGCCTATTCAAAGGCACAACAGGATTCGGGACCCGGGCATGCCCAGAGGAGGAACATCTCATGGCTCTCGTCCTCGGCAGAGTCTGATTCTGGAAAGGCACACGTCCGGCTCCTTGTCCCACACGGAAGGTGGCAGGCCGGAAAGATGTTGCTGGTCTTCACCGTCCCCCTGCAGCGTATTCAAAGGCAGAACAGGATTCGGGACCCGGGCATGCCCAGAGGAGGAACATCTCATGGCTCTCTTCCTCGGCAGAGCCTGATTCCGAAAAGGCACACGTCCGGCTCCTTGTACCACACGGAAGGTGGCAGCCCTGAAAGCTGTTGCTGGTCTTCACCGTCCCCCTGCAGCCTATTCACAGGCACAACAGGATCTGGGACCCGGGCTTGCCCAGAGGAGGAACATCTCATGGCTCTCTTCCTCGGCAGGGCCTCTTTCCGAAAAGGCACACGTCCGGCTCCTTGTCCCACACGGAAGTTGGCACCCCTGAAGGATGTTGCTGGTCTTCACCGTCCCCCTGCAGCCTATTCACAGGCACAACAGGATTCACGATGCGGGCTCGCCCAGAGGAGGAACATCTCATGGCTCTCGTCCTCGGCAGAGCCTGATTCCGGAAAGGCATACGTTCGGCTCCTTGTCCCACACGGAAGGTGGCAGCCCTGAAAGCTGTTGCTGGTCTTCACCGTCCCCCTGCAGCCTATTCACAGGTACAACAGGATCTGGGACCCGGGCTTGCCCAGAGGAGGAACATCTCATGGCTCTCGTCCTCGGCAGATTCTGATTCTGGAAAGGCACACGTCCGGCTCCTTGTCCCACACGGAAGGTGGCAGGCTGGAAAGATGTTGCTGGTCTTCACCGTCCCCCTGCAGCCTATTCACAGGCACAACAGGATTCACGACACGGCTTGAACAGAGGAGGAACATCTCATGGCTCTAGTCCTCGGCAGAGCCTGATCCTGGAAAGGTAAATGTCCGGCTCCTTGTCCCACACGGAAGGTGGCAGGCTGGAAAGATGTTGCTGGTCTCCACCGTCCCCCTGCAGCCTATTCAAAGGCACAACAGGATTCGGGACCCGGGCATGCCCAGAGGAGGAACATCTCATGGCTCTCTTCCTCGGCAGAGCCTGATTCCGAAAAGGCACACGTCCGGCTCCTTGTCCCACACGGAAGGTGGCAGCCCTCAAAGCTGTTGCTGGTCTTCACCATCTCCCTGCAGCCTATTCACAGACACATCAGGATCTGGGACCCGGGCTTGCCCAGAGGAGGAACATCTCATGGCTCTCCTCCCCGGCAGGGCCTGATTCCGAAAAGGCACACGTCCGGGTCCTTATCCCACAAGGAAGGTGGCAGCCCTGAAAGCTGTTGCTGGTCTTCACCATCCCCCTGCAGCCTATTCACAGGCACATCAGGATCTGGGACCCGGGCTTGCCCAGAGGAGGAACATCTCATGGCTCTCGTCCTCGGCAGAGCCTGATTCCGGAAAGGCACACGTTCGGCTCCTTGTCCCACACGGAAGGTGGCAGCCCTGAAAGCTGTTGCTGGTCTTCACCGTCCCCCTGCAGCCTATTCACAGGCACAATAGGATTTAGGACCCGGGCATGCCCAGAGGAGGAACATCTCATGGCTCTCTTCCTCGGCAGAGCCCGATTCCGAAAAGGCACACGTCCGGCTCCTTGTCCCACACGGAAGGTGGCAGCCCTGAAAGCTGTTGCTGGTCTTCACCGTCCCCCTGCAGGCTATTCACAGGCACAACAGGATCTGGGGCCCGGGCTTGCCCAGAGGAGGAACATCTCATGGCTCTCGTCCTCGGCAGAGCCTGATTCCGGAAAGGCACATGTCCGGCTCCTTGTCCCACACGGAAGGTGGCAGGTTGGAAAGATGTTGCTGGTCTTCACCGTCTCCCTGCAGCCTATTCACAGGCACAACAGGATCTGGGACCCGGGCTTGCCCAGAGGAGGAACATCTCATGGCTCTCATCCTCGGCAGGGCCTCTTTCCGAAAAGGCACACGTCTGGCTCCTTGTCCCACATGGAAGGTGGCAGGCCGGAAAGCTGTTGCTGGTCTTCACCGTCCCCCTGCAGCCTATTCACAGACACATCAGGATCTGGGACCCGGGCTTGCCCAGAGGAGGAACATCTCATGGCTCTCGTCCTCGGCAGGGCCTCATTCCGAAAAGGCACACGTCCGGCTCCTTGTCCCACAAGGAAGGTGGCAGCCCTGAAAGCTGTTGCTGGTCTTCACTGTCCCCCTGCAGCCTATTCAAAGGCACAACAGGATTCACGACGCGGGCTTGCCCAGAGGAGGAACATCTCATGGCTCTCGTCCTCGGCAGAGCCTGTTTCCAAAAAGGCACACGTCCGGCTCCTTGTCCCACACGGAAGGTGGCAGCCCTGAAAGCTGTTGCTGGTCTTCACCATCCCCCTGCAGCCTATTCACAGGCACAACAGGATCTGGGACCCGGGCTTGCCCAGAGGAGGAACATCTCATGGCTCTAGTCCTCGGCAGAGCCTGATTCTGGAAAGGCACACGTCCGGCTCCTTGTCCCACACGGAAGGTGGCAGGCTGGAAAGATGTTGCTGGTCTTCACTGTCCCCCTGCAGCCTATTCAAAGGCACAACAGGATTCGGGACCCGGGCATGCCCAGAGGAGGAACATCTCATGGCTCTCTTCCTCGGCAGAGCCTGATTCCAAAAAGGCACACGTCCGGCTCCTTGTCCCACACGGAAGGTGGCAGCCCTGAAAGCTGTTGCTGGTCTTCACCGTCCCCCTGCAGCCTATTCAAAGGCACAACAGGATTCAGGTCCCGGACACGCCCAGAGGAGGAACATCTCATGGCTCTCTTCCTCGGCAGAGCCCGATTCCGTAAAGGCACACGTCCGGCTCCTTGTACCACAAGGAAGGTGGCAGCCCTCAAAGCTGTTGCTGGTCTTCACCGTCCCCCTGCAGCTTATTCAGAGGCACAACAGGATCTGGGACCCGGGCTTGCCCAGAGGAGGAGAGGAACATCTCATGGCTCTCGTCCTCGGCAGAGCCTGATTCCGAAAAGGCACACGTCCGGCTCCTTATCCCACACGGAAGGTGGCAGCCCTGAAAGCTGTTGCTGGTCTTCACCGTCCCCCTGCAGCCTATTCACAGGCACAACAGGATCTGGGACCCGGGCTTGCCCAGAGGAGGAACATCTCATGGCTCTCGTCGTCGGCAGGGCCTCTTTCCGAAAAGGCACACGTTCGGCTCCTTGTCCCACACGGACGGTGGCAGCCCTGAAAGCTGTTGCTGGTCTTCACCATCCCCCTGCAGCCTATTCACAGGCACAACAGGATTCAGGTCCCGGGCATGCCCAGAGGAGGAACATCTCATGGCTCTCTTCCTCGGCAGAGCCCGATTCCGTAAAGGCACACGTCCGGCTCCTTGTCCCACAAGGAAGGTGGCAGCCCTCAAAGCTGTTGCTGGTCTTCACCGTCCCCCTGCAGCCTATTCAGAGGCACAACAGGATCTGGGACCCGGGCTTGCCCAGAGGAGGAGAGGAACATCTCATGGCTCTCGTCCTCGGCAGAGCCTGATTCCGAAAAGGCACACGTCCGGCTCCTTATCCCACACGGAAGGTGGCAGCCCTGAAAGCTGTTGCTGGTCTTCACCGTCCCCCTGCAGCCTATTCACAGGCACAACAGGATCTGGGACCCGGGCTTGCCCAGAGGAGGAACATCTCATGGCTCTCGTCCTCGGCAGAGCCTCTTTCCGAAAAGGCACACGTCCGGCTCCTTGTCCCACACGGAAGGTGGCAGCCCTGAAAGCTGTTGCTGGTCTTCACCGTCCCCCTGCAGCCTCTCCACAGGCACAACAGGATCTGGGACCCGGGCTTGCCCAGAGGAGGAACATCTCATGGCTCTCGTCCTCGGCAGAGTCTGATTCTGGAAAGGCACACGTCCGGCTCCTTGTCCCACACGGAAGGTGGCAGCCCTGAAAGCTGTTGCTGGTCTTCAGCGTCCCCCTGCAGCGTATTCAAAGGCAGAACAGGATTCGGGACCCGGGCATGCCCAGAGGAGGAACATCTCATGGCTCTCTTCCTCGGCAGAGCCTGATTCCGAAAAGGCACACGTCCGGCTCCTTGTACCACACGGAAGGTGGCAGCCCTGAAAGCTGTTGCTGGTCTTCACCGTCCCCCTGCAGCCTATTCACAGGCACAACAGGATCTGGGGCCCGGGCTTGCCCAGAGGAGGAACATCTCATGGCTCTCTTCCTCGGCAGGGCCTCTTTCCGAAAAGGCACACGTCCGGCTCCTTGTCCCACACGGAAGTTGGCACCCCTGAAGGATGTTGCTGGTCTTCACCGTCCCCCTGCAGCCTATTCACAGGCACAACAGGATTCACGATGCGGGCTCGCCCAGAGGAGGAACATCTCATGGCTCTCGTCCTCGGCAGAGCCTGATTCCGGAAAGGCATACGTTCGGCTCCTTGTCCCACACGGAAGGTGGCAGCCCTGAAAGCTGTTGCTGGTCTTCACCGTCCCCCTGCAGCCTATTCACAGGTACAACAGGATCTGGGACCCGGGCTTGCCCAGAGGAGGAACATCTCATGGCTCTCGTCCTCGGCAGAGTCTGATTCTGGAAAGGCACACGTCCGGCTCCTTGTCCCACACGGAAGGTGGCAGGCCGGAAAGATGTTGCTGGTCTTCACCGTCCCCCTGCAGCCTATTCACAGGCACAACAGGATCTTGGACCGGGGCTTGCCCAGAGGAGGAACATCTCATGGCTCTAGTCCTCGGCAGAGCCTGATCCTGGAAAGGTAAATGTCCGGCTCCTTGTCCCACACGGAAGGTGGCAGGCTGGAAAGATGTTGCTGGTCTTCACCGTCCCCCTGCAGCCTATTCAAAGGCACAACAGGATTCGGGACCCGGGCATGCCCAGAGGAGGAACATCTCATGGCTCTCGTCCTCGGCAGAGTCTGATTCTGGAAAGGCACACGTCCGGCTCCTTGTCCCACACGGAAGGTGGCAGGCCGGAAAGATGTTGCTGGTCTTCACCGTCCCCCTGCAGCGTATTCAAAGGCAGAACAGGATTCGGGACCCGGGCATGCCCAGAGGAGGAACATCTCATGGCTCTCTTCCTCGGCAGAGCCTGATTCCGAAAAGGCACACGTCCGGCTCCTTGTACCACACGGAAGGTGGCAGCCCTGAAAGCTGTTGCTGGTCTTCACCGTCCCCCTGCAGCCTATTCACAGGCACAACAGGATCTGGGACCCGGGCTTGCCCAGAGGAGGAACATCTCATGGCTCTCTTCCTCGGCAGGGCCTCTTTCCGAAAAGGCACACGTCCGGCTCCTTGTCCCACACGGAAGTTGGCACCCCTGAAGGATGTTGCTGGTCTTCACCGTCCCCCTGCAGCCTATTCACAGGCACAACAGGATTCACGATGCGGGCTCGCCCAGAGGAGGAACATCTCATGGCTCTCGTCCTCGGCAGAGCCTGATTCCGGAAAGGCATACGTTCGGCTCCTTGTCCCACACGGAAGGTGGCAGCCCTGAAAGCTGTTGCTGGTCTTCACCGTCCCCCTGCAGCCTATTCACAGGTACAACAGGATCTGGGACCCGGGCTTGCCCAGAGGAGGAACATCTCATGGCTCTCGTCCTCTGCAGATTCTTATTCTGGAAAGGCACACGTCCGGCTCCTTGTCCCACACGGAAGGTGGCAGGCTGGAAAGATGTTGCTGGTCTTCACCGTCCCCCTGCAGCCTATTCACAGGCACAACAGGATTCACGACACGGCTTGAACAGAGGAGGAACATCTCATGGCTCTCGTCCTCGGCAGAGCCTGATTCCAAAAAGGCACTCGTCCGGCTCCTTGTCCCACACGGAAGGTGGCAGCCCTGAAAGCTCTTGCTGGTCTTCACCGTCCCCCTGCAGCCTATTCACAGGCACAACAGGATCTGGGACCCGGGCGTGCCCAGAGGAGGAACATCTCATGGCTCTCGTCCTCGGCAGAGCCCGATTCCGAAAAGGCACACGTCCGGCTCCTTGTCCCACACGGAAGGTGGCAGGCCGAAAAGCTGTTGTTGGTCTTCAGCGTCCCCCTGCAGCCTATTCACAGGCACAACAGGATTCAGGACCCGGGCTTGCCCACAGGAGGAACATCTCATGGCTCTCGTCCTCGGCAGAGCCTGATTCCGAAAAAGCACACGTCCGGCTCCTTGTCCCACACGGAAGGTGGCAGCCCTGAAAGCTGTTGCTGGTCTTCACCGTCCCCCTGCAGCCTATTCACAGGCACAACAGGATCTTGGACCGGGGCTTGCCCAGAGGAGGAACATCTCATGGCTCTAGTCCTCGGCAGAGCCTGATCCTGGAAAGGTAAATGTCCGGCTCCTTGTCCCACACGGAAGGTGGCAGGCTGGAAAGATGTTGCTGGTCTTCACCGTCCCCCTGCAGCCTATTCAAAGGCACAACAGGATTCGGGACCCGGGCATGCCCAGAGGAGGAACATCTCATGGCTCTCTTCCTCGGCAGAGCCTGATTCCGAAAAGGCACACGTCCGGCTCCTTGTCCCACACGGAAGGTGGCAGCCCTCAAAGCTGTTGCTGGTCTTCACCATCTCCCTGCAGCCTATTCACAGACACATCAGGATCTGGGACCCGGGCTTGCCCAGAGGAGGAACATCTCATGGCTCTCCTCCTCGGCAGGGCCTGATTCCGAAAAGGCACACGTCCGGGTCCTTATCCCACAAGGAAGGTGGCAGCCCTGAAAGCTATTGCTGGTCTTCACCATCCCCCTGCAGCCTATTCACAGGCACATCAGGATCTGGGACCCGGGCTTGCCCAGAGGAGGAACATCTCATGGCTCTCGTCCTCGGCAGAGCCTGATTCCGGAAAGGCACACGTTCGGCTCCTTGTCCCACACGGAAGGTGGCAGCCCTGAAAGCTGTTGCTGGTCTTCACCGTCCCCCTGCAGCCTATTCACAGGCACAATAGGATTTAGGACCCGGGCATGCCCAGAGGAGGAACATCTCATGGCTCTCTTCCTCGGCAGAGCCCGATTCCGAAAAGGCACACGTCCGGCTCCTTGTCCCACAAGGAAGGTGGCAGCCCTGAAAGCTGTTGCTGGTCTTCACCGTCCCCCTGCAGGCTATTCACAGGCACAACAGGATCTGGGGCCCGGGCTTGCCCAGAGGAGGAACATCTCATGGCTCTCGTCCTCGGCAGAGCCTGATTCCGGAAAGGCACATGTCCGGCTCCTTGTCCCACACGGAAGGTGGCAGGTTGGAAAGATGTTGCTGGTCTTCACCGTCTCCCTGCAGCCTATTCACAGGCACAACAGGATCTGGGACCCGGGCTTGCCCAGAGGAGGAACATCTCATGGCTCTCATCCTCGGCAGGGCCTCTTTCCGAAAAGGCACACGTCTGGCTCCTTGTCCCACATGGAAGGTGGCAGGCCGGAAAGCTGTTGCTGGTCTTCACCGTCCCCCTGCAGCCTATTCACAGACACATCAGGATCTGGGACCCGGGCTTGCCCAGAGGAGGAACATCTCATGGCTCTCGTCCTCGGCAGGGCCTCATTCCGAAAAGGCACACGTCCGGCTCCTTGTCCCACAAGGAAGGTGGCAGCCCTGAAAGCTGTTGCTGGTCTTCACTGTCCCCCTGCAGCCTATTCAAAGGCACAACAGGATTCACGACGCGGGCTTGCCCAGAGGAGGAACATCTCATGGCTCTCGTCCTCGGCAGAGCCTGATTCCGGAAAGGCACACGTCCGGCTCCTTGTCCCACACGGAAGGTGGCAGCCCTGAAAGCTGTTGCTGGTCTTCACCATCCCCCTGCAGCCTATTCACAGGCACAACAGGATCTGGGACCCGGGCTTGCCCAGAGGAGGAACATCTCATGGCTCTAGTCCTCGGCAGAGCCTGATTCTGGAAAGGCACACGTCCGGCTCCTTGTCCCACACGGAAGGTGGCAGGCTGGAAAGATGTTGCTGGTCTTCACTGTCCCCCTGCAGCCTATTCAAAGGCACAACAGGATTCGGGACCCGGGCATGCCCAGAGGAGGAACATCTCATGGCTCTCTTCCTCGGCAGAGCCTGATTCCAAAAAGGCACACGTCCGGCTCCTTGTCCCACACGGAAGGTGGCAGCCCTGAAAGCTGTTGCTGGTCTTCACCGTCCCCCTGCAGCCTATTCAAAGGCACAACAGGATTCAGGTCCCGGACACGCCCAGAGGAGGAACATCTCATGGCTCTCTTCCTCGGCAGAGCCCGATTCCGTAAAGGCACACGTCCGGCTCCTTGTACCACAAGGAAGGTGGCAGCCCTCAAAGCTGTTGCTGGTCTTCACCGTCCCCCTGCAGCTTATTCAGAGGCACAACAGGATCTGGGACCCGGGCTTGCCCAGAGGAGGAGAGGAACATCTCATGGCTCTCGTCCTCGGCAGAGCCTGATTCCGAAAAGGCACACGTCCGGCTCCTTGTCCC
The DNA here is from genome assembly GCF_929443795.1 of Astur gentilis. Classification (NCBI taxonomy): domain Eukaryota; kingdom Metazoa; phylum Chordata; class Aves; order Accipitriformes; family Accipitridae; genus Astur; species Astur gentilis. The sequence continues at coordinate 2,453,828 of NW_026061079.1, read as the reverse complement.
ACACGGAAGGTGGCAGCCCTGAAAGCTGTTGCTGGTCTTCACCGTCCCCCTGCAGCCTATTCACAGGCACAACAGGATCTGGGACCCGGGCTTGCCCAGAGGAGGAACATCTCATGGCTCTCGTCGTCGGCAGGGCCTCTTTCCGAAAAGGCACACGTTCGGCTCCTTGTCCCACACGGACGGTGGCAGCCCTGAAAGCTGTTGCTGGTCTTCACCATCCCCCTGCAGCCTATTCACAGGCACAACAGGATTCAGGTCCCGGGCATGCCCAGAGGAGGAACATCTCATGGCTCTCTTCCTCGGCAGAGCCCGATTCCGTAAAGGCACACGTCCGGCTCCTTGTCCCACAAGGAAGGTGGCAGCCCTCAAAGCTGTTGCTGGTCTTCACCGTCCCCCTGCAGCCTATTCAGAGGCACAACAGGATCTGGGACCCGGGCTTGCCCAGAGGAGGAGAGGAACATCTCATGGCTCTCGTCCTCGGCAGAGCCTGATTCCGAAAAGGCACACGTCCGGCTCCTTATCCCACACGGAAGGTGGCAGCCCTGAAAGCTGTTGCTGGTCTTCACCGTCCCCCTGCAGCCTATTCACAGGCACAACAGGATCTGGGGCCCGGGCTTGCCCAGAGGAGGAACATCTCATGGCTCTCGTCCTCGGCAGGGCCTGATTCCGAAAAGGCACACGTCCGGCTTCTTGTCCCACAAGGAAGGTGGCAGGCCGGAAAGCTGTTGCTGGTCTTCACCGTCCCCCTGCAGCCTCTCCACAGGCACAACAGGATCTGGGACCCGGGCTTGCCCAGAGGAGGAACATCTCATGGCTCTAGTCCTCGGCAGAGTCTGATTCTGGAAAGGCACACGTCCGGCTCCTTGTCCCACACGGAAGGTGGCAGCCCTGAAAGCTGTTGCTGGTCTTCACCGTCCCCCTGCAGCGTATTCAAAGGCAGAACAGGATTCGGGACCCGGGCATGCCCAGAGGAGGAACATCTCATGGCTCTCTTCCTCGGCAGAGCCTGATTCCGAAAAGGCACACGTCCGGCTCCTTGTACCACACGGAAGGTGGCAGCCCTGAAAGCTGTTGCTGGTCTTCACCGTCCCCCTGCAGCCTATTCACAGGCACAACAGGATCTGGGGCCCGGGCTTGCCCAGAGGAGGAACATCTCATGGCTCTCTTCCTCGGCAGGGCCTCTTTCCGAAAAGGCACACGTCCGGCTCCTTGTCCCACACGGAAGTTGGCACCCCTGAAGGATGTTGCTGGTCTTCACCGTCCCCCTGCAGCCTATTCACAGGCACAACAGGATTCACGATGCGGGCTCGCCCAGAGGAGGAACATCTCATGGCTCTCGTCCTCGGCAGAGCCTGATTCCGGAAAGGCATACGTTCGGCTCCTTGTCCCACACGGAAGGTGGCAGCCCTGAAAGCTGTTGCTGGTCTTCACCGTCCCCCTGCAGCCTATTCACAGGTACAACAGGATCTGGGACCCGGGCTTGCCCAGAGGAGGAACATCTCATGGCTCTCGTCCTCGGCAGAGTCTGATTCTGGAAAGGCACACGTCCGGCTCCTTGTCCCACACGGAAGGTGGCAGGCCGGAAAGATGTTGCTGGTCTTCACCGTCCCCCTGCAGCCTATTCACAGGCACAACAGGATCTTGGACCGGGGCTTGCCCAGAGGAGGAACATCTCATGGCTCTAGTCCTCGGCAGAGCCTGATCCTGGAAAGGTAAATGTCCGGCTCCTTGTCCCACACGGAAGGTGGCAGGCTGGAAAGATGTTGCTGGTCTTCACCGTCCCCCTGCAGCCTATTCAAAGGCACAACAGGATTCGGGACCCGGGCATGCCCAGAGGAGGAACATCTCATGGCTCTCGTCCTCGGCAGAGTCTGATTCTGGAAAGGCACACGTCCGGCTCCTTGTCCCACACGGAAGGTGGCAGGCCGGAAAGATGTTGCTGGTCTTCACCGTCCCCCTGCAGCCTATTCACAGACACATCAGGATTTGGGACCCGGGCTTGCCCAGAGGAGGAACATCTCATGGCTCTCGTCCTCGGCAGGGCCTGATTCCGAAAAGGCACACGTCCGGCTTCTTGTCCCACAAGGAAGGTGGCAGCCCTGAAAACTGTTGCTGGTCTTCACTGTCCCCCTGCAGCCTATTCAAAGGCACAACAGGATTCATGACGCGGGCTTGCCCAGAGGAGGAACATCTCATGGCTCTCGTCCTCGGCAGGGCCTCTTTCCGAAAAGGCACACGTCTGGCTCCTTGTCCCACATGGAAGGTGGCAGGCCGGAAAGATGTTGCTGGTCTTCACCGTCCCCCTGCAGCCTATTCACAGACACATCAGGATCTGGGACCCGGGCTTGCCCAGAGGAGGAACATCTCATGGCTCTCGTCCTCGGCAGGGCCTCATTCCGAAAAGGCACACGTCCGGCTCCTTTTCCCACAAGGAAGGTGGCAGCCCTGAAAGCTGTTGCTGGTCTTCACTGTCCCCCTGCAGCCTATTCAAAGGCACAACAGGATTCACGACGCGGGCTTGCCCAGAGGAGGAACATCTCATGGCTCTCGTCCTCGGCAGAGCCTGATTCCGGAAAGGCACACGTCCGGCTCCTTGTCCCACACGGAAGGTGGCAGCCCTGAAAGCTGTTGCTGGTCTTCACCATCCCCCTGCAGCCTATTCACAGGCACAACAGGATCTGGGACCCGGGCTTGCCCAGAGGAGGAACATCTCATGGCTCTAGTCCTCGGCAGAGCCTGATTCTGGAAAGGCACACGTCCGGCTCCTTGTCCCACACGGAAGGTGGCAGGCTGGAAAGATGTTGCTGGTCTTCACTGTCCCCCTGCAGCCTATTCAAAGGCACAACAGGATTCGGGACCCGGGCATGCCCAGAGGAGGAACATCTCATGGCTCTCTTCCTCGGCAGAGCCTGATTCCAAAAAGGCACACGTCCGGCTCCTTGTCCCACACGGAAGGTGGCAGCCCTGAAAGCTGTTGCTGGTCTTCACCGTCCCCCTGCAGCCTATTCAAAGGCACAACAGGATTCAGGTCCCGGGCACGCCCAGAGGAGGAACATCTCATGGCTCTCTTCCTCGGCAGAGCCCGATTCCGTAAAGGCACACGTCCGGCTCCTTGTACCACAAGGAAGGTGGCAGCCCTCAAAGCTGTTGCTGGTCTTCACCGTCCCCCTGCAGCTTATTCAGAGGCACAACAGGATCTGGGACCCGGGCTTGCCCAGAGGAGGAGAGGAACATCTCATGGCTCTCGTCCTCGGCAGAGCCTGATTCCGAAAAGGCACACGTCCGGCTCCTTATCCCACACGGAAGGTGGCAGCCCTGAAAGCTGTTGCTGGTCTTCACCGTCCCCCTGCAGCCTATTCACAGGCACAACAGGATCTGGGACCCGGGCTTGCCCAGAGGAGGAAAATCTCATGGCTCTCGTCGTCGGCAGGGCCTCTTTCCGAAAAGGCACACGTTCGGCTCCTTGTCCCACACGGACGGTGGCAGCCCTGAAAGCTGTTGCTGGTCTTCACCGTCCCCCTGCAGCCTATTCACAGGCACAACAGGATTCAGGTCCCGGGCATGCCCAGAGGAGGAACATCTCATGGCTCTCTTCCTCGGCAGAGCCCGATTCCGTAAAGGCACACGTCCGGCTCCTTGTCCCACAAGGAAGGTGGCAGCCCTCAAAGCTGTTGCTGGTCTTCACCGTCCCCCTGCAGCCTATTCAGAGGCACAACAGGATCTGGGACCCGGGCTTGTCCAGAGGAGGAGAGGAACATCTCATGGCTCTCGTCCTCGGTAGAGCCTGATTCCGAAAAGGCACACGTCCGGCTCCTTATCCCACACGGAAGGTGGCAGCCCTGAAAGCTGTTGCTGGTCTTCACCGTCCCCCTGCAGCCTATTCACAGGCACAACAGGATCTGGGACCCGGGCTTGCCCAGAGGAGGAACATCTCATGGCTCTCGTCCTCGGCAGAGCCTCTTTCCGAAAAGGCACACGTCCGGCTCCTTGTCCCACACGGAAGGTGGCAGCCCTGAAAGCTGTTGCTGGTCTTCACCGTCCCCCTGCAGCCTCTCCACAGGCACAACAGGATCTGGGACCCGGGCTTGCCCAGAGGAGGAACATCTCATGGCTCTCGTCCTCGGCAGAGTCTGATTCTGGAAAGGCACACGTCCGGCTTCTTGTCCCACAAGGAAGGTGGCAGCCCTGAAAGCTGTTGCTGGTCTTCACCGTCCCCCTGCAGCGTATTCAAAGGCAGAACAGGATTCGGGACCCGGGCATGCCCAGAGGAGGAACATCTCATGGCTCTCTTCCTCGGCAGAGCCTGATTCCGAAAAGGCACACGTCCGGCTCCTTGTACCACACGGAAGGTGGCAGCCCTGAAAGCTGTTGCTGGTCTTCACCGTCCCCCTGCAGCCTATTCACAGGCACAACAGGATCTGGGGCCCGGGCTTGCCCAGAGGAGGAACATCTCATGGCTCTCTTCCTCGGCAGGGCCTCTTTCCGAAAAGGCACACGTCCGGCTCCTTGTCCCACACGGAAGTTGGCACCCCTGAAGGATGTTGCTGGTCTTCACCGTCCCCCTGCAGCCTATTCACAGGCACAACAGGATTCACGATGCGGGCTCGCCCAGAGGAGGAACATCTCATGGCTCTCGTCCTCGGCAGAGCCTGATTCCGGAAAGGCATACGTTCGGCTCCTTGTCCCACACGGAAGGTGGCAGCCCTGAAAGCTGTTGCTGGTCTTCACCGTCCCCCTGCAGCCTATTCACAGGTACAACAGGATCTGGGACCCGGGCTTGCCCAGAGGAGGAACATCTCATGGCTCTCGTCCTCGGCAGAGTCTGATTCTGGAAAGGCACACGTCCGGCTCCTTGTCCCACACGGAATGTGGCAGGCCGGAAAGATGTTGCTGGTCTTCACCGTCCCCCTGCAGCCTATTCACAGGCACAACAGGATCTTGGACCGGGGCTTGCCCAGAGGAGGAACATCTCATGGCTCTAGTCCTCGGCAGAGCCTGATCCTGGAAAGGTAAATGTCCGGCTCCTTGTCCCACACGGAAGGTGGCAGGCTGGAAAGATGTTGCTGGTCTTCCCCGTCCCCCTGCAGCCTATTAAAAGGCACAACAGGATTCGGGACCCGGGCATGCCCAGAGGAGGAACATCTCATGGCTCTCGTCCTCGGCAGAGTCTGATTCTGGAAAGGCACACGTCCGGCTCCTTGTCCCACACGGAAGGTGGCAGGCCGGAAAGATGTTGCTGGTCTTCACCGTCCCCCTGCAGCGTATTCAAAGGCAGAACAGGATTCGGGACCCGGGCATGCCCAGAGGAGGAACATCTCATGGCTCTCTTCCTCGGCAGAGCCTGATTCCGAAAAGGCACACGTCCGGCTCCTTGTACCACACGGAAGGTGGCAGCCCTGAAAGCTGTTGCTGGTCTTCACCGTCCCCCTGCAGCCTATTCACAGGCACAACAGGATCTGGGACCCGGGCTTGCCCAGAGGAGGAACATCTCATGGCTCTCTTCCTCGGCAGGGCCTCTTTCCGAAAAGGCACACGTCCGGCTCCTTGTCCCACACGGAAGTTGGCACCCCTGAAGGATGTTGCTGGTCTTCACCGTCCCCCTGCAGCCTATTCACAGGCACAACAGGATTCACGATGCGGGCTCGCCCAGAGGAGGAACATCTCATGGCTCTCGTCCTCGGCAGAGCCTGATTCCGGAAAGGCATACGTTCGGCTCCTTGTCCCACACGGAAGGTGGCAGCCCTGAAAGCTGTTGCTGGTCTTCACCGTCCCCCTGCAGCCTATTCACAGGTACAACAGGATCTGGGACCAGGGCTTGCCCAGAGGAGGAACATCTCATGGCTCTCGTCCTCGGCAGATTCTGATTCTGGAAAGGCACACGTCCGGCTCCTTGTCCCACACGGAAGGTGGCAGGCTGGAAAGATGTTGCTGGTCTTCACCGTCCCCCTGCAGCCTATTCAAAGGCACAACAGGATTCGGGACCCGGGCATGCCCAGAGGAGGAACATCTCATGGCTCTCTTCCTCGGCAGAGCCTGATTCCGAAAAGGCACACGTCCGGCTCCTTGTCCCACACGGAAGGTGGCAGGCCGGAAAGATGTTGCTGGTCTTCACCGTCCCCCTGCAGCCTATTCACAGGCACAACAGGATCTGGGGCCCGGGCTTGCCCAGAGGAGGAACATCTCATGGCTCTCGTCCTCGGCAGGGCCTGATTCCGAAAAGGCACACGTCCGGCTTCTTGTCCCACAAGGAAGGTGGCAGCCCTGAAAGCTGTTGCTGGTCTTCACTGTCCCCCTGCAGCCTATTCAAAGGCACAACAGGATTCATGACGCGGGCTTGCCCAGAGGAGGAACATCTCATGGCTCTCGTCCTCGGCAGGGCCTCTTTCCGAAAAGGCACACGTCTGGCTCCTTGTCCCACACGGAAGGTGGCAGCCCTGAAAGCTGTTGCTGGTCTTCACCGTCCCCCTGCAGCCTATTCACAGGCACAACAGGATCTGGGACCCGGGCTTGCCCAGAGGGGGAACATCTCATGGCTCTCGTCCTCGGCAGAGCCCGATTCCGAAAAGGCACACGTCCGGCTCCTTGTCCCACACGGAAGGTGGCAGCCCTGAAAGATGTTGCTGGTCTTCACCGTCCCCCTGCAGCCTATTCACAGGCACAACAGGATCTGGGACCCGGGCTTGCCCAGAGGAGGAACATCTCATGGCTCTCGTCCTCGGCAGGGCCTGATTCCGAAAAGGCACACGTCCGGCTCCTTGTCCCACACGGAAGTTGGCACCCCTGAAGGATGTTGCTGGTATTCACCGTCCCCCTGCAGCTTATTCACAGGCAGAACAGGATTCACGATGCGGGCTTGCCCAGAGGAGGAACATCTCATGGCTCTCCTCCTCGGCAGAGCCTGATTCCGAAAAGGCACACGTCCGGCTCCTTGTCCCACACGGAAGGTGGCAGCCCTGAAAGCTGTTGCTGGTCTTCACCGTCCCCCTGCAGCCTATTGACAGGTACAACAGGATCTGGGACCCGGGCTTGCCCAGAGGAGGAACATCTCATGGCTCTCGTCCTCGGCAGAGCCTGATTCCGGAAAGGCACACGTCCGGCTCCTTGTCCCACACGGAAGGTTGCAGCCCTGAAAGATGTTGCTGGTCTTCACCGTCCCCCTGCAGCCTATTCACAGGCACAACAGTATCTGGGACCCTGGCTTGCCCAGAGGAGGAACATCTCATGGCTCTCGTCCTCGGCAGGGCCTGATTCCGAAAAGGCACACGTCCGGCACCTTGTCCCACACGGAAGTTGGCACCCCTGAAGGATGTTGCTGGTCTTCACCGTCCCCCTGCAGCCTATTCACAGGCACAACAGGATTCACGATGCGGGCTTGCCCAGAGGAGGAACATCTCATGGCTCACGTCCTCGGCAGGGCCTCTTTCCGAAAAGGCACACGTCTGGCTGCTTGTCCCACATGGAAGGTGGCAGGCCGGAAAGCTGTTGCTGGACTTCACCGTCCCCCTGCAGCCTATTCACAGACACATCAGGATTTGGGACCCGGGCTTTCCCAGAGGAGGAACATCTCATGGCTCTCGTCCTCGGCAGGGCCTCATTCCGAAAAGGCACACGTAGGCTCCTTGTCCCACAAGGAAGGTGGCAGCCCTGAAAGCTGTTGCTGGTCTTCACTGTCCCCCTGCAGCCTATTCAAAGGCACAACAGGATTCACGACGCGGGCTTGCCCAGAGGAGGAACATCTCATGGCTCTCGTCCCCGGCAGAGCCTGATTCCAAAAAAGCACACGTTCGGCTCCTTGTCCCACACGGAAGGTGGCAGCCCTGAAAGCTGTTGCTGGTCTTCCCCGTCCCCCTGCAGCCTATTCACAGGCACAACAGGATCTGGGAACCGGGCTTGCCCAGAGGGGGAACATCTCATGGCTCTCGTCCTCGGCAGAGCCCGATTCCGAAAACGCACACGTCCGGCTCCTTGTCCCACACGGAAGTTGGCACCCCTGAAGGATGTTGCTGGTCTTCACCGTCCCCCTGCAGCCTATTCACAGGCACAACAGGATTCACGATGCGGGCTTGCCCAGAGGAGGAACATCTCATGGCTCTCGTCCTCGGCAGGGCCTCTTTCCGAAAAGGCACACGTCTGGCTCCTTGTCCCACATGGAAGGTGGCAGGCCGGAAAGCTGTTGCTGGTCTTCACCGTCCCCCTGCAGCCTATTCACAGACACATCAGGATTTGGGAGCCGGGCTTGCCCAGAGGAGGAACATCTCATGGCTCTCGTCCTCGGCAGGGCCTCATTCCGAAAAGGCACACGTAGGCTCCTTGTCCCACAAGGAAGGTGGCAGCCCTGAAAGCTGTTGCTGGTCTTCACTGTCCCCCTGCAGCCTATTCAAAGGCACAACAGGATTCACGACGCGGGCTTGCCCAGAGGAGGAACATCTCATGGCTCTCGTCCTCGGCAGAGCCTGATTCCAAAAAGGCACACGTTCGGCTCCTTGTCCCACACGGAAGGTGGCAGCCCTGAAAGCTGTTGCTGGACTTCCCCGTCCCCCTGCAGCCTATTCACAGGCACAACAGGATCTGGGAACCGGGCTTGCCCAGAGGGGGAACATCTCATGGCTCTCGTCCTCGGCAGAGCCTGATTCCAAAAAGGCACACGTTCGGCTCCTTGTCCCACACGGAAGGTGGCACCCCTGAAGGATGTTGCTGGTCTTCACCGTCCCCCTGCAGCCTATTCAAAGGCACAACAGGATTCACGATGCGGGCTTGCCCAGAGGAGGAACATCTCATGGCTCTCGTCCTCGGCAGGGCCTCTTTCCGAAAAGGCACACGTCTGGCTCCTTGTCCCACATGGAAGGTGGCAGGCCGGAAAGCTGTTGCTGGTCTTCACCGTCCCCCTGCATCCTATTCACAGACACATCAGGATCTGGGACCCGGGCTTGCCCAGAGGAGGAACATCTCATGGCTCTCGTCCTCGGCAGGGCCTGATTCCGAAAAGGCACACGTCCGGCTCCTTGTCCCACAAGGAAGGTGGCAGCCCTGAAAGCTGTTGCTGGTCTTCACCGTCCCCCTGCAGCCTATTCAAAGGCACAACAGGATTCACGACGCGGGCTTGCCCAGAGGAGGAACATCTCATGGCTCTCGTCCTCGGCAGAGCCTGATTCCGGAAAGGCACACGTTCGGCTCCTTGTCCCACACGGACGGTGGCAGCCCTGAAAGCTGTTGCTGGTCTTCACCATCCCCCTGCAGCCTATTCACAGGCACAACAGGATTCGGGACCCGGGCATGCCCAGAGGAGGAACATCTCATGGCTCTCTTCCTCGGCAGAGCCCGATTCCGTAAAGGCACACGTCCGGCTCCTTGTCCCACAAGGAAGGTGGCAGCCCTGAAAGCTGTTGCTGGTCTTCACCATCCCCCTGCAGCCTATTCACAGGCACAACAGGATTCAGGACCCGGGCACGCCCAGAGGAGGAACATCTCATGGCTCTCTTCCTCGGCAGAGCCCGATTCCGAAAAGGCACACGTCCGGCTCCTTGTCCCACAAGGAAGTTGGCAGCCCTCAAAGCTGTTGCTGGTCTTCACCGTCCCCCTGCAGCCTATTCACAGGCACAACAGGATCTGGGACCCGGGCTTGCCCAGAGGAGGCGAAGAACATCTCATGGCTCTCGTCCTCGGCAGAGCCTGATTCCAAAAAGGCACACGTTCGGCTCCTTGTCCCACACGGAAGGTGGCAGCCCTGAAAGCTGTTGCTGGTCTTCACCGTCCCCCTGCAGCCTATTCACAGGCACAACAGGATCTGGGACCCAGGCTTGCCCAGAGGGGGAACATCTCATGGCTCTCGTCCTCGGCAGAGCCCGATTCCGAAAAGGCACACGTCTGGCTCCTTGTCCCACACGGAAGGTGGCAGCCCTGAAAGATGTTGCTGGTCTTCACCGTCCCCCTGCAGCCTATTCACAGGCACAACAGTATCTGGTACCCGGGCTTGCCCAGAGGAGGAACATCTCATGGCTCTCTTCCTCGGCAGGGCCTGATTCCGAAAAGGCACACGTCCGGCTCCTTGTCCCACACGGAAGTTTGCACCCCTGAAGGATGTTGCTGGTCTTCACCGTCCCCCTGCAGCCTATTCACAGGCAAAACAGGATTCACGACGCGGGCTTGCCCAGAGGAGGAACATCTCATGGCTCTCGTCCTCGGCAGAGCCTCTTTCCGAAAAGGCACACGTCTGGCTCCTTGTCCCACATGGAAGGTGGCAGGCCGGAAAGCTGTTGCTGGTCTTCACCGTCCCCCTGCAGCCTATTCACAGACACATCAGGATCGGGGACCTGGGCTTGCCCAGAGGAGGAACATCTCATGGCTCTCGTCCTCGGCAGGGCCTGATTCCGAAAAGGCACACGTCCGGCTCCTTGTCCGACAAGGAAGGTGGCAGCCCTGAAAGCTGTTGCTGGTCTTCACTGTCCCCCTGCAGCCTATTCAAAGGCACAACAGGATTCACGACGCGGGCTTGCCCAGAGGAGGAACATCTCATGGCTCTCGTCCTCGGAAGGGCCTCTTTCCGAAAAGGCACACGTCTGGCTCCTTGTCCCACACGGAAGGTGGCAGGCCGGAAAGCTGTTGCTGGTCTTCACCGTCCCCCTGCAGCCTATTCACAGGCACATCACGATCTGGGACCCGGGCTTTCCCAAAGGATGAACATCTCATGGCTCTCGTCCTCGGCAAAGCCTGATTCCGGAAAGGCACACGTTCGGCTCCTTGTCCCACACGGAAGGTGGCAGCCCTGAAAGCTGTTGCTGGTCTTCACCATCCCCCTGCAGCCTATTCACAGGTACAACAGCATCTGGGACCCGGGCTTGCCCAGAGGAGGAACATCTCATGGCTCTCGTCCTCGGCAGGGCCTCTTTCCGAAAAGGCACACGTCTGGCTCCTTGTCCCACACGGAAGTTGTCAGCCCTGAAAGCTGTTGCTGGTCTTCACCGTCCCCCTGCAGCCTATTGACAGGCACAACAGGATCTGGGACCCGGGCGTGCCCAGAGGAGGAACATCTCATGGCTCTCGTCCTCGGCAGGGCCTCATTCCGAAAAGGCACACATCCGGCTCCTTGTCCCACAAGGAAGGTGGCAGCCCTGAAAGCTGTTGCTGGTCTTCACTGTCCCCCTGCAGCCTATTCAAAGGCACAACAGGATTCACGACGCGGGCTTGCCCAGAGGAGGAACATCTCATGGCTCTCGTCCTCGGCAGGGCCTCTTTCCGAAAAGGCACACGTCTGGCTCCTTGTCCCACACGGAAGGTGGCAGCCCTGAAAGATGTTGCTGGTCTTCACCGTCCCCCTGCAGCCTATTCACAGGCACATCACGATCTGGGACCCGGGCTTGCCCAAAGGATGAACATCTCATGGCTCTCGTCCTCGGCAGGGCCTCTTTCCGAAAAGGCACACGTCTGGCTCCTTGTCCCACACGGAAGTTGTCAGCCCTGAAAGCTGTTGCTGGTCTTCACCGTCCCCCTGCAGCCTATTGACAGGTACGACAGGATCTGGGACCCGGGCTTGCCCAGAGGAGGAACATCTCATGGCTCTCCTCCTCGGCAGAGCCTGATTCGGGAAAGGCACACGTTCGGCTCCTTGTCCCACACGGAAGGTGGCAGCCCTGAAAGCTGTTGCTGGTCTTCACCGTCCCCCTGCAGCCTATTCACAGCTACGACAGGATCTGGGACCCGGGCTTGCCCAGAGGGGGAACATCTCATGGCTCTCGTCCTCGGCAGAGCCCGATTCCGAAAAGGCACACGTCCGGCTCCTTGTCCTACACGGAAGGTTGCAGCCCTGAAAGCTGTTGCTGGTCTTCACCGTCCCCCTGCAGCCTATTCACAGGCACAACAGTATCTGGGACCCGGGCTTGCCCAGAGGAGGAACATCTCATGGCTTTCGTCCTCGGCAGGGCCTGATTCCGAAAAGGCACACGTCCGGCTCCTTGTCCCACACGGAAGTTGGCACCCCTGAAGGATGTTGCTGGTCTTCACCGTCCCCCTGCAGCCTATTCACAGGCACAACAGGATTCACGATGCGGGCTTGCCCAGAGGAGGAACATCTCATGGCTCACGTCCTCGGCAGGGCCTCTTTCCGAAAAGGCACACGTCTGGCTGCTTGTCCCACACGGAAGGTTGCAGCCCTGAAAGCTGTTGCTGGTCTTCACCGTCCCCCTGCAGCCTATTGACAGGTACGACAGGATCTGGGACCCGGGCTTGCCCAGAGGAGGAACATCTCATGGCTCTCGTCCTCGGCAGAGCCTGAATCCAAAAAGGCACACGTCCGGCTCCTTGTCCCACACGGAAGTTGGCAGCCCTGAAGGATGTTGCTGGTCTTCACCGTCCCCCTGCAGCCTATTCACAGGCACAACAGGATTCACAATGCGGGCTTGCCCATAGGAGGAACATCTCATGGCTCTCGTCCTCGGCAGAGCCTGTTTCCGAAAAGGCACACGTCTGGCTCCTTGTCCCACATGGAAGGTGGCAGGCCGGAAAGCTGTTGCTGGTCTTCACCGTCCCCCTGCAGCCTATTCACAGACACATCAGGATCTGGGGCCCGGGCTTGCCCAGAGGAGGAACATCTCATGGCTCTCGTCCTCGGCAGGGCCTCATTCCGAAAAGGCACACGTCCGGCTCCTTGTCCCACAAGGAAGGTGGCAGCCCTGAAAGCTGTTGCTGGTCTTCACTGTCCCCCTGCAGCCTATTCAAAGGCACAACAGGATTCACGACGCGGGCTTGCCCAGAGGAGGAACATCTCATGGCTCTCGTCCTCGGCAGGGCCTCTTTCCGAAAAGGCACACGTCTGGCTCCTTGTCCCACACGGAAGGTGGCAGCCCTGAAAGATGTTGCTGGTCTTCACCGTCCCCCTGCAGCCTATTCACAGGCACATCATGATCTGGGACCCGGGCTTGCCCAAAGGATGAACATCTCATGGCTATCGTCCTCGGCAGGGCCTCTTTCCGAAAAGGCACACGTCCGGCTCCTTATCCCACACGGAAGTTGTCAGCCCTGAAAGCTGTTGCTGGTCTTCACCGTCCCCCTGCAGCCTATTGACAGGTACGACAGGATCTGGGACCCGGGCTTGCCCAGAGGAGGAACATCTCATGGCTCTCCTCCTCGGCAGAGCCTGATTCCGGAAAGGCACACGTTCGGCTCCTTGTCCCACACGGAAGGTGGCAGCCCTGAAAGCTGTTGCTGGTCTTCACCGTCCCCCTGCAGCCTATTCACAGGCACAACAGGATCTGGGACCCGGGCTTGCCCAGAGGGGGAACATCTCATGGCTCTCGTCCTCGGCAGAGCCCGATTCCGAAAAGGCACACGTCCGGCTCCTTGTCCCACACGGAAGGTTGCAGCCCTGAAAGCTGTTGCTGGTCTTCACCGTCCCCCTGCAGCCTATTGACAGGTACAACAGGATCTGGGACCCGGGCTTGCCCAGAGGAGGAACATCTCATGGCTCTCGTCCTCGGCAGAGCCTGATTCCGGAAAGGCACACGTCCGGCTCCTTGTCCCACACGGAAGGTTGCAGCCCTGAAAGATGTTGCTGGTCTTCACCGTCCCCCTGCAGCCTATTCACAGGCACAACAGTATCTGGGACCCGGGCTTGCCCAGAGGAGGAACATCTCATGGCTCTCGTCCTCGGCAGGGCCTGATTCCGAAAAGGCACACGTCCGGATCCTTGTCCCACACGGAAGTTGGCACCCCTGAAGGATGTTGCTGGTCTTCACCGTCCCCCTGCAGCCTATTCACAGGCACAACAGGATTCACAATGCGGGCTTGCCCAGAGGAGGAACATCTCATGGCTCACGTCCTCGGCAGGGCCTCTTTCCGAAAAGGCACACGTCTGGCTGTTTGTCCCACATGGAAGGTGGCAGGCCGGAAAGCTGTTGCTGGTCTTCACCGTCCCCCTGCAGCCTATTCACAGACACATCAGGATTTGGGACCCGGGCTTGCCCAGAGGAGGAACATCTCATGGCTCTCGTCCTCGGCAGGGCCTCATTCCGAAAAGGCACACGTAGGCTCCTTGTCCCACAAGGAAGGTGGCAGCCCTGAAAGCTGTTGCTGGTCTTCACTGTCCCCCTGCAGCCTATTCAAAGGCACAACAGGATTCACGACGCGGGCTTGCCCAGAGGAGGAACATCTCATGGCTCTCGTCCTCGGCAGAGCCTGATTCCAAAAAGGCACACGTTCGGCTCCTTGTCCCACACGGAAGGTGGCAGCCCTGAAAGCTGTTGCTGGTCTTCCCCGTCCCCCTGCAGCCTATTCACAGGCACAACAGGATCTGGGAACCGGGCTTGCCCAGAGGGGGAACATCTCATGGCTCTCGTCCTCGGCAGAGCCCGATTCCGAAAAGGCACACGTCCGGCTCCTTGTCCCACACGGAAGTTGGCACCCCTGAAGGATGTTGCTGGTCTTCACCGTCCCCCTGCAGCCTATTCACAGGCACAACAGGATTCACGATGCGGGCTTGCCCCGAGGAGGAACATCTCATGGCTCTCGTCCTCGGCAGAGCCTGTTTCCGAAAAGGCACACGTTCGGCTCCTTGTCCCACATGGAAGGTGGCAGGCCGGAAAGCTGTTGCTGGTCTTCACCGTCCCCCTGCAGCCTATTCACAGACACATCAGGATTTGGGACCCGGGCTTGCCCAGAGGAGGAACATCTCATGGCTCTCGTCCTCGGCAGGGCCTCATTCCGAAAAGGCACACGTAGGCTCCTTGTCCCACAAGGAAGGTGGCAGCCCTGAAAGCTGTTGCTGGTCTTCACTGTCCCCCTGCAGCCTATTCAAAGGCACAACAGGATTCACGACGCGGGCTTGCCCAGAGGAGGAACATCTCATGGCTCTCGTCCTCGGCAGAGCCTGATTCCAAAAAGGCACACGTTCGGCTCCTTGTCCCACACGGAAGGTGGCAGCCCTGAAAGCTGTTGCTGGTCTTCCCCGTCCCCCTGCAGCCTATTCACAGGCACAACAGGATCTGGGACCCGGGCTTGCCCAGAGGGGGAACATCTCATGGCTCTCGTCCTCGGCAGAGCCCGATTCCGAAAAGGCACACGTCCGGCTCCTTGTCCCACACGGAAGTTGGCACCCCTGAAGGATGTTGCTGGTCTTCACCGTCCCCCTGCAGCCTATTCACAGGCACAACAGGATTCACGATGCGGGCTTGCCCAGAGGAGGAACATCTCATGGCTCTCGTCCTCGGCAGGGCCTCTTTCCGAAAAGGCACACGTCTGGCTCCTTGTCCCACATGGAAGGTGGCAGGCCGGAAAGCTGTTGCTGGTCTTCACCGTCCCCCTGCAGCCTATTCACAGACACATCAGGATCTGGGACCCGGGCTTGCCCAGAGGAGGAACATCTCATGGCTCTCGTCCTCGGCAGGGCCTGATTCCGAAAAGGCACACGTCCGGCTCCTTGTCCCACAAGGAAGGTGGCAGCCCTGAAAGCTGTTGCTGGTCTTCACTGTCCCCCTGCAGCCTATTCAAAGGCACAACAGGATTCACGACGCGGGCTTGCCCAGAGGAGGAACATCTCATGGCTCTCGTCCTCGGCAGAGCCTGATTCCGGAAAGGCACACGTCCGGCTCCTTGTCCCACACGGACGGTGGCAGCCCTGAAAGCTGTTGCTGGTCTTCACCATCCCCCTGCAGCCTATTCACAGGCACAACAGGATTCGGGACCCGGGCATGCCCAGAGGAGGAACATCTCATGGCTCTCTTCCTCGGCAGAGCCCGATTCCGTAAATGCACACGTCCGGCTCCTTGTCCCACAAGGAAGGTGGCAGCCCTCAAAGCTGTTGCTGGTCTTCACCGTCCCCCTGCAGCCTATTCAGAGGCACAACAGGATCTGGGACCCGTGCTTGCCCAGAGGAGGAGAGGAACATCTCATGGCTCTCGTCCTCGGCAGAGCCTGATTCCGAAAAGGCACACGTCCGTCTCCTTATCCCACACGGAAGGTGGCAGCCCTGAAAGCTGTTGCTGGTCTTCACCGTCCCCCTGCAGCCTATTGACAGGTATGACAGGATCTGGGACCCGGGCTTGCCCAGAGGAGGAACATCTCATGGCTCTCGTCCTCGGCAGAGCCTGATTCCGGAAAGGCACACGTTCGGCTCCTTGTCCCACACGGAAGGTGGCAGGCCGGAAAGCTGTTGCTGGTCTTCACCGTCCCCCTGCATCCTATTCACAGGCACAACAGGATCTGGGACCCGGGCTTGCCCAGAGGAGGAACATCTCATGGCTCTCGTCCTCGGCAGAGTCTGATTCTGGAAAGGCACACGTCCGGCTCCTTGTCCCACACGGAAGGTGGCAGGCCGGAAAGATGTTGCTGGTCTTCACCGTCCACCTGCAGCGTATTCAAAGGCAGAACAGGATTCGGGACCCGGGCATGCCCAGAGGAGGAACATCTCATGGCTCTCTTCCTCGGCAGAGCCTGATTCCGAAAAGGCACACGTCCGGCTCCTTGTCCCACACGGAAGGTGGCAGCCCTGAAAGCTGTTGCTGGTCTTCACCGTCCCCCTGCAGCCTATTCACAGGCACAACAGGATTCACGATGCGGGCTTGCCCAGAGGAGGAACATCTCATGGCTCTCGTCCTCGGCAGGGCCTCTTTCCGAAAAGGCACACGTCTGGCTCCTTGTCCCACATGGAAGGTGGCAGGCCGGAAAGCTGTTGCTGGTCTTCACCGTCCCCCTGCAGCCTATTCACAGACACATCAGGATTTGGGACCCGGGCTTGCCCAGAGGAGGAACATCTCATGGCTCTCGTCCTCGGCAGGGCCTCATTCCGAAAAGGCACACATCCGGCTCCTTGTCCCACAAGGAAGGTGGCAGCCCTGAAAGCTGTTGCTGGTCTTCACTGTCCCCCTGCAGCCTATTCAAAGGCACAACAGGATTCGGGACCCGGGCATGCCCAGAGGAGGAACATCTCATGGCTCTCGTCCTCGGCAGAGCCTGATTCCAAAAAGGCACACGTTCGGCTCCTTGTCCCACACGGAA
Organism: Astur gentilis; assembly: GCF_929443795.1. Lineage (NCBI taxonomy): Eukaryota > Metazoa > Chordata > Aves > Accipitriformes > Accipitridae > Astur > Astur gentilis. The sequence continues at coordinate 2,436,845 of NW_026061079.1, read as the reverse complement.
GGTGGCAGCCCTGAAAGCTCTTGCTGGTCTTCACCGTCCCCCTGCAGCCTCTTCACAGGCACAACAGGATCTGGGACCCGGCCTTGCCCAGAGGGGGAACATCTCATGGCTCTCGTCCTCGGCAGAGCCCGATTCCTAAAAGGCACACGTCCGGCTCCTTGTCCCACACGGAAGTTGGCACCCCTGAAGGATGTTGCTGGTCTTCACCGTCCCCCTGCAGCCTATTCACAGGCACAACAGGATTCACGATGTGGGCTTGCCCAGAGGAGGAACATCTCATGGCTCTCGTCCTCGGCAGGGCCTCTTTCCGAAAAGGCACACGTCTGGCTCCTTGTCCCACATGGAAGGTGGCAGGCCGGAAAGCTGTTGCTGGTCTTCACCGTCCCCCTGCAGCCTATTCACAGACACATCAGGATCTGGGACCCGGGCTTGCCCAGAGGAGGAACATCTCATGGCTCTCGTCCTCGGCAGAGCCTGATTCCGAAAAGGCACACGTCCGGCTCCTTGTCCCACAAGGAAGGTGGCAGCCCTCAAAGCTGTTGCTGGTCTTCACCGTCCCCCTGCAGCCTATTCAGAGGCACAACAGGATCTGGGACCCGTGCTTGCCCAGAGGAGGAGAGGAACATCTCATTGCTCTCGTCCTCGGCAGAGCCTGATTCCGAAAAGGCACACGTCCGGCTCCTTATCCCACACGGAAGGTGGCAGCCCTGAAAGCTGTTGCTGGTCTTCACCGTCCCCCTGCAGCCTATTCACAGGCACATCATGATCTGGGACCCGGGCTTGCCCAAAGGATGAACATCTCATGGCTATCGTCCTCGGCAGGGCCTCTTTCCGAAAAGGCACACGTCCGGCTCCTTATCCCACACGGAAGTTGTCAGCCCTGAAAGCTGTTGCTGGTCTTCACCGTCCCCCTGCAGCCTATTGACAGGTACGACAGGATCTGGGACCCGGGCTTGCCCAGAGGAGGAACATCTCATGGCTCTCCTCCTCGGCAGAGCCTGATTCCGGAAAGGCACACGTTCGGCTCCTTGTCCCACACGGAAGGTGGCAGCCCTGAAAGCTGTTGCTGGTCTTCACCGTCCCCCTGCAGCCTATTCACAGGCACAACAGGATCTGGGACCCGGGCTTGCCCAGAGGGGGAACATCTCATGGCTCTCGTCCTCGGCAGAGCCCGATTCCGAAAAGGCACACGTCCGGCTCCTTGTCCCACACGGAAGGTTGCAGCCCTGAAAGCTGTTGCTGGTCTTCACCGTCCCCCTGCAGCCTATTGACAGGTACAACAGGATCTGGGACCCGGGCTTGCCCAGAGGAGGAACATCTCATGGCTCTCGTCCTCGGCAGAGCCTGATTCCGGAAAGGCACACGTCCGGCTCCTTGTCCCACACGGAAGGTTGCAGCCCTGAAAGATGTTGCTGGTCTTCACCGTCCCCCTGCAGCCTATTCACAGGCACAACAGTATCTGGGACCCGGGCTTGCCCAGAGGAGGAACATCTCATGGCTCTCGTCCTCGGCAGGGCCTGATTCCGAAAAGGCACACGTCCGGATCCTTGTCCCACACGGAAGTTGGCACCCCTGAAGGATGTTGCTGGTCTTCACCGTCCCCCTGCAGCCTATTCACAGACACATCAGGATCTGGGGCCCGGGCTTGCCCAGAGGAGGAACATCTCATGGCTCTCGTCCTCGGCAGGGCCTCATTCCGAAAAGGCACACGTCCGGCTCCTTGTCCCACAAGGAAGGTGGCAGCCCTGAAAGCTGTTGCTGGTCTTCACTGTCCCCCTGCAGCCTATTCAAAGGCACAACAGGATTCACGACGCGGGCTTGCCCAGAGGAGGAACATCTCATGGCTCTCGTCCTCGGCAGGGCCTCTTTCCGAAAAGGCACACGTCTGGCTCCTTGTCCCACACGGAAGGTGGCAGCCCTGAAAGATGTTGCTGGTCTTCACCGTCCCCCTGCAGCCTATTCACAGGCACATCATGATCTGGGACCCGGGCTTGCCCAAAGGATGAACATCTCATGGCTATCGTCCTCGGCAGGGCCTCTTTCCGAAAAGGCACACGTCCGGCTCCTTATCCCACACGGAAGTTGTCAGCCCTGAAAGCTGTTGCTGGTCTTCACCGTCCCCCTGCAGCCTATTGACAGGTACGACAGGATCTGGGACCCGGGCTTGCCCAGAGGAGGAACATCTCATGGCTCTCCTCCTCGGCAGATCCTGATTCCGGAAAGGCACACGTTCGGCTCCTTGTCCCACACGGAAGGTGGCAGCCCTGAAAGCTGTTGCTGGTCTTCACCGTCCCCCTGCAGCCTATTCACAGGCACAACAGGATCTGGGACCCGGGCTTGCCCAGAGGGGGAACATCTCATGGCTCTCTTCCTCGGCAGAGCCCGATTCCGAAAAGGCACACGTCCGGCTCCTTGTCCCACACGGAAGGTTGCAGCCCTGAAAGCTGTTGCTGGTCTTCCCCGTCCCCCTGCAGCCTATTGACAGGTACAACAGGATCTGGGACCCGGGCTTGCCCAGAGGAGGAACATCTCATGGCTCTCGTCCTCGGCAGAGCCTGATTCCGGAAAGGCACACGTCCGGCTCCTTGTCCCACACGGAAGGTTGCAGCCCTGAAAGATGTTGCTGGTCTTCACCGTCCCCCTGCAGCCTATTCACAGGCACAACAGTATCTGGGACCCGGGCTTGCCCAGAGGAGGAACATCTCATGGCTCTCGTCCTCGGCAGGGCCTGATTCCGAAAAGGCACACGTCCGGATCCTTGTCCCACACGGAAGTTGGCACCCCTGAAGGATGTTGCTGGTCTTCACCGTCCCCCTGCAGCCTATTCACAGGCACAACAGGATTCACAATGCGGGCTTGCCCAGAGGAGGAACATCTCATGGCTCACGTCCTCGGCAGGGCCTCTTTCCGAAAAGGCACACGTCTGGCTGTTTGTCCCACATGGAAGGTGGCAGGCCGGAAAGCTGTTGCTGGTCTTCACCGTCCCCCTGCAGCCTATTCACAGACACATCAGGATTTGGGACCCGGGCTTGCCCAGAGGAGGAACATCTCATGGCTCTCGTCCTCGGCAGGGCCTCATTCCGAAAAGGCACACGTAGGCTCCTTGTCCCACAAGGAAGGTGGCAGCCCTGAAAGCTGTTGCTGGTCTTCACTGTCCCCCTGCAGCCTATTCAAAGGCACAACAGGATTCACGACGCGGGCTTGCCCAGAGGAGGAACATCTCATGGCTCTCGTCCTCGGCAGAGCCTGATTCCAAAAAGGCACACGTTCGGCTCCTTGTCCCACACGGAAGGTGGCAGCCCTGAAAGCTGTTGCTGGTCTTCCCCGTCCCCCTGCAGCCTATTCACAGGCACAACAGGATCTGGGAACCGGGCTTGCCCAGAGGGGGAACATCTCATGGCTCTCGTCCTCGGCAGAGCCCGATTCCGAAAAGGCACACGTCCGGCTCCTTGTCCCACACGGAAGTTGGCACCCCTGAAGGATGTTGCTGGTCTTCACCGTCCCCCTGCAGCCTATTCACAGGCACAACAGGATTCACGATGCGGGCTTGCCCCGAGGAGGAACATCTCATGGCTCTCGTCCTCGGCAGAGCCTGATTCCAAAAAGGCACACGTTCGGCTCCTTGTCCCACACGGAAGGTGGCAGGCCGGAAAGCTGTTGCTGGTCTTCACCGTCCCCCTGCAGCCTATTCACAGACACATCAGGATTTGGGACCCGGGCTTGCCCAGAGGAGGAACATCTCATGGCTCTCGTCCTCGGCAGGGCCTCATTCCGAAAAGGCACACGTAGGCTCCTTGTCCCACAAGGAAGGTGGCAGCCCTGAAAGCTGTTGCTGGTCTTCACTGTCCCCCTGCAGCCTATTCAAAGGCACAACAGGATTCACGACGCGGGCTTGCCCAGAGGAGGAACATCTCATGGCTCTCGTCCTCGGCAGAGCCTGATTCCAAAAAGGCACACGTTCGGCTCCTTGTCCCACACGGAAGGTGGCAGCCCTGAAAGCTGTTGCTGGTCTTCCCCGTCCCCCTGCAGCCTATTCACAGGCACAACAGGATCTGGGAACCGGGCTTGCCCAGAGGGGGAACATCTCATGGCTCTCGTCCTCGGCAGAGCCCGATTCCGAAAAGGCACACGTCCGGCTCCTTGTCCCACACGGAAGTTGGCACCCCTGAAGGATGTTGCTGGTCTTCACCGTCCCCCTGCAGCCTATTCACAGGCACAACAGGATTCACGATGCGGGCTTGCCCAGAGGAGGAACATCTCATGGCTCTCGTCCTCGGCAGGGCCTCTTTCCGAAAAGGCACACGTCTGGCTCCTTGTCCCACATGGAAGGTGGCAGGCCGGAAAGCTGTTGCTGGTCTTCACCGTCCCCCTGCAGCCTATTCACAGACACATCAGGATCTGGGACCCGGGCTTGCCCAGAGGAGGAACATCTCATGGCTCTCGTCCTCGGCAGGGCCTGATTCCGAAAAGGCACACGTCCGGCTCCTTGTCCCACAAGGAAGGTGGCAGCCCTGAAAGCTGTTGCTGGTCTTCACTGTCCCCCTGCAGCCTATTCAAAGGCACAACAGGATTCACGACGCGGGCTTGCCCAGAGGAGGAACATCTCATGGCTCTCGTCCTCGGCAGAGCCTGATTCCGGAAAGGCACACGTTCGGCTCCTTGTCCCACACGGACGGTGGCAGCCCTGAAAGCTGTTGCTGGTCTTCACCATCCCCCTGCAGCCTATTCACAGGCACAACAGGATTCGGGACCCGGGCATGCCCAGAGGAGGAACATCTCATGGCTCTCTTCCTCGGCAGAGCCCGATTCCGTAAATGCACACGTCCGGCTCCTTGTCCCACAAGGAAGGTGGCAGCCCTCAAAGCTGTTGCTGGTCTTCACCGTCCCCCTGCAGCCTATTCAGAGGCACAACAGGATCTGGGACCCGTGCTTGCCCAGAGGAGGAGAGGAACATCTCATGGCTCTCGTCCTCGGCAGAGCCTGATTCCGAAAAGGCACACGTCCGTCTCCTTATCCCACACGGAAGGTGGCAGCCCTGAAAGCTGTTGCTGGTCTTCACCGTCCCCCTGCAGCCTATTGACAGGTATGACAGGATCTGGGACCCGGGCTTGCCCAGAGGAGGAACATCTCATGGCTCTCGTCCTCGGCAGAGCCTGATTCCGGAAAGGCACACGTTCGGCTCCTTGTCCCACACGGAAGGTGGCAGGCCGGAAAGCTGTTGCTGGTCTTCACCGTCCCCCTGCATCCTATTCACAGGCACAACAGGATCTGGGACCCGGGCTTGCCCAGAGGAGGAACATCTCATGGCTCTCGTCCTCGGCAGAGCCTCTTTCCGAAAAGGCACACATCCGGCTCCTTGTCCCACACGGAAGGTGGCAGCCCTGAAAGCTGTTGCTGGTCTTCACCGTCCCCCTGCAGCCTCTCCACAGGCACAACAGGATCTGGGACCCGGGCTTGCCCAGAGGAGGAACATCTCATGGCTCTCGTCCTCGGCAGAGTCTGATTCTGGAAAGGCACACGTCCGGCTCCTTGTCCCACACGGAAGGTGGCAGGCCGGAAAGATGTTGCTGGTCTTCACCGTCCACCTGCAGCGTATTCAAAGGCAGAACAGGATTCGGGACCCGGGCATGCCCAGAGGAGGAACATCTCATGGCTCTCTTCCTCGGCAGAGCCTGATTCCGAAAAGGCACACGTCCGGCTCCTTGTCCCACACGGAAGGTGGCAGCCCTGAAAGCTGTTGCTGGTCTTCACCGTCCCCCTGCAGCCTATTCACAGGCACAACAGGATTCACGATGCGGGCTTGCCCAGAGGAGGAACATCTCATGGCTCACGTCCTCGGCAGGGCCTCTTTCCGAAAAGGCACACGTCAGGCTCCTTGTCCCACATGGAAGGTGGCAGGCCGGAAAGCTGTTGCTGGTCTTCACCGTCCCCCTGCAGCCTATTCACAGACACATCAGGATTTGGGACCCGGGCTTGCCCAGAGGAGGAACATCTCATGGCTCTCGTCCTCGGCAGGGCCTCATTCCGAAAAGGCACACATCCGGCTCCTTGTCCCACAAGGAAGGTGGCAGCCCTGAAAGCTGTTGCTGGTCTTCACTGTCCCCCTGCAGCCTATTCAAAGGCACAACAGGATTCGGGACCCGGGCATGCCCAGAGGAGGAACATCTCATGGCTCTCGTCCTCGGCAGAGCCTGATTCCAAAAAGGCACACGTTCGGCTCCTTGTCCCACACGGAAGGTGGCAGCCCTGAAAGCTCTTGCTGGTCTTCACCGTCCCCCTGCAGCCTCTTCACAGGCACAACAGGATCTGGGACCCGGCCTTGCCCAGAGGGGGAACATCTCATGGCTCTCGTCCTCGGCAGAGACCGATTCCTAAAAGGCACACGTCCGGCTCCTTGTCCCACACGGAAGTTGGCACCCCTGAAGGATGTTGCTGGTCTTCACCGTCCCCCTGCAGCCTATTCACAGGCACAACAGGATTCACGATGTGGGCTTGCCCAGAGGAGGAACATCTCATGGCTCTCGTCCTCGGCAGGGCCTCTTTCCGAAAAGGCACACGTCTGGCTCCTTGTCCCACATGGAAGGTGGCAGGCCGGAAAGCTGTTGCTGGTCTTCACCGTCCCCCTGCAGCCTATTCACAGACACATCAGGATCTGGGACCCGGGCTTGCCCAGAGGAGGAACATCTCATGGCTCTCGTCCTCGGCAGGGCCTGATTCCGAAAAGGCACACGTCCGGCTCCTTGTCCCACAAGGAAGGTGGCAGCCCTCAAAGCTGTTGCTGGTCTTCACCGTCCCCCTGCAGCCTATTCAGAGGCACAACAGGATCTGGGACCCGTGCTTGCCCAGAGGAGGAGAGGAACATCTCATTGCTCTCGTCCTCGGCAGAGCCTGATTCCGAAAAGGCACACGTCCGGCTCCTTATCCCACACGGAAGGTGGCAGCCCTGAAAGCTGTTGCTGGTCTTCACCGTCCCCCTGCAGCCTATTCACAGGCACATCATGATCTGGGACCCGGGCTTGCCCAAAGGATGAACATCTCATGGCTATCGTCCTCGGCAGGGCCTCTTTCCGAAAAGGCACACGTCCGGCTCCTTATCCCACACGGAAGTTGTCAGCCCTGAAAGCTGTTGCTGGTCTTCACCGTCCCCCTGCAGCCTATTGACAGGTACGACAGGATCTGGGACCCGGGCTTGCCCAGAGGAGGAACATCTCATGGCTCTCCTCCTCGGCAGAGCCTGATTCCGGAAAGGCACACGTTCGGCTCCTTGTCCCACACGGAAGGTGGCAGCCCTGAAAGCTGTTGCTGGTCTTCACCGTCCCCCTGCAGCCTATTCACAGGCACAACAGGATCTGGGACCCGGGCTTGCCCAGAGGGGGAACATCTCATGGCTCTCGTCCTCGGCAGAGCCCGATTCCGAAAAGGCACACGTCCGGCTCCTTGTCCCACACGGAAGGTTGCAGCCCTGAAAGCTGTTGCTGGTCTTCACCGTCCCCCTGCAGCCTATTGACAGGTACAACAGGATCTGGGACCCGGGCTTGCCCAGAGGAGGAACATCTCATGGCTCTCGTCCTCGGCAGAGCCTGATTCCGGAAAGGCACACGTCCGGCTCCTTGTCCCACACGGAAGGTTGCAGCCCTGAAAGATGTTGCTGGTCTTCACCGTCCCCCTGCAGCCTATTCACAGGCACAACAGTATCTGGGACCCGGGCTTGCCCAGAGGAGGAACATCTCATGGCTCTCGTCCTCGGCAGGGCCTGATTCCGAAAAGGCACACGTCCGGATCCTTGTCCCACACGGAAGTTGGCACCCCTGAAGGATGTTGCTGGTCTTCACCGTCCCCCTGCAGCCTATTCACAGGCACAACAGGATTCACAATGCGGGCTTGCCCAGAGGAGGAACATCTCATGGCTCACGTCCTCGGCAGGGCCTCTTTCCGAAAAGGCACACGTCTGGCTGTTTGTCCCACATGGAAGGTGGCAGGCCGGAAAGCTGTTGCTGGTCTTCACCGTCCCCCTGCAGCCTATTCACAGACACATCAGGATTTGGGACCCGGGCTTGCCCAGAGGAGGAACATCTCATGGCTCTCGTCCTCGGCAGGGCCTCATTCCGAAAAGGCACACGTAGGCTCCTTGTCCCACAAGGAAGGTGGCAGCCCTGAAAGCTGTTGCTGGTCTTCACTGTCCCCCTGCAGCCTATTCAAAGGCACAACAGGATTCACGACGCGGGCTTGCCCAGAGGAGGAACATCTCATGGCTCTCGTCCTCGGCAGAGCCTGATTCCAAAAAGGCACACGTTCGGCTCCTTGTCCCACACGGAAGGTGGCAGCCCTGAAAGCTGTTGCTGGTCTTCCCCGTCCCCCTGCAGCCTATTCACAGGCACAACAGGATCTGGGAACCGGGCTTGCCCAGAGGGGGAACATCTCATGGCTCTCGTCCTCGGCAGAGCCCGATTCCGAAAAGGCACACGTCCGGCTCCTTGTCCCACACGGAAGTTGGCACCCCTGAAGGATGTTGCTGGTCTTCACCGTCCCCCTGCAGCCTATTCACAGGCACAACAGGATTCACGATGCGGGCTTGCCCCGAGGAGGAACATCTCATGGCTCTCGTCCTCGGCAGAGCCTGTTTCCGAAAAGGCACACGTTCGGCTCCTTGTCCCACATGGAAGGTGGCAGGCCGGAAAGCTGTTGCTGGTCTTCACCGTCCCCCTGCAGCCTATTCACAGACACATCAGGATTTGGGACCCGGGCTTGCCCAGAGGAGGAACATCTCATGGCTCTCGTCCTCGGCAGGGCCTCATTCCGAAAAGGCACACGTAGGCTCCTTGTCCCACAAGGAAGGTGGCAGCCCTGAAAGCTGTTGCTGGTCTTCACTGTCCCCCTGCAGCCTATTCAAAGGCACAACAGGATTCACGACGCGGGCTTGCCCAGAGGAGGAACATCTCATGGCTCTCGTCCTCGGCAGAGCCTGATTCCAAAAAGGCACACGTTCGGCTCCTTGTCCCACACGGAAGGTGGCAGCCCTGAAAGCTGTTGCTGGTCTTCCCCGTCCCCCTGCAGCCTATTCACAGGCACAACAGGATCTGGGAACCGGGCTTGCCCAGAGGGGGAACATCTCATGGCTCTCGTCCTCGGCAGAGCCCGATTCCGAAAAGGCACACGTCCGGCTCCTTGTCCCACACGGAAGTTGGCACCCCTGAAGGATGTTGCTGGTCTTCACCGTCCCCCTGCAGCCTATTCACAGGCACAACAGGATTCACGATGCGGGCTTGCCCAGAGGAGGAACATCTCATGGCTCTCGTCCTCGGCAGGGCCTCTTTCCGAAAAGGCACACGTCTGGCTCCTTGTCCCACATGGAAGGTGGCAGGCCGGAAAGCTGTTGCTGGTCTTCACCGTCCCCCTGCAGCCTATTCACAGACACATCAGGATCTGGGACCCGGGCTTGCCCAGAGGAGGAACATCTCATGGCTCTCGTCCTCGGCAGGGCCTGATTCCGAAAAGGCACACGTCCGGCTCCTTGTCCCACAAGGAAGGTGGCAGCCCTGAAAGCTGTTGCTGGTCTTCACTGTCCCCCTGCAGCCTATTCAAAGGCACAACAGGATTCACGACGCGGGCTTGCCCAGAGGAGGAACATCTCATGGCTCTCGTCCTCGGCAGAGCCTGATTCCGGAAAGGCACACGTTCGGCTCCTTGTCCCACACGGACGGTGGCAGCCCTGAAAGCTGTTGCTGGTCTTCACCATCCCCCTGCAGCCTATTCACAGGCACAACAGGATTCGGGACCCGGGCATGCCCAGAGGAGGAACATCTCATGGCTCTCTTCCTCGGCAGAGCCCGATAACGTAAATGCACACGTCCGGCTCCTTGTCCCACAAGGAAGGTGGCAGCCCTCAAAGCTGTTGCTGGTCTTCACCGTCCCCCTGCAGCCTATTCAGAGGCACAACAGGATCTGGGACCCGTGCTTGCCCAGAGGAGGAGAGGAACATCTCATGGCTCTCGTCCTCGGCAGAGCCTGATTCCGAAAAGGCACACGTCCGTCTCCTTATCCCACACGGAAGGTGGCAGCCCTGAAAGCTGTTGCTGGTCTTCACCGTCCCCCTGCAGCCTATTGACAGGTATGACAGGATCTGGGACCCGGGCTTGCCCAGAGGAGGAACATCTCATGGCTCTCGTCCTCGGCAGGGCCTGATTCCGAAAAGGCACACGTCCGGCTCCTTGTCCCACAAGGAAGGTGGCAGCCCTGAAAGCTGTTGCTGGTCTTCACTGTCCCCCTGCAGCCTATTCAAAGGCACAACAGGATTCACGACGCGGGCTTGCCCAGAGGAGGAACATCTCATGGCTCTCGTCCTCGGCAGAGCCTGATTCCGGAAAGGCACACGTTCGGCTCCTTGTCCCACACGGACGGTGGCAGCCCTGAAAGCTGTTGCTGGTCTTCACCATCCCCCTGCAGCCTATTCACAGGCACAACAGGATTCGGGACCCGGGCATGCCCAGAGGAGGAACATCTCATGGCTCTCTTCCTCGGCAGAGCCCGATAACGTAAATGCACACGTCCGGCTCCTTGTCCCACAAGGAAGGTGGCAGCCCTCAAAGCTGTTGCTGGTCTTCACCGTCCCCCTGCAGCCTATTCAGAGGCACAACAGGATCTGGGACCCGTGCTTGCCCAGAGGAGGAGAGGAACATCTCATGGCTCTCGTCCTCGGCAGAGCCTGATTCCGAAAAGGCACACGTCCGTCTCCTTATCCCACACGGAAGGTGGCAGCCCTGAAAGCTGTTGCTGGTCTTCACCGTCCCCCTGCAGCCTATTGACAGGTATGACAGGATCTGGGACCCGGGCTTGCCCAGAGGAGGAACATCTCATGGCTCTCGTCCTCGGCAGAGCCTGATTCCGGAAAGGCACACGTTCGGCTCCTTGTCCCACACGGAAGGTGGCAGGCCGGAAAGCTGTTGCTGGTCTTCACCGTCCCCCTGCATCCTATTCACAGGCACAACAGGATCTGGGACCCGGGCTTGCCCAGAGGAGGAACATCTCATGGCTCTCGTCCTCGGCAGAGCCTCTTTCCGAAAAGGCACACATCCGGCTCCTTGTCCCACACGGAAGGTGGCAGCCCTGAAAGCTGTTGCTGGTCTTCACCGTCCCCCTGCAGCCTCTCCACAGGCACAACAGGATCTGGGACCCGGGCTTGCCCAGAGGAGGAACATCTCATGGCTCTCGTCCTCGGCAGAGACTGATTCTGGAAAGGCACACGTCCGGCTCCTTGTCCCACACGGAAGGTGGCAGGCCGGAAAGATGTTGCTGGTCTTCACCGTCCACCTGCAGCGTATTCAAAGGCAGAACAGGATTCGGGACCCGGGCATGCCCAGAGGAGGAACATCTCATGGCTCTCTTCCTCGGCAGAGCCTGATTCCGAAAAGGCACACGTCCGGCTCCTTGTCCCACACGGAAGGTGGCAGCCCTGAAAGCTGTTGCTGGTCTTCACCGTCCCCCTGCAGCCTATTCACAGGCACAACAGGATTCACGATGCGGGCTTGCCCAGAGGAGGAACATCTCATGGCTCTCGTCCTCGGCAGGGCCTCATTCCGAAAAGGCACACATCCGGCTCCTTGTCCCACAAGGAAGGTGGCAGCCCTGAAAGCTGTTGCTGGTCTTCACTGTCCCCCTGCAGCCTATTCAAAGGCACAACAGGATTCGGGACCCGGGCATGCCCAGAGGAGGAACATCTCATGGCTCTCGTCCTCGGCAGAGCCTGATTCCAAAAAGGCACACGTTCGGCTCCTTGTCCCACACGGAAGGTGGCAGCCCTGAAAGCTCTTGCTGGTCTTCACCGTCCCCCTGCAGCCTCTTCACAGGCACAACAGGATCTGGGACCCGGGCTTGCCCAGAGGTGGAACATCTCATGGCTCTCGTCCTCGGCAGAGCCCGATTCCTAAAAGGCACACGTCCGGCTCCTTGTCCCACACGGAAGTTGGCACCCCTGAAGGATGTTGCTGGTCTTCACCGTCCCCCTGCAGCCTATTCACAGGCACAACAGGATTCACGATGTGGGCTTGCCCAGAGGAGGAACATCTCATGGCTCTCGTCCTCGGCAGGGCCTCTTTCCGAAAAGGCACACGTCTGGCTCCTTGTCCCACATGGAAGGTGGCAGGCCGGAAAGCTGTTGCTGGTCTTCACCGTCCCCCTGCAGCCTATTCACAGACACATCAGGATCTGGGACCCGGGCTTGCCCAGAGGAGGAACATCTCATGGCTCTCGTCCTCGGCAGGGCCTGATTCCGAAAAGGCACACGTCCGGCTCCTTGTCCCACAAGGAAGGTGGCAGCCCTCAAAGCTGTTGCTGGTCTTCACCGTCCCCCTGCAGCCTATTCAGAGGCACAACAGGATCTGGGACCCGTGCTTGCCCAGAGGAGGAGAGGAACATCTCATTGCTCTCGTCCTCGGCAGAGCCTGATTCCGAAAAGGCACACGTCCGGCTCCTTATCCCACACGGAAGGTGGCAGCCCTGAAAGCTGTTGCTGGTCTTCACCGTCCCCCTGCAGCCTATTGACAGGTATGACAGGATCTGGGGCCCGGGCTTGCCCAGAGGAGGAACATCTCATGGCTCTCGTCCTCGGCAGAGCCTCTTTCCGAAAAGGCACACATCCGGCTCCTTGTCCCACACGGAAGGTGGCAGCCCTGAAAGCTGTTGCTGGTCTTCACCGTCCCCCTGCAGCCTATTCACAGACACATCAGGATCTGGGACCCGGGCTTGCCCAGAGGAGGAACATCTCATGGCTCTCGTCCTCGGCAGAGTCTGATTCTGGAAAGGCACACGTCCGGCTCCTTGTCCCACACGGAAGGTGGCAGGCCAGAAAGATGTTGCTGGTCTTCACCGTCCCCCTGCAGCGTATTCAAAGGCAGAACAGGAGTCGGGACCCGGGCATGCCCAGAGGAGGAACATCTCATGGCTCTCGTCCTCGGCAGAGCCTGATTCCGAAAAGGCACACGTCCGGCTCCTTGTCCCACACGGAAGGTGGCAGCCCTGAAAGCTGTTGCTGGTCTTCACCGTCCCCCTGCAGCCTATTCACAGACACATCAGGATCTGGGACCCGGGCTTGCCCAGAGGAGGAACATCTCATGGCTCTCGTCCTCGGCAGGGCCTGATTCCGAAAAGGCACACGTCCGGCTCCTTGTCCCACAAGGAAGGTGGCAGCCCTGAAAGCTGTTGCTGGTCTTCACTGTCCCCCTGCAGCCTATTCAAAGGCACAACAGGATTCACGACGCGGGCTTGCCCAGAGGAGGAACATCTCATGGCTCTCGTCCTCGGCAGAGCCTGATTCCGGAAAGGCACACGTTCGGCTCCTTGTCCCACACGGACGGTGGCAGCCCTGAAAGCTGTTGCTGGTCTTCACCATCCCCCTGCAGCCTATTCACAGGCACAACAGGATTCGGGACCCGGGCATGCCCAGAGGAGGAACATCTCATGGCTCTCTTCCTCGGCAGAGCCCGATTCCGTAAAGGCACACGTCCGGCTCCTTGTCCCACAAGGAAGGTGGCAGCCCTCAAAGCTGTTGCTGGTCTTCACCGTCCCCCTGCAGCCTATTCAGAGGCACAACAGGATCTGGGACCCGTGCTTGCCCAGAGGAGGAGAGGAACATCTCATGGCTCTCGTCCTCGGCAGAGCCTGATTCCGAAAAGGCACACGTCCGGCTCCTTATCCCACACGGAAGGTGGCAGCCCTGAAAGCTGTTGCTGGTCTTCACCGTCCCCCTGCAGCCTATTGACAGGTATGACAGGATCTGGGACCCGGGCTTGCCCAGAGGAGGAACATCTCATGGCTCTCGTCCTCTGCAGAGCCTGATTCCGGAAAGGCACACGTTCGGCTCCTTGTCCCACACGGAAGGTGGCAGGCCGGAAAGCTGTTGCTGGTCTTCACCGTCCCCCTGCATCCTATTCACAGGCACAACAGGATCTGGGACCCGGGCTTGCCCAGAGGAGGAACATCTCATGGCTCTCGTCCTCGGCAGAGCCTCTTTCCGAAAAGGCACACATCCGGCTCCTTGTCCCACACGGAAGGTGGCAGCCCTGAAAGCTGTTGCTGGTCTTCACCGTCCCCCTGCAGCCTCTCCACAGGCACAACAGGATCTGGGACCCGGGCTTGCCCAGATGAGGAACATCTCATGGCTCTCGTCCTCGGCAGAGTCTGATTCTGGAAAGGCACACGTCCGGCTCCTTGTCCCACACGGAAGGTGGCAGGCCGGAAAGATGTTGCTGGTCTTCACCGTCCACCTGCAGCGTATTCAAAGGCAGAACAGGATTCGGGACCCGGGCATGCCCAGAGGAGGAACATCTCATGGCTCTCTTCCTCGGCAGAGCCTGATTCCGAAAAGGCACACGTCCGGCTCCTTGTCCCACACGGAAGGTGGCAGCCCTGAAAGCTGTTGCTGGTCTTCACCGTCCCCCTGCAGCCTATTCACAGGCACAACAGGATTCACGATGCGGGCTTGCCCAGAGGAGGAACATCTCATGGCTCACGTCCTCGGCAGGGCCTCTTTCCGAAAAGGCACACGTCTGGCTCCTTGTCCCACATGGAAGGTGGCAGGCCGGAAAGCTGTTGCTGGTCTTCACCGTCCCCCTGCAGCCTATTCACAGACACATCAGGATTTGGGACCCGGGCTTGCCCAGAGGAGGAACATCTCATGGCTCTCGTCCTCGGCAGGGCCTCATTCCGAAAAGGCACACATCCGGCTCCTTGTCCCACAAGGAAGGTGGCAGCCCTGAAAGCTGTTGCTGGTCTTCACTGTCCCCCTGCAGCCTATTCAAAGGCACAACAGGATTCACGACGCGGGCTTGCCCAGAGGAGGAACATCTCATGGCTCTCGTCCTCGGCAGAGCCTGATTCCAAAAAGGCACACGTTCGGCTCCTTGTCCCACACGGAAGGTGGCAGCCCTGAAAGCTGTTGCTGGTCTTCCCCGTCCCCCTGCAGCCTATTCACAGGCACAACAGGATCTGGGAACCGGGCTTGCCCAGAGGGGGAACATCTCATGGCTCTCGTCCTCGGCAGAGCCCGATTCCGAAAAGGCACACGTCCGGCTCCTTGTCCCACACGGAAGTTGGCACCCCTGAAGGATGTTGCTGGTCTTCACCGTCCCCCTGCAGCCTATTCACAGGCACAACAGGATTCACGATGCGGGCTTGCCCCGAGGAGGAACATCTCATGGCTCTCGTCCTCGGCAGAGCCTGTTTCCGAAAAGGCACACGTTCGGCTCCTTGTCCCACATGGAAGGTGGCAGGCCGGAAAGCTGTTGCTGGTCTTCACCGTCCCCCTGCAGCCTATTCACAGACACATCAGGATTTGGGACCCGGGCTTGCCCAGAGGAGGAACATCTCATGGCTCTCGTCCTCGGCAGGGCCTCATTCCGAAAAGGCACACGTAGGCTCCTTGTCCCACAAGGAAGGTGGCAGCCCTGAAAGCTGTTGCTGGTCTTCACTGTCCCCCTGCAGCCTATTCAAAGGCACAACAGGATTCACGACGCGGGCTTGCCCAGAGGAGGAACATCTCATGGCTCTCGTCCTCGGCAGAGCCTGATTCCAAAAAGGCACACGTTCGGCTCCTTGTCCCACACGGAAGGTGGCAGCCCTGAAAGCTGTTGCTGGTCTTCCCCGTCCCCCTGCAGCCTATTCACAGGCACAACAGGATCTGGGAACCGGGCTTGCCCAGAGGGGGAACATCTCATGGCTCTCGTCCTCGGCAGAGCCCGATTCCGAAAAGGCACACGTCCGGCTCCTTGTCCCACACGGAAGTTGGCACCCCTGAAGGATGTTGCTGGTCTTCACCGTCCCCCTGCAGCCTATTCACAGGCACAACAGGATTCACGATGCGGGCTTGCCCAGAGGAGGAACATCTCATGGCTCTCGTCCTCGGCAGGGCCTCTTTCCGAAAAGGCACACGTCTGGCTCCTTGTCCCACATGGAAGGTGGCAGGCCGGAAAGCTGTTGCTGGTCTTCACCGTCCCCCTGCAGCCTATTCACAGACACATCAGGATCTGGGACCCGGGCTTGCCCAGAGGAGGAACATCTCATGGCTCTCGTCCTCGGCAGGGCCTGATTCCGAAAAGGCACACGTCCGGCTCCTTGTCCCACAAGGAAGGTGGCAGCCCTGAAAGCTGTTGCTGGTCTTCACTGTCCCCCTGCAGCCTATTCAAAGGCACAACAGGATTCACGACGCGGGCTTGCCCAGAGGAGGAACATCTCATGGCTCTCGTCCTCGGCAGAGCCTGATTCCGGAAAGGCACACGTTCGGCTCCTTGTCCCACACGGACGGTGGCAGCCCTGAAAGCTGTTGCTGGTCTTCACCATCCCCCTGCAGCCTATTCACAGGCACAACAGGATTCGGGACCCGGGCATGCCCAGAGGAGGAACATCTCATGGCTCTCTTCCTCGGCAGAGCCCGATTCCGTAAATGCACACGTCCGGCTCCTTGTCCCACAAGGAAGGTGGCAGCCCTCAAAGCTGTTGCTGGTCTTCACCGTCCCCCTGCAGCCTATTCAGAGGCACAACAGGATCTGGGACCCGTGCTTGCCCAGAGGAGGAGAGGAACATCTCATGGCTCTCGTCCTCGGCAGAGCCTGATTCCGAAAAGGCACACGTCCGGCTCCTTATCCCACACGGAAGGTGGCAGCCCTGAAAGCTGTTGCTGGTCTTCACCGTCCCCCTGCAGCCTATTGACAGGTATGACAGGATCTGGGACCCGGGCTTGCCCAGAGGAGGAACATCTCATGGCTCTCGTCCTCGGCAGAGCCTGATTCCGGAAAGGCACACGTTCGGCTCCTTGTCCCACACGGAAGGTGGCAGGCCGGAAAGCTGTTGCTGGTCTTCACCGTCCCCCTGCATCCTATTCACAGGCACAACAGGATCTGGGACCCGGGCTTGCCCAGAGGAGGAACATCTCATGGCTCTCGTCCTCGGCAGAGCCTCTTTCCGAAAAGGCACACATCCGGCTCCTTGTCCCACACGGAAGGTGGCAGCCCTGAAAGCTGTTGCTGGTCTTCACCGTCCCCCTGCAGCCTCTCCACAGGCACAACAGGATCTGGGACCCGGGCTTGCCCAGAGGAGGAACATCTCATGGCTCTCGTCCTCGGCAGAGTCTGATTCTGGAAAGGCACACGTCCGGCTCCTTGTCCCACACGGAAGGTGGCAGGCCGGAAAGATGTTGCTGGTCTTCACCGTCCACCTGCAGCGTATTCAAAGGCAGAACAGGATTCGGGACCCGGGCATGCCCAGAGGAGGAACATCTCATGGCTCTCTTCCTCGGCAGAGCCTGATTCCGAAAAGGCACACGTCCGGCTCCTTGTCCCACACGGAAGGTGGCAGCCCTGAAAGCTGTTGCTGGTCTTCACCGTCCCCCTGCAGCCTATTCACAGGCACAACAGGATTCACGATGCGGGCTTGCCCAGAGGAGGAACATCTCATGGCTCACGTCCTCGGCAGGGCCTCTTTCCGAAAAGGCACACGTCTGGCTCCTTGTCCCACATGGAAGGTGGCAGGCCGGAAAGCTGTTGCTGGTCTTCACCGTCCCCCTGCAGCCTATTCACAGACACATCAGGATTTGGGACCCGGGCTTGCCCAGAGGAGGAACATCTCATGGCTCTCGTCCTCGGCAGGGCCTCATTCCGAAAAGGCACACATCCGGCTCCTTGTCCCACAAGGAAGGTGGCAGCCCTGAAAGCTGTTGCTGGTCTTCACTGTCCCCCTGCAGCCTATTCAAAGGCACAACAGGATTCGGGACCCGGGCATGCCCAGAGGAGGAACATCTCATGGCTCTCGTCCTCGGCAGTGCCTGATTCCAAAAAGGCACACGTTCGGCTCCTTGTCCCACACTGAAGGTGGCAGCCCTGAAAGCTCTTGCTGGTCTTCACAGTCCCCCTGCAGCCTCTTCACAGGCACAACAGGATCTGGGACCCGGCCTTGCCCAGAGGGGGAACATCTCATGGCTCTCGTCCTCGGCAGAGCCCGATTCCTAAAAGGCACACGTCCGGCTCCTTGTCCCACACGGAAGTTGGCACCCCTGAAGGATGTTGCTGGTCTTCACCGTCCCCCTGCAGCCTATTCACAGGCACAACAGGATTCACGATGTGGGCTTGCCCAGAGGAGGAACATCTCATGGCTCTCGTCCTCGGCAGGGCCTCTTTCCGAAAAGGCACACGTCTGGCTCCTTGTCCCACATGGAAGGTGGCAGGCCGGAAAGCTGTTGCTGGTCTTCACCGTCCCCCTGCAGCCTATTCACAGACACATCAGGATCTGGGACCCGGGCTTGCCCAGAGGAGGAACATCTCATGGCTCTCGTCCTCGGCAGGGCCTGATTCCGAAAAGGCACACGTCCGGCTCCTTGTCCCACAAGGAAGGTGGCAGCCCTGAAAGCTGTTGCTGGTCTTCACTGTCCCCCTGCAGCCTATTCAAAGGCACAACAGGATTCACGACGCGGGCTTGCCCAGAGGAGGAACATCTCATGGCTCTCGTCCTCGGCAGAGCCTGATTCCGGAAAGGCACACGTTCGGCTCCTTGTCCCACACGGACGGTGGCAGCCCTGAAAGCTGTTGCTGGTCTTCACCATCCCCCTGCAGCCTATTCACAGGCACAACAGGATTCGGGACCCGGGCATGCCCAGAGGAGGAACATCTCATGGCTCTCTTCCTCGGCAGAGCCCGATTCCGTAAAGGCACACGTCCGGCTCCTTGTCCCACAAGGAAGGTGGCAGCCCTCAAAGCTGTTGCTGGTCTTCACCGTCCCCCTGCAGCCTATTCAGAGGCACAACAGGATCTGGGACCCGTGCTTGCCCAGAGGAGGAGAGGAACATCTCATGGCTCTCGTCCTCGGCAGAGCCTGATTCCGAAAAGGCACACGTCCGGCTCCTTATCCCACACGGAAGGTGGCAGCCCTGAAAGCTGTTGCTGGTCTTCACCGTCCCCCTGCAGCCTATTGACAGGTATGACAGGATCTGGGACCCGGGCTTGCCCAGAGGAGGAACATCTCATGGCTCTCGTCCTCGGCAGAGCCTGATTCCGGAAAGGCACACGTTCGGCTCCTTGTCCCACACGGAAGGTGGCAGGCCGGAAAGCTGTTGCTGGTCTTCACCGTCCCCCTGCATCCTATTCACAGGCACAACAGGATCTGGGACCCGGGCTTGCCCAGAGGAGGAACATCTCATGGCTCTCGTCCTCGGCAGAGCCTCTTTCCGAAAAGGCACACATCCGGCTCCTTGTCCCACACGGAAGGTGGCAGCCCTGAAAGCTGTTGCTGGTCTTCACCGTCCCCCTGCAGCCTCTCCACAGGCACAACAGGATCTGGGACCCGGGCTTGCCCAGAGGAGGAACATCTCATGGCTCTCGTCCTCGGCAGAGTCTGATTCTGGAAAGGCACACGTCCGGCTCCTTGTCCCACACGGAAGGTGGCAGGCCGGAAAGATGTTGCTGGTCTTCACCGTCCACCTGCAGCGTATTCAAAGGCAGAACAGGATTCGGGACCCGGGCATGCCCAGAGGAGGAACATCTCATGGCTCTCTTCCTCGGCAGAGCCTGATTCCGAAAAGGCACACGTCCGGCTCCTTGTCCCACACGGAAGGTGGCAGCCCTGAAAGCTGTTGCTGGTCTTCACCGTCCCCCTGCAGCCTATTCACAGGCACAACAGGATTCACGATGCGGGCTTGCCCAGAGGAGGAACATCTCATGGCTCACGTCCTCGGCAGGGCCTCTTTCCGAAAAGGCACACGTCTGGCTGTTTGTCCCACATGGAAGGTGGCAGGCCGGAAAGCTGTTGCTGGTCTTCACCGTCCCCCTGCAGCCTATTCACAGACACATCAGGATTTGGGACCCGGGCTTGCCCAGAGGAGGAACATCTCATGGCTCTCGTCCTCGGCAGGGCCTCATTCCGAAAAGGCACACATCCGGCTCCTTGTCCCACAAGGAAGGTGGCAGCCCTGAAAGCTGTTGCTGGTCTTCACTGTCCCCCTGCAGCCTATTCAAAGGCACAACAGGATTCACGATGCGGGCTTGCCCAGAGGAGGAACATCTCATGGCTCTCGTCCTCGGCAGAGCCTGTTTCCAAAAAGGCACACGTTCGGCTCCTTGTCCCACACGGAAGGTGGCAGCCCTGAAAGCTCTTGCTGGTCTTCACCGTCCCCCTGCAGCCTCTTCACAGGCACAACAGGATCTGGGACCCGGGCTTGCCCAGAGGGGGAACATCTCATGGCTCTCGTCCTCGGCAGAGCCAGATTCCGAAAAGGCACACGTCCGGCTCATTGTCCCACACGGAAGTTGGCACCCCTGAAGGATGTTGTTGGTCTTCACCGTCCCCCTGCAGCCTATTCACAGGCACAACAGGATTCACGATGCGGGCTTGCCCAGAGAAGGAACATCTCATGGCTCTCGTCCTCGGCAGGGCCTCTTTCCGAAAAGGCACACTTCTGGCTCCTTGTCCCACACGGAAGGTGGCAGGCCGGAAAGCTGTTGCTGGTCTTCACCGTCCCCCTGCAGCCTATTGACAGGTATGACAGGATCTGGGACCCGGGCTTGCCCAGAGGAGGAACATCTCATGGCTCTAGTCCTCGGCAGAGCCTCTTTCCGAAAAGGCACACATCCGGCTCCTTGTCCCACACGGAAGGTGGCAGCCCTGAAAGCTGTTGCTGGTCTTCACCGTCCCCCTGCAGCCTATTCACAGACACATCAGGATCTGGGACCCGGGCTTGCCCAGAGGAGGAACATCTCATGGCTCTCGTCCTCGGCAGAGTCTGATTCTGGAAAGGCACACGTCCGGCTCCTTGTCCCACACGGAAGGTGGCAGGCCGGAAAGATGTTGCTGGTCTTCACCGTCCCCCTGCAGCGTATTCAAAGGCAGAACAGGAGTCGGGACCCGGGCATGCCCAGAGGAGGAACATCTCATGGCTCTCTTCCTCGGCAGAGCCTGATTCCGAAAAGGCACACGTCCGGCTCCTTGTCCCACACGGAAGGTGGCAGCCCTGAAAGCTGTTGCTGGTCTTCACCGTCCCCCTGAAGCCTATTCACAGACACATCAGGATCTGGGACCCGGGCTTGCCCAGAGGAGGAACATCTCATGGCTCTCGTCCTCGGCAGGGCCTCATTCCGAAAAGGCACACGTCCGGCTCCTTGTCCCACAAGGAAGGTGGCAGCCCTGAAAGCTGTTGCTGGTCTTCACTGTCCCCCTGCAGCCTATTCAAAGGCACAACAGGATTCACGACGCGGGCTTGCCCAGAGGAGGAACATCTCATGGCTCTCGTCCTCGGCAGAGCCTGATTCCGGAAAGGCACACGTTCGGCTCCTTGTCCCACACGGACGGTGGCAACCCTGAAAGCTGTTGCTGGTCTTCACCATCCCCCTGCAGCCTATTCACAGGCACAACAGGATTCGGGACCCGGGCATGCCCAGAGGAGGAACATCTCATGGCTCTCTTCCTCGGCAGAGCCCGATTCCGTAAAGGTACACGTCCGGCTCCTTGTCCCACAAGGAAGGTGGCAGCCCTCAAAGCTGTTGCTGGTCTTCACCGTCCCCCTGCAGCCTATTCAGAGGCACAACAGGATCTGGGACCCGTGCTTGCCCAGAGGAGGAGAGGAACATCTCATGGCTCTCGTCCTCGGCAGAGCCTGATTCCGAAAAGGCACACGTCCGGCTCCTTATCCCACACGGAAGGTGGCAGCCCTGAAAGCTGTTGCTGGTCTTCACCGTCCCCCTGCAGCCTATTGACAGGTATGACAGGATCTGGGACCCGGGCTTGCCCAGAGGAGGAACATCTCATGGCTCTCGTCCTCGGCAGAGCCTCTTTCCGAAAAGGCACACATCCGGCTCCTTGTCCCACACGGAAGGTGGCAGCCCTGAAAGCTGTTGCTGGTCTTCACCGTCCCCCTGCAGCCTCTCCACAGGCACAACAGGATCTGGGACCCGGGCTTGCCCAGAGGAGGAACATCTCATGGCTCTCGTCCTCGGCAGAGTCTGATTCTGGAAAGGCACACGTCCGGCTCCTTGTCCCACACGGAAGGTGGCAGGCCGGAAAGATGTTGCTGGTCTTCACCGTCCCCCTGCAGCGTATTCAAAGGCAGAACAGGATTCGGGACCCGGGCATGCCCAGAGGAGGAACATCTCATGGCTCTCTTCCTCGGCAGAGCCTGATTCCGAAAAGGCACACGTCCGGCTCCTTGTCCCACACGGAAGGTGGCAGCCCTGAAAGCTGTTGCTGGTCTTCACCGTCCCCCTGCAGCCTATTCACAGGCACAACAGGATCTGGGGCCCGGGCTTGCCCAGAGGAGGAACATCTCATTGCTCTCTTCCTCGGCAGGGCCTGATTCCGAAAAGGCACACGTCTGGCTCCTTGTCCCACACGGAAGTTGGCACCCGTGAAGGATGTTGCTGGTCTTCACCGTCCCCCTGCAGCCTCTTCACAGGCACAACAGGATTCACGATGCGGGTTCGCCCAGAGGAGGAACATCTCATGGCTCTCGTCCTCGGCAGAGCCCGATTCCAAAAAGGCACACGTCCGGCTCCTTGTCCCACAAGGAAGGTGGCAGCCCTCAAAGCTGTTGCTGGTCTTCACCGTCCCCCTGCAGCCTATTCAGAGGCACAACAGGATCTGGGACCCGTGCTTGCCCAGAGGAGGAGAGGAACATCTCATGGCTCTCGTCCTCGGCAGAGCCTGATTCCGAAAAGGCACACGTCCGGCTCCTTGTCCCACACGGAAGGTGGCAGCCCTGAAAGCTGTTGCTGGTCTTCACCGTCCCCCTGCAGCCTATTGACAGGTATGACAGGATCTGGGACCCGGGCTTGCCCAGAGGAGGAACATCTCATGGCTCTCGTCCTAGGCAGAGTCTGATTCTGGAAAGGCACACGTCCGGCTCCTTGTCCCACACGGAAGGTGGCAGGCCGGAAAGATGTTGCTGGTCTTCACCGTCCCCCTGCAGCGTATTCAAAGGCAGAACAGAATTCGGGACCCGGGCATGCCCAGAGGAGGAACATCTCATGGCTCTCTTCCTCGGCAGAGCCTGATTCCGAAAAGGCACACGTCCGGCTCCTTGTCCCACACGGAAGGTGGCAGCCCTGAAAGCTGTTGCTGGTCTTCACCGTCCCCCTGCAGCCTATTCACAGACACATCAGGATCTGGGACCCGGGCTTGCCCAGAGGAGGAACATCTCATGGCTCTCGTCCTCTGCAGAGTCTGATTCTGGAAAGGCACACGTCCGGCTCCTTGTCCCACATGGAAGGTGGCAGGCCGGAAAGATGTTGCTGGTCTTCACCATCCCCCTGCTGCGTATTCAAAGGCAGAACAGGAGTCGGGACCCGGGCATGCCCAGAGGAGGAACATCTCATGGCTCTCGTCCTCGGCAGAGCCTGTTTCCAAAAAGGCACACGTTCGGCTCCTTGTCCCACACGGAAGGTGGCAGCCCTGAAAGCTCTTGCTGGTCTTCACCGTCCCCCTGCAGCCTCTTCACAGGCACAACAGGATCTGGGACCCGGGCTTGCCCAGAGGGGGAACATCTCATGGCTCTCGTCCTCGGCAGAGCCAGATTCCGAAAAGGCACACGTCCGGCTCATTGTCCCACACGGAAGTTGGCACCCCTGAAGGATGTTGTTGGTCTTCACCGTCCCCCTGCAGCCTATTCACAGGCACAACAGCATTCACGATGCGGGCTTGCCCAGAGAAGGAACATCTCATGGCTCTCGTCCTCGGCAGGGCCTCTTTCCGAAAAGGCACACTTCTGGCTCCTTGTCCCACACGGAAGGTGGCAGGCCGGAAAGCTGTTGCTGGTCTTCACCGTCCCCCTGCAGCCTATTGACAGGTATGACAGGATCTGGGACCCGGGCTTGCCCAGAGGAGGAACATCTCATGGCTCTAGTCCTCGGCAGAGCCTCTTTCCGAAAAGGCACACATCCGGCTCCTTGTCCCACACGGAAGGTGGCAGCCCTGAAAGCTGTTGCTGGTCTTCACCGTCCCCCTGCAGCCTATTCACAGACACATCAGGATCTGGGACCCGGGCTTGCCCAGAGGAGGAACATCTCATGGCTCTCGTCCTCGGCAGAGTCTGATTCTGGAAAGGCACACGTCCGGCTCCTTGTCCCACACGGAAGGTGGCAGGCCGGAAAGATGTTGCTGGTCTTCACCGTCCCCCTGCAGCGTATTCAAAGGCAGAACAGGAGTCGGGACCCGGGCATGCCCAGAGGAGGAACATCTCATGGCTCTCTTCCTCGGCAGAGCCTGATTCCGAAAAGGCACACTTCCGGCTCCTTGTCCCACACGGAAGGTGGCAGCCCTGAAAGCTGTTGCTGGTCTTCACCGTCCCCCTGAAGCCTATTCACAGACACATCAGGATCTGGGACCCGGGCTTGCCCAGAGGAGGAACATCTCATGGCTCTCGTCCTCGGCAGGGCCTCATTCCGAAAAGGCACACGTCCGGCTCCTTGTCCCACAAGGAAGGTGGCAGCCCTGAAAGCTGTTGCTGGTCTTCACTGTCCCCCTGCAGCCTATTCAAAGGCACAACAGGATTCACGACGCGGGCTTGCCCAGAGGAGGAACATCTCATGGCTCTCGTCCTCGGCAGAGCCTGATTCCGGAAAGGCACACGTTCGGCTCCTTGTCCCACACGGACGGTGGCAACCCTGAAAGCTGTTGCTGGTCTTCACCATCCCCCTGCAGCCTATTCACAGGCACAACAGGATTCGGGACCCGGGCATGCCCAGAGGAGGAACATCTCATGGCTCTCTTCCTCGGCAGAGCCCGATTCCGTAAAGGTACACGTCCGGCTCCTTGTCCCACAAGGAAGGTGGCAGCCCTCAAAGCTGTTGCTGGTCTTCACCGTCCCCCTGCAGCCTATTCAGAGGCACAACAGGATCTGGGACCCGTGCTTGCCCAGAGGAGGAGAGGAACATCTCATGGCTCTCGTCCTCGGCAGAGCCTGATTCCGAAAAGGCACACGTCCGGCTCCTTATCCCACACGGAAGGTGGCAGCCCTGAAAGCTGTTGCTGGTCTTCACCGTCCCCCTGCAGCCTATTGACAGGTATGACAGGATCTGGGACCCGGGCTTGCCCAGAGGAGGAACATCTCATGGCTCTCGTCCTCGGCAGAGCCTCTTTCCGAAAAGGCACACATCCGGCTCCTTGTCCCACACGGAAGGTGGCAGCCCTGAAAGCTGTTGCTGGTCTTCACCGTCCCCCTGCAGCCTCTCCACAGGCACAACAGGATCTGGGACCCGGGCTTGCCCAGAGGAGGAACATCTCATGGCTCTCGTCCTCGGCAGAGTCTGATTCTGGAAAGGCACACGTCCGGCTCCTTGTCCCACACGGAAGGTGGCAGGCCGGAAAGATGTTGCTGGTCTTCACCGTCCCCCTGCAGCGTATTCAAAGGCAGAACAGGATTCGGGACCCGGGCATGCCCAGAGGAGGAACATCTCATGGCTCTCTTCCTCGGCAGAGCCTGATTCCGAAAAGGCACACGTCCGGCTCCTTGTCCCACACGGAAGGTGGCAGCCCTGAAAGCTGTTGCTGGTCTTCACCGTCCCCCTGCAGCCTATTCACAGGCACAACAGGATCTGGGGCCCGGGCTTGCCCAGAGGAGGAACATCTCATTGCTCTCTTCCTCGGCAGGGCCTGATTCCGAAAAGGCACACGTCTGGCTCCTTGTCCCACACGGAAGTTGGCACCCGTGAAGGATGTTGCTGGTCTTCACCGTCCCCCTGCAGCCTCTTCACAGGCACAACAGGATTCACGATGCGGGTTCGCCCAGAGGAGGAACATCTCATGGCTCTCGTCCTCGGCAGAGCCCGATTCCAAAAAGGCACACGTCCGGCTCCTTGTCCCACAAGGAAGGTGGCAGCCCTCAAAGCTGTTGCTGGTCTTCACCGTCCCCCTGCAGCCTATTCAGAGGCACAACAGGATCTGGGACCCGTGCTTGCCCAGAGGAGGAGAGGAACATCTCATGGCTCTCGTCCTCGGCAGAGCCTGATTCCGAAAAGGCACACGTCCGGCTCCTTGTCCCACACGGAAGGTGGCAGCCCTGAAAGCTGTTGCTGGTCTTCACCGTCCCCCTGCAGCCTATTGACAGGTATGACAGGATCTGGGACCCGGGCTTGCCCAGAGGAGGAACATCTCATGGCTCTCGTCCTAGGCAGAGTCTGATTCTGGAAAGGCACACGTCCGGCTCCTTGTCCCACACGGAAGGTGGCAGGCCGGAAAGATGTTGCTGGTCTTCACCGTCCCCCTGCAGCGTATTCAAAGGCAGAACAGAATTCGGGACCCGGGCATGCCCAGAGGAGGAACATCTCATGGCTCTCTTCCTCGGCAGAGCCTGATTCCGAAAAGGCACACGTCCGGCTCCTTGTCCCACACGGAAGGTGGCAGCCCTGAAAGCTGTTGCTGGTCTTCACCGTCCCCCTGCAGCCTATTCACAGACACATCAGGATCTGGGACCCGGGCTTGCCCAGAGGAGGAACATCTCATGGCTCTCGTCCTCTGCAGAGTCTGATTCTGGAAAGGCACACGTCCGGCTCCTTGTCCCACATGGAAGGTGGCAGGCCGGAAAGATGTTGCTGGTCTTCACCATCCCCCTGCTGCGTATTCAAAGGCAGAACAGGAGTCGGGACCCGGGCATGCCCAGAGGAGGAACATCTCATGGCTCTCTTCCTCGGCAGAGCCTGATTCCGAAAAGGCACACGTCCGGCTCCTTGTCCCACACGGAAGGTGGCAGCCCTGAAAGCTGTTGCTGGTCTTCACCGTCCCCCTGCAGCCTATTCACAGACACATCAGGATCTGGGACCCGGGCTTGCCCAGAGGAGGAACATCTCATGGCTCTCGTCCTCGGCAGGGCCTCATTCCGAAAAGGCACACGTCCGGCTCCTTGTCCCACAAGGAAGGTGGCAGCCCTGAAAGCTGTTGCTGGTCTTCACTGTCCCCCTGCAGCCTATTCAAAGGCACAACAGGATTCACGACGCGGGCTTGCCCAGAGGAGGAACATCTCATGGCTCTCGTCCTCGGCAGAGCCTGATTCCGGAAAGGCACACGTTCGGCTCCTTGTCCCACACGGACGGTGGCAGCCCTGAAAGCTGTTGCTGGTCTTCACCATCCCCCTGCAGCCTATTCACAGGCACAACAGGATTCAGGTCCCGGGCATGCCCAGAGGAGGAACATCTCATTGCTCTCTTCCTCGGCAGGGCCTGATTCCGAAAAGGCACACGTCTGGCTCCTTGTCCCACACGGAAGTTGGCACCCCTGAAGGATGTTGCTGGTCTGCACCGTCCCCCTGCAGCCTCTTCACAGGCACAACAGGATTCACGATGCGGGTTCGCCCAGAGGAGGAACATCTCATGGCTCTCGTCCTCGGCAGAGCCCGATTCCAAAAAGGCACACGTCCGGCTCCTTGTACCACAAGGAAGGTGGCAGCCCTGAAAGCTGTTGCTGGTCTTCACCGTCCCCCTGCAGCCTATTCAGAGGCACAACAGGATCTGGGACCCGTGCTTGCCCAGAGGAGGAGAGGAACATCTCATGGCTCTCGTCCTCGGCAGAGCCCGATTCCGAAAAGGCACACGTCCGGCTCCTTGTCCCACACGGAAGGTGGCAGCCCTGAAAGCTGTTGCTGGTCTTCACTGTCCCCCTGCAGCCTATTCACAGGCACAACAGTATCTGGGACCCGGGCTTGCCCAGAGGAGGAACATCTCATGGCTCTCGTCCTCGGCAGAGCCTGATTCTGGAAAGGCACACGTTCGGCTCCTTGTCCCACACGGAAGGTGGCAGCCCTGAAAGCTGTTGCTGGTCTTCACCGTCCCCCTGCAGCCTATTCACAGGCACAACAGGATCTGGGACCCGGGCTTGCCCAGAGGAGGAACATCTCATGGCTCTCGTCCTCGGCAGAGCCTGATTCCGGAAAGGCACACGTCCGGCTCCTTGTCCCACACGGAAGGTTGCAGCCCTGAAAGATGTTGCTGGTCTTCACCGTCCCCCTGCAGCCTATTCACAGGCACAACAGGATCTGGGACCCGGGCTTGCCCAGAGGAGGAACATCTCATGGCTCTCGTCCTCGGCAGGGCCTGATTCCGAAAAGGCACACGTCCGGCTCCTTGTCCCACACGGAAGTTGGCACCCCTGAAGGATGTTGCTGGTCTTCACCGTCCCCCTGCAGCCTATTCACAGGCACAACAGGATTCACGATGCGGGCTTGCCCAGAGGAGGAACATCTCATGGCTCACGTCCTCGGCAGGGCCTCTTTCCGAAAAGGCACACGTCTGGCTGCTTGTCGTAAATGGAAGGTGGCAGGCCGGAAAGCTGTTGCTGGTCTTCACCGTCCCCCTTCAGCCTATTCACAGACACATCAGGATTTGGGACCCGAGCTTGCCCAGAGGAGGAACATCTCATGGCTCTCGTCCTCGGCAGGGCCTGTTTCCGAAAAGGCACACGTCCGGCTCCTTGTCCCACAAGGAAGGTGGCAGCCCTGAAAGCTGTTGCTGGTCTTCACTGTCCCCCTGCAGCCTATTCAAAGGCACAACAGGATTCACGACGCGGGCTTGCCCAGAGGAGGAACATCTCATGGCTCTCGTCCTCGGCAGAGCCTGATTCCAAAAAGGCACACGTTCGGCTCCTTGTCCCACACGGAAGGTGGCAGCCCTTAAAGCTGTTGCTGTTCTTCACCGTCCCCCTGCAGCCTATTCACAGGCACAACAGGATCTGGGACCCGGGCTTGCCCAGAGGGGGAACATCTCATGGCTCTCGTCCTCGGCAGAGCCCGATTCCGAAAAGGCACACGTCCGGCTCCTTGTCCCACACGGAAGGTGGCAGCCCTGAAAGATGTTGCTGGTCTTCACCGTCCCCCTGCATCCTATTCACAGGCACAACAGTATCTGGGACCCGGGCTTGCCCAGAGGAGGAACATCTCATGGCTCTCGTCCTCGGCAGGGCCTGATTCCGAAAAGGCACACGTCCGGCTCCTTGTCCCACACGGAAGTTGGCACCCCTGAAGGATGTTGCTGGTCTTCACCGTCCCCCTGCAGCCTATTCACAGGCACAACAGGATTCAGGTCCCGGGCATGCCCAGAGGAGGAACATCTCATGGCTCTCTTCCTCGTCAGAGTCCGATTCCGTAAAGGCACACGTCCGGCTCCTTGTCCCACAAGGAAGGTGGCAGCCCTCAAAGCTGTTGCTGGTCTTCACCGTCCCCCTGCAGCCTATTCAGAGGCACAACAGGATCTGGGACCCGGGCTTGCCCAGAGGAGGAGAGGAACATCTCATGGCTCTCGTCCTCGGCAGAGTCTGATTCCGAAAAGACACACGTCCGGCTCCTTATCCCACACGGAAGGTGGCAGCCCTGAAGGATGTTGCTGGTCTTCACCGTCCCCCTGCAGCCTATTGACAGGTATGACAGGATCTGGGACCCGGGCTTGCCCAGAGAAGAAACATCTCATGGCTCTCGTCCTCGGCAGAGCCTGATTCCGGAAAGGCACGCGTTCGGCTCCTTGTCCCACACGGAAGGTGGCAGGCCGGAAAGCTGTTGCTGGTCTTCACCGTCCCCCTGCAGCCTATTCACAGGCACAACAGGATCTGGGACCCGGGCTTGCCCAGAGGAGGAACATCTCATGGCTCTCGTCCTCGGCAGAGCCTCTTTCCGAAAAGGCACACATCCGGCTCCTTGTCCCACACGGAAGTTGGCAGCCCTGAAAGCTGTTGCTGGTCTTCACCGTCCCCCTGCAGCCTCTCCACAGGCACATCAGGATTTGGGACCCGGGCTTGCCCAGAGGAGGAACATCTCATGGCTCTCGTCCTCGGCAGAGTCTGATTCTGGAAAGGCACACGTCCGGCTCCTTGTCCCACACGGAAGGTGGCAGGCCGGAAAGATGTTGCTGGTCTTCACCGTCCCCCTGCAGCGTATTCAAAGGCAGAACAGGATTCGGGACCCGGGCATGCCCAGAGGAGGAACATCTCATGGCTCTCTTCCTCGGCAGAGCCTGATTCCGAAAAGGCACACGTCCGGCTCCTTGTCCCACACGGAAGGTGGCAGCCCTGAAAGCTGTTGCTGGTCTTCACCGTCCCCCTGCAGCCTATTCACAGACACATCAGGATCTGGGACCCGGGCTTGCCCAGAGGAGGAACATCTCATGGCTCTCGTCCTCGGCAGAGTCTGATTCTGGAAAGGCACACGTCCGGCTCCTTGTCCCACACGGAAGGTGGCAGGCCGGAAAGATGTTGCTGGTCTTCACCGTCCCCCTGCAGCGTATTCAAAGGCAGAACAGGATTCGGGACCCGGGCATGCCCAGAGGAGGAACATCTCATGGCTCTCTTCCTCGGCAGAGCCTGATTCCGAAAAGGCACACGTCCGGCTCCTTGTCCCACACGGAAGGTGGCAGCCCTGAAAGCTGTTGCTGGTCTTCACCGTCCCCCTGCAGCCTATTCACAGACACATCAGGATCTGGGACCCGGGCTTGCCCAGAGGAGGAACATCTCATGGCTCTCGTCCTCGGCAGGGCCTGATTCCGAAAAGGCACACGTCCGGCTCCTTGTCCCACAAGGAAGGTGGCAGCCCTGAAAGCTGTTGCTGGTCTTCACTGTCCCCCTGCAGCCTATTCAAAGGCACAACAGGATTCACGACGCGGGCTTGCCCAGAGGAGGAACATCTCATGGCTCTCGTCCTCGGCAGAGCCTGATTCCGGAAAGGCACACGTTCGGCTCCTTGTCCCACACGGACGGTGGCAGCCCTGAAAGCTGTTGCTGGTCTTCACCGTCCCCCTGCAGCCTATTCACAGGCACAACAGGATTCAGGTCCCGGGCATGCCCAGAGGAGGAACATCTCATGGCTCTCTTCCTCGGCAGAGCCCGATTCCGTAAAGGCACACGTCCGGCTCCTTGTCCCACAAGGAAGGTGGCAGCCCTCAAAGCTGTTGCTGGTCTTCACCGTCCCCCTGCAGCCTATTCAGAGGCACAACCGGATCTGGGACCCGTGCTTGCCCAGAGGAGGAAAGGAACATCTCATTGCTCTCGTCCTCGGCAGAGCCTGATTCCGAAAAGGCACACGTCCGGCTCCTTATCCCACACGGAAGGTGGCAGCCCTGAAAACTGTTGCTGGTCTTCACCGTCCCCCTGCAGCCTATTGACAGGTATGACAGGATCTGGGACCCGGGCTTGCCCAGAGGAGGAACATCTCATGGCTCTCGTCCTCGGCAGAGCCTCTTTCCGAAAAGGCACACATCCGGCTCCTTGTCCCACACGGAAGGTGGCAGCCCTGAAAGCTGTTGCTGGTCTTCACCGTCCCCCTGCAGCCTCTCCACAGGCACAACAGGATCTGGGACCCGGGCTTGCCCAGAGGAGGAACATCTCATGGCTCTCGTCCTCGGCAGAGTCTGATTCTGGAAAGGCACACGTCCGGCTCCTTGTCCCACACGGAAGGTGGCAGGCCGGAAAGATGTTGCTGGTCTTCACCGTCCCCCTGCAGCGTATTCAAAGGCAGAACAGGATTCGGGACCCGGGCATGCCCAGAGGAGGAACATCTCATGGCTCTCTTCCTCGGCAGAGCCTGATTCCGAAAAGGCACACGTCCGGCTCCTTGTCCCACACGGAAGGTGGCAGCCCTGAAAGCTGTTGCTGGTCTTCACCGTCCCCCTGCAGCCTATTCACAGGCACAACAGGATCTGGGGCCCGGGCTTGCCCAGAGGAGGAACATCTCATTGCTCTCTTCCTTGGCAGGGCCTGATTCCGAAAAGGCACACGTCTGGCTCCTTGTCCCACACGGAAGTTGGCACCCCTGAAGGATGTTGCTGTTCTTCACCGTCCCCCTGCAGCCTCTTCACAGGCACAACAGGATTCACGATGCGGGTTCGCCCAGAGGAGGAACATCTCATGGCTCTCGTCCTCGGCAGAGCCCGATTCCAAAAAGGCACACGTCCGGCTCCTTGTCCCACAAGGAAGGTGGCAGCCCTCAAAGCTGTTGCTGGTCTTCACCGTCCCCCTGCAGCCTATTCAGAGGCACAACAGGATCTGGGACCCGTGCTTGCCCAGAGGAGGAGAGGAACATCTCATGGCTCTCGTCCTCGGCAGAGCCTGATTCCGAAAAGGCACACGTCCGGCTCCTTGTCCCAC
This sequence comes from Astur gentilis, assembly GCF_929443795.1. Classification (NCBI taxonomy): domain Eukaryota; kingdom Metazoa; phylum Chordata; class Aves; order Accipitriformes; family Accipitridae; genus Astur; species Astur gentilis. The sequence continues at coordinate 2,404,766 of NW_026061079.1, read as the reverse complement.
ACGGAAGGTGGCAGCCCTGAAAGCTGTTGCTGGTCTTCACCGTCCCCCTGCAGCCTATTGACAGGTATGACAGGATCTGGGACCCGGGCTTGCCCAGAGGAGGAACATCTCATGGCTCTCGTCCTCGGCAGAGTCTGATTCTGGAAAGGCACACGTCCGGCTCCTTGTCCCACACGGAAGGTGGCAGGCCGGAAAGATGTTGCTGGTCTTCACCGTCCCCCTGCAGCGTATTCAAAGGCAGAACAGGATTCGGGACCCGGGCATGCCCAGAGGAGGAACATCTCATGGCTCTCTTCCTCGGCAGAGCGTGATTCCGAAAAGGCACACGTCCGGCTCCTTGTCCCACACGGAAGGTGGCAGCCCTGAAAGCTGTTGCTGGTCTTCAGCGTCCCCCTGCAGCCTATTCACAGGCACAACAGGATCTGGGGCCCGGGCTTGCCCAGAGGAGGAACATCTCATTGCTCTCTTCCTCGGCAGGGCCTGATTCCGAAAAGGCACACGTCCGGCTCCTTGTCCCACACGGAAGTTGGCACCCCTGAAGGATGTTGCTGGTCTTCACCGTCCCCCTGCAGCCTATTCACAGGCACAACAGGATTCACGATGCGGGTTCGCCCAGAGGAGGAACATCTCATGGCTCTCGTCCTCGGCAGAGCCTGATTCCGGAAAGGCATACGTTCGGCTCCTTGTCCCACACGGAAGGTGGCAGCCCTGAAAGCTGTTGATGGTCTTCACCATCCCCCTGCAGCCTATTCACAGGCACAACAGCATCTGGGACCCGGGCTTGCCCAGAGGAGGAACATCTCATGGCTCTCGTCCTCGGCAGGGCCTCTTTCTGAAAAGGCACACGTCTGGCTCCTTGTCCCACACGGAAGGTGGCAGGCCAGAAAGCTGTTGCTGGTCTTCACCGTCCCCCTGCAGCCTATTCACAGGCACATCAGGATCTGGGACCCGGGCTTGCCCAGAGGAGGAACATCTCATGACTCTCGTCCTCGGCAGAGCCTGATTCCGGAAAGGCATACGTTAGGCTCCTTGTCCCACACGGAAGGTGGCAGCCCTGAAAGCTGTTGCTGGTCTTCACCGTCCCCCTGCAGCCTATTCACAGGCACAACAGGATCTGGGACCCGGGCTTGCCCAGAGGGGGAACATCTCATGGCTCTCGTCCTCGGCAGAGCCCGATTCCGAAAAGGCACACGTCCGGCTCCTTGTCCCACACGGAAGGTGGCAGCCCTGAAAGATGTTGCTGGTCTTCACCGTCCCCCTGCAGCCTATTCACAGGCACAACAGTATCTGGGACCCGGGCTTGCCCAGAGGAGGAACATCTCATGGCTCTCGTCCTCGGCAGAGCCTGATTCCGGAAAGGCACACGTTCGGCTCCTTGTCCCACACGGAAGGTGGCAGCCCTGAAAGCTGTTGCTGGTCTTCACCGTCCCCCTGCAGCCTATTCACAGGCACAACAGGATCTGGGACCCAGGCTTGCCCAGAGGGGGAACATCTCATGGCTCTCGTCCTCGGAAGAGCCCGATTCCGAAAAGGCACACGTCCGGCTCCTTGTCCCACACGGAAGGTTGCAGCCCTGAAAGCTGTTGCTGGTCTTCACCGTCCCCCTGCAGCCTATTGACAGGTACGACAGGATCTGGGACCCGGGCTTGCCCAGAGGAGGAACATCTCATGGCTCTCGTCCTCGGCAGAGCCTGATTCCGGAAAGGCACACGTCCGGCTCCTTGTCCCACACGGAAGGTTGCAGCCCTGAAAGATGTTGCTGGTCTTCACCGTCCCCCTGCAGCCTATTCACAGGCACAACAGTATCTGGGACCCGGGCTTGCCCAGAGGAGGAACATCTCATGGCTCTCGTCCTCGGCAGGGCCTGATTCCGAAAAGGCACACGTCCGGCTCCTTGTCCCACACGGAAGTTGGCACCCCTGAAGGATGTTGCTGGTCTTCACCGTCCCCCTGCAGCCTATTCACAGGCACAACAGGATTCAGGTCCCGGGCATGCCCAGAGGAGGAACATCTCATGGCTCTCTTCCTCGGCAGAGCCCGATTCCGTAAAGGCACACGTCCGGCTCCGTGTCCCACAAGGAAGGTGGCAGCCCTCAAAGCTGTTGCTGGTCTTCACCGTCCCCCTGCAGCCTATTCAGAGGCACAACAGGATCTGGGACCCGGGCTTGCCCAGAGGAGGAGAGGAACATCTCATGGCTCTCGTCCTCGGCAGAGCCTGATTCCGAAAAGACACACGTCCGGCTCCTTATCCCACACGGAAGGTGGCAGCCCTGAAAGCTGTTGCTGGTCTTCACCGTCCCCCTGCAGCCTATTGACAGGTATGACAGGATCTGGGACCCGGGCTTGCCCAGAGAAGAAACATCTCATGGCTCTCGTCCTCGGCAGAGTCTGATTCTGGAAAGGCACACGTCCGGCTCCTTGTCCCACACGGAAGGTGGCAGGCCGGAAAGATGTTGCTGGTCTTCACCGTCCCCCTGCAGCGTATTCAAATGCAGAACAGGATTCGGGACCCGGGCATGCCCAGAGGAGGAACATCTCATGGCTCTCTTCCTCGGCAGAGCCTGATTCCGAAAAGGCACACGTCCGGCTCCTTGTCCCACACGGAAGGTGGCAGCCCTGAAAGCTGTTGCTGGTCTTCACCGTCCCCCTGCAGCCTATTCACAGACACATCAGGATCTGGGACCCGGGCTTGCCCAGAGGAGGAACATCTCATGGCTCTCGTCCTCGGCAGGGCCTGATTCCGAAAAGGCACACGTCCGGCTCCTTGTCCCACAAGGAAGGTGGCAGCCCTGAAAGCTGTTGCTGGTCTTCACTGTCCCCCTGCAGCCTATTCAAAGGCACAACAGGATTCACGACGCGGGCTTGCCCAGAGGAGGAACATCTCATGGCTCTCGTCCTCGGCAGAGCCTGATTCCGGAAAGGCACACGTTCGGCTCCTTGTCCCACACGGACGGTGGCAGCCCTGAAAGCTGTTGCTGGTCTTCACCGTCCCCCTGCAGCCTATTCACAGGCACAACAGGATTCAGGTCCCGGGCATGCCCAGAGGAGGAACATCTCATGGCTCTCTTCCTCGGCAGAGCCCGATTCCGTAAAGGCACACGTCCGGCTCCTTGTCCCACAAGGAAGGTGGCAGCCCTCAAAGCTGTTGCTGGTCTTCACCGTCCCCCTGCAGCCTATTCAGAGGCACAACCGGATCTGGGACCCGTGCTTGCCCAGAGGAGGAAAGGAACATCTCATTGCTCTCGTCCTCGGCAGAGCCTGATTCCGAAAAGGCACACGTCCGGCTCCTTATCCCACACGGAAGGTGGCAGCCCTGAAAACTGTTGCTGGTCTTCACCGTCCCCCTGCAGCCTATTGACAGGTATGACAGGATCTGGGACCCGGGCTTGCCCAGAGGAGGAACATCTCATGGCTCTCGTCCTCGGCAGAGCCTCTTTCCGAAAAGGCACACATCCGGCTCCTTGTCCCACACGGAAGGTGGCAGCCCTGAAAGCTGTTGCTGGTCTTCACCGTCCCCCTGCAGCCTCTCCACAGGCACAACAGGATCTGGGACCCGGGCTTGCCCAGAGAAGGAACATCTCATGGCTCTCGTCCTCGGCAGAGTCTGATTCTGGAAAGGCACACGTCCGGCTCCTTGTCCCACACGGAAGGTGGCAGGCCGGAAAGATGTTGCTGGTCTTCACCGTCCCCCTGCAGCGTATTCAAAGGCAGAACAGGATTCGGGACCCGGGCATGCCCAGAGGAGGAACATCTCATGGCTCTCTTCCTCGGCAGAGCCTGATTCCGAAAAGGCACACGTCCGGCTCCTTGTCCCACACGGAAGGTGGCAGCCCTGAAAGCTGTTGCTGGTCTTCACCGTCCCCCTGCAGCCTATTCACAGGCACAACAGGATCTGGGGCCCGGGCTTGCCCAGAGGAGAAACATCTCATTGCTCTCTTCCTCGGCAGGGCCTGATTCCGAAAAGGCACACGTCTGGCTCCTTGTCCCACACGGAAGTTGGCACCCCTGAAGGATGTTGCTGTTCTTCACCGTCCCCCTGCAGCCTCTTCACAGGCACAACAGGATTCACGATGCGGGTTCGCCCAGAGGAGGAACATCTCATGGCTCTCGTCCTCGGCAGAGCCCGATTCCAAAAAGGCACACGTCCGGCTCCTTGTCCCACAAGGAAGGTGGCAGCCCTCAAAGCTGTTGCTGGTCTTCACCGTCCCCCTGCAGCCTATTCAGAGGCACAACAGGATCTGGGACCCGTGCTTGCCCAGAGGAGGAGAGGAACATCTCATGGCTCTCGTCCTCGGCAGAGCCTGATTCCGAAAAGGCACACGTCCGGCTCCTTGTCCCACACGGAAGGTGGCAGCCCTGAAAGCTGTTGCTGGTCTTCACCGTCCCCCTGCAGCCTATTGACAGGTTTGACAGGATCTGGGACCCGGGCTTGCCCAGAGGAGGAACATCTCATGGCTCTCGTCCTCGGCAGAGTCTGATTCTGGAAAGGCACACGTCCGGCTCCTTGTCCCACACGGAAGGTGGCAGGCCGGAAAGATGTTGCTGGTCTTCACCGTCCCCCTGCAGCGTATTCAAAGGCAGAACAGGATTCGGGACCCGGGCATGCCCAGAGGAGGAACATCTCATGGCTCTCTTCCTCGGCAGAGCCTGATTCCGAAAAGGCACACGTCCGGCTCCTTGTCCCACACGGAAGGTGGCAGCCCTGAAAGCTGTTGCTGGTCTTCACCGTCCCCCTGCAGCCTATTCACAGGCACAACAGGATCTGGGGCCCGGGCTTGCCCAGAGGAGGAACATCTCATTGCTCTCTTCCTCGGCAGGGCCTGATTCCGAAAAGGCACACGTCCGGCTCCTTGTCCCACACGGAAGTTGGCACCCCTGAAGGATGTTGCTGGTCTTCACCGTCCCCCTGCAGCCTATTCACAGGCACAACAGGATTCTCGATGCGGGTTCGCCCAGAGGAGGAACATCTCATGGCTCTCGTCCTCGGCAGAGCCTGATTCCGGAAAGGCATACGTTCGGCTCCTTGTCCCACACGGAAGGTGGCAGCCCTGAAAGCTGTTGATGGTCTTCACCATCCCCCTGCAGCCTATTCACAGGCACAACAGCATCTGGGACCCGGGCTTGCCCAGAGGAGGAACATCTCATGGCTCTCGTCCTCGGCAGGGCCTCTTTCTGAAAAGGCACACGTCTGGCTCCTTGTCCCACACGGAAGGTGGCAGGCCAGAAAGCTGTTGCTGGTCTTCACCGTCCCCCTGCAGCCTATTCACAGGCACATCAGGATCTGGGACCCGGGCTTGCCCAGAGGAGGAACATCTCATGACTCTCGTCCTCGGCAGAGCCTGATTCCGGAAAGGCATACGTTAGGCTCCTTGTCCCACACGGAAGGTGGCAGCCCTGAAAGCTGTTGCTGGTCTTCACCGTCCCCCTGCAGCCTATTCACAGGCACAACAGGATCTGGGACCCGGGCTTGCCCAGAGGGGGAACATCTCATGGCTCTCGTCCTCGGCAGAGCCCGATTCCGAAAAGGCACACGTCCGGCTCCTTGTCCCACACGGAAGGTGGCAGCCCTGAAAGATGTTGCTGGTCTTCACCGTCCCCCTGCAGCCTATTCACAGGCACAACAGTATCTGGGACCCGGGCTTGCCCAGAGGAGGAACATCTCATGGCTCTCGTCCTCGGCAGAGCCTGATTCCGGAAAGGCACACATTCGGCTCCTTGTCCCACACGGAAGGTGGCAGCCCTGAAAGCTGTTGCTGGTCTTCACCGTCCCCCTGCAGCCTATTCACAGGCACAACAGGATCTGGGACCCAGGCTTGCCCAGAGGGGGAACATCTCATGGCTCTCGTCCTCGGAAGAGCCCGATTCCGAAAAGGCACACGTCCGGCTCCTTGTCCCACACGGAAGGTTGCAGCCCTGAAAGCTGTTGCTGGTCTTCACCGTCCCCCTGCAGCCTATTGACAGGTACGACAGGATCTGGGACCCGGGCTTGCCCAGAGGAGGAACATCTCATGGCTCTCGTCCTCGGCAGAGCCTGATTCCGGAAAGGCACACGTCCGGCTCCTTGTCCCACACGGAAGGTTGCAGCCCTGAAAGATGTTGCTGGTCTTCACCGTCCCCCTGCAGCCTATTCAAAGGCACAACAGTATCTGGGACCCGGGCTTGCCCAGAGGAGGAACATCTCATGGCTCTCGTCCTCGGCAGGGCCTGATTCCGAAAAGGCACACGTCCGGCTCCTTGTCCCACACGGAAGTTGGCACCCTTGAAGGATGTTGCTGGTCTTCACCGTCCCCCTGCAGCCTATTCACAGGCACAACAGTATCTGGGACCCGGGCTTGCCCAGAGGAGGAACATCTCATGGCTCTCGTCCTCGGCAGGGCCTGATTCCGAAAAGGCACACGTCCGGCTCCTTGTCCCACACGGAAGTTGGCACCCCTGAAGGATGTTGCTGGTCTTCACCGTCCCCCTGCAGCCTATTCACAGGCACAACAGGATTCAGGTCCCGGGCATGCCCAGAGGAGGAACATCTCATGGCTCTCTTCCTCGGCAGAGCCCGATTCCGTAAAGGCACACGTCCGGCTCCGTGTCCCACAAGGAAGGTGGCAGCCCTCAAAGCTGTTGCTGGTCTTCACCGTCCCCCTGCAGCCTATTCAGAGGCACAACAGGATCTGGGACCCGGGCTTGCCCAGAGGAGGAGAGGAACATCTCATGGCTCTCGTCCTCGGCAGAGCCTGATTCCGAAAAGACACACGTCCGGCTCCTTATCCCACACGGAAGGTGGCAGCCCTGAAAGCTGTTGCTGGTCTTCACCGTCCCCCTGCAGCCTATTGACAGGTATGACAGGATCTGGGACCCGGGCTTGCCCAGAGAAGAAACATCTCATGGCTCTCGTCCTCGGCAGAGCCTGATTCCGGAAAGGCACGCGTTCGGCTCCTTGTCCCACACGGAAGGTGGCAGGCCGGAAAGCTGTTGCTGGTCTTCACCGTCCCCCTGCAGCCTATTCACAGGCACAACAGGATCTGGGACCCGGGCTTGCCCAGAGGAGGAACATCTCATGGCTCTCGTCCTCGGCAGAGCCTCTTTCCGAAAAGGCACACATCCGGCTCCTTGTCCCACACGGAAGTTGGCACCCTGAAAGCTGTTGCTGGTCTTCACCGTCCCCCTGCAGCCTCTCCACAGGCACAACAGGATCTGGGACCCGGGCTTGCCCAGAGGAGGAGAGGAACATCTCATGGCTCTCGTCCTCGGCAGAGCCTGATTCCGAAAAGGCACACGTCCGGCTCCTTATCCCACACGGAAGGTGGCAGCCCTGAAAGCTGTTGCTGGTCTTCACCGTCCCCCTGCAGCCTATTGACAGGTATGACAGGATCTGGGACCCGGGCTTGCCCAGAGGAGGAACATCTCATGGCTCTCGTCCTCGGCAGAGCCTGATTCCGGAAAGGCACACGTTCGGCTCCTTGTCCCACACGGAAGGTGGCAGGCCGGAAAGCTGTTGCTGGTCTTCACCGTCCCCCTGCAGCCTATTCACAGGCACTTCAGGATCTGGGACCCGGGCTTGCCCAGAAGAGGAACATCTCATGGCTCTCGTCCTCGGCAGAGCCTCTTTCCGAAAAGGCACACATCCGGCTCCTTGTCCCACACGGAAGGTGGCAGCCCTGAAAGCTGTTGCTGGTCTTCACCGTCCCCCTGCAGCCTCTCCACAGGCACAACAGGATCTGGGACCCGGGCTTGCCCAGATGAGGAACATCTCATGGCTCTCGTCCTCGGCAGAGTCTGATTCTGGAAAGGCACACGTCCGGCTCCTTGTCCCACACGGAAGGTGGCAGCCCTGAAAGATGTTGCTGGTCTTCACCGTCCCCCTGCAGCGTATTCAAAGGCAGAACAGGATTCGGGACCCGGGCATGCCCAGAGGAGGAACATCTCATGGCTCTCTTCCTCGGCAGAGCCTGATTCCGAAAAGGCACACGTCCGGCTCCTTGTCCCACACGGAAGGTGGCAGCCCTTAAAGCTGTTGCTGGTCTTCACCGTCCCCCTGCAGCCTATTCACAGGCACAACAGTATCTGGGACCCGGGCTTGCCCAGAGGAGGAACATCTCATGGCTTTCGTCCTCGGCAGGGCCTGATTCCGAAAAGGCACACGTCCGGCTCCTTGTCCCACACGGAAGTTGGCACCCCTGAAGGATGTTGCTGGTCTTCACCGTCCCCCTGCAGCCTATTCACAGGCACAACAGGATTCACGACGCGGGCTTGCCCAGAGGAGGAACATCTCATGGCTCACGTCCTCGGCAGCGCCTCTTTCCGAAAAGGCACACATCCGGCTCCTTGTCCCACACGGAAGGTTGCAGCCCTGAAAGCTGTTGCTGGTCTTCACCGTCCCCCTGCAGCCTATTGACAGGTACGACAGGATCTGGGACCCGGGCTTGCCCAGAGGAGGAACATCTCATGGCTCTCCTCCTCGGCAGAGCCTGATTCCGGAAAGGCACACGTCCGGCTCCTTGTCCCACAAGGAAGGTGGCACACCTGAAGGATGTTGCTGGTCTTCACCGTCCCCCTGCAGCCTATTCACAGGCACAACAGGATTCACAATGCGGGCTTGCCCAGAGGAGGAACATCTCATGGCTCTCGTCCTCGGCAGATCCTGTTTCCGAAAAAGCACACGTCTGGCTCCTTGTCCCACATGGAAGGTGGCAGGCCGGAAAGCTGTTGCTGGTCTTCACCGTCCCCCTGCAGCCTATTCACAGACACATCAGGATCTGGGACCCGGGCTTGCCCAGAGGAGGAACATCTCATGGCTCTCGTCCTCGGCAGGGCCTCATTCCGAAAAGGCACACGTCCGGCTCCTTGTCCCACAAGGAAGGTGGCAGCCCTGAAAGCTGTTGCTGGTCTTCACTGTCCCCCTGCAGCCTATTCAAAGGCACAACAGGATTCACGACGCGGGCTTGCCCAGAGGAGGAACATCTCATGGCTCTCGTCCTCGGCAGGGCCTCTTTCCGAAAAGGCACACGTCTGGCTCCTTGTCCCACAGGGAAGGCGGCAGCCCTGAAAGATGTTGCTGGTCTTCACCGTCCCCCTGCAGCCTATTCACAGGCACATCACGATCTGGGACCCGGGCTTGCCCAAAGGATGAACATCTCATGGCTCTCGTCCTCGGCAGGGCCTCTTTCCGAAAAGGCACACGTCCGGCTCCTTATCCCACACGGAAGTTGTCAGCCCTGAAAGCTGTTGCTGGTCTTCACCGTCCCCCTGCAGCCTATTGACAGGTACGACAGGATCTGGGACCCTGGCTTGCCCAGAGGAGGAACATCTCATGGCTCTCCTCCTCGGCAGAGCCTGATTCCGGAAAGGCACACGTTCGGCTCCTTGTCCCACACGGAAGGTGGCAGCCCTGAAAGCTGTTGCTGGTCTTCACCGTCCCCCTGCAGTCTATTCACAGGCACAACAGGATCTGGGACCCGGGCTTGCCCAGAGGGGGAACATCTCATGGCTCTCGTCCTCGGCAGAGCCCGATTCCGAAAAGGCACACGTCCGGCTCCTTGTCCCACACGGAAGGTTGCAGCCCTGAAAGCTGTTGCTGGTCTTCACCGTCCCCCTGCAGCCTATTCACAGGCACAACAGGATCTGGGACCCGGGCTTGCCCAGAGGAGGAACATCTCATGGCTCTCGTCCTCGGCAGAGCCTGATTCCGGAAAGGCACACGTCCGGCTCCTTGTCCCACACGGAAGGTTGCAGCCCTGAAAGCTGTTGCTGGTCTTCACCGTCCCCCTGCAGCCTATTCACAGGCACAACAGTATCTGGGACCCGGGCTTGCCCAGAGGAGGAACATCTCATGGCTCTCGTCCTCGGCAGGGCCTGATTCCGAAAAGGCACACGTCCGGCTCCTTGTCCCACACGGAAGTTGGCACCCGTGAAGGATGTTGCTGGTCTTCACCGTCCCCCTGCAGCCTATTCACAGGCACAACAGGATTCACGATGCGGGCTTGCCCAGAGGAGGAACATCTCATGGCTCTCGTCCTCGGCAGGGCCTCTTTCCGAAAAGGCACACGTCCGGCTCCTTGTCCCACAAGGAAGGTGGCAGCCCTGAAAGCTGTTGCTGGTCTTCACTGTCCCCCTGCAGCCTATTCAAAGGCACAACAGGATTCACGACGCGGGCTTGCCCAGAGGAGGAACATCTCATGGCTCTCGTCCTCGGCAGAGCCTGATTCCAAGAAGGCAAACGTTCGGCTCCTTGTCCCACACGGAAGGTGGCAGCCCTGAAAGCTGTTGCTGGTCTTCACCGTCCCCCTGCAGCCTATTCACAGGCACAACAGGATCTGGGAACCGGGCTTGCCCAGAGGGGGAACATCTCATGGCTCTCGTCCTCGGCAGAGCCCGATTCCGAAAAGGCACACGTCCGGCTCCTTGTCCCACACGGAAGTTGGCACCCCTGAAGGATGTTGCTGGTCTTCACCGTCCCCCTGCAGCCTATTCACAGGCACAACAGGATTCACGATGCGGGCTTGCCCAGAGGAGGAACATCTCATGGCTCTCGTCCTCGGCAGGGCCTGTTTCCGAAAAGGCACACGTCTGGCTCCTTGTCCCACATGGAAGGTGGCAGGCCGGAAAGCTGTTGCTGGTCTTCACCGTCCCCCTGCAGCCTATTCACAGACACATCAGGATCTGGGACCCGGGCTTGCCCAGAGGAGGAACATCTCATGGCTCTCGTCCTCGGCAGGGCCTGATTCTGAAAAGGCACACGTCCGGCTCCTTGTCCCACAAGGAAGGTGGCAGCCCTGAAAGCTGTTGCTGGTCTTTACTGTCCCCCTGCAGCCTATTCAAAGGCACAACAGGATTCACGACGCGGGCTTGCCCAGAGGAGGAACATCTCATGGCTCTCGTCCTCGGCAGAGCCTGATTCCGGAAAGGCACACGTTCGGCTCCTTGTCCCACAAGGAAGGTGGCAGCCCTGAAAGCTGTTGCTGGTCTTCACCGTCCCCCTGCAGCCTATTCAGAGGCACAACAGGATCTGGGACCCGTGCTTGCCCAGAGGAGGAGAGGAACATCTCATGGCTCTCGTCCTCGGCAGAGCCTGATTCCGAAAAGGCACACGTCCGGCTCCTTATCCCACACGGAAGGTGGCAGCCCTGAAAGCTGTTGCTGGTCTTCACCGTCCCCCTGCAGCCTATTGACAGGTATGACAGGATCTGGGACCCGGGCTTGCCCAGAGGAGGAACATCTCATGGCTCTCGTCCTCGGCAGAGCCTGATTCCGGAAAGGCACACGTCTGGCTCCTTGTCCCACATGGAAGGTGGCAGGCCGGAAAGCTGTTGCTGGTCTTCACCGTCCCCCTGCAGCCTATTCACAGACACATCAGGATCTGGGACCCGGGCTTGCCCAGAGGAGGAACATCTCATGGCTCTCGTCCTCGGCAGGGCCTCATTCCGAAAAGGCACACGTCCGGCTCCTTGTCCCACAAGGAAGGTGGCAGCCCTGAAAGCTGTTGCTGGTCTTCACTGTCCCCCTGCAGCCTATTCAAAGGCACAACAGGATTCACGACGCGGGCTTGCCCAGAGGAGGAACATCTCATGGCTCTCGTCCTCGGCAGGGCCTCTTTCCGAAAAGGCACACGTCTGGCTCCTTGTCCCACAGGGAAGGCGGCAGCCCTGAAAGATGTTGCTGGTCTTCACCGTCCCCCTGCAGCCTATTCACAGGCACATCACGATCTGGGACCCGGGCTTGCCCAAAGGATGAACATCTCATGGCTCTCGTCCTCGGCAGGGCCTCTTTCCGAAAAGGCACACGTCCGGCTCCTTATCCCACACGGAAGTTGTCAGCCCTGAAAGCTGTTGCTGGTCTTCACCGTCCCCCTGCAGCCTATTGACAGGTACGACAGGATCTGGGACCCTGGCTTGCCCAGAGGAGGAACATCTCATGGCTCTCCTCCTCGGCAGAGCCTGATTCCGGAAAGGCACACGTTCGGCTCCTTGTCCCACACGGAAGGTGGCAGCCCTGAAAGCTGTTGCTGGTCTTCACCGTCCCCCTGCAGTCTATTCACAGGCACAACAGGATCTGGGACCCGGGCTTGCCCAGAGGGGGAACATCTCATGGCTCTCGTCCTCGGCAGAGCCCGATTCCGAAAAGGCACACGTCCGGCTCCTTGTCCCACACGGAAGGTTGCAGCCCTGAAAGCTGTTGCTGGTCTTCACCGTCCCCCTGCAGCCTATTCACAGGCACAACAGGATCTGGGACCCGGGCTTGCCCAGAGGAGGAACATCTCATGGCTCTCGTCCTCGGCAGAGCCTGATTCCGGAAAGGCACACGTCCGGCTCCTTGTCCCACACGGAAGGTTGCAGCCCTGAAAGCTGTTGCTGGTCTTCACCGTCCCCCTGCAGCCTATTCACAGGCACAACAGTATCTGGGACCCGGGCTTGCCCAGAGGAGGAACATCTCATGGCTCTCGTCCTCGGCAGGGCCTGATTCCGAAAAGGCACACGTCCGGCTCCTTGTCCCACACGGAAGTTGGCACCCGTGAAGGATGTTGCTGGTCTTCACCGTCCCCCTGCAGCCTATTCACAGGCACAACAGGATTCACGATGCGGGCTTGCCCAGAGGAGGAACATCTCATGGCTCTCGTCCTCGGCAGGGCCTCTTTCCGAAAAGGCACACGTCCGGCTCCTTGTCCCACAAGGAAGGTGGCAGCCCTGAAAGCTGTTGCTGGTCTTCACTGTCCCCCTGCAGCCTATTCAAAGGCACAACAGGATTCACGACGCGGGCTTGCCCAGAGGAGGAACATCTCATGGCTCTCGTCCTCGGCAGAGCCTGATTCCAAGAAGGCAAACGTTCGGCTCCTTGTCCCACACGGAAGGTGGCAGCCCTGAAAGCTGTTGCTGGTCTTCACCGTCCCCCTGCAGCCTATTCACAGGCACAACAGGATCTGGGAACCGGGCTTGCCCAGAGGGGGAACATCTCATGGCTCTCGTCCTCGGCAGAGCCCGATTCCGAAAAGGCACACGTCCGGCTCCTTGTCCCACACGGAAGTTGGCACCCCTGAAGGATGTTGCTGGTCTTCACCGTCCCCCTGCAGCCTATTCACAGGCACAACAGGATTCACGATGCGGGCTTGCCCAGAGGAGGAACATCTCATGGCTCTCGTCCTCGGCAGGGCCTGTTTCCGAAAAGGCACACGTCTGGCTCCTTGTCCCACATGGAAGGTGGCAGGCCGGAAAGCTGTTGCTGGTCTTCACCGTCCCCCTGCAGCCTATTCACAGACACATCAGGATCTGGGACCCGGGCTTGCCCAGAGGAGGAACATCTCATGGCTCTCGTCCTCGGCAGGGCCTGATTCCGAAAAGGCACACGTCCGGCTCCTTGTACCACAAGGAAGGTGGCAGCCCTGAAAGCTGTTGCTGGTCTTTACTGTCCCCCTGCAGCCTATTCAAAGGCACAACAGGATTCACGACGCGGGCTTGCCCAGAGGAGGAACATCTCATGGCTCTCGTCCTCGGCAGAGCCTGATTCCGGAAAGGCACACGTTCGGCTCCTTGTCCCACAAGGAAGGTGGCAGCCCTGAAAGCTGTTGCTGGTCTTCACCGTCCCCCTGCAGCCTATTCAGAGGCACAACAGGATCTGGGACCCGTGCTTGCGCAGAGGAGGAGAGGAACATCTCATGGCTCTCGTCCTCGGCAGAGCCTGATTCCGAAAAGGCACACGTCCGGCTCCTTATCCCACACGGAAGGTGGCAGCCCTGAAAGCTGTTGCTGGTCTTCACCGTCCCCCTGCAGCCTATTGACAGGTATGACAGGATCTGGGACCCGGGCTTGCCCAGAGGAGGAACATCTCATGGCTCTCGTCCTCGGCAGAGCCTGATTCCGGAAAGGCACACGTTCGGCTCCTTGTCCCACACGGAAGGTGGCAGGCCGGAAAGCTGTTGCTGGTCTTCACCGTCCCCCTGCAGCCTATTCACAGGCACAACAGGATCTGGGACCCGGGCTTGCCCAGAGGAGGAACATCTCATGGCTCTCGTCCTCGGCAGAGCCTCTTTCCGAAAAGGCACACATCCGGCTCCTTGTCCCACACGGAAGGTGGCAGCCCTGAAAGCTGTTGCTGGTCTTCACCGTCCCCCTGCAGCCTCTCCACAGGCACAACAGGATCTGGGACCCGGGCTTGCCCAGAGGAGGAACATCTCATGGCTCTCGTCCTCGGCAGAGTCTGATTCTGGAAAAGCACACGTCCGGCTCCTTGTCCCACACGGAAGGTGGCAGGCCGGAAAGATGTTGCTGGTCTTCACCGTCCACCTGCAGCGTATTCAAAGGCAGAACAGGATTCGGGACCCGGGCATGCCCAGAGGAGGAACATCTCATGGCTCTCTTCCTCGGCAGAGCCTGATTCCGAAAAGGCACACGTCCAGCTCCTTGTCCCACACGGAAGGTGGCAGCCCTGAAAGCTGTTGCTGGTCTTCACCGTCCCCCTGCAGCCTATTCACAGGCACAACAGGATCTGGGGCCCGGGCTTGCCCAGAGGAGGAACATCTCATGGCTCTCGTCCTCGGCAGGGCCTGATTCCGAAAAGGCACACGTCCGGCTCCTTGTCCCACACGGAAGTTGGCACCCCTGAAGGATGTTGCTGGTCTTCACCGTCCCCCTGCAGCCTATTCACAGGCACAACAGGATTCACGATGCGGGCTTGCCCAGAGGAGGAACATCTCATGGCTCTCGTCCTCGGCAGGGCCTGTTTCCGAAAAGGCACACGTCTGGCTCCTTGTCCCACATGGAAGGTGGCAGGCCGGAAAGCTGTTGCTGGTCTTCACCGTCCCCCTGCAGCCTATTCACAGACACATCAGGATCTGGGACCCGGGCTTGCCCAGAGGAGGAACATCTCATGGCTCTCGTCCTCGGCAGGGCCTGATTCTGAAAAGGCACACGTCCGGCTCCTTGTCCCACAAGGAAGGTGGCAGCCCTGAAAGCTGTTGCTGGTCTTTACTGTCCCCCTGCAGCCTATTCAAAGGCACAACAGGATTCACGACGCGGGCTTGCCCAGAGGAGGAACATCTCATGGCTCTCGTCCTCGGCAGAGCCTGATTCCGGAAAGGCACACGTTCGGCTCCTTGTCCCACAAGGAAGGTGGCAGCCCTGAAAGCTGTTGCTGGTCTTCACCGTCCCCCTGCAGCCTATTCAGAGGCACAACAGGATCTGGGACCCGTGCTTGCCCAGAGGAGGAGAGGAACATCTCATGGCTCTCGTCCTCGGCAGAGCCTGATTCCGAAAAGGCACACGTCCGGCTCCTTATCCCACACGGAAGGTGGCAGCCCTGAAAGCTGTTGCTGGTCTTCACCGTCCCCCTGCAGCCTATTGACAGGTATGACAGGATCTGGGACCCGGGCTTGCCCAGAGGAGGAACATCTCATGGCTCTCGTCCTCGGCAGAGCCTCTTTCCGAAAAGGCACACATCCGGCTCCTTGTCCCACACGGAAGGTGGCAGCCCTGAAAGCTGTTGCTGGTCTTCACCGTCCCCCTGCAGCCTCTCCACAGGCACAACAGGATCTGGGACCCGGGCTTGCCCAGAGGAGGAACATCTCATGGCTCTCGTCCTCGGCAGAGTCTGATTCTGGAAAGGCACACGTCCGGCTCCTTGTCCCACACGGAAGGTGGCAGGCCGGAAAGATGTTGCTGGTCTTCACCGTCCACCTGCAGCGTATTCAAAGGCAGAACAGGATTCGGGACCCGGGCATGCCCAGAGGAGGAACATCTCATGGCTCTCTTCCTCGGCAGAGCCTGATTCCGAAAAGGCACACGTCCAGCTCCTTGTCCCACACGGAAGGTGGCAGCCCTGAAAGCTGTTGCTGGTCTTCACCGTCCCCCTGCAGCCTATTCACAGGCACAACAGGATCTGGGACCCGGGCTTGCCCAGAGGAGGAACATCTCATGGCTCTCGTCCTCGGCAGGGCCTGATTCCGAACAGGCACACGTCCGGCTCCTTGTCCCACAAGGAAGGTGGCAGCCCTGAAAGCTGTTGCTGGTCTTTACTGTCCCCCTGCAGCCTATTCAAAGGCACAACAGGATTCACGACGCGGGCTTGCCCAGAGGAGGAACATCTCATGGCTCTCGTCCTCGGCAGAGCCTGATTCCGGAAAGGCACACGTTCGGCTCCTTGTCCCACACGGACGGTGGCAGCCCTGAAAGCTGTTGCTGGTCTTCACCATCCCCCTGCAGCCTATTCACAGGCACAACAGGATTCGGGACCCGGGCATGCCCAGAGGAGGAACATCTCATGGCTCTCTTCCTCGGCAGAGCCCGATTCCGTAAAGGCACACGTCCGGCTCCTTGTCCCACAAGGAAGGTGGCAGCCCTGAAAGCTGTTGCTGGTCTTCACCGTCCCCCTGCAGCCTATTCAGAGGCACAACAGGATCTGGGACCCGTGCTTGCCCAGAGGAGGAGAGGAACATCTCATGGCTCTCGTCCTCGGCAGAGCCAGATTCCGAAAAGGCACACGTCCGGCTCCTTATCCCACACGGAAGGTGGCAGCCCTGAAAGCTGTTGCTGGTCTTCACCGTCCCCCTGCAGCCTATTGACAGGTATGACAGAATCTGGGACCCGGGCTTGCCCAGAGGAGGAACATCTCATGGCTCTCGTCCTCGGCAGAGCCTGATTCCGGAAAGGCACACGTTCGGCTCCTTGTCCCACACGGAAGGTGGCAGGCCGGAAAGCTGTTGCTGGTCTTAACCGTCCCCCTGCATCCTATTCACAGGCACAACAGGATCTGGGACCCGGGCTTGCCCAGAGGAGGAACATCTCATGGCTCTCGTCCTCGGCAGAGCCTCTTTCCGAAAAGGCACACATCCGGCTCCTTGTCCCACACGGAAGGTGGCAGCCCTGAAAGCTGTTGCTGGTCTTCACCGTCCCCCTGCAGCCTCTCCACAGGCACAACAGGATCTGGGACCCGGGCTTGCCCAGAGGAGGAACATCTCATGGCTCTCGTCCTCGGCAGAGTCTGATTCTGGAAAGGCAAACGTCCGGCTCCTTGTCCCACACGGAAGGTGGCAGGCCGGAAAGATGTTGCTGGTCTTCACCGTCCACCTGCAGCGTATTCAAAGGCAGAACAGGATTCGGGACCCGGGCATGCCCAGAGGAGGAACATCTCATGGCTCTCTTCCTCGGCAGAGCCTGATTCCGAAAAGGCACACGTCCAGCTCCTTGTCCCACACGGAAGGTGGCAGCCCTGAAAGCTGTTGCTGGTCTTCACCGTCCCCCTGCAGCCTATTCACAGGCACAACAGGATCTGGGGCCCGGGCTTGCCCAGAGGAGGAACATCTCATGGCTCTCGTCCTCGGCAGGGCCTGATTCCGAAAAGGCACACGTCCGGCTCCTTGTCCCACACGGAAGTTGGCACCCCTGAAGGATGTTGCTGGTCTTCACCGTCCCCCTGCAGCCTATTCACAGGCACAACAGGATTCACGATGCGGGCTTGCCCAGAGGAGGAACATCTCATGGCTCACGTCCTCGGCAGGGCCTCTTTCCGAAAAGGCACACGTCTGGCTGCTTGTCCCACATGGAAGGTGGCAGGCCGGAAAGCTGTTGCTGGTCTTCACCGTCCCCCTGCAGCCTATTCACAGACACATCAGGATTTGGGACCCGGGCTTGCCCAGAGGAGGAACATCTCATGGCTCTCGTCCTCGGCAGGGCCTCATTCCGAAAAGGCACACGTCCGGCTCCTTGTCCCACAAGGAATGTGGCAGCCCTGAAAGCTGTTGCTGGTCTTCACTGTCCCCCTGCAGCCTATTCAAAGGCACAACAGGATTCACGACGCGGGCTTGCCCAGAGGAGGAACATCTCATGGCTCTCGTCCTCGGCAGAGCCTGATTCCAAAAAGGCACACGTTCGGCTCCTTGTCCCACACGGAAGGTGGCAGCCCTGAAAGCTGTTGCTGGTCTTCACCGTCCCCCTGCAGCCTATTCACAGGCACAACAGGATCTGGGACCCGGGCTTGCCCAGAGGGGGAACATCTCATGGCTCTCGTCCTCGGAAGAGCCCGATTCCGAAAAGGCACACGTCCGGCTCCTTGTCCCACACGGAAGTTGGCACCCCTGAAGGATGTTGCTGGTCTTCACCGTCCCCCTGCAGCCTATTCACAGGCACAACAGGATTCACGATGCGGGCTTGCCCAGAGGAGGAACATCTCATGGCTCTCGTCCTCGGCAGGGCCTGTTTCCGAAAAGGCACACGTCTGGCTCCTTGTCCCACATGGAAGGTGGCAGGCCGGAAAGCTGTTGCTGGTCTTCACCGTCCCCTTGCAGCCTATTCACAGACACATCAGGATCTGGGACCCGGGCTTGCCCAGAGGAGGAACATCTCATGGCTCTCGTCCTCGGCAGGGCCTGATTCTGAAAAGGCACACGTCCGGCTCCTTGTCCCACAAGGAAGGTGGCAGCCCTGAAAGCTGTTGCTGGTCTTTACTGTCCCCCTGCAGCCTATTCAAAGGCACAACAGGATTCACGACGCGGGCTTGCCCAGAGGAGGAACATCTCATGGCTCTCGTCCTCGGCAGAGCCTGATTCCGGAAAGGCACACGTTCGGCTCCTTGTCCCACAAGGAAGGTGGCAGCCCTGAAAGCTGTTGCTGGTCTTCACCGTCCCCCTGCAGCCTATTCAGAGGCACAACAGGATCTGGGACCCGTGCTTGCCCAGAGGAGGAGAGGAACATCTCATGGCTCTCGTCCTCGGCAGAGCCTGATTCCGAAAAGGCACACGTCCGGCTCCTTATCCCACACGGAAGGTGGCAGCCCTGAAAGCTGTTGCTGGTCTTCACCGTCCCCCTGCAGCCTATTGACAGGTATGACAGGATCTGGGACCCGGGCTTGCCCAGAGGAGGAACATCTCATGGCTCTCGTCCTCGGCAGAGCCTGATTCCGGAAAGGCACACGTTCGGCTCCTTGTCCCACACGGAAGGTGGCAGGCCGGAAAGCTGTTGCTGGTCTTCACCGTCCCCCTGCAGCCTATTCACAGGCACAACAGGATCTGGGACCCGGGCTTGCCCAGAGGAGGAACATCTCATGGCTCTCGTCCTCGGCAGAGCCTCTTTCCGAAAAGGCACACATCCGGCTCCTTGTCCCACACGGAAGGTGGCAGCCCTGAAAGCTGTTGCTGGTCTTCACCGTCCCCCTGCAGCCTCTCCACAGGCACAACAGGATCTGGGACCCGGGCTTGCCCAGAGGAGGAACATCTCATGGCTCTCGTCCTCGGCAGAGTCTGATTCTGGAAAAGCACACGTCCGGCTCCTTGTCCCACACGGAAGGTGGCAGGCCGGAAAGATGTTGCTGGTCTTCACCGTCCACCTGCAGCGTATTCAAAGGCAGAACAGGATTCGGGACCCGGGCATGCCCAGAGGAGGAACATCTCATGGCTCTCTTCCTCGGCAGAGCCTGATTCCGAAAAGGCACACGTCCAGCTCCTTGTCCCACACGGAAGGTGGCAGCCCTGAAAGCTGTTGCTGGTCTTCACCGTCCCCCTGCAGCCTATTCACAGGCACAACAGGATCTGGGGCCCGGGCTTGCCCAGAGGAGGAACATCTCATGGCTCTCGTCCTCGGCAGGGCCTCTT
Organism: Astur gentilis; assembly: GCF_929443795.1. Lineage (NCBI taxonomy): Eukaryota > Metazoa > Chordata > Aves > Accipitriformes > Accipitridae > Astur > Astur gentilis. Next base: position 2,385,202 of record NW_026061079.1, on the reverse strand, counting down.
TCCGAAAAGGCACACGTCCGGCTCCTTGTCCCACACGGAAGTTGGCACCCCTGAAGGATGTTGCTGGTCTTCACCGTCCCCCTGCAGCCTATTCACAGGCACAACAGGATTCACGATGCGGGCTTGCCCAGAGGAGGAACATCTCATGGCTCTCGTCCTCGGCAGGGCCTGTTTCCGAAAAGGCACACGTCTGGCTCCTTGTCCCACATGGAAGGTGGCAGGCCGGAAAGCTGTTGCTGGTCTTCACCGTCCCCCTGCAGCCTATTCACAGACACATCAGGATCTGGGACCCGGGCTTGCCCAGAGGAGGAACATCTCATGGCTCTCGTCCTCGGCAGGGCCTGATTCTGAAAAGGCACACGTCCGGCTCCTTGTCCCACAAGGAAGGTGGCAGCCCTGAAAGCTGTTGCTGGTCTTTACTGTCCCCCTGCAGCCTATTCAAAGGCACAACAGGATTCACGACGCGGGCTTGCCCAGAGGAGGAACATCTCATGGCTCTCGTCCTCGGCAGAGCATGATTCCGGAAAGGCACACGTTCGGCTCCTTGTCCCACAAGGAAGGTGGCAGCCCTGAAAGCTGTTGCTGGTCTTCACCGTCCCCCTGCAGCCTATTCAGAGGCACAACAGGATCTGGGACCCGTGCTTGCCCAGAGGAGGAGAGGAACATATCATGGCTCTCGTCCTCGGCAGAGCCTGATTCCGAAAAGGCACACGTCCGGCTCCTTATCCCACACGGAAGGTGGCAGCCCTGAAAGCTGTTGCTGGTCTTCACCGTCCCCCTGCAGCCTATTGACAGGTATGACAGGATCTGGGACCCGGGCTTGCCCAGAGGAGGAACATCTCATGGCTCTCGTCCTCGGCAGAGCCTCTTTCCGAAAAGGCACACATCCGGCTCCTTGTCCCACACGGAAGGTGGCAGCCCTGAAAGCTGTTGCTGGTCTTCACCGTCCCCCTGCAGCCTCTCCACAGGCACAACAGGATCTGGGACCCGGGCTTGCCCAGAGGAGGAACATCTCATGGCTCTCGTCCTCGGCAGAGTCTGATTCTGGAAAGGCACACGTCCGGCTCCTTGTCCCACACGGAAGGTGGCAGGCCGGAAAGATGTTGCTGGTCTTCACCGTCCACCTGCAGCGTATTCAAAGGCAGAACAGGATTCGGGACCCGGGCATGCCCAGAGGAGGAACATCTCATGGCTCTCTTCCTCGGCAGAGCCTGATTCCGAAAAGGCACACGTCCAGCTCCTTGTCCCACACGGAAGGTGGCAGCCCTGAAAGCTGTTGCTGGTCTTCACCGTCCCCCTGCAGCCTATTCACAGGCACAACAGGATCTGGGGCCCGGGCTTGCCCAGAGGAGGAACATCTCATGGCTCTCGTCCTCGGCAGGGCCTGATTCCGAAAAGGCACACGTCCGGCTCCTTGTTCCACACGGAAGTTGGCACCCCTGAAGGATGTTGCTGGTCTTCACCGTCCCCCTGCAGCCTATTCACAGGCACAACAGGATTCACGATGCGGGCTTGCCCAGAGGAGGAACATCTCATGGCTCACGTCCTCGGCAGGGCCTCTTTCCGAAAAGGCACACGTCTGGCTGCTTGTCCCACATGGAAGGTGGCAGGCCGGAAAGCTGTTGCTGGTCTTCACCGTCCCCCTGCAGCCTATTCACAGACACATCAGGATTTGGGACCCGGGCTTGCCCAGAGGAGGAACATCTCATGGCTCTCGTCCTCGGCAGGGCCTCATTCCGAAAAGGCACACGTCCGGCTCCTTGTCCCACAAGGAATGTGGCAGCCCTGAAAGCTGTTGCTGGTCTTCACTGTCCCCCTGCAGCCTATTCAAAGGCACAACAGGATTCACGACGCGGGCTTGCCCAGAGGAGGAACATCTCATGGCTCTCGTCCTCGGCAGAGCCTGATTCCAAAAAGGCACACGTTCGGCTCCTTGTCCCACACGGAAGGTGGCAGCCCTGAAAGCTGTTGCTGGTCTTCACCGTCCCCCTGCAGCCTATTCACAGGCACAACAGGATCTGGGACCCGGGCTTGCCCAGAGGGGGAACATCTCATGGCTCTCGTCCTCGGAAGAGCCCGATTCCGAAAAGGCACACGTCCGGCTCCTTGTCCCACACGGAAGTTGGCACCCCTGAAGGATGTTGCTGGTCTTCACCGTCCCCCTGCAGCCTATTCACAGGCACAACAGGATTCACGATGCGGGCTTGCCCAGAGGAGGAACATCTCATGGCTCTCGTCCTCGGCAGGGCCTGTTTCCGAAAAGGCACACGTCTGGCTCCTTGTCCCACATGGAAGGTGGCAGGCCGGAAAGCTGTTGCTGGTCTTCACCGTCCCCCTGCAGCCTATTCACAGACACATCAGGATCTGGGACCCGGGTTTGCCCAGAGGAGGAACATCTCATGGCTCTCGTCCTCGGCAGGGCCTGATTCCGAAAAGGCACACGTCCGGCTCCTTGTCCCACAAGGAAGGTGGCAGCCCTGAAAGCTGTTGCTGGTCTTCACTGTCCCCCTGCAGCCTATTCAAAGGCACAACAGGATTCACGACGCGGGCTTGCCCAGAGGAGGAACATCTCATGGCTCTCGTCCTCGGCAGAGCCTGATTCCGGAAAGGCACACGTTCGGCTCCTTGTCCCACACGGACGGTGGCAGCCCTGAAAGCTGTTGCTGGTCTTCACCATCCCCCTGCAGCCTATTCACAGGCACAACAGGATTCAGGTCCCGGGCATGCCCAGAGGAGGAACATCTCATGGCTCTCTTCCTCGGCAGAGCCCGATTCCGTAAAGGCACACGTCCGGCTCCTTGTCCCACAAGGAAGGTGGCAGCCCTCAAAGCTGTTGCTGGTCTTCACCGTCCCCCTGCAGCCCATTCACAGGCACAACAGGATCTGGGACCCGTGCTTGCCCAGAGGAGGAGAGGAACATCTCATGGCTCTCGTCCTCGGCAGAGCCTGATTCCGAAAAGGCACACGTCCGGCTCCTTATCCCACACGGAAGGTGGCAGCCCTGAAAGCTGTTGCTGGTCTTCACCGTCCCCCTGCAGCCTATTCACAGGCACAACAGGATCTGGGGCCCGGGCTTGCCCAGAGGAGGAACATCTCATGGCTCTCGTCCTCGGCAGAGCCTGATTCCGGAAAGGCACACGTTCGGCTCCTTGTCCCACACGGAAGGTGGCAGGCCGGAAAGCTGTTGCTGGTCTTCACCGTCCCCCTGCATCCTATTCACAGGCACAACAGGATCTGGGACCCGGGCTTGCCCAGAGGAGGAACATCTCATGGCTCTCGTCCTCGGCAGAGCCTGATTCCGGAAAGGCACACGTTCGGCTCCTTGTCCCACACGGAAGGTGGCAGCCCTGAAAGCTGTTGCTGGTCTTCACCGTCCCCCTGCAGCCTCTCCACAGGCACAACAGGATCTGGGACCCGGGCTTGCCCAGAGGAGGAACATCTCATGGCTCTCGTCCTCGGCATAGTCTGATTCTGGAAAGGCACACGTCCGGCTCCTTGTCCCACACGGAAGGTGGCAGGCCGGAAAGATGTTGCTGGTCTTCACCGTCCCCCTGCAGCGTATTCAAAGGCAGAACAGGATTCGGGACCCGGGCATGCCCAGAGGAAGAACATCTCATGGCTCTCTTCCTCGGCAGAGCCTGATTCCGAAAAGGCACACGTCCGGCTCCTTGTCCCACACGGAAGGTGGCAGCCCTGAAAGCTGTTGCTGGTCTTCACCGTCCCCCTGCAGCCTATTCACAGGCACAACAGGATCTGGGGCCCGGGCTTGCCCAGAGGAGGAACATCTCATTGCTCTCTTCCTCGGCAGGGCCTGATTCCGAAAAGGCACACGTCCGGCTCCTTGTCCCACACGGAAGTTGGCACCCCTGAAGGATGTTGCTGGTCTTCACCGTCCCCCTGCAGCCTATTCACAGGCACAACAGGATTCACGATGCGGGTTCGCCCAGAGGAGGAACATCTCATGGCTCTCGTCCTCGGAAGAGCCCGATTCCGTAAAGGCACACGTCCGGCTCCTTGTCCCACAAGGAAGGTGGCAGCCCTCAAAGCTGTTGCTGGTCTTCACCGTCCCCCTGCAGCCTATTCAGAGGCACAACAGGATCTGGGACCCGGGCTTGCCCAGAGGAGGAGAGGAACATCTCATGGCTCTCGTCCTCGGCAGAGCCTGATTCCGAAAAGGCACACGTCCGGCTCCTTATCCCACACGGAAGGTGGCAGCCCTGAAAGCTGTTGCTGGTCTTCACCGTCCCCCTGCAGCCTATTGACAGGTATGACAGGATCTGGGACCCGGGCTTGCCCAGAGGAGGAACATGTCATGGCTCTCGTCCTCGGCAGAGCCTGATTCCGGAAAGGCACACGTTCGGCTCCTTGTCCCACACGGAAGGTGGCAGGCCGGAAAGCTGTTGCTGGTCTTCACCGTCCCCCTGCATCCTATTCACAGGCACAACAGGATCTGGGACCCGGGCTTGCCCAGAGGAGGAAAATCTCATGGCTCTCGTCCTCGGCAGAGTCTGATTCTGGAAAGGCACACGTCCGGCTCCTTGTCCCACATGGAAGGTGGCAGGCCGGAAAGCTGTTGCTGGTCTTCACCGTCCCCCTGCAGCGTATTCAAAGGCAGAACAGGATTCGGGACCCGGGCATGCCCAGAGGAGGAACATCTCATGGCTCTCTTCCTCGGCAGAGCCTGATTCCGAAAAGGCACACGTCCGGCTCCTTGTCCCACACGGAAGGTGGCAGCCCTGAAAGCTGTTGCTGGTCTTCACCGTCCCCCTGCAGCCTATTCACAGGCACAACAGGATCTGGGGCCCGGGCTTGCCCAGAGGAGGAACATCTCATTGCTCTCTTCCTCGGCAGGGCCTGATTCCGAAAAGGCACACGTCCGGCTCCTTGTCCCACACGGAAGGTGGCACCCCTGAAGGATGTTGCTGGTCTTCACCGTCCCCCTGCAGCCTATTCACAGGCACAACAGGATTCACGATGCGGGTTCGCCCAGAGGAGGAACATCTCATGGCTCTCGTCCTCGGCAGAGCCTGATTCCGGAAAGGCACACGTTCGGCTCCTTGTCCCACACGGACGGTGGCAGCCCTGAAAGCTGTTGCTGGTCTTCACCATCCCCCTGCAGCCTATTCACAGGCACAACAGGATTCAGGTCCCGGGCATGCCCAGAGGAGGAACATCTCATGGCTCTCTTCCTCGGCAGAGCCCGATTCCGTAAAGGCACACGTCCGGCTCCTTGTCCCACAAGGAAGGTGGCAGCCCTCAAAGCTGTTGCTGGTCTTCACCGTCCCCCTGCAGCCTATTCAGGGGCACAACAGGATCTGGGACCCGTGCTTGCCCAGAGGAGGAGAGGAACATCTCATGGCTCTCGTCCTCGGCAGAGCCTGATTCCGAAAAGGCACACGTCCGGCTCCTTATCCCACACGGAAGGTGGCAGCCCTGAAAGCTGTTGCTGGTCTTCACCGTCCCCCTGCAGCCTATTCACAGGCACAACAGGATCTGGGGCCCGGGCTTGCCCAGAGGAGGAACATCTCATGGCTCTCGTCCTCGGCAGAGCCTGATTCCGGAAAGGCACACGTTCGGCTCCTTGTCCCACACGGAAGGTGGCAGGCCGGAAAGCTGTTGCTGGTCTTCACCGTCCCCCTGCATCCTATTCACAGGCACAACAGGATCTGGGACCCGGGCTTGCCCAGAGGAGGAACATCTCATGGCTCTCGTCCTCGGCAGAGCCTCTTTCCGAAAAGGCACACATCCGGCTCCTTGTCCCACACGGAAGGTGGCAGCCCTGAAAGCTGTTGCTGGACTTCACCGTCCCCCTGCAGCCTCTCCACAGGCACAACAGGATCTGGGACCCGGGCTTGCCCAGAGGAGGAACATCTCATGGCTCTCGTCCTCGGCAGAGCCTGATTCTGGAAAGGCACACGTCCGGCTCCTTGTCCCACACGGAAGGTGGCAGGCCGGAAAGATGTTGCTGGTCTTCACCGTCCCCCTGCAGCGTATTCAAAGGCAGAACAGGATTCGGGACCCGGGCATGCCCAGAGGAAGAACATCTCATGGCTCTCTTCCTCGGCAGAGCCTGATTCCGAAAAGGCACACGTCCGGCTCCTTGTCCCACACGGAAGGTGGCAGCCCTGAAAGCTGTTGCTGGTCTTCACCGTCCCCCTGCAGCCTATTCACAGGCACAACAGGATCTGGGGCCCGGGCTTGCCCAGAGGAGGAACATCTCATTGCTCTCTTCCTCGGCAGGGCCTGATTCCGAAAAGGCACACGTCCGGCTCCTTGTACCACACGGAAGTTGGCACCCCTGAAGGATGTTGCTGGTCTTCACCGTCCCCCTGCAGCCTATTCACAGGCACAACAGGATTCACGATGCGGGTTCGCCCAGAGGAGGAACATCTCATGGCTCTCGTCCTCGGAAGAGCCCGATTCCGTAAAGGCACACGTCCGGCTCCTTGTCCCACAAGGAAGGTGGCAGCCCTCAAAGCTGTTGCTGGTCTTCACCGTCCCCCTGCAGCCTATTCAGAGGCACAACAGGATCTGGGACCCGGGCTTGCCCAGAGGAGGAGAGGAACATCTCATGGCTCTCGTCCTCGGCAGAGCCTGTTTCCGAAAAGGCACACGTCCGGCTCCTTATCCCACACGGAAGGTGGCAGCCCTGAAAGCTGTTGCTGGTCTTCACCGTCCCCCTGCAGCCTATTGACAGGTATGACAGGATCTGGGACCCGGGCTTGCCCAGAGAAAAAACATCTCATGGCTCTCGTCCTCGGCAGAGCCTGATTCCGGAAAGGCACACGTTCGGCTCCTTGTCCCACACGGAAGGTGGCAGGCCGGAAAGCTGTTGCTGGTCTTCACCGTCCCCCTGCATCCTATTCACAGGCACAACAGGATCTGGGACCCGCGCTTGCCCAGAGGAGGAACATCTCATGGCTCTCGTCCTCGGCAGAGTCTGATTCTGGAAAGGCACACGTCCGGCTCCTTGTCCCACACGGAAGGTGGCAGGCCGGAAAGCTGTTGCTGGTCTTCACCGTCCCCCTGCAGCGTATTCAAAGGCAGAACAGGATTCGGGACCCGGGCATGCCCAGAGGAGGAACATCTCATGGCTCTCTTCCTCGGCAGAGCCTGATTCCGAAAAGGCACACGTCCGGCTCCTTGTCCCACACGGAAGGTGGCAGCCCTGAAAGCTGTTGCTGGTCTTCACCGTCCCCCTGCAGCCTATTGACAGGTACGACAGGATCTGGGACCCGGGCTTGCCCAGAGGAGGAACATCTCATGGCTCTCGTCCTCGGCAGGGCCTCTTTCCGAAAAGGCACACGTCCGGCTCCTTGTCCCACACGGAAGGTGGCAGCCCTGAAAGCTGTTGCTGGTCTTCACCGTCCCCCTGCAGCCTATTCACAGGCACAACAGGATCTGGGACCCGGGCTTGCCCAGAGGGGGAACATCTCATGGCTCTCGTCCTCGGCAGAGCCCGATTCCGAAAAGGCACACGTCCGGCTCCTTGTCCCACACGGAAGGTTGCAGCCCTGAAAGCTGTTGCTGGTCTTCACCGTCCCCCTGCAGCCTATTCACAGCTACGACAGGATCTGGGACCCGGGCTTGCCCAGAGGAGGAACATCTCATGGCTCTCGTCCTCGGCAGAGCCTGATTCCAGAAAGGCACACGTCCGGCTCCTTGTCCCACACGGAAGGTTGAAGCCCTGAAAGATGTTGCTGGTCTTCACCGTCCCCCTGCAGCCTATTCACAGGCACAACAGTATCTGGGACCCGGGCTTGCCCAGAGGAGGAACATCTCATGGCTCTCGTCCTCGGCAGGGCCTGATTCCGAAAAGGCACACGTCCGGCTCCTTGTCCCACACGGAAGGTGGCACCCCTGAAGGATGTTGCTGGTCTTCACCGTCCCCCTGCAGCCTATTCACAGGCACAACAGGATTCACGATGCGGGTTCGCCCAGAGGAGGAACATCTCATGGCTCTCGTCCTCGGAAGAGCCCGATTCCGTAAAGGCACACGTCCGGCTCCTTGTCCCACAAGGAAGGTGGCAGCCCTCAAAGCTGTTGCTGGTCTTCACCGTCCCCCTGCAGCCTATTCAGAGGCACAACAGGATCTGGGACCCGGGCTTGCCCAGAGGAGGAGAGGAACATCTCATGGCTCTCGTCCTCGGCAGAGCCTGTTTCCGAAAAGGCACACGTCCGGCTCCTTATCCCACACGGAAGGTGGCAGCCCTGAAAGCTGTTGCTGGTCTTCACCGTCCCCCTGCAGCCTATTGACAGGTATGACAGGATCTGGGACCCAGGCTTGCCCAGAGAAAAAACATCTCATGGCTCTCGTCCTCGGCAGAGCCTGATTCCGGAAAGGCACACGTTCGGCTCCTTGTCCCACACGGAAGGTGGCAGGCCGGAAAGCTGTTGCTGGTCTTCACCGTCCCCCTGCATCCTATTCACAGGCACAACAGGATCTGGGACCCGGGCTTGCCCAGAGGAGGAAAATCTCATGGCTCTCGTCCTCGGCAGAGTCTGATTCTGGAAAGGCACACGTCCGGCTCCTTGTCCCACACGGAAGGTGGCAGGCCGGAAAGCTGTTGCTGGTCTTCACCGTCCCCCTGCAGCGTATTCAAAGGCAGAACAGGATTCGGGACCCGGGCATGCCCAGAGGAGGAACATCTCATGGCTCTCTTCCTCGGCAGAGCCTGATTCCGAAAAGGCACACGTCCGGCTCCTTGTCCCACACGGAAGGTGGCAGCCCTGAAAGCTGTTGCTGGTCTTCACCGTCCCCCTGCAGCCTATTCACAGGCACAACAGGATCTGGGACCCGGGCTTGCCCAGAGGAGGAACATCTCATTGCTCTCTTCCTCGGCAGAGCCTGATTCCGAAAAGGCACACGTCCGGCTCCTTGTCCCACACGGAAGTTGGCACCCCTGAAGGATGTTGCTGGTCTTCACCATCCCCCTGCAGCCTATTCACAGGCACAACAGGATTCACGATGCGGGTTCGCCCAGAGGAGGAACATCTCATGGCTCTCGTCCTCGGCAGAGCCTGATTCCGGAAAGGCATACGTTAGGCTCCTTGTCCCACACGGAAGGTGGCAGGCCGGAAAGCTGTTGCTGGTCTTCACCGTCCCCCTGCAGCCTATTCACAGGCACATCACGATCTGGGACCCGGGCTTGCCCAAAGGATGAACATCTCATGGCTCTCGTCCTCGGCAGGGCCTCTTTCCGAAAAGGCACACGTCCGGCTCCTTATCCCACACGGAAGTTGTCAGCCCTGAAAGCTGTTGCTGGTCTTCACCGTCCCCCTGCAGCCTATTGACAGGTACGACAGGATCTGGGACCCGGGCTTGCCCAGAGGAGGAACATCTCATGGCTCTCGTCCTCGGCAGAGCCTGATTCCGGAAAGGCACACGTCCGGCTCCTTGTCCCACACGGAAGTTGGCACCCCTGAAGGATGTTGCTGGTCTTCACCGTCCCCCTGCAGCCTATTCACAGGCACAACAGGATTCACGATGCGGGCTTGCCCAGAGGAGGAACATCTCATGGCTCTCGTCCTCGGCAGGGCCTGTTTCCGAAAAGGCACACGTCTGGCTCCTTGTCCCACATGGAAGGTGGCAGGCCGGAAAGCTGTTGCTGGTCTTCACCGTCCCCCTGCAGCCTATTCACAGACACATCAGGATCTGGGACCCGGGTTTGCCCAGAGGAGGAACATCTCATGGCTCTCGTCCTCGGCAGGGCCTGATTCCGAAAAGGCACACGTCCGGCTCCTTGTCCCACAAGGAAGGTGGCAGCCCTGAAAGCTGTTGCTGGTCTTCACTGTCCCCCTGCAGCCTATTCAAAGGCACAACAGGATTCACGACGCGGGCTTGCCCAGAGGAGGAACATCTCATGGCTCTCGTCCTCGGCAGAGCCTGATTCCGGAAAGGCACACGTTCGGCTCCTTGTCCCACAAGGAAGGTGGCAGGCTGGAAAGCTGTTGCTGGTCTTCACCATCCCCCTGCAGCCTATTCACAGGCACAACAGGATTCAGGTCCCGGGCATGCCCAGAGGAGGAACATCTCATGGCTCTCTTCCTCGGCAGAGCCCGATTCCGTAAAGGCACACGTCCGGCTCCTTGTCCCACAAGGAAGGTGGCAGCCCTCAAAGCTGTTGCTGGTCTTCACCGTCCCCCTGCAGCCCATTCACAGGCACAACAGGATCTGGGACCCGTGCTTGCCCAGAGGAGGAGAGGAACATCTCATGGCTCTCGTCCTCGGCAGAGCCTGATTCCGAAAAGGCACACGTCCGGCTCCTTGTCCCACACGGAAGGTGGCAGCCCTGAAAGCTGTTGCTGGTCTTCACCGTCCCCCTGCAGCCTATTCACAGGCACAACAGGATCTGGGGCCCGGGCTTGCCCAGAGGAGGAACATCTCATGGCTCTCGTCCTCGGCAGAGCCTGATTCCGGAAAGGCACACGTTCGGCTCCTTGTCCCACACGGAAGGTGGCAGGCCGGAAAGCTGTTGCTGGTCTTCACCGTCCCCCTGCATCCTATTCACAGGCACAACAGGATCTGGGACCCGGGCTTGCCCAGAGGAGGAACATCTCATGGCTCTCGTCCTCGGCAGAGCCTCTTTCCGAAAAGGCACACATCCGGCTCCTTGTCCCACACGGAAGGTGGCAGCCCTGAAAGCTGTTGCTGGTCTTCACCGTCCCCCTGCAGCCTCTCCACAGGCACAACAGGATCTGGGACCCGGGCTTGCCCAGAGGAGGAACATCTCATGGCTCTCGTCCTCGGCAGAGTCTGATTCTGGAAAGGCACACGTCCGGCTCCTTGTCCCACACGGAAGGTGGCAGGCCGGAAAGATGTTGCTGGTCTTCACCGTCCCCCTGCAGCGTATTCAAAGGCAGAACAGGATTCGGGACCCGGGCATGCCCAGAGGAAGAACATCTCATGGCTCTCTTCCTCGGCAGAGCCTGATTCCGAAAAGGCACACGTCCGGCTCCTTGTCCCACACGGAAGGTGGCAGCCCTGAAAGCTGTTGCTGGTCTTCACCGTCCCCCTGCAGCCTATTCACAGGCACAACAGGATCTGGGGCCCGGGCTTGCCCAGAGGAGGAACATCTCATTGCTCTCTTCCTCGGCAGGGCCTGATTCCGAAAAGGCACACGTCCGGCTCCTTATCCCACACGGAAGTTGGCACCCCTGAAGGATGTTGCTGGTCTTCACCGTCCCCCTGCAGCCTATTCACAGGCACAACAGGATTCACGATGCGGGTTCGCCCAGAGGAGGAACATCTCATGGCTCTCGTCCTCGGAAGAGCCCGATTCCGTAAAGGCACACGTCCGGCTCCTTGTCCCACAAGGAAGGTGGCAGCCCTCAAAGCTGTTGCTGGTCTTCACCGTCCCCCTGCAGCCTATTCAGAGGCACAACAGGATCTGGGACCCGGGCTTGCCCAGAGGAGGAGAGGAACATCTCATGGCTCTCGTCCTCGGCAGAGCCTGTTTCCGAAAAGGCACACGTCCGGCTCCTTATCCCACACGGAAGGTGGCAGCCCTGAAAGCTGTTGCTGGTCTTCACCGTCCCCCTGCAGCCTATTGACAGGTATGACAGGATCTGGGACCCGGGCTTGCCCAGAGGAGGAACATGTCATGGCTCTCGTCCTCGGCAGAGCCTGATTCCGGAAAGGCACACGTTCGGCTCCTTGTCCCACACGGAAGGTGGCAGGCCGGAAAGCTGTTGCTGGTCTTCACCGTCCCCCTGCATCCTATTCACAGGCACAACAGGATCTGGGACCCGGGCTTGCCCAGAGGAGGAAAATCTCATGGCTCTCGTCCTCGGCAGAGTCTGATTCTGGAAAGGCACACGTCCGGCTCCTTGTCCCACATGGAAGGTGGCAGGCCGGAAAGCTGTTGCTGGTCTTCACCGTCCCCCTGCAGCGTATTCAAAGGCAGAACAGGATTCGGGACCCGGGCATGCCCAGAGGAGGAACATCTCATGGCTCTCTTCCTCGGCAGAGCCTGATTCCGAAAAGGCACACGTCCGGCTCCTTGTCCCACACGGAAGGTGGCAGCCCTGAAAGCTGTTGCTGGTCTTCACCGTCCCCCTGCAGCCTATTCACAGGCACAACAGGATCTGGGGCCCGGGCTTGCCCAGAGGAGGAACATCTCATTGCTCTCTTCCTCGGCAGGGCCTGATTCCGAAAAGGCACACGTCCGGCTCCTTGTCCCACACGGAAGTTGGCACCCCTGAAGGATGTTGCTGGTCTTCACCGTCCCCCTGCAGCCTATTCACAGGCACAACAGGATTCACGATGCGGGTTCGCCCAGAGGAGGAACATCTCATGGCTCTCGTCCTCGGCAGAGCCTGATTCCGGAAAGGCACACGTTCGGCTCCTTGTCCCACACGGACGGTGGCAGCCCTGAAAGCTGTTGCTGGTCTTCACCATCCCCCTGCAGCCTATTCACAGGCACAACAGGATTCAGGTCCCGGGCATGCCCAGAGGAGGAACATCTCATGGCTCTCTTCCTCGGCAGAGCCCGATTCCGTAAAGGCACACGTCCGGCTCCTTGTCCCACAAGGAAGGTGGCAGCCCTCAAAGCTGTTGCTGGTCTTCACCGTCCCCCTGCAGCCTATTCAGGGGCACAACAGGATCTGGGACCCGTGCTTGCCCAGAGGAGGAGAGGAACATCTCATGGCTCTCGTCCTCGGCAGAGCCTGATTCCGAAAAGGCACACGTCCGGCTCCTTATCCCACACGGAAGGTGGCAGCCCTGAAAGCTGTTGCTGGTCTTCACCGTCCCCCTGCAGCCTATTCACAGGCACAACAGGATCTGGGGCCCGGGCTTGCCCAGAGGAGGAACATCTCATGGCTCTCGTCCTCGGCAGAGCCTGATTCCGGAAAGGCACACGTTCGGCTCCTTGTCCCACACGGAAGGTGGCAGGCCGGAAAGCTGTTGCTGGTCTTCACCGTCCCCCTGCATCCTATTCACAGGCACAACAGGATCTGGGACCCGGGCTTGCCCAGAGGAGGAACATCTCATGGCTCTCGTCCTCGGCAGAGCCTCTTTCCGAAAAGGCACACATCCGGCTCCTTGTCCCACACGGAAGGTGGCAGCCCTGAAAGCTGTTGCTGGTCTTCACCGTCCCCCTGCAGCCTCTCCACAGGCACAACAGGATCTGGGACCCGGGCTTGCCCAGAGGAGGAACATCTCATGGCTCTCGTCCTCGGCAGAGTCTGATTCTGGAAAGGCACACGTCCGGCTCCTTGTCCCACACGGAAGGTGGCAGGCCGGAAAGATGTTGCTGGTCTTCACCGTCCCCCTGCAGCGTATTCAAAGGCAGAACAGGATTCGGGACCCGGGCATGCCCAGAGGAAGAACATCTCATGGCTCTCTTCCTCGGCAGAGCCTGATTCCGAAAAGGCACACGTCCGGCTCCTTGTCCCACACGGAAGGTGGCAGCCCTGAAAGCTGTTGCTGGTCTTCACCGTCCCCCTGCAGCCTATTCACAGGCACAACAGGATCTGGGGCCCGGGCTTGCCCAGAGGAGGAACATCTCATTGCTCTCTTCCTCGGCAGGGCCTGATTCCGAAAAGGCACACGTCCGGCTCCTTGTACCACACGGAAGTTGGCACCCCTGAAGGATGTTGCTGGTCTTCACCGTCCCCCTGCAGCCTATTCACAGGCACAACAGGATTCACGATGCGGGTTCGCCCAGAGGAGGAACATCTCATGGCTCTCGTCCTCGGAAGAGCCCGATTCCGTAAAGGCACACGTCCGGCTCCTTGTCCCACAAGGAAGGTGGCAGCCCTCAAAGCTGTTGCTGGTCTTCACCGTCCCCCTGCAGCCTATTCAGAGGCACAACAGGATCTGGGACCCGGGCTAGCCCAGAGGAGGAGAGGAACATCTCATGGCTCTCGTCCTCGGCAGAGCCTGTTTCCGAAAAGGCACACGTCCGGCTCCTTATCCCACACGGAAGGTGGCAGCCCTGAAAGCTGTTGCTGGTCTTCACCGTCCCCCTGCAGCCTATTGACAGGTATGACAGGATCTGGGACCCGGGCTTGCCCAGAGAAAAAACATCTCATGGCTCTCGTCCTCGGCAGAGCCTGATTCCGGAAAGGCACACGTTCGGCTCCTTGTCCCACACGGAATGTGGCAGGCCGGAAAGCTGTTGCTGGTCTTCACCGTCCCCCTGCATCCTATTCACAGGCACAACAGGATCTGGGACCCGCGCTTGCCCAGAGGAGGAACATCTCATGGCTCTCGTCCTCGGCAGAGTCTGATTCTGGAAAGGCACACGTCCGGCTCCTTGTCCCACACGGAAGGTGGCAGGCCGGAAAGCTGTTGCTGGTCTTCACCGTCCCCCTGCAGCGTATTCAAAGGCAGAACAGGATTCGGGACCCGGGCATGCCCAGAGGAGGAACATCTCATGGCTCTCTTCCTCGGCAGAGCCTGATTCCGAAAAGGCACACGTCCGGCTCCTTGTCCCACACGGAAGGTGGCAGCCCTGAAAGCTGTTGCTGGTCTTCACCGTCCCCCTGCAGCCTATTGACAGGTACGACAGGATCTGGGACCCGGGCTTGCCCAGAGGAGGAACATCTCATGGCTCTCGTCCTCGGCAGGGCCTCTTTCCGAAAAGGCACACGTCCGGCTCCTTGTCCCACACGGAAGGTGGCAGCCCTGAAAGCTGTTGCTGGTCTTCACCGTCCCCCTGCAGCCTATTCACAGGCACAACAGGATCTGGGACCCGGGCTTGCCCAGAGGGGGAACATCTCATGGCTCTCGTCCTCGGCAGAGCCCGATTCCGAAAAGGCACACGTCCGGCTCCTTGTCCCACACGGAAGGTTGCAGCCCTGAAAGCTGTTGCTGGTCTTCACCGTCCCCCTGCAGCCTATTCACAGCTACGACAGGATCTGGGACCCGGGCTTGCCCAGAGGAGGAACATCTCATGGCTCTCGTCCTCGGCAGAGCCTGATTCCGGAAAGGCACACGTCCGGCTCCTTGTCCCACACGGAAGGTTGCAGCCCTGAAAGATGTTGCTGGTCTTCACCGTCCCCCTGCAGCCTATTCACAGGCACAACAGTATCTGGGACCCGGGCTTGCCCAGAGGAGGAACATCTCATGGCTCTCGTCCTCGGCAGGGCCTGATTCCGAAAAGGCACACGTCCGGCTCCTTGTCCCACACGGAAGGTGGCACCCCTGAAGGATGTTGCTGGTCTTCACCGTCCCCCTGCAGCCTATTCACAGGCACAACAGGATTCACGATGCGGGTTCGCCCAGAGGAGGAACATCTCATGGCTCTCGTCCTCGGAAGAGCCCGATTCCGTAAAGGCACACGTCCGGCTCCTTGTCCCACAAGGAAGGTGGCAGCCCTCAAAGCTGTTGCTCGTCTTCACCGTCCCCCTGCAGCCTATTCAGAGGCACAACAGGATCTGGGACCCGGGCTTGCCCAGAGGAGGAGAGGAACATCTCATGGCTCTCGTCCTCGGCAGAGCCTGTTTCCGAAAAGGCACACGTCCGGCTCCTTATCCCACACGGAAGGTGGCAGCCCTGAAAGCTGTTGCTCGTCTTCACCGTCCCCCTGCAGCCTATTGACAGGTATGACAGGATCTGGGACCCAGGCTTGCCCAGAGAAAAAACATCTCATGGCTCTCGTCCTCGGCAGAGCCTGATTCCGGAAAGGCACACGTTCGGCTCCTTGTCCCACACGGAAGGTGGCAGGCCGGAAAGCTGTTGCTGGTCTTCACCGTCCCCCTGCATCCTATTCACAGGCACAACAGGATCTGGGACCCGGGCTTGCCCAGAGGAGGAAAATCTCATGGCTCTCGTCCTCGGCAGAGTCTGATTCTGGAAAGGCACACGTCTGGCTCCTTGTCCCACACGGAAGGTGGCAGGCCGGAAAGCTGTTGCTGGTCTTCACCGTCCCCCTGCAGCGTATTCAAAGGCAGAACAGGATTCGGGACCCGGGCATGCCCAGAGGAGGAACATCTCATGGCTCTCTTCCTCGGCAGAGCCTGATTCCGAAAAGGCACACGTCCGGCTCCTTGTCCCACACGGAAGGTGGCAGCCCTGAAAGCTGTTGCTGGTCTTCACCGTCCCCCTGCAGCCTATTCACAGGCACAACAGGATCTGGGACCCGGGCTTGCCCAGAGGAGGAACATCTCATTGCTCTCTTCCTCGGCAGAGCCTGATTCCGAAAAGGCACACGTCCGGCTCCTTGTCCCACACGGAAGTTGGCACCCCTGAAGGATGTTGCTGGTCTTCACCGTCCCCCTGCAGCCTATTCACAGGCACAACAGGATTCACGATGCGGGTTCGCCCAGAGGAGGAACATCTCATGGCTCTCGTCCTCGGCAGAGCCTGATTCCGGAAAGGCATACGTTAGGCTCCTTGTCCCACACGGAAGGTGGCAGGCCGGAAAGCTGTTGCTGGTCTTCACCGTCCCCCTGCAGCCTATTCACAGGCACATCACGATCTGGGACCCGGGCTTGCCCAAAGGATGAACATCTCATGGCTCTCGTCCTCGGCAGGGCCTCTTTCCGAAAAGGCACACGTCCGGCTCCTTATCCCACACGGAAGTTGTCAGCCCTGAAAGCTGTTGCTGGTCTTCACCGTCCCCCTGCAGCCTATTGACAGGTACGACAGGATCTGGGACCCGGGCTTGCCCAGAGGAGGAACATCTCATGGCTCTCGTCCTCGGCAGAGCCTGATTCCGGAAAGGCACACGTTCGGCTCCTTGTCCCACACGGAAGGTGGCAGCCCTGAAAGCTGTTGCTGGTCTTCACCGTCCCCCTGCAGCCTATTCACAGGCACAACAGGATCTGGGACCCGGGCTTGCCCAGAGGGGGAACATCTCATGGCTCTCGTCCTCGGCAGAGCCCGATTCCGAAAAGGCACACGTCCGGCTCCTTGTCCCACACGGAAGGTTGCAGCCCTGAAAGCTGTTGCTGGTCTTCACCGTCCCCCTGCAGCCTATTCACAGGTACGACAGGATCTGGGACCCGGGCTTGCCCAGAGGAGGAACATCTCATGGCTCTCGTCCTCGGCAGAGCCTGTTTCCGAAAAGGCACACGTCCAGCTCCTTATCCCACACGGAAGGTGGCAGCCCTGAAAGCTGTTGCTGGTCTTCACCGTCCCCCTGCAGCCTATTGACAGGTATGACAGGATCTGGGACCCGGGCTTGCCCAGAGAAAAAACATCTCATGGCTCTCGTCCTCGGCAGAGCCTGATTCCGGAAAGGCACACGTTCGGCTCCTTGTCCCACACGGAAGGTGGCAGGCCGGAAAGCTGTTGCTGGTCTTCACCGTCCCCCTGCATCCTATTCACAGGCACAACAGGATCTGGGACCCGGGCTTGCCCAGAGGAGGAAAATCTCATGGCTCTCGTCCTCGGCAGAGTCTGATTCTGGAAAGGCACACGTCCGGCTCCTTGTCCCACACGGAAGGTGGCAGGCCGGAAAGCTGTTGCTGGTCTTCACCGTCCCCCTGCAGCGTATTCAAAGGCAGAACAGGATTCGGGACCCGGGCATGCCCAGAGGAGGAACATCTCATGGCTCTCTTCCTCGGCAGAGCCTGATTCCGAAAAGGCACACGTCCGGCTCCTTGTCCCACACGGAAGGTGGCAGCCCTGAAAGCTGTTGCTGGTCTTCACCGTCCCCCTGCAGCCTATTCACAGGCACAACAGGATCTGGGACCCGGGCTTGCCCAGAGGAGGAACATCTCATTGCTCTCTTCCTCGGCAGAGCCTGATTCCGAAAAGGCACACGTCCGGCTCCTTGTCCCACACGGAAGTTGGCACCCCTGAAGGATGTTGCTGGTCTTCACCGTCCCCCTGCAGCCTATTCACAGGCACAACAGGATTCACGATGCGGGTTCGCCCAGAGGAGGAACATCTCATGGCTCTCGTCCTCGGCAGAGCCTGATTCCGGAAAGGCATACGTTAGGCTCCTTGTCCCACACGGAAGGTGGCAGGCCGGAAAGCTGTTGCTGGTCTTCACCGTCCCCCTGCAGCCTATTCACAGGCACATCACGATCTGGGACCCGGGCTTGCCCAAAGGATGAACATCTCATGGCTCTCGTCCTCGGCAGGGCCTCTTTCCGAAAAGGCACACGTCCGGCTCCTTATCCCACACGGAAGTTGTCAGCCCTGAAAGCTGTTGCTGGTCTTCACCGTCCCCCTGCAGCCTATTGACAGGTACGACAGGATCTGGGACCCGGGCTTGCCCAGAGGAGGAACATCTCATGGCTCTCGTCCTCGGCAGAGCCTGATTCCGGAAAGGCACACGTTCGGCTCCTTGTCCCACACGGAAGGTGGCAGCCCTGAAAGCTGTTGCTGGTCTTCACCGTCCCCCTGCAGCCTATTCACAGGCACAACAGGATCTGGGACCCGGGCTTGCCCAGAGGGGGAACATCTCATGGCTCTCGTCCTCGGCAGAGCCCGATTCCGAAAAGGCACACGTCCGGCTCCTTGTCCCACACGGAAGGTTGCAGCCCTGAAAGCTGTTGCTGGTCTTCACCGTCCCCCTGCAGCCTATTCACAGGTACGACAGGATCTGGGACCCGGGCTTGCCCAGAGGAGGAACATCTCATGGCTCTCGTCCTCGGCAGAGCCTGATTCCGGAAAGGCACACGTCCGGCTCCTTGTCCCACACGGAAGGTTGCAGCCCTGAAAGATGTTGCTGGTCTTCACCGTCCCCCTGCAGCCTATTCACAGGCACAACAGTATCTGGGACCCGGGCTTGCCCAGAGGAGGAACATCTCATGGCTCTCGTCCTCGGCAGGGCCTGATTCCGAAAAGGCACACGTCCGGCTCCTTGTCCCACACGGAAGGTGGCACCCCTGAAGGATGTTGCTGGTCTTCACCGTCCCCCTGCAGCTTATTCACAGGCACAACAGGATTCACGATGCGGGCTTGCCCAGAGGAGGAACATCTCATGGCTCACGTCCTCGGCAGGGCCTCTTTCCGAAAAGGCACACGTCTGGCTGCTTGTCCCACATGGAAGGTGGCAGGCCGGAAAGCTGTTGCTGGTCTTCACCGTCCCCCTGCAGCCTATTCACAGACACATCAGGATTTGGGACCCGAGCTTGCCCAGAGGAGGAACATCTCATGGCTCTCGTCCTCGGCAGGGCCTCATTCCGAAAAGGCACACGTCCGGCTCCTTGTCCCACAAGGAAGGTGGCAGCCCTGAAAGCTGTTGCTGGTCTTCACTGTCCCCCTGCAGCCTATTCAAAGGCACAACAGGATTCACGACGCGGGCTTGCCCAGAGGAGGAACATCTCATGGCTCTCGTCCTCGGCAGAGCCTGATTCCAAAAAGGCACACGTTCGGCTCCTTGTCCCACACGGAAGGTGGCAGCCCTGAAAGCTGTTGCTGGTCTTCACCGTCCCCCTGCAGCCTATTCACAGGCACAACAGGATCTGGGACCCGGGCTTGCCCAGAGGGGGAACATCTCATGGCTCTCGTCCTCGGCAGAGCCCGATTCCGAAAAGGCACACGTCCGGCTCCTTGTCCCACACGGAAGGTGGCAGCCCTGAAAGATGTTGCTGGTCTTCACCGTCCCCCTGCAGCCTATTCACAGGCACAACAGTATCTGGGACCCGGGCTTGCCCAGAGGAGGAACATCTCATGGCTCTCGTCCTCGGCAGGGCCTGATTCCGAAAAGGCACACGTCCGGCTCCTTGTCCCACACGGAAGTTGGCACCCCTGAAGGATGTTGCTGGTCTTCACCGTCCCCCTGCAGCCTATTCACAGGCACAACAGGATTCACGATGCGGGCTTGCCCAGAGGAGGAACATCTCATGGCTCTCGTCCTCGGCAGGGCCTGTTTCCGAAAAGGCACACGTCTGGCTCCTTGTCCCACATGGAAGGTGGCAGGCCGGAAAGCTGTTGCTGGTCTTCACCGTCCCCCTGCAGCCTATTCACAGACACATCAGGATCTGGGACCCGGGCTTGCCCAGAGGAGGAACATCTCATGGCTCTCGTCCTCGGCAGGGCCTCATTCCGAAAAGGCACACGTCCGGCTCCTTGTCCCACAAGGAAGGTGGCAGCCCTGAAAGCTGTTGCTGGTCTTCACCGTCCCCCTGCAGCCTATTCACAGTCACAACAGGTTTCAGGTCCCGGGCATGCCCAGAGGAGGAACATCTCATGGCTCTCTTCCTCGGCAGAGCCCGATTCCGTAAAGGCACACGTCCGGCTCCTTGTCCCACAAGGAAGGTGGCAGCCCTCAAAGCTGTTGCTGGTCTTCACCGTCCCCCTGCAGCCTATTCACAGGCACAACAGGATTCACGATGCGGGTTCACCCAGAGGAGGAACATCTCATGGCTCTCGTCCTCGGCAGAGCCTGATTCCGGAAAAGCATACGTTCGGCTCCTTGTCCCACACGGAAGGTGGCAGCCCTGAAAGCTGTTGCTGGTCTTCACCATCCCCCTGCAGCCTATTCACAGGCACAACAGCATCTGGGACCCGGGCTTGCCCAGAGGAGGAACATCTCATGGCTCTCGTCCTCGGCAGGGCCTCTTTCCGAAAAGGCACACGTCTGGCTCCTTGTCCCACACGGAAGGTGGCAGGCCGGAAAGCTGTTGCTGGTCTTCACCGTCCCCCTGCAGCCTATTCACAGGCACATCAGGATCTGGGACCCGGGCTTGCCCAGAGGAGGAACATCTCATGACTCTCGTCCTCGGCAGAGCCTGATTCCGGAAAGGCATACGTTAGGCTCCTTGTCCCACACGGAAGGTGGCAGGCCGGAAAGCTGTTGCTGGTCTTCACCGTCCCCCTGCAGCCTATTCACAGGCACATCACGATCTGGGACCCGGGCTTGCCCAAAGGATGAACATCTCATGGCTCTCGTCCTCGGCAGGGCCTCTTTCCGAAAAGGCACATGTCCGGCTCCTTATCCCACACTGAAGTTGTCAGCCCTGAAAGCTGTTGCTGGTCTTCACCGTCCCCCTGCAGCCTATTGACAGGTACGACAGGATCTGGGACCCGGGCTTGCCCAGAGGAGGAACATCTCATGGCTCTCGTCCTCGGCAGAGCCTGATTCCGGAAAGGCACACGTTCGGCTCCTTGTCCCACACGGAAGGTGGCAGCCCTCAAAGCTGTTGCTGGTCTTCACCGTCCCCCTGCAGCCTATTCACAGGCACAACAGGATCTGGGACCCGGGCTTGCCCAGAGGGGGAACATCTCATGGCTCTCGTCCTCGGCAGAGCCCGATTCCGAAAAGGCACACGTCCGGCTCCTTGTCCCACACGGAAGGTTGCAGCCCTGAAAGCTGTTGCTGGTCTTCACCGTCCCCCTGCAGCCTATTCACAGGTACGACAGGATCTGGGACCCGGGCTTGCTCAGAGGAGGAACATCTCATGGCTCTCGTCCTCGGCAGAGCCTGATTCCGGAAAGGCACACGTCCGGCTCCTTGTCCCGCACGGAAGGTTGCAGCCCTGAAAGATGTTGCTGGTCTTCACCGTCCCCCTGCAGCCTATTCACAGGCACAACAGTATCTGGGACCCGGGCTTGCCCAGAGGAGGAACATCTCATGGCTCTCGTCCTCGGCAGGGCCTGATTCCGAAAAGGCACACGTCCGGCTCCTTGTCCCACACGGAAGGTGGCACCCCTGAAGGATGTTGCTGGACTTCACCGTCCCCCTGCAGCCTATTCACAGGCACAACAGGATTCACGATGCGGGCTTGCCCAGAGGAGGAACATCTCATGGCTCACGTCCTCGGCAGGGCCTCTTTCCGAAAAGGCACACGTCTGGCTGCTTGTCCCACATGGAAGGTGGCAGGCCGGAAAGCTGTTGCTGGTCTTCACCGTCCCCCTGCAGCCTATTCACAGACACATCAGGATTTGGGACCCGAGCTTGCCCAGAGGAGGAACATCTCATGGCTCTCGTCCTCGGCAGGGCCTCATTCCGAAAAGGCACACGTCCGGCTCCTTGTCCCACAAGGAAGGTGGCAGCCCTGAAAGCTGTTGCTGGTCTTCACTGTCCCCCTGCAGCCTATTCAAAGGCACAACAGGATTCACGACGCGGGCTTGCCCAGAGGAGGAACATCTCATGGCTCTCGTCCTCGGCAGAGCCTGATTCCAAAAAGGCACACGTTCGGCTCCTTGTCCCACACGGAAGGTGGCAGCCCTGAAAGCTGTTGCTGGTCTTCACCGTCCCCCTGCAGCCTATTCACAGACACATCAGGATCTGGGACCCGGGCTTGCCCAGAGGAGGAACATCTCATGGCTCTCGTCCTCGGCAGGGCCTCATTCCGAAAAGGCACACGTCCGGCTCCTTGTCCCACAAGGAAGGTGGCAGCCCTCAAAGCTGTTGCTGGTCTTCACCGTCCCCCTGCAGCCTATTCACAGGCACAACAGGATTCAGGTCCCGGGCATGCCCAGAGGAGGAACATCTCATGGCTCTCTTCCTCGGCAGAGCCCGATTCCGTAAAGGCACACGTCCGGCTCCTTGTCCCACAAGGAAGGTGGCAGCCCTCAAAGCTGTTGCTGGTCTTCACCGTCCCCCTGCAGCCTATTCACAGGCACAACAGGATCTGGGACCCGTGCTTGCCCAGAGGAGGAGAGGAACATCTCATGGCTCTCGTCCTCGGCAGAGCCTGATTCCGAAAAGGCACACGTCCGGCTCCTTATCCCACACGGAAGGTGGCAGCCCTGAAAGCTGTTGCTGGTCTTCACCGTCCCCCTGCAGCCTATTGACAGGTATGACAGGATCTGGGACCCGGGCTTGCCCAGAGAAAAAACATCTCATGGCTCTCGTCCTCGGCAGAGCCTGATTCCGGAAAGGCACACGTTCGGCTCCTTGTCCCACACGGAAGGTGGCAGGCCGGAAAGCTGTTGCTGGTCTTCACCGTCCCCCTGCAGCCTATTCACAGGCACAACAGGATCTGGGACCCGGGCTTGCCCAGAGGAGGAACATCTCATGGCTCTCGTCCTCGGCAGAGCCTCTTTCCGAAAAGGCACACATCCGGCTCCTTGTCCCACACGGAAGGTGGCAGCCCTGAAAGCTGTTGCTGGTCTTCACCGTCCCCCTGCAGCCTCTCCACAGGCACAACAGGATCTGGGACCCGGGCTTGCCCAGAGGAGGAACATCTCATGGCTCTCGTCCTCGGCAGAGTCTGATTCTGGAAAGGCACACGTCCGGCTCCTTGTCCCACACGGAAGGTGGCAGGCCGGAAAGATGTTGCTGGTCTTCACCGTCCCCCTGCAGCGTATTCAAAGGCAGAACAGGATTCGGGACCCGGGCATGCCCAGAGGAGGAACATCTCATGGCTCTCTTCCTCGGCAGAGCCTGATTCCGAAAAGGCACACGTCCGGCTCCTTGTCCCACACGGAAGGTGGCAGCCCTGATAGCTGTTGCTGGTCTTCACCGTCCCCCTGCAGCCTATTCACAGGCACAACAGGATCTGGGACCCGGGCTTGCCCAGAGGAGGAACATCTCATGGCTCTCGTCCTCGGCAGGGCCTGATTCCGAAAATGCACACGTCCGGCTCCTTGTCCCACAAGGAAGGTGGCAGCCCTGAAAGCTGTTGCTGGTCTTCACTGTCCCCCTACAGCCTATTCAAAGGCACAACAGGATTCACGACGCGGGCTTGCCCAGAGGAGGAACATCTCATGGCTCTCGTCCTCGGCAGAGCCTGATTCCGGAAAGGCACACGTTCGGCTCCTTGTCCCACACGGACGGTGGCAGCCCTGAAAGCTGTTGCTGGTGTTCACCATCCCCCTGCAGCCTATTCACAGGCACAACAGGATTCGGGACCCGGGCATGCCCAGAGGAGGAACATCTCATGGCTCTCTTCCTCGGCAGAGCCCGATTCCGTAAAGGCACACGTCCGGCTCCTTGTCCCACACGGAAGGTGGCAGGCCGGAAAGCTGTTGCTGGTCTTCACCGTCCCCCTGCATCCTATTCACAGGCACAACAGGATCTGGGACCCGGGCTTGCCCAGAGGAGGAACATCTCATGGCTCTCGTCCTCGGCAGAGCCTCTTTCCGAAAAGGCACACGTCCGGCTCCTTGTCCCACACGGAAGGTGGCAGCCCTGAAAGCTGTTGCTGGTCTTCACCGTCCCCCTGCAGCCTATTCACAGGCACAACAGGATCTGGGACCCGGGCTTGCCCAGAGGAGGAACATCTCATGGCTCTCGTCCTCGGCAGGGCCTGATTCCGAAAAGTCACACGTCCGGCTCCTTGTCCCACACGGAAGTTGGCACCCCTGAAGGATGTTGCTGGTCTTCACCGTCCCCCTGCAGCCTATTCACAGGCACAACAGGATTCACGATGCGGGCTTGCCCAGAGGAGGAACATCTCATGGCTCACGTCCTCGGCAGGGCCTCTTTCCGAAAAGGCACACGTCTGGCTGCTTGTCCCACATGGAAGGTGGCAGGCCGGAAAGCTGTTGCTGGTCTTCACCGTCCCCCTGCAGCCTATTCACAGACACATCAGGATTTGGGACCCGGGCTTGCCCAGAGGAGGAACATCTCATGGCTCTCGTCCTCGGCAGGGCCTCATTCCGAAAAGGCACACGTTCGGCTCCTTGTCCCACACGGAAGGTGGCAGCCCTGAAAGCTGTTGCTGGTCTTCACCGTCCCCCTGCAGCCTATTCACAGGCACAACAGGATCTGGGACCCGGGCTTGCCCAGAGGGGGAACATCTCATGGCTCTCGTCCTCGGCAGAGCCCGATTCCGAAAAGGCACACGTCCGGCTCCTTGTCCCACACGGAAGTTGGCACCCCTGAAGGATGTTGCTGGTCTTCACCGTCCCCCTGCAGCCTATTCACAGGCACAACAGGATTCACGATGCGGGCTTGCCCAGAGGAGGAACATCTCATGGCTCTCGTCCTCGGCAGGGCCTCATTCCGAAAAGGCACACGTCCGGCTCCTTGTCCCACAAGGAAGGTGGCAGCCCTGAAAGCTGTTGCTGGTCTTCACTGTCCCCCTGCAGCCTATTCAAAGGCACAACAGGATTCACGACGCGGGCTTGCCCAGAGGAGGAACATCTCATGGCTCTCGTCCTCGGCAGAGCCTGATTCCGGAAAGGCACACGTTCGGCTCCTTCTCCCTCACGGACGGTGGCAGCCCTGAAAGCTGTTGCTGGTCTTCACCATCCCCCTGCAGCCTATTCACAGGCACAACAGGATTCAGGTCCCGGGCATGCCCAGAGGAGGAACATCTCATGGCTCTCTTCCTCGGCAGAGCCCGATTCCGTAAAGGCACACGTCCGGCTCCTTGTCCCACAAGGAAGGTGGCAGCCCTCAAAGCTGTTGCTGGTCTTCACCGTCCCCCTGCAGCCTATTCAGAGGCACAACAGGATCTGGGACCCGTGCTTGCCCAGAGGAGGAGAGGAACATCTCATGGCTCTCGTCCTCGGCAGAGCCTGATTCCGAAAAGGCACACGTCCGGCTCCTTATCCCACACGGAAGGTGGCAGCCCTGAAAGCTGTTGCTGGTCTTCACCGTCCCCCTGCAGCCTATTGACAGGTATGACAGGATCTGGGACCCGGGCTTGCCCAGAGGAGGAACATCTCATGGCTCTCGTCCTCGGCAGAGCCTGATTCCGGAAAGGCACACGTTCGGCTCCTTGTCCCACACGGAAGGTGGCAGGCCGGAAAGCTGTTGCTGGTCTTCACCGTCCCCCTGCAGCCTATTCACAGGCACAACAGGATCTGGGACCCGGGCTTGCCCAGAGCAGGAACATCTCATGGCTCTCTTCCTCGGCAGAGCCTCTTTCCGAAAAGGCAAACATCCGGCTCCTTGTCCCACACGGAAGGTGGCAGCCCTGAAAGCTGTTGCTGGTCTTCACCGTCCCGCTGCAGCCTCTCCACAGGCACAACAGGATCTGGGACCCGGGCTTGCCCAGAGGAGGAACATCTCATGGCTCTCGTCCTCGGCAGAGTCTGATTCTGGAAAGGCACACGTCCGGCTCCTTGTCCCACACGGAAGGTGGCAGCCCTGAAAGATGTTGCTGGTCTTCACCGTCCCCCTGCAGCCTATTCAAAGGCAGAACAGGATTCGGGACCCGGGCATGCCCAGAGGAGGAACATCTCATGGCTCTCTTCCTCGGCAGAGCCTGATTCCGAAAAGGCACACGTCCGGCTCCTTGTCCCACACGGAAGGTGGCAGCCCTGAAAGCTGTTGCTGGTCTTCACCGTCCCCCTGCAGCCTATTCACAGGCACAACAGGATCTGGGACCCGGGCTTGCCCAGAGGAGGAACATCTCATGGCTCTCGTCCTCGGCAGAGACTTATTCCGGAAAGGCATACGTTCGGCTCCTTGTCCCACACGGAAGGTGGCAGCCCTGAAAGCTGTTGCTGGTCTTCACCATCCCCCTGCAGCCTATTCACAGGCACAACAGCATCTGGGACCCGAGCATGCCCAGAGGAGGAACATCTCATGGCTCTCGTCCTCGGCAGGGCCTCTTTCCGAAAAGGCACACGTCTGGCTCCTTGTCCCACACGGAAGGTGGCAGTCCTGAAAGCTGTTGCTGGTCTTCACCGTCCCCCTGCAGCCTATTCACAGGCACATCAGGATCTGGGACCCGGGCTTGCCCAGAGGAGGAACATCTCATGACTCTCGTCCTCGGCAGAGCCTGATTCCGGAAAGGCATACGTTCGACTCCTTGTCCCACACGGAAGGTGGCAGCCCTGAAAGCTGTTGCTGGTCTTCACCGTCCCCCTGCAGCCTAATCACAGGCACAACAGGATCTGGGACCCGGGCTTGCCCAGAGGGGGAACATCTCATGGCTCTCGTCCTCGGCAGAGCCCGATTCCGAAAAGGCACATGTCCGGCTCCTTGTCCCACACGGAAGGTGGCAGCCCTGAAAGATGTTGCTGGTCTTCACCGTCCCCCTGCAGCCTATTCACAGGCACAACAGGATCTGGGACCCGGGCTTGCCCAGAGGAGGAACATCTCATGGCTCTCGTCCTCGGCAGGGCCTGATTCCGAAAAGGCACACGTCCGGCTCCTTGTCCCACACGGAAGTTGGCACCCCTGAAGGATGTTGCTGGTATTCACCGTCCCCCTGCAGCCTATTCACAGGCACAACAGGATTCACGATGCGGGCTTGCCCAGAGGAGGAACATCTCATGGCTCTCGTCCTCGGCAGGGGCTCTTTCCGAAAAGGCACACGTCTGGCTCCTTGTCCCACACGGAAGGTGGCAGCCCTGAAAGCTGTTGCTGGTCTTCACCATCCCCCTGCAGCCTATTCACAGGCACAACAGGATTCAGGACCCGGGCATGCCCAGAGGAGGAACATCTCATGGCTCTCTTCCTCGGCAGAGCCCGATTCCGAAAAGGCACACGTCCGGCTCCTTGTCCCACAAGGAAGGTGGCAGCCCTGAAAGCTGTTGCTGGTCTTCACCGTCCCCCTGCAGCCTATTGACAGGCACAACAGGATCTGGGACCCCGGCTTGCCCAGAGGAGGAACATCTCATGGCTCTCTTCCTCGGCAGAGCCTGATTCCGAAAAGGCACACGTCCTGCTCCTTATCCCACACGGAAGGTGGCAGCCCTGAAAGCTGTTGCTGGTCTTCACCGTCCCCCTGCAGCCTATTGACAGGTATGACAGGATCTGGGACCCGGGCTTCCCCAGAGGAGGAACATCTCATGGCTCTCGTCCTCGGCAGAGCCTGATTCCAAAAAGGCACACGTTCGCCTCCTTGTCCCACACGGAAGGTGGCAGCCCTGAAAGCTGTTGCTGGTCTTCACCGTCCCCCTGCAGCCTATTCACAGGCACAACAGGATCTGGGACCCGGGCTTGCCCAGAGGAGGAACATCTCATGGCTCTCGTCGTCGGCAGGGCCTCTTTCCGAAAAGGCACACGTCCGGCTCCTTGTCCCACACGGAAGGTGGCAGCCCTGAAAGCTGTTGCTGGTCTTCACCGTCCCCCTGCAGCCTCTTCACAGGCACAACAGGATCTGGGACCCAGGCTTGCCCAGAGGAGGAACATCTCATGGCTCTCGTCCTCGGCAGAGCCTGATTCCGAAAAGGCACACGTCCGGCTCCTTGTCCCACACGGAAGGTGGCAGCCCTGAAAGATGTTGCTGGTCTTCACCGTCCCCCTGCAGCCTATTCACAGGCACAACAGGATCTGGGACCCGGGCTTGCCCAGAGGAGGAACATCTCATGGCTCTCGTCCTCGGCAGGGCCTCTTTCCGAAAAGGCACACGTCCGGCTCCTTGTCCCACACGGAAGGTGGCAGGCTGGAAAGATGTTGCTGGTCTTCACCGTCCCCCTGCAGCCTATTCACAGGCACAACAGGATTCACGATGCGGGCTTGCCCAGAGGAGGAACATCTCATGGCTCTCGTCCTCGGCAGGGCCTCTTTCCGAAAAGGCACACGTCTGGCTCCTTGTCCCACACGGAAGGTGGCAGCCCTGAAAGCTGTTGCTGGTCTTCACCGTCCCCCTGCAGCCTATTGACAGGTATGACAGGATCTGGGACCCGGGCTTGCCCAGAAGAGGAACATCTCATGGCTCTCGTCCTCGGCAGGGCCTCTTTCCGAAAAGGCACACGTATGGCTCCTTGTACCACACGGAAGGTGGCAGCCCTGAAAGCTGTTGAGGTCTTCACCGTCCCCCTGCAGCCTATTCACAGGCACAACAGGATCTGGGACCCGGGCTTGCCCAGAGGAGGAACATCTCATGGCTCTCGTCCTCGGCAGAGCCTGATTCCGAAAAGGCACACGTCCGGCTCCTTGTCCCACACGGAAGGTGGCAGGCCGGAAAGATGTTGCTGGTCTTCACCGTCCCCCTGCAGCCTATTCACAGGCACAACAGGATCTGGGACCGGGGCTTGCCCAGAGGAGGAACATCTCATGGCTCTAGTCCTCGGCAGAGCCTGATTCTGGAAAGGCACACGTACGGCTCCTTGTCCCACACGGAAGGTGGCAGGCTGGAAAGATGTTGCTGGTCTTCACCGTCCCCCTGCAGCCTATTCAAAGGCACAACAGGATTCACGACGCGGGCATGCCCAGAGGAGGAACATCTCATGGCTCTCTTCCTCGGCAGAGCCTGATTCCGAAAAGGCACACGTCCGGCTCCTTGTCCCACATGGAAGGTGGCAGCCCTGAAAGCTGTTGCTGGTCTTCACCGTCCCCCTGCAGCCTATTCAAAGGCACAACAGCATTCACGACGCGGGCTTGCCCAAAGGAGGAACATCTCATGGCTCTCGTCCTCGGCAGGGCCTCTTTCCGTAAAGGCACACGTCTGGCTCCTTGTCCCACACGGAAGTTGGCACCCCTGAAGGATGTTGCTGGTCTTCACCGTCCCCCTGCAGCCTATTCACAGGCACAACAGGATCTGGGACCCGGGCTTGCCCAGAGGAGGAACATCTCATGGCTCTCGTCCTCGGCAGGGCCTCTTTCCGAAAAGGCACACGTCCGGCTCCTTGTCCCACACGGAAGGTGGCAGCCCTGAAAGATGTTGCTGGTCTTCACCGTCCCCCTGCAGCCTATTCACAGGCACAACAGGATCTGGGACCCGGGCTTGCCCAGAGGAGGAACATCTCATGGCTCTCGTCCTCGGCAGGGCCTGATTCCGAAAAGGCACACGTCCGGCTCCTTATCCCACACGGAAGGTGGCAGCCCTGAAAGCTGTTGCTGGTCTTCACCGTCCCCCTGCAGCCTATTCACAGGCACAACAGGATCTGGGACCCGGGCTTGCCCAGAGGAGGAACATCTCATGGCTCTCGTCCTCGGCAGAGCCTGATTCTGGAAAGGCACACGTCCGGCTCCTTGTCCCACACGGAAGGTGGCAGGCTGGAAAGATGTTGCTGGTCTTCACTGTCCCCCTGCAGCCTATTCAAAGGCACAACAGGATTTGGGACCCGGGCATGCCCAGAAGGAGGAACATCTCATGGCTCTCTTCCTCGGCAGAGCCTGATTCCGAAAAGGCACACGTCCGGCTCCTTGTCACACACGGAAGGTGGCAGGCCGGAAAGATGTTGCTGGTCTTCACTGTCCCCCTGCAGCCTATTCACAGGCACAACAGGATTCAAGACGCGGCTTGACCAGAGGAGGAACATCTCATGGCTGTCGTCCTCGGCAGAGCCTGATTCCAAAAAGGCACTCGTCCGGCTCCTTGTCCCACACGGAAGGTGGCAGCCCTGAAAGCTGTTGCTGGTCTTCACCGTCCCCCTGCAGCCTATTCACAGGCACAACAGGATCTGGGACCCTGGCGTGCCCAGAGGAGGAACATCTCATGGCTCTCGTCCTCGGCAGAGCCCGATTCCGAAAAGGCACACGTCCGGCTCCTTGTCCCACACGGAAGGTGGCAGGCCGAAAAGCTGTTGTTGGTCTTCACCGTCCCCCTGCAGCCTATTCACAGGCACAACAGGATTCAGGACCCGGGCTTGCCCAGAGGAGGAACATCTCATGGCTCTCGTCCTCGGTAGAGCCTGATTCCGAAAAGGCACACGTCCGGCTCCTTGTCCCACACGGAAGGTGGCAGCCCTGAAAGCTGTTGCTGGTCTTCACCGTCCCCCTGCAGCCTATTCACAGGTACAACAGGATCTGGGACCCGGGCTTGCCCAGAGGAGGAACATCTCATGGCTCTCGTCCTCGGCAGAGTCTGATTCTGGAAAGGCACACGTCCGGCTCCTTGTCCCACACGGAAGGTGGCAGGCCGGAAAGATGTTGCTGGTCTTCACCGTCCCCCTGCAGCCTATTCACAGGCACAACAGGATCTGGGACCCGGGCTTGCCCAGAGGAGGAACATCTCATGGCTCTCGTCCTCGGCAGAGCCTGATTCCGAAAAGGCACACGTCTGGCTCCTTGTCCCACATGGAAGGTGGCAGGCCGGAAAGATGTTGCTGGTCTTCACCGTCCCCCTGCAGCCTATTCACAGGCACAACAGGATCTGGGACCGGGGCTTGCCCAGAGGAGGAACATCTCATGGCTCTAGTCCTCGGCAGAGCCTGATTCTGGAAAGGCACACGTCCGGCTCCTTGTCCCACACGGAAGGTGGCAGGCTGGAAAGATGTTGCTGGTCTTCACCGTCCCCCTGCAGCCTATTCAAAGGCACAACAGGATTCACGACGCGGGCATGCCCAGAGGAGGAACATCTCATGGCTCTCGTCCTCGGCAGGGCCTGATTCCGAAAAGGCACACGTCTGGCTCCTTGTCCCACAAGGAAGGTGGCAGGCCGGAAAGCTGTTGCTGGTCTTCACCGTCCCCCTGCAGCCTATTCACAGGCACATCAGGATCTGGGACCCGGGCTTGCCCAGAGGAGGAACATCTCATGACTCTCGTCCTCGGCAGAGCCTGATTCCGAAAAGGCATACGTTCGGCTACTTGTCCCACACGGAAGGTGGCAGCCCTGAAAGCTGTTGCTGGTCTTCACCGTCCCCCTGCAGCCTATTCACAGGCACAACAGGATCTGGGACCCGGGCTTGCCCAGAGGGGGAACATCTCATGGCTCTCGTCCTCGGCAGAGCCCGATTCCGAAAAGGCACACGTCCGGCTCCTTGTCCCACACGGAAGGTGGCAGCCCTGAAAGATGTTGCTGGTCTTCACCGTCCCCCTGCAGCCTATT
Organism: Astur gentilis; assembly: GCF_929443795.1. Lineage (NCBI taxonomy): Eukaryota > Metazoa > Chordata > Aves > Accipitriformes > Accipitridae > Astur > Astur gentilis. The sequence goes on along the minus strand of NW_026061079.1, from coordinate 2,353,732 downwards.
CACAGGCACAACAGGATCTGGGACCCGGGCTTGCCCAGAGGAGGAACATCTCATGGCTCTCGTCCTCGGCAGGGCCTGATTCCGAAAAGGCACACGTCCGGCTCCTTGTCCCACACGGAAGTTGGCACCCCTGAAGGTTGTTGCTGGTATTCACCGTCCCCCTGCAGCCTATTCACAGGCACAACAGGATTCACGATGCGGGCTTGCCCAGAGGAGGAACATCTCATGGCTCTCGTCCTCGGCAGGGCCTCTTTCCGAAAAGGCACACGTCTGGCTCCTTGTCCCACACGGAAGGTGGCAGCCCTGAAAGCTGTTGCTGGTATTCACCGTCCCCCTGCAGCCTATTCACAGGCACAACAGGATTCACGATGCGGGCTTGCCCAGAGGAGGAACATCTCATGGCTCTCTTCCTCGGCAGAGCCCGATTCCGAAAAGGCACACGTCCGGCTCCTTGTCCCTCAAGGAAGGTGGCAGCCCTGAAAGCTGTTGCTGGTCTTCACCGTCCCCCTGCAGCCTATTGACAGGTATGACAGGATCTGGGACCCGGGCTTGCCCAGAGGAGGAACATCTCATGGCTCTCGTCCTCGGCAGAGCCTGATTCCGAAAAGGCACACGTCCGGCTCCTTGTCCCACACGGAAGGTGACAGCCCTGAAAGCTGTTGCTGGTCTTCACCGTCCCCCTGCAGCCTCTTCATAGGCACAACAGGATCTGGGACCCGGGCTTGCCCAGAAGAGGAACATCTCATGGCTCTCGTCCTCGGCAGGGCCTCTTTCCGAAAAGGCACACGTATGGCTCCTTGTACCACACGGAAGGTGGCAGCCCTGAAAGCTGTTGAGGTCTTCACCGTCCCCCTGCAGCCTATTCACAGGCACAACAGGATCTGGGACCCGGGCTTGCCCAGAGGAGGAACATCTCATGGCTCTCGTCCTCGGCAGAGCCTGATTCCGAAAAGGCACACGTCCGGCTCCTTGTCCCACACGGAAGGTGGCAGGCCGGAAAGATGTTGCTGGTCTTCACCGTCCCCCTGCAGCCTATTCACAGGCACAACAGGATCTGGGACCGGGGCTTGCCCAGAGGAGGAACATCTCATGGCCCTAGTCCTCGGCAGAGCCTGATTCTGGAAAGGCACACGTCCGGCTCCTTGTCCCACACGGAAGGTGGCAGGCTGGAAAGATGTTGCTGGTCTTCACCGTCCCCCTGCAGCCTATTCAAAGGCACAACAGGATTCACGACGCGGGCATGCCCAGAGGAGGAACATCTCATGGCTCTCTTCCTCGGCAGAGCCTGATTCCGAAAAGGCACACGTCCGGCTCCTTGTCCCACATGGAAGGTGGCAGCCCTGAAAGCTGTTGCTGGTCTTCACCGTCCCCCTGCAGCCTATTCAAAGGCACAACAGCATTCACGACGCGGGCTTGCCCAAAGGAGGAACATCTCATGGCTCTCGTCCTCGGCAGGGCCTCTTTCCGTAAAGGCACACGTCTGGCTCCTTGTCCCACACGGAAGTTGGCACCCCTGAAGGATGTTGCTGGTCTTCACCGTCCCCCTGCAGCCTATTCACAGGCACATCAGGATCTGGGACCCGGGCTTGCCCAGAGGTGGAACATCTCATGGCTCTCGTCCTCGGCAGGGCCTGTTTCCGAAAAGGCACACGTCCGGCTCCTTGTCCCACACGGAAGGTGGCAGCCCTGAAAGATGTTGCTGGTCTTCACCGTCCCCCTGCAGCCTATTCACAGGCACAACAGGATCTGGGACCCGGGCTTGCCCAGAGGAGGAACATCTCATGGCTCTCGTCCTCGTCAGGGCCTCTTTCCGAAAAGGCACACGTCCGGCTCCTTGTCCCACACGGAATGTGGCAGCCCTGAAAGCTGTTGCTGGTCTTCACCGTCCCCCTGCAGCCTATTCACAGGCACAACAGGATCTGGGACCCGGGCTTGCCCAGAGGAGGAACATCTCATGGCTCTCGTCCTCGGCAGAGCCTGATTCTGGAAAGGCACACGTCCGGCTCCTTGTCCCACACGGAAGGTGGCAGGCTGGAAAGATGTTGCTGGTCTTCACTGTCCCCCTGCAGCCTATTCAAAGGCACAACAGGATTCGGGACCCGGGCATGCCCAGAGGAGGAACATCTCATGGCTCTCTTCCTCGGCAGAGCCTGATTCCGAAAAGGCACACGTCTGGCTCCTTGTCCCACACGGAAGGTGGCAGGCCGGAAAGCTGTTGCTGGTCTTCACCGTCCCCCTGCAGCCTATTCACAGGCACATCAGGATCTGGGACCCGGGCTTGCCCAGAGGAGGAACATCTCATGGCTCTCGTCCTCGGCAGGGCCTGTTTCCGAAAAGGCACTCGTCCGGCTCCTTGTCACACACGGAAGGTGGCAGGCCGGAAAGATGTTGCTGGTCTTCACTGTCCCCCTGCAGCCTATTCACAGGCACAACAGGATTCACGACGCGGCTTGACCAGAGGAGGAACATCTCATGGCTGTCGTCCTCGGCAGAGCCTGATTCCAAAAAGGCACTCGTCCGGCTCCTTGTCCCACACGGTAGGTGGCAGCCCTGAAAGCTGTTGCTGGTCTTCACCGTCCCCCTGCAGCCTATTCACAGGCACAACAGGATCTGGGACCCGGGCGTGCCCAGAGGAGGAACATCTCATGGCTCTCGTCCTCGGCAGAGCCCGATTCCGAAAAGGCACACGTCCGGCTCCTTGTCCCACACGGAAGGTGGCAGGCCGAAAAGCTGTTGTTGGTCTTCACCGTCCCCCTGCAGCCTATTCACAGGCACAACAGGATTCAGGACCCGGGCTTGCCCAGAGGAGGAACATCTCATGGCTCTCGTCCTCGGCAGAGCCTGATTCCGAAAAGGCACACATCCGGCTCCTTATCCCACAAGGAAGGTGGCAGCCCTGAAAGCTGTTGCTGGTCTTCACCGTCCCCCTGCAGCCTATTGACAGGTATGACAGGATCTGGGACCCGGGCTTGCCCAGAAGAGGAACATCTCATGGCTCTCGTCCTCGGCAGAGCCTGATTCCGGAAAGGCACAAGTTCGGCTCCTTGTCCCACACGGAAGGTGGCAGCCCTGAAAGCTGTTGCTGGTCTTCACCGTCCCCCTGCAGCCTATTCACAGGCACAATAGGATTTAGGACCCGGGCATGCCCAGAGGAGGAACATCTCATGGCTCTCGTCCTCGGCAGGGCCTCTTTCCGAAAAGGCACACGTATGGCTCCTTGTACCACACGGAAGGTGGCAGCCCTGAAAGCTGTTGAGGTCTTCACCGTCCCCCTGCAGCCTATTCACAGGCACAACAGGATCTGGGACCCGGGCTTGCCCAGAGGAGGAACATCTCATGGCTCTCGTCCTCGGCAGAGCCTGATTCCGAAAAGGCACACGTCTGGCTCCTTGTCCCACATGGAAGGTGGCAGGCCGGAAAGATGTTGCTGGTCTTCACCGTCCCCCTGCAGCCTATTCACAGGCACAACAGGATCTGGGACCGGGGCTTGCCCAGAGGAGGAACATCTCATGGCTCTAGTCCTCGGCAGAGCCTGATTCTGGAAAGGCACACGTCCGGCTCCTTGTCCCACACGGAAGGTGGCAGGCTGGAAAGATGTTGCTGGTCTTCACCGTCCCCCTGCAGCCTATTCAAAGGCACAACAGGATTCACGACGCGGGCATGCCCAGAGGAGGAACATCTCATGGCTCTCTTCCTCGGCAGAGCCTGATTCCGAAAAGGCACACGTCCGGCTCCTTGTCCCACATGGAAGGTGGCAGCCCTGAAAGCTGTTGCTGGTCTTCACCGTCCCCCTGCAGCCTATTCAAAGGCACAACAGCATTCACGACGCGGGCTTGCCCAAAGGAGGAACATCTCATGGCTCTCGTCCTCGGCAGGGCCTCTTTCCGTAAAGGCACACGTCTGGCTCCTTGTCCCACACGGAAGTTGGCACCCCTGAAGGATGTTGCTGGTCTTCACCGTCCCCCTGCAGCCTATTCACAGGCACATCAGGATCTGGGACCCGGGCTTGCCCAGAGGGGGAACATCTCATGGCTCTCGTCCTCGGCAGGGCCTGTTTCCGAAAAGGCACACGTCCGGCTCCTTGTCCCACACGGAAGGTGGCAGCCCTGAAAGCTGTTGCTGGTCTTCACCGTCCCCCTGCAGCCTATTCACAGGCACAACAGGATCTGGGACCCGGGCTTGCCCAGAGGAGGAACATCTCATGGCTCTCGTCCTCGGCAGGGCCTCTTTCCGAAAAGGCACACGTCCGGCTCCTTGTCCCACACGGAAGGTGGCAGCCCTGAAAGCTGTTGCTGGTCTTCACCGTCCCCCTGCAGCCTATTCACAGGCACAACAGGATCTGGGACCCGGGCTTGCCCAGAGGAGGAACATCTCATGGCTCTCGTCCTCGGCAGAGCCTGATTCTGGAAAGGCACACGTCCGGCTCCTTGTCCCACACGGAAGGTGGCAGGTTGGAAAGATGTTGCTGGTCTTCACTGTCCCCCTGCAGCCTATTCAAAGGCACAACAGGATTCGGGACCCGGGCATGCCCAGAGGAGGAACATCTCATGGCTCTCTTCCTCGGCAGAGCCTGATTCCGAAAAGGCACACGTCTGGCTCCTTGTCCCACACGGAAGGTGGCAGGCCGGAAAGCTGTTGCTGGTCTTCACCGTCCCCCTGCAGCCTATTCACAGGCACATCAGGATCTGGGACCCGGGCTTGCCCAGAGGAGGAACATCTCATGGCTCTCGTCCTCGGCAGGGCCTGTTTCCGAAAAGGCACTCGTCCGGCTCCTTGTCACACACGGAAGGTGGCAGGCCGGAAAGATGTTGCTGGTCTTCACTGTCCCCCTGCAGCCTATTCACAGGCACAACAGGATTCACGACGCGGCTTGACCAGAGGAGGAACATCTCATGGCTGTCGTCCTCGGCAGAGCCTGATTCCAAAAAGGCACTCGTCCGGCTCCTTGTCCCACACGGAAGGTGGCAGCCCTGAAAGCTGTTGCTGGTCTTCACCGTCCCCCTGCAGCCTATTCACAGGCACAACAGGATCTGGGACCCGGGCGTGCCCAGAGGAGGAACATCTCATGGCTCTCGTCCTCGGCAGAGTCTGATTCTGGAAAGGCACACGTCCGGCTCCTTGTCCCACACGGAAGGTGGCAGGCTGGGAAGATGTTGCTGGTCTTCACCGTCCCCCTGCAGCCTATTCAAAGGCACAACAGGATTCGGGACCCGGGCATGCCCAGAGGAGGAACATCTCATGGCTCTCTTCCTCGGCAGAGCCTGATTCCGAAAAGGCACACGTCCGGCTCCTTATCCCACACGGAAGGTGGCAGCCCTCAAAGCTTTTGCCGGTCTTCACCATCCCCCTGCAGCCTATTCACAGGCACAACAGGATTCAGGACCCGGGCATGCCCAGAGGAGGAACATCTCATGGCTCTCGTCCTCGGCAGGGCCTGATTCCGAAAAGGCACACGTCCGGGTCCTTATCCCACACGGAAGGTGGCAGCCCTGAAAGCTGTTGCTGGTCTTCACCGTCCCCCTGCAGCCTATTCACAGGCACAATAGGATTCGGGACTCGGGCATGCCCAGAGGAGGAACATCTCATGGCTCTCTTCCTCGGCAGAGCCCGATTCCGAAAAGGCACACGTCCGGCTCCTTGTCCCACAAGGAAGGTGGCAGCCCTGAAAGCTGTTGCTGGTCTTCACCATCCCCCTGCAGGCTATTCACAGGCACAACAGGATCTGGGGCACGGGCTTGCCCAGAGGAGTAACATCTCATGGCTCTCGTCCTCGGCAGAGCCTGATTCCGGAAAGGCACATGTCCGGCTCCTTGTCCCACACGGAAGGTGGCAGGTTGGAAAGATGTTGCTGGTCTTCACCGTCTCCCTGCAGCCTATTCACAGGCACAAAAGGATCTGGGACCCGGGCTTGCCCAGAGGAGGAACATCTCATGGCTCTCGTCCTCGGCAGGGCCTTTTTCCGAAAAGGCACACGTCTGGCTCCTTGTCCCACATGGAAGGTGGCAGGCCGGAAAGCTGTTGCTGGTCTTCACCGTCCCCCTGCAGCCTATTCACAGACACATCAGGATCTGGGACCCGGGCTTGCCCAGAGGAGGAACATCTCATGGCTCTCGTCCTCGGCAGGGCCTGATTCCGAAAAGGCACACGTCCGGGTCCTTATCCCACAAGGAAGGTGGCAGCCCTGAAAGCTGTTGCTGGTCTTCACTGTCCCCCTGCAGCCTATTCAAAGGCACAACAGGATTCACGACGCGGGCTTGCCCAGAGGAGGAACATCTCATGGCTCTCGTCCTCGGCAGAGCCTGATTCCGGAAAGGCACACGTTCGGCTCCTTGTCCCACACGGACGGTGGCAGCCCTGAAAGCTGTTGCTGGTCTTCACCATCCCCCTGCAGCCTATTCACAGGCACAACAGGATTCAGGTCCCGGGCATGCCCAGAGGAGGAACATCTCATGGCTCTCTTCCTCGGCAGAGCCCGATTCCGTAAAGGCACACGTCCGGCTCCTTGTCCCACAAGGAAGGTGGCAGCCCTCAAAGCTGTTGCTGGTCTTCACCGTCCCCCTGCAGCCTATTCAGAGGCACAACAGGATCTGGGACCCGGGCTTGCCCAGAGGAGGAGAGGAACATCTCATGGCTCTCGTCCTCGGCAGAGCCTGATTCCGAGAAGGCACACGTCCGGCTCCTTATCCCACACGGAAGGTGGCAGCCCTGAAAGCTGTTGCTGGTCTTCACCGTCCCCCTGCAGGCTATTCACAGGCACAACAGGATCTGGGGCCCGGGCTTGCCCAGAGGAGGAACATCTCATGACTCTCGTCCTCGGCAGAGCCTGATTCCGGAAAGGCACATGTCCGGCTCCTTGTCCCACACGGAAGGTGGCACCCCTGAAGGATGTTGCTGGTATTCACCGTCCCCCTGCAGCCTATTCACAGGCACAACAGGATTCACGATGCGGGCTTGCCCAGAGGAGGAACATCTCATGGCTCTCGTCCTCGGCAGGGCCTGATTCCGAAAAGGCACACGTCTGGCTCCTTGTCCCACACGGAAGGTGGCAGCCCTGAAAGCTGTTGCTGGTCTTCACCATCCCCCTGCAGCCTATTCCCAGGCACAACAGGATTCAGGACCCGGGCATGCCCAGAGGAGGAACATCTCATGGCTCTCTTCCTCGGCAGAGCCCGATTCCGAAAAGGCACACGTCCGGCTCCTTGTCCCACAAGGAAGGTGGCAGCCCTGAAAGCTGTTGCTGGTCTTCACCGTCCCCCTGCAGCCTATTGACAGGTATGACAGGATCTGGGACCCGGGCTTGCCCAGAGGAGGAACATCTCATGGCTCTCGTCCTCGGCAGAGCCTGATTCCGAAAAGGCACACGTCCTGCTCCTTATCCCACACGGAAGGTGGCAGCCCTGAAAGCTGTTGCTGGTCTTCACCGTCCCCCTGCAGCCTATTGACAGGTATGACAGGATCTGGGACCCGGGCTTGCCCAGAGGAGGAACATCTCATGGCTCTCGTCCTCGGCAGAGCCTGATTCCAAAAAGGCATACGTTCGCCTCCTTGTCCCACACGGAAGGTGGCAGCCCTGAAAGCTGTTGCTGGTCTTCACCGTCCCCCTGCAGCCTATTCACAGGCACAACAGGATCTGGGACCCGGGCTTGCCCAGAGGAGGAACATCTCATGGCTCTCGTCGTCGGCAGGGCCTCTTTCCGAAAAGGCACACGTCCGGCTCCTTGTCCCACACGGAAGGTGGCAGCCCTGAAAGCTGTTGCTGGTCTTCACCGTCCCCCTGCAGCCTCTTCACAGGCACAACAGGATCTGGGACCCGGGCTTGCCCAGAGGAGGAACATCTCATGGCTCTCGTCCTCGGCAGGGCCTGTTTCCGAAAAGGCACACGTATGGCTCCTTGTACCACACGGAAGGTGGCAGCCCTGAAAGCTGTTGCTGGTCTTCACCGTCCCCCTGCAGTCTATTCACAGGCACAACAGGATCTGGGACCCGGGCGTGCCCAGAGGAGGAACATCTCATGGCTCTCGTCCTCGGCAGAGCCCGATTCCGAAAAGGCACACGTCCGGCTCCTTGTCCCACACGGAAGGTGGCAGGCCGAAAAGCTGTTGTTGGTCTTCACCGTCCCCCTGCAGCCTATTCACAGGCACAACAGGATTCAGGACCCGGGCTTGCCCAGAGGAGGAACATCTCATGGCTCTCGTCCTCGGCAGAGCCTGATTCCGAAAAGGCACACATCCGGCTCCTTATCCCACAAGGAAGGTGGCAGCCCTGAAAGCTGTTGCTGGTCTTCACCGTCCCCCTGCAGCCTATTGACAGGTATGACAGGATCTGGGACCCGGGCTTGCCCAGAAGAGGAACATCTCATGGCTCTCGTCCTCGGCAGAGCCTGATTCCGGAAAGGCACAAGTTCGGCTCCTTGTCCCACACGGAAGGTGGCAGCCCTGAAAGCTGTTGCTGGTCTTCACCGTCCCCCTGCAGCCTATTCACAGGCACAATAGGATTTAGGACCCGGGCATGCCCAGAGGAGGAACATCTCATGGCTCTCGTCCTCGGCAGGGCCTCTTTCCGAAAAGGCACACGTATGGCTCCTTGTACCACACGGAAGGTGGCAGCCCTGAAAGCTGGTGAGGTCTTCACCGTCCCCCTGCAGCCTATTCACAGGCACAACAGGATCTGGGACCCGGGCTTGCCCAGAGGAGGAACATCTCATGGCTCTCGTCCTCGGCAGAGCCTGATTCCGAAAAGGCACACGTCTGGCTCCTTGTCCCACATGGAAGGTGGCAGGCCGGAAAGATGTTGCTGGTCTTCACCGTCCCCCTGCAGCCTATTCACAGGCACAACAGGATCTGGGACCGGGGCTTGCCCAGAGGAGGAACATCTCATGGCTCTAGTCCTCGGCAGAGCCTGATTCTGGAAAGGCACACGTCCGGCTCCTTGTCCCACACGGAAGGTGGCAGGCTGGAAAGATGTTGCTGGTCTTCACCGTCCCCCTGCAGCCTATTCAAAGGCACAACAGGATTCACGACGCGGGCATGCCCAGAGGAGGAACATCTCATGGCTCTCTTCCTCGGCAGAGCCTGATTCCGAAAAGGCACACGTCCGGCTCCTTGTCCCACATGGAAGGTGGCAGCCCTGAAAGCTGTTGCTGGTCTTCACCGTCCCCCTGCAGCCTATTCAAAGGCACAACAGCATTCACGACGCGGGCTTGCCCAAAGGAGGAACATCTCATGGCTCTCGTCCTCGGCAGGGCCTCTTTCCGTAAAGGCACACGTCTGGCTCCTTGTCCCACACGGAAGTTGGCACCCCTGAAGGATGTTGCTGGTCTTCACCGTCCCCCTGCAGCCTATTCACAGGCACATCAGGATCTGGGACCCGGGCTTGCCCAGAGGGGGAACATCTCATGGCTCTCGTCCTCGGCAGGGCCTGTTTCCGAAAAGGCACACGTCCGGCTCCTTGTCCCAAACGGTAGGTGGCAGCCCTGAAAGATGTTGCTGGTCTTCACCGTCCCCCTGCAGCCTATTCACAGGCACAACAGGATCTGGGACCCGGGCTTGCCCAGAGGAGGAACATCTCATGGCTCTCGTCCTCGGCAGGGCCTCTTTCCGAAAAGGCACACGTCCGGCTCCTTGTCCCACACGGAAGGTGGCAGCCCTGAAAGCTGTTGCTGGTCTTCACCGTCCCCCTGCAGCCTATTCACAGGCACAACAGGATCTGGGACCCGGGCTTGCCCAGAGGAGGAACATCTCATGGCTCTCGTCCTCGGCAGAGCCTGATTCTGGAAAGGCACACGTCCGGCTCCTTGTCCCACACGGAAGGTGGCAGGTTGGAAAGATGTTGCTGGTCTTCACTGTCCCCCTGCAGCCTATTCAAAGGCACAACAGGATTCGGGACCCGGGCATGCCCAGAGGAGGAACATCTCATGGCTCTCTTCCTCGGCAGAGCCTGATTCCGAAAAGGCACACGTCTGGCTCCTTGTCCCACACGGAAGGTGGCAGGCCGGAAAGCTGTTGCTGGTCTTCACCGTCCCCCTGCAGCCTATTCACAGGCACATCAGGATCTGGGACCCGGGCTTGCCCAGAGGAGGAACATCTCATGGCTCTCGTCCTCGGCAGGGCCTGTTTCCGAAAAGGCACTCGTCCGGCTCCTTGTCACACACGGAAGGTGGCAGGCCGGAAAGATGTTGCTGGTCTTCACTGTCCCCCTGCAGCCTATTCACAGGCACAACAGGATTCACGACGCGGCTTGACCAGAGGAGGAACATCTCATGGCTGTCGTCCTCGGCAGAGCCTGATTCCAAAAAGGCACTCGTCCGGCTCCTTGTCCCACACGGAAGGTGGCAGCCCTGAAAGCTGTTGCTGGTCTTCACCGTCCCCCTGCCGCCTATTCACAGGCACAACAGGATCTGGGACCCGGGCGTGCCCAGAGGAGGAACATCTCATGGCTCTCGTCCTCGGCAGAGTCTGATTCTGGAAAGGCACACGTCCGGCTCCTTGTCCCACACGGAAGGTGGCAGGCTGGGAAGATGTTGCTGGTCTTCACCGTCCCCCTGCAGCCTATTCAAAGGCACAACAGGATTCGGGACCCGGGCATGCCCAGAGGAGGAACATCTCATGGCTCTCTTCCTCGGCAGAGCCTGATTCCGAAAAGGCACACGTCCGGCTCCTTATCCCACACGGAAGGTGGCAGCCCTCAAAGCTTTTGCCGGTCTTCACCATCCCCCTGCAGCCTATTCACAGGCACAACAGGATTCAGGACCCGGGCATGCCCAGAGGAGGAACATCTCATGGCTCTCGTCCTCGGCAGGGCCTGATTCCGAAAAGGCACACGTCCGGGTCCTTATCCCACACGGAAGGTGGCAGCCCTGAAAGCTGTTGCTGGTCTTCACCGTCCCCCTGCAGCCTATTCACAGGCACAATAGGATTCGGGACTCGGGCATGCCCAGAGGAGGAACATCTCATGGCTCTCTTCCTCGGCAGAGCCCGATTCCGAAAAGGCACACGTCCGGCTCCTTGTCCCACAAGGAAGGTGGCAGCCCTGAAAGCTGTTGCTGGTCTTCACCATCCCCCTGCAGGCTATTCACAGGCACAACAGGATCTGGGGCACGGGCTTGCCCAGAGGAGTAACATCTCATGGCTCTCGTCCTCGGCAGAGCCTGATTCCGGAAAGGCACATGTCCGGCTCCTTGTCCCACACGGAAGGTGGCAGGTTGGAAAGATGTTGCTGGTCTTCACCGTCTCCCTGCAGCCTATTCACAGGCACAAAAGGATCTGGGACCCGGGCTTGCCCAGAGGAGGAACATCTCATGGCTCTCGTCCTCGGCAGGGCCTTTTTCCGAAAAGGCACACGTCTGGCTCCTTGTCCCACATGGAAGGTGGCAGGCCGGAAAGCTGTTGCTGGTCTTCACCGTCCCCCTGCAGCCTATTCACAGACACATCAGGATCTGGGACCCGGGCTTGCCCAGAGGAGGAACATCTCATGGCTCTCGTCCTCGGCAGGGCCTGATTCCGAAAAGGCACACGTCCGGGTCCTTATCCCACAAGGAAGGTGGCAGCCCTGAAAGCTGTTGCTGGTCTTCACTGTCCCCCTGCAGCCTATTCAAAGGCACAACAGGATTCACGACGCGGGCTTGCCCAGAGGAGGAACATCTCATGGCTCTCGTCCTCGGCAGAGCCTGATTCCGGAAAGGCACACGTTCGGCTCCTTGTCCCACACGGACGGTGGCAGCCCTGAAAGCTGTTGCTGGTCTTCACCATCCCCCTGCAGCCTATTCACAGGCACAACAGGATTCAGGTCCCGGGCATGCCCAGAGGAGGAACATCTCATGGCTCTCTTCCTCGGCAGAGCCCGATTCCGTAAAGGCACACGTCCGGCTCCTTGTCCCACAAGGAAGGTGGCAGCCCTCAAAGCTGTTGCTGGTCTTCACCGTCCCCCTGCAGCCTATTCAGAGGCACAACAGGATCTGGGACCCGGGCTTGCCCAGAGGAGGAGAGGAACATCTCATGGCTCTCGTCCTCGGCAGAGCCTGATTCCGAGAAGGCACACGTCCGGCTCCTTATCCCACACGGAAGGTGGCAGCCCTGAAAGCTGTTGCTGGTCTTCACCGTCCCCCTGCAGGCTATTCACAGGCACAACAGGATCTGGGGCCCGGGCTTGCCCAGAGGAGGAACATCTCATGACTCTCGTCCTCGGCAGAGCCTGATTCCGGAAAGGCACATGTCCGGCTCCTTGTCCCACACGGAAGGTGGCACCCCTGAAGGATGTTGCTGGTATTCACCGTCCCCCTGCAGCCTATTCACAGGCACAACAGGATTCACGATGCGGGCTTGCCCAGAGGAGGAACATCTCATGGCTCTCGTCCTCGGCAGGGCCTGATTCCGAAAAGGCACACGTCTGGCTCCTTGTCCCACACGGAAGGTGGCAGCCCTGAAAGCTGTTGCTGGTCTTCACCATCCCCCTGCAGCCTATTCCCAGGCACAACAGGATTCAGGACCCGGGCATGCCCAGAGGAGGAACATCTCATGGCTCTCTTCCTCGGCAGAGCCCGATTCCGAAAAGGCACACGTCCGGCTCCTTGTCCCACAAGGAAGGTGGCAGCCCTGAAAGCTGTTGCTGGTCTTCACCGTCCCCCTGCAGCCTATTGACAGGTATGACAGGATCTGGGACCCGGGCTTGCCCAGAGGAGGAACATCTCATGGCTCTCGTCCTCGGCAGAGCCTGATTCCGAAAAGGCACACGTCCTGCTCCTTATCCCACACGGAAGGTGGCAGCCCTGAAAGCTGTTGCTGGTCTTCACCGTCCCCCTGCAGCCTATTGACAGGTATGACAGGATCTGGGACCCGGGCTTGCCCAGAGGAGGAACATCTCATGGCTCTCGTCCTCGGCAGAGCCTGATTCCAAAAAGGCATACGTTCGCCTCCTTGTCCCACACGGAAGGTGGCAGCCCTGAAAGCTGTTGCTGGTCTTCACCGTCCCCCTGCAGCCTATTCACAGGCACAACAGGATCTGGGACCCGGGCTTGCCCAGAGGAGGAACATCTCATGGCTCTCGTCGTCGGCAGGGCCTCTTTCCGAAAAGGCACACGTCCGGCTCCTTGTCCCACACGGAAGGTGGCAGCCCTGAAAGCTGTTGCTGGTCTTCACCGTCCCCCTGCAGCCTCTTCACAGGCACAACAGGATCTGGGACCCGGGCTTGCCCAGAGGAGGAACATCTCATGGCTCTCGTCCTCGGCAGGGCCTGTTTCCGAAAAGGCACACGTATGGCTCCTTGTACCACACGGAAGGTGGCAGCCCTGAAAGCTGTTGCTGGTCTTCACCGTCCCCCTGCAGTCTATTCACAGGCACAACAGGATCTGGGACCCGGGCATGCCCAGAGGAGGAACATCTCATGGCTCTCGTCCTCGGCAGAGCCTGATTCAGAAAAGGCACATGTCCGGCTCCTTATCCCACAAGGAAGGTGGCAGCCCTGAAAGCTGTTGCTGGTCTTCACCGTCCCCCTGCAGCCTATTGACAGGTATGACAGGATCTGGGACCCAGGCTTGCCCAGAGGAGGAACATCTCATGGCTCTCGTCCTCGGCAGAGCCTGATTCCGGAAAGGCACACCTTCGGCTCCTTGTCCCACACGGAAGGTGGCAGCCCTGAAAGCTGTTGCTGGTCTTCACCGTCCCCCTGCAGCCTATTCACAGGCACAATAGGATTTAGGACCCGGGCATGCCCAGAGGAGGAACATCTCATGGCTCTCTTCCTCGGCAGAGCCCGATTCCGAAAAGGCACATGTCCGGCTCCTTGTCCCACACGGAAGGTGGCAGGTTGGAAAGATGTTGCTGGTCTTCACCGTCTCCCTGCAGCCTATTCACAGGCACAACAGGATCTGGGACCCGGGCTTGCCCAGAGGAGGAACATCTCATGGCTCTCGTCCTCGGCAGAGCCTGATTCCGAAAAGGCACACGTCCGGCTCCTTATCCCACACGGAAGGTGGCAGCCCTGAAAGCTGTTGCTGGTCTTCACCGTCCCCCTGCAGCCTATTGACAGGTATGACAGGATCTGGGACCCGGGCTTGCCCAGAGGAGGAACATCTCATGGCTCTCGTCCTCGGCAGGGCCTCTTTCCGAAAAGGCACACGTCCGGCTCCTTGTCCCACACGGAAGGTGGCAGCCCTGAAAGCTGTTGCTGGTCTTCACCGTCCCCCTGCAGCCTCTCCACAGGCACAACAGGATCTGGGACCCGGGCTTGCCCAGAGGAGGAACGTCTCATGGCTCTCTTCCTCGGCAGGGCCTGATTCCGAAAAGGCACACGTCCGGCTCCTTGTCCCACACGGAAGTTGGCGCCCCTGAAGGATGTTGCTGGTCTTCACCGTCCCCCTGCAGCCTATTCACAGGCACAACAGGATTCACGATGCGGGCTCGCCCAGAGGAGGAACATCTCATGGCTCTCGTCCTCGGCAGAGCCTGATTCCGGAAAGGCATACGTTCGGCTCCTTGTCCCACACGGAAGGTGGCAGCCCTGAAAGCTGTTGCTGGTCTTCACCATCCCCCTGCAGCCTATTCACAGGCACAACAGCATCTGGGACCCGGGCTTGCCCAGAGGAGGAACATCTCATGGCTCTCGTCCTCGGCAGGGCCTCTTTCCGAAAGGGCACACGTCTGGCTCCTTGTCCCACACGGAAGGTGGCAGGCCGGAAAGCTGTTGCTGGTCTTCACCGTCCCCCTGCAGCCTATTCACAGGCACATCAAGATCTGGGACCCGGGCTTGCCCAGAGGAGGAACATCTCATGACTCTCGTCCTCGGCAGAGCCTGATTCCGGAAAGGCATACGTTCGGCTCCTTGTCCCACACGGAAGGTGGCAGGCTGGAAAGATGTTGCTGGTCTTCACCGTCCCCCTGCAGCGTATTCACAGGCACAACTGGATCTGGGACCCGGGCTTGCCCAGAGGGGGAACATCTCATGGCTCTCGTCCTCGGCAGGGCCCGATTCCGAAAAGGCACACGTCCGGCTCCTTGTCCCACACGGAAGGTGGCAGCCCTGAAAGATGTTGCTGGTCTTCACCGTCCCCCTGCAGCCTATTCACAGGCACAACAGGATCTGGGACCCGGGCTTGCCCAGAGGAGGAACATCTCATGGCTCTCGTCCTCGGCAGGGCCTGATTCCGAAAAGGCACACGTCCGGCTCCTTGTCCCACACGTAAGTTGGCACCCCTGAAGGATGTTGCTGGTATTCACCGTCCCCCTGCAGCCTATTCACAGGCACAACAGGATTCACGATGCGGGCTTGACCAGAGGAGGAACATCTCATGGCTCTCGTCCTCGGCAGGGCCTCTTTCCGAAAAGGCACACGTCTGGCTCCTTGTCCCAAACGGAAGGTGGCAGCCCTGAAAGCTGTTGCTGGTCTTCACCATCCCCCTGCAGCCTATTCCCAGGCACAACAGGATTCAGGACCCGGGCATGCCCAGAGGAGGAACATCTCATGGCTCTCTTCCTCGGCAGAGCCCGATTCCGAAAAGGCACACGTCCGGCTCCTTGTCCCACACGGAAGGTGGCAGCCCTGAAAGCTGTTGCTGGTCTTCACCGTCCCCCTGCAGCCTATTGACAGGTATGACAGGATCTGGGACCCGGGCTTGCCCAGAGGAGGAACATCTCATGGCTCTCGTCCTCGGCAGAGCCTGATTCCAAAAAGGCACACGTTCGCCTCCTTGTCCCACACGGAAGGTGGCAGCCCTGAAAGCTGTTGCTGGTCTTCACCGTCCCCCTGCAGCCTATTCACAGGCACAACAGGATCTGGGACCCGGGCTTGCCCAGAGGAGGAACATCTCATGGCTCTCGTCCTCGGCAGAGTCTGATTCTGGAAAGGCAAAAATCCGGCTCCTTGTCCCACACGGAAGGTGGCAGCCCTGAAAGCTGTTGCTGGTCTTCACCGTCCCCCTGCAGCCTATTCAAAGGCAGAACAGGATTCGGGACCCGGGCTTGCCCAGAGGAGGAACATCTCATGGCTCTCGTCCTCGGCAGAGCCTGATTCCGAAAAGGCACACGTCCGGCTCCTTGTCCCACACGGAAGGTGGCAGGCCGGAAAGATGTTGCTGGTCTTCACCGTCCCCCTGCAGCCTATTCAAAGGCACAACAGGATCTGGGACCCAGGCTTGCCCAGAGGAGGAACATCTCATGGCTCTCGTCCTCGGTAGAGCCTGATTCCGGAAAGGCATACGTTCGGCTCCTTGTCCCACACGGAAGGTGGCAGCCCTGAAAGCTGTTGCTGGTCTTCACCATCCCCCTGCAGCCTATTCACAGGCACAACAGCATCTGGGACCCGGGCTTGCCCAGAGGAGGAACATCTCATGGCTCTCGTCCTCGGCAGGGCCTCTTTCCGAAAGGGCACACGTCTGGCTCCTTGTCCCACACGGAAGGTGGCAGGCCGGAAAGCTGTTGCTGGTCTTCACCGTCCCCCTGCAGCCTATTCACAGGCACATCAAGATCTGGGACCCGGGCTTGCCCAGAGGAGGAACATCTCATGACTCTCGTCCTCGGCAGAGCCTGATTCCGGAAAGGCATACGTTCGGCTCCTTGTCCCACACGGAAGGTGGCAGCCCTGAAAGCTGTTGCTGGTCTTCACCGTCCCCCTGCAGCGTATTCACAGGCACAACTGGATCTGGGACCCGGGCTTGCCCAGAGGGGGAACATCTCATGGCTCTCGTCCTCGGCAGGGCCCGATTCCGAAAAGGCACACGTCCGGCTCCTTGTCCCACACGGAAGGTGGCAGCCCTGAAAGATGTTGCTGGTCTTCACCGTCCCCCTGCAGCCTATTCACAGGCACAACAGGATCTGGGACCCGGGCTTGCCCAGAGGAGGAACATCTCATGTCTCTCGTCCTCGGCAGGGCCTGATTCCGAAAAGGCACACGTCCGGCTCCTTGTCCCACACGTAAGTTGGCACCCCTGAAGGATGTTGCTGGTATTCACCGTCCCCCTGCAGCCTATTCACAGGCACAACAGGATTCACGATGCGGGCTTGACCAGAGGAGGAACATCTCATGGCTCTCGTCCTCGGCAGGGCCTCTTTCCGAAAAGGCACACGTCTGGCTCCTTGTCCCACACGGAAGGTGGCAGCCCTGAAAGCTGTTGCTGGTCTTCACCATCCCCCTGCAGCCTATTCCCAGGCACAACAGGATTCAGGACCCGGGCATGCCCAGAGGAGGAACATCTCATGGCTCTCTTCCTCGGAAGAGCCCGATTCCGAAAAGGCACACGTCCGGCTCCTTGTCCCACACGGAAGGTGGCAGCCCTGAAAGCTGTTGCTGGTCTTCACCGTCCCCCTGCAGCCTATTGACAGGTATGACAGGATCTGGGACCCGGGCTTGCCCAGAGGAGGAACATCTCATGGCTCTCGTCCTCGGCAGAGCCTGATTCCAAAAAGGCACACGTTCGCCTCCTTGTCCCACACGGAAGGTGGCAGCCCTGAAAGCTGTTGCTGGTCTTCACCGTCCCCCTGCAGCCTATTCACAGGCACAACAGGATCTGGGACCCGGGCTTGCCCAGAGGAGGAACATCTCATGGCTCTCGTCCTCGGCAGAGTCTGATTCTGGAAAGGCAAAAATCCGGCTCCTTGTCCCACACGGAAGGTGGCAGCCCTGAAAGCTGTTGCTGGTCTTCACCGTCCCCCTGCAGCCTATTCAAAGGCAGAACAGGATTCGGGACCCGGGCTTGCCCAGAGGAGGAACATCTCATGGCTCTCGTCCTCGGCAGAGCCTGATTCCGAAAAGGCACACGTCCGGCTCCTTGTCCCACACGGAAGGTGGCAGGCCGGAAAGATGTTGCTGGTCTTCACCGTCCCCCTGCAGCCTATTCACAGGCACAACAGTATCTGGGACCCGGGATTGCCCAAAGGAGGAACATCTCATGGCTCTCGTCCTCGGCAGAGCCTGATTCCGAAAAGGCACACGTCCGGCTCCTTGTCCCACACGGAAGGTGGCAGGCCGGAAAGATGTTGCTGGTCTTCACCGTCCCCCTGCAGCCTATTCAAAGGCACAACAGGATCTGGGACCCAGGCTTGCCCAGAGGAGGAACATCTCATGGCTCTCGTCCTCGGCAGGGCCTCTTTCCGAAAAGGCACACGTCCGGCTCCTTGTCCCACACGGAAGGTGGTAGGCCGGAAAGCTGTTGCTGGTCTTCACCGTCCCCCTGCAGCCTATTCACAGGCACAACAGGATCTGGGACCGGGGCTTGCCCAGAGGAGGAACATCTCATGGCTCTAGTCCTCAGCAGAGCCTGATTCTGGAAAGGCACACGTCCGTCTCCTTGTCCCACTCGGAAGGTGGCAGGCTGGAAAGATGTTGCTGGTCTTCACCGTCCCCCTGCGGCCTATTCACAGGCACAACAGGATTCGGGACTCGGGCATGCCCAGAGGAGGAACATCTCATGGCTCTCTTCCTCGGCAGAGCCTGATTCCGAAAAGGCACACGTCCGGCTCCTTGTCCCACACGGAAGGTGGCAGCCCTGAAAGATGTTGCTGGTCTTCACCGTCCCCCTGCAGCCTATTCACAGGCACAACAGGATCTGGGACCCGGGCTTGCCCAGAGGAGGAACATCTCATGGCTCTCGTCCTCGGCAGGGCCTGATTCCGAAAAGGCACACGTCCGGCTCCTTGTCCCACACGGAAGTTGGCACCCCTGAAGGATGTTGCTGGTATTCACCGTCCCCCTGCAGCCTATTCACAGGCACAACAGGATTCACGATGCGGGCTTGCCCAGAGGAGGAACATCTCATGGCTCTCGTCCTCGGCAGGGCCTCTTTCCGAAAAGGCACACGTCTGGCTCCTTGTCCCACACGGAATGTGGCAGCCCTGAAAGCTGTTGCTGGTCTTCACCATCCCCCTGCAGCCTATTCCCAGGCACAACAGGATTCAGGACCCGGGCATGCCCAGAGGAGGAACATCTCATGGCTCTCTTCCTCGGCAGAGCCCGATTCCGAAAAGGCACACGTCCGGCTCCTTGTCCCACAAGGAAGGTGGCAGCCCTGAAAGCTGTTGCTGGTCTTCACCGTCCCCCTGCAGCCTATTGACAGGTATGACAGGATCTGGGACCCGGGCTTGCCCAGAGGAGGAACATCTCATGGCTCTCTTCCTCGGCAGAGCCTGATTCTGAAAAGGCACACGTCCGGCTCCTTGTCCCACACGGAAGGTGGCAGCCCTGAAAGCTGTTGCTGGTCTTCACCGTCCCCCTGCAGCCTATTCACAGGCACAATAGGATTTAGGACCCGGGCATGCCCAGAGGAGGAACATCTCATGGCTCTCTTCCTCGGCAGAGCCTGATTCCGAAAAGGCACACGTCCGGCTCCTTGTCCCACACGGAAGGTGGCAGGGCGGAAAGATGTTGCTGGTCTTCACCGTCCCCCTGCAGCCTATTCACAGGCACAACAGGATCTGGGACCCGGGATTGCCCAGAGGAGGAACATCTCATGGCTCTCGTCCTCGGCAGAGCCTGATTCCGAAAAGGCACACGTCCGGCTCCTTGTCCCACACGGAAGGTGGCAGGCCGGAAAGATGTTGCTGGTCTTCACCGTCCCCCTGCAGCCTATTCAAAGGCAGAACAGGATTCGGGACCCGGGCATGCCCAGAGGAGGAACATCTCATGGCTCTCTTCCTCGGCAGAGCCTGATTCCGAAAAGGCACACGTCCGGCTCCTTGTCCCACACGGAAGGTGGCAGCCCTGAAAGCTGTTGCTGGTCTTCACCGTCCCCCTGCAGCCTATTCACAGGCACAATAGGATTTAGGACCCGGGCATGCCCAGAGGAGGAACATCTCATGGCTCTCGTCCTCGGCAGAGCCTGATTCCGAAAAGGCACACGTCCGGCTCCTTGTCCCACACGGAAGGTGGCAGGCCGGAAAGATGTTGCTGGTCTTCACCGTCCCCCTGCAGCCTATTCAAAGGCACAACAGGATCTGGGACCCAATCTTGCCCAGAGGAGGAACATCTCATGGCTCTCGTCCTCGGCAGGGCCTCTTTCCGAAAAGGCACACGTCCGGCTCCTTGTCCCACACGGAAGGTGGTAGGCCGGAAAGCTGTTGCTGGTCTTCACCGTCCCCCTGCAGCCTATTCACAGGCACAACAGGATCTGGGACCGGGGCTTGCCCAGAGGAGGAACATCTCATGGCTCTAGTCCTCAGCAGAGCCTGATTCTGGAAAGGAACACGTCCGTCTCCTTGTCCCACTCGGAAGGTGGCAGGCTGGAAAGATGTTGCTGGTCTTCACCGTCCCCCTGCAGCCTATTCACAGGCACAACAGGATTCGGGACTCGGGCATGCCCAGAGGAGGAACATCTCATGGCTCTCTTCCTCGGCAGAGCCTGATTCCGAAAAGGCACACGTCCGGCTCCTTGTCCCACACGGAAGGTGGCAGCCCTGAAAGATGTTGCTGGTCTTCACCGTCCCCCTGCAGCCTATTCACAGGCACAACAGGATCTGGGACCCGGGCTTGCCCAGAGGAGGAACATCTCATGGCTCTCGTCCTCGGCAGGGCCTGATTCCGAAAAGGCACACGTCCGGCTCCTTGTCCCACACGGAAGGTGGCACCCCTGAAGGATGTTGCTGGTATTCACCGTCCCCCTGCAGCCTATTCACAGGCACAACAGGATTCACGATGCGGGCTTGCCCAGAGGAGGAACATCTCATGGCTCTCGTCCTCGGCAGGGCCTCTTTCCGAAAAGGCACACGTCTGGCTCCTTGTCCCACACGGAAGGTGGCAGCCCTGAAAGCTGTTGCTGGTCTTCACCATCCCCCTGCAGCCTATTCCCAGGCACAACAGGATTCAGGACCCGGGCATGCCCAGAGGAGGAACATCTCATGGCTCTCTTCCTCGGCAGAGCCCGATTCCGAAAAGGCACACGTCCGGCTCATTGTCCCACAAGGAAGGTGGCAGCCCTGAAAGCTGTTGCTGGTCTTCACCGTCCCCCTGCAGCCTATTGACAGGTATGACAGGATCTGGGACCCGGGCTTGCCCAGAGGAGGAACATCTCATGGCTCTCTTCCTCGGCAGAACCTGATTCTGAAAAGGCACACGTCCGGCTCCTTGTCCCACACGGAAGGTGGCAGCCCTGAAAGCTGTTGCTGGTCTTCACCGTCCCCCTGCAGCCTATTCACAGGCACAATAGGATTTAGGACCCGGACATGCCCAGAGGAGGAACATCTCATGGCTCTCGTCCTCGGCAGAGCCTGATTCCGAAAAGGCACACGTCCGGCTCCTTGTCCCACACGGAAGGTGGCAGGGCGGAAAGATGTTGCTGGTCTTCACCGTCCCCCTGCAGCCTATTCACAGGCACAACAGGATCTGGGACCCGGGATTGCCCAGAGGAGGAACATCTCATGGCTCTCGTCCTCGGCAGAGCCTGATTCCGAAAAGGCACACGTCCGGCTCCTTGTCCCACACGGAAGGTGGCAGGCCGGAAAGATGTTGCTGGTCTTCACCGTCCCCCTGCAGCCTATTCAAAGGCAGAACAGGATTCGGGACCCGGGCATGCCCAGAGGAGGAACATCTCATGGCTCTCTTCCTCGGCAGAGCCTGATTCCGAAAAGGCACACGTCCGGCTCCTTGTCCCACACGGAAGGTGGCAGCCCTGAAAGCTGTTGCTGGTCTTCACCGTCCCCCTGCAGCCTATTCACAGGCACAATAGGATTTAGGACACGGGCATGCCCAGAGGAGGAACATCTCATGGCTCTCGTCCTCGGCAGAGCCTGATTCCGAAAAGGCACACGTCCGGCTCCTTGTCCCACACGGAAGGTGGCAGGCCGGAAAGATGTTGCTGGTCTTCACCGTCCCCCTGCAGCCTATTCAAAGGCACAACAGGATCTGGGACCCAGGCTTGCCCAGAGGAGGAACATCTCATGGCTCTCGTCCTCGGCAGTGCCTCTTTCAGAAAAGGCACACGTCCGGCTCCTTGTCCCACACGGAAGGTGGCAGCCCTGAAAGCTGTTGCTGGTCTTCACCGTCCCCCTGCAGCCTATTCACAGGCACAACAGGATTCGGGACTCGGGCATGCCCAGAGGAGGAACATCTCATGGCTCTCTTCCTTGGCAGAGCCTGATTCCGAATAGGCACACGTCCGGCTCCTTGTCCCACACGGAAGGTGGCAGCCCTGAAAGATGTTGCTGGTCTTCACCGTCCCCCTGCAGCCTATTCACAGGCACAACAGGATCTGGGACCCGGGCTTGCCCAGAGGAGGAACATCTCATGGCTCTCGTCCTCGGCAGAGCCTCTTTCCGAAAAGGCACACGTCCGGCTCCTTGTCCCACACGGAAGTTGGCACCCCTGAAGGATGTTGCTGGTATTCACCGTCCCCCTGCAGCCTATTCACAGGCACAACAGGATTCACGATGCGGGCTTGCCCAGAGGAGGAACATCTCATGGCTCTCGTCCTCGGCAGGGCCTCTTTCCGAAAAGGCACACGTCTGGCTCCTTGTCCCACACGGAATGTGGCAGCCCTGAAAGCTGTTGCTGGTCTTCACCATCCCCCTGCAGCCTATTCCCAGGCACAACAGGATTCAGGACCCGGGCATGCCCAGAGGAGGAACATCTCATGGCTCTCTTCCTCGGCAGAGCCCGATTCCGAAAAGGCACACGTCCGGCTCCTTGTCCCACAAGGAAGGTGGCAGCCCTGAAAGCTGTTGCTGGTCTTCACCGTCCCCCTGCAGCCTATTGACAGGTATGACAGGATCTGGGACCCGGGCTTGCCCAGAGGAGGAACATCTCATGGCTCTCTTCCTCGGCAGAGCCTGATTCTGAAAAGGCACACGTCCGGCTCCTTGTCCCACACGGAAGGTGGCAGCCCTGAAAGCTGTTGCTGGTCTTCACCGTCCCCCTGCAGCCTATTCACAGGCACAATAGGATTTAGGACCCGGGCATGCCCAGAGGAGGAACATCTCATGGCTCTCGTCCTCGGCAGAGCCTGATTCCGAAAAGGCACACGTCCGGCTCCTTGTCCCACACGGAAGGTGGCAGGGCGGAAAGATGTTGCTGGTCTTCACCGTCCCCCTGCAGCCTATTCACAGGCACAACAGGATCTGGGACCCGGGATTGCCCAGAGGAGGAACATCTCATGGCTCTCGTCCTCGGCAGAGCCTGATTCCGAAAAGGCACACGTCCGGCTCCTTGTCCCACACGGAAGGTGGCAGGCCGGAAAGATGTTGCTGGTCTTCACCGTCCCCCTGCAGCCTATTCAAAGGCAGAACAGGATTCGGGACCCGGGCATGCCCAGAGGAGGAACATCTCATGGCTCTCTTCCTCGGCAGAGCCTGATTCCGAAAAGGCACACGTCCGGCTCCTTGTCCCACACGGAAGGTGGCAGCCCTGAAAGCTGTTGCTGGTCTTCACCGTCCCCCTGCAGCCTATTCACAGGCACAATAGGATTTAGGACCCGGGCATGCCCAGAGGAGGAACATCTCATGGCTCTCGTCCTCGGCAGAGCCTGATTCCGAAAAGGCACACGTCCGGCTCCTTGTCCCACACGGAAGGTGGCAGGCCGGAAAGATGTTGCTGGTCTTCACCGTCCCCCTGCAGCCTATTCACAGGCACAACAGGATCTGGGACCCGGGATTGCCCAGAGGAGGAACATCTCATGGCTCTCGTCCTCGGCAGAGCCTGATTCCGAAAAGGCACACGTCCGGCTCCTTGTCCCACACGGAAGGTGGCAGGCCGGAAAGATGTTGCTGGTCTTCACCGTCCCCCTGCAGCCTATTCAAAGGCACAACAGGATCTGGGACCCAGGCTTGCCCAGAGGAGGAACATCTCATGGCTCTCGTCCTCGGCAGGGCCTCTTTCCGAAAAGGCACACGTCCGGCTCCTTGTCCCACACGGAAGGTGGTAGGCCGGAAAGCTGTTGCTGGTCTTCACCGTCCCCCTGCAGCCTATTCACAGGCACAACAGGATCTGGGACCGGGGCTTGCCCAGAGGAGGAACATCTCATGGCTCTAGTCCTCAGCAGAGCCTGATTCTGGAAAGGCACACGTCCGTCTCCTTGTCCCACTCGGAAGGTGGCAGGCTGGAAAGATGTTGCTGGTCTTCACCGTCCCCCTGCAGCCTATTCACAGGCACAACAGGATTCGGGACTCGGGCATGCCCAGAGGAGGAACATCTCATGGCTCTCTTCCTCGGCAGAGCCTGATTCCGAAAAGGCACACGTCCGGCTCCTTGTCCCACACGGAAGTTGGCACCCCTGAAGGATGTTGCTGGTATTCACCGTCCCCCTGCAGCCTATTCACAGGCACAACAGGATTCACGATGCGGGCTTGCCCAGAGGAGGAACATCTCATGGCTCTCGTCCTCGGCAGGGCCTCTTTCCGAAAAGGCACACGTCTGGCTCCTTGTCCCACACGGAAGGTGGCAGCCCTGAAAGCTGTTGCTGGTCTTCACCATCCCCCTGCAGCCTATTCCCAGGCACAACAGGATTCAGGACCCGGGCATGCCCAGAGGAGGAACATCTCATGGCTCTCTTCCTCGGCAGAGCCCGATTCCGAAAAGGCACACGTCCGGCTCCTTGTCCCACAAGGAAGGTGGCACCCTGAAAGCTGTTGCTGGTCTTCACCGTCCCCCTGCAGCCTATTGACAGGTATGACAGGATCTGGGACCCGGGCTTGCCCAGAGGAGGAACATCTCATGGCTCTCTTCCTCGGCAGAGCCTGATTCTGAAAAGGCACACGTCCGGCTCCTTGTCCCACACGGAAGGTGGCAGCCCTGAAAGCTGTTGCTGGTCTTCACCGTCCCCCTGCAGCCTATTCACAGGCACAATAGGATTTAGGACCCGGGCATGCCCAGAGGAGGAACATCTCATGGCTCTCCTCCTCGGCAGAGCCTGATTCCGAAAAGGCACACGTCCGGCTCCTTGTCCCACACGGAAGGTGGCAGGACGGAAAGCTGTTGCTGGTCTTCACCGTCCCCCTGCAGCCTATTCACAGGCACAACAGGATCTGGGACCCGGGATTGCCCAGAGGAGGAACATCTCATGGCTCTCGTCCTCGGCAGAGCCTGATTCCGAAAAGGCACACGTCCGGCTCCTTGTCCCACACGGAAGGTGGCAGGCCGGAAAGATGTTGCTGGTCTTCACCGTCCCCCTGCAGCCTATTCAAAGGCAGAACAGGATTCGGGACCCGGGCATGCCCAGAGGAGGAACATCTCATGGCTCTCTTCCTCGGCAGAGCCTGATTCCGAAAAGGCACACGTCCGGCTCCTTGTCCCACACGGAAGGTGGCAGCCCTGAAAGCTGTTGCTGGTCTTCACCGTCCCCCTGCAGCCTATTCACAGGCACAATAGGATTTAGGACCCGGGCATGCCCAGAGGAGGAACATCTCATGGCTCTCGTCCTCGGCAGAGCCTGATTCCGAAAAGGCACACGTCCGGCTCCTTGTCCCACACGGAAGGTGGCAGGCCGGAAAGATGTTGCTGGTCTTCACCGTCCCCCTGCAGCCTATTCACAGGCACAACAGGATCTGGGACCCGGGATTGCCCAGAGGAGGAACATCTCATGGCTCTCGTCCTCGGCAGGGCCTCTTTCCGAAAAGGCACACGTCCGGCTCCTTGTCCCACAAGGAAGGTGGCAGCCCTGAAAGCTCTTGCTGGTCTTCACCGTCCCCCTGCAGCCTATTCACAGGCACAACAGGATTCGGGACTCGGGCATGCGCAGAGGAGGAACATCTCATGGCTCTCTTCCTCGGCAGAGCCTGATTCCGAATAGGCACACGTCCGGCTCCTTGTCCCACACGGAAGGTGGCAGCCCTGAAAGATGTTGCTGGTCTTCACCGTCCCCCTGCAGCCTATTCACAGGCACAACAGGATCTGGGACCCGGGCTTGCCCAGAGGAGGAACATCTCATGGCTCTCGTCCTCGGCAGGGCCTGATTCCGAAAAGGCACACGTCCGGCTCCTTGTCCCACACGGAAGTTGGCACCCCTGAATGATGTTGCTGGTATTCACCGTCCCCCTGCAGCCTATTCACAGGCACAACAGGATTCACGATGCGGGCTTGCCCAGAGGAGGAACATCTCATGGCTCTCGTCCTCGGCAGGGCCTCTTTCCGAAAAGGCACACGTCTGGCTCCTTGTCCCACACGGAAGGTGGCAGCCCTGAAAGCTGTTGCTGGTCTTCACCATCCCCCTGCAGCCTATTCCCAGGCACAACAGGATTCGGGACCCGGGCATGCCCAGAGGAGGAACATCTCATGGCTCTCTTCCTCGGCAGAGCCTGATTCCGAAAAGGCACACGTCCGGCTCCTTGTCCCACAAGGAAGGTGGCAGCCCTGAAAGCTGTTGCTGGTCTTCACCGTCCCCCTGCAGCCTATTGACAGGTATGACAGGATCTGGGACCCGGGCTTGCCCAGAGGAGGAACATCTCATGGCTCTCTTCCTCGGCAGAGCCTGATTCTGAAAAGGCACACGTCCGGCTCCTTGTCCCACACGGAAGGTGGCAGCCCTGAAAGCTGTTGCTGGTCTTCACCGTCCCCCTGCAGCCTATTCACAGGCACAATAGGATTTAGGACCCGGGCATGCCCAGAGGAGGAACATCTCATGGCTCTCCTCCTCGGCAGAGCCTGATTCCGAAAAGGCACACGTCCGGCTCCTTGTCCCACACGGAAGGTGGCAGGGCGGAAAGATGTTGCTGGTCTTCACCGTCCCCCTGCAGCCTATTCACAGGCACAACAGGATCTGGGACCCGGGATTGCCCAGAGGAGGAACATCTCATGGCTCTCGTCCTCGGCAGAGCCTGATTCCGAAAAGGCACACGTCCGGCTCCTTGTCCCACACGGAAGGTGGCAGGCCGGAAAGATGTTGCTGGTCTTCACCGTCCCCCTGCAGCCTATTCAAAGGCAGAACAGGATTCGGGACCCGGGCATGCCCAGAGGAGGAACATCTCATGGCTCTCTTCCTCGGCAGAGCCTGATTCCGAAAAGGCACACGTCCGGCTCCTTGTCCCACACGGAAGGTGGCAGCCCTGAAAGCTGTTGCTGGTCTTCACCGTCCCCCTGCAGCCTAATCACAGGCACAATAGGATTTAGGACCCGGGCATGCCCAGAGGAGGAACATCTCATGGCTCTCGTCCTCGGCAGAGCCTGATTCCGAAAAGGCACACGTCCGGCTCCTTGTCCCACACGGAAGGTGGCAGCCCTGAAAGCTGTTGCTGGTCTTCACCGTCCCCCTGCAGCCCATTCACAGGCACAACAGGATCTGGGACCCGGGATTGCCCAGAGGAGGAACATCTCATGGCTCTCGTCCTCGGCAGAGCCTGATTCCGAAAAGGCACACGTCCGGCTCCTTGTCCCACACGGAAGGTGGCAGGCCGGAAAGATGTTGCTGGTCTTCACCGTCCCCCTGCAGCCTATTCAAAGGCACAACAGGATCTGGGACCCAGGCTTGCCCAGAGGAGGAACATCTCATGGCTCTCGTCCTCGGCAGGGCCTCTTTCCGAAAAGGCACACGTCCGGCTCCTTGTCCCACACGGAAGGTGGCAGCCCTGAAAGCTGTTGCTGGTCTTCACCGTCCCCCTGCAGCCTATTCACAGGCACAACAGGATCTGGGACCGGGGCTTGCCCAGAGGAGGAACATCTCATGGCTCTAGTCCTCGGCAGAGCCTGATTCTGGAAAGGCACACGTCCGTCTCCTTGTCCCACTCGGAAGGTGGCAGGCTGGAAAGATGTTGCTGGTCTTCACCGTCCCCCTGCAGCCTATTCACAGGCACAACAGGATTCGGGACTCGGGCATGCCCAGAGGAGGAACATCTCATGGCTCTCTTCCTCGTCAGAGCCTGATTCCGAAAAGGCACACGTCCGGCTCCTTGTCCCACACGGAAGGTGGCAGCCCTGAAAGCTGTTGCTGGTCTTCACCGTCCCCCTGCAGCCTATTCAAAGGCACAACAGCATTCACGACGCGGGATTGCCCAGAGCAGGAACATCTCATGGCTCTCGTCCTCGGCAGGGCCTGACTCCGGAAAGGCACACGTCCGGCTCCTTGTCCCACACGGAAGGTGGCAGGCCGGAAAGCTGTTGCTGGTCTTCACCGTCCCCCTGCAGCCTATTCACAGGCACATCAGGATCTGGGACCCGGGCTTGCCCAGAGGAGGAACATCTCATGGCTCTCGTCCTCGGCAGGGCCTGTTTCCGAAAAGGCACACGTATGGCTCCTTGTACCACACGGAAGGTGGCAGCCCTGAAAGCTGTTGCTGGTCTTCACCGTCCCCCTGCAGCCTATTCACAGGCACAACAGGATCTGGGACCCGGGCGTGCCCAGAGGAGGAACATCTCATGGCTCTCGTCCTCGGCAGAGCCCGATTCCGAAAAGACACACGTCCGGCTCCTTGTCCCACACGGAAGGTGGCAGGCCGGAAAGATGTTGCTGGTCTTCACCGTCCCCCTGCAGCCTATTCACAGGCACAACAGGATCTGGGACCGGGGCTTGCCCAGAGGAGGAACATCTCATGGCTCTCGTCCTCGGCAGAGCCCGATTCCGAAAAGGCACACGTCCGGCTCCTTGTCCCACACGGAAGGTGGCAGCCCTGAAAGCTGTTGCTGGTCTTCACCGTCCCCCTGCAGCCTGTTCACAGGCACAACAGGATCTGGGACCCGGGCTTGCCCAGAGGGGGAACATCTCATGGCTCTCGTCCTCGGCAGAGCCCGATTCCGAAAAGGCACACGTCCGGCTCCTTGTCCCACACGGAAGGTGGCAGCCCTGAAAGCTGTTGCTGGTCTTCACCGTCCCCCTGCAGCCTATTCACAGGCACAACAGGATCTGGGACCGGGGCTTGCCCAGAGGAGGAACATCTCATGGCTCTAGTCCTCGGCAGAGCCTGATTCTGGAAAGGCACACGTCCGTCTCCTTGTCCCACTCGGAAGGTGGCAGGCTGGAAAGATGTTGCTGGTCTTCACCGTCCCCCTGCAGCCTATTCACAGGCACAACAGGATTCGGGACTCGGGCATGCCCAGAGGAGGAACATCTCATGGCTCTCTTCCTCGGCAGAGCCTGATTCCGAAAAGGCACACGTCCGGCTCCTTGTCCCACACGGAAGGTGGCAGCCCTGAAAGCTGTTGCTGGTCTTCACCGTCCCCCTGCAGCCTATTCAAAGGCACAACAGCATTCACGACGCGGGCTTGCCCAGAGCAGGAACATCTCATGGCTCTCGTCCTCGGCAGGGCCTGACTCCGGAAAGGCACACGTCCGGCTCCTTGTCCCACACGGAAGGTGGCAGGCCGGAAAGCTGTTGCTGGTCTTCACCGTCCCCCTGCAGCCTATTCACAGGCACATCAGGATCTGGGACCCGGGCTTGCCCAGAGGAGGAACATCTCATGGCTCTCGTCCTCGGCAGGGCCTGTTTCCGAAAAGGCACACGTATGGCTCCTTGTACCACACGGAAGGTGGCAGCCCTGAAAGCTGTTGCTGGTCTTCACCGTCCCCCTGCAGCCTATTCACAGGCACAACAGGATCTGGGACCCGGGCGTGCCCAGAGGAGGAACATCTCATGGCTCTCGTCCTCGGCAGAGCCCGATTCCGAAAAGACACACGTCCGGCTCCTTGTCCCACACGGAAGGTGGCAGGCCGGAAAGATGTTGCTGGTCTTCACCGTCCCCCTGCAGCCTATTCACAGGCACAACAGGATCTGGGACCGGGGCTTGCCCAGAGGAGGAACATCTCATGGCTCTCGTCCTCGGCAGAGCCCGATTCCGAAAAGGCACACGTCCGGCTCCTTGTCCCACACGGAAGGTGGCAGCCCTGAAAGCTGTTGCTGGTCTTCACCGTCCCCCTGCAGCCTGTTCACAGGCACAACAGGATCTGGGACCCGGGCTTGCCCAGAGGGGGAACATCTCATGGCTCTCGTCCTCGGCAGAGCCCGATTCCGAAAAGGCACACGTCCGGCTCCTTGTCCCACACGGAAGGTGGCAGCCCTGAAAGATGTTGCTGGTCTTCACCGTCCCCCTGCAGCCTATTCACAGGCACAACAGGATCTGGGACCCGGGCTTGCCCAGAGGAGGAACATCTCATGGCTCTCGTCCTCGGCAGGGCCTGTTTCCGAAAAGGCACACGTCCGGCTCCTTGTCCCACACGGAAGTTGGCACCCCTGAAGGATGTTGGTGGTCTTCACCGTCCCCCTGCAGCCTATTCACAGGCACAACAGGATTCACGATGCGGGCTTGCCCAGAGGAGGAACATCTCATGGCTCTCGTCCTCGGCAGGGCCTCTTTCCGAAAAGGCACACGTCTGGCTCCTTGTCCCACACGGAAGGTGGCAGCCCTGAAAGCTGTTGCTGGTCTTCACCATCCCCCTGCAGCCTATTCTCAGGCACAACAGGATTTGGGACCCGGGCTTGCCCAGAGGAGGAAAATCTCATGGCTCTCTTCCTCGGCAGAGCCCGATTCCGAAAAGGCACACGTCCGGCTTCTTGTCCCACAAGGAAGGTGGCAGCCCTGAAAGCTGTTGCTGGTCTTCACCGTCCCTCTGCAGCCTATTGACAGGTATGACAGGATCTGGGACCCGGGCTTGCCCAGAGGAGGAACATCTCATGGCTCTCGTCCTCGGCAGAGCCTGATTCCAAAAAGGCACACGTCTGGCTCCTTGTCCCACACGGAAGGTGGCAGGCCGGAAAGATGTTGCTGGTCTTCACCGTCCCCCTGCAGCCTATTCAAAGGCACAACAGCATTCACGACGCGGGCTTGCCCAGAGGAGGAACATCTCATGGCTCTCGTCCTCGGCAGGGCCTCTTTCCGAAAAGGCACACGTCTGGCTCCTTGTCCCACACGGAAGGTGGCAGGCCGGAAAGATGTTGCTGGTCTTCACCGTCCCCCTGCTGCCTATTCACAGGCACATCAGGATCTGGGACCCGGGCTTGCCCAGAGGAGGAACATCTCATGGCTCTCGTCCTCGGCAGGGCCTGTTTCCGAAAAGGCACACGTATGGCTCCTTGTACCACACGGAAGGTGGCAGCCCTGAAAGCTGTTGCTGGTCTTCACCGTCCCCCTGCAGCCTATTCACAGGCACAACAGGATCTGGGACCCGGGCTTGCCCAGAGGAGGAACATCTCATGGCTCTCGTCCTCTGCAGAGCCTGATTCGGAAAAGGCACACGTCCGGCACCTTGTCCCACACGGAAGGTGGCAGCCCTGAAAGATGTTGCTGTTCTTCACCGTCCCCCTGCAGCCTATTCACAGGCACAACAGGATCTGGGACCCGCGCTTGCCCAGAGGAGGAACATCTCATGGCTCTCGTCCTCGGCAGGGCCTCTTTCCGAAAAGGCACACGTCCGGCTCCTTGTCCCACACGGAAGGTGGCAGCCCTGAAAGCTGTTGCTGGTCTTCACCGTCCCCCTGCAGCCTATTCACAGGCACAACAGGATCTGGGACCGGGGCTTGCCCAGAGGAGGAACATCTCATGGCTCTCGTCCTCGGCAGAGCCTGTTTCCGGAAAGGCACACGTCCGGCTCCTTGTCCCACACGGAAGGTGGCAGGCTGGAAAGATGTTGCTGGTCTTCACCATCCCCCTGCAGCCTATTCACAGGCACAACAGGATTCGGGACCCGGGCATGCCCAGAGGAGGAACATCTCATGGCTCTCTTCCTCGGCAGAGCCTGATTCCGAAAAGGCACACGTCCGGCTCCTTGTCCCACACGGAAGGTGGCAGCCCTGAAAGCTGTTGCTGGTCTTCACCGTCCCCCTGCAGCCTATTCAAAGGCACAACAGGATTCACAACGCGGGCTTGCCCAGAGGAGGAACATCTCATGGCTCTCGTCCTCGGCAGAGCCTGATTCCAAAAAGGCACTCGTCCGGCTCCTTGTCCCACACGGAAGGTGGCAGCCCTGAAAGCTCTTGCTGGTCTTCACCGTCCCCCTGCAGCCTATTCACAGGCACAACAGGATCTGGGACCCGGGCGTGCCCAGAGGAGGAACATCTCATGGCTCTCGTCCTCGG
Source organism: Astur gentilis (assembly GCF_929443795.1). Taxonomy (NCBI): domain Eukaryota; kingdom Metazoa; phylum Chordata; class Aves; order Accipitriformes; family Accipitridae; genus Astur; species Astur gentilis. The sequence continues at coordinate 2,321,828 of NW_026061079.1, read as the reverse complement.
CAGAGCCTGATTCCGAAAAGGCACACGTCCGGCTCCTTGTCCCACACGGAAGGTGGCAGGCTGGAAAGATGTTGCTGGTCTTCACTGTCCCCCTGCAGCCTATTCAAAGGCACAACAGGATTCGGGACTCGGGCATGCCCAGAGGAGGAACATCTCATGGCTCTCGTCCTCGGCAGGGCCTCTTTCCGAAAAGGCACACGTCCGGCTCCTTGTCCCACACGGAAGGTGGCAGCCCTGAAAGCTGTTGCTGGTCTTCACCGTCCCCCTGCAGCCTATTCAAAGGCACAACAGGATTCACGACGCGGGCTTGCCCAGAGGAGGAACATCTCATGGCTCTCGTCCTCGGCAGGGCCTCTTTCCGAAAAGGCACACGTCTGGCTCCTTGTCCCACACGGAAGGTGGCAGGCCGGAAAGCTGTTGCTGGTCTTCACCGTCCCCCTGCAGCCTATTCACAGGCACATCAGGATCTGGGACCCGGGCTTGCCCAGAGGAGGAACATCTCATGGCTCTCGTCCTCGGCAGGGCCTGTTTCCGAAAAGGCACTCGTCCGGCTCCTTGTCACACTCGGAAGGTGGCAGGCCGGAAAGATGTTGCTGGTCTTCACTGTCCCCCTGCAGCCTATTCACAGGCACAACAGGATTCACGACGCGGCTTTCCCAGAGGAGGAACATCTCATGGCTCTCGTCCTCGGCAGAGCCTGATTCCAAAAAGGCACTCGTCCGGCTCTTTGTCCCACACGGAAGGTGGCAGCCCTGAAAGCTCTTGCTGGTCTTCACCGTCCCCCTGCAGCCTATTCACAGGCACAACAGGATCTGGGACCCGGGCGTGCCCAGAGGAGGAACATCTCATGGCTCTCGTCCTCGGCAGAGCCCGATTCCGAAAAGGCACACGTCCGGCTCCTTGTCCCACACGGAAGGTGGCAGGCCGAAAAGCTGTTGTTGGTCTTCACCGTCCCCCTGCAGCCTATTCACAGGCACAACAGGATTCAGGACCCGGGCTTGCCCACAGGAGGAACATCTCATGGCTCTCGTCCTCGGCAGAGCCTGATTCCGAAAAGGCACACGTCCGGCTCCTTGTCCCACACGGAAGGTGGCAGCCCTGAAAGCTGTTGCTGGTCTTCACCGTCCCCCTGCAGCCTATTCACAGGTACAACAGGATCTGGGACCCGGGCTTGCCGAGAGGAGGAACATCTCATGGCTCTCGTCCTCGGCAGAGTCTGATTCTGGAAAGGCACACGTCCGGCTCCTTGTCCCACACGGAAGGTGGCAGGCCGGAAAGCTGTTGCTGGTCTTCACCGTCCCCCTGCAGCCTATTCACAGGCACATCAGGATCTGGGACCCGGGCTTGCCCAGAGGAGGAACATCTCATGGCTCTCGTCCTCGGCAGGGCCTGTTTCCGAAAAGGCACTCGTCCGGCTCCTTGTCACACTCGGAAGGTGGCAGGCCGGAAAGATGTTGCTGGTCTTCACTGTCCCCCTGCAGCCTATTCACAGGCACAACAGGATTCACGACGCGGCTTTCCCAGAGGAGGAACATCTCATGGCTCTCGTCCTCGGCAGAGCCTGATTCCAAAAAGGCACTCGTCCGGCTCTTTGTCCCACACGGAAGGTGGCAGCCCTGAAAGCTCTTGCTGGTCTTCACCGTCCCCCTGCAGCCTATTCACAGGCACAACAGGATCTGGGACCCGGGCGTGCCCAGAGGAGGAACATCTCATGGCTCTCGTCCTCGGCAGAGCCCGATTCCGAAAAGGCACACGTCCGGCTCCTTGTCCCACACGGAAGGTGGCAGGCCGAAAAGCTGTTGTTGGTCTTCACCGTCCCCCTGCAGCCTATTCACAGGCACAACAGGATTCAGGACCCGGGCTTGCCCACAGGAGGAACATCTCATGGCTCTCGTCCTCGGCAGAGCCTGATTCCGAAAAGGCACACGTCCGGCTCCTTGTCCCACACGGAAGGTGGCAGCCCTGAAAGCTGTTGCTGGTCTTCACCGTCCCCCTGCAGCCTATTCACAGGTACAACAGGATCTGGGACCCGGGCTTGCCGAGAGGAGGAACATCTCATGGCTCTCGTCCTCGGCAGAGTCTGATTCTGGAAAGGCACACGTCCGGCTCCTTGTCCCACACGGAAGGTGGCAGCCCTGAAAGCTGTTGCTGGTCTTCACTGTCCCCCTGCAGCCTATTCACAGGTACAACAGGATCTGGGACCCGGGCTTGCCGAGAGGAGGAACATCTCATGGCTCTCGTCCTCGGCAGAGTCTGATTATGGAAAGGCACACGTCCGGCTCCTTGTCCCACACGGAAGTTGGCATTGCGGAAAGATGTTGCTGGTCTTCACCGTCCCCCTGCAGCCTATTCACAGGCACAACAGGATCTGGGACCGGGGCTTGCCCAGAGGAGGAACATCTCATGGCTCTAGTCCTCGGCAGGGCCTGTTTCCGAAAAGGCACACGTCCGGCTCCTTGTCCCACACGGAAGGTGGCAGCCCTCAAAGCTGTTTCTGGTCTTCACCATCTCCCTGCAGCCTATTCACAGGCACAACAGGATTCAGGACCCGGGCATGCCCAGAGGAGGAACATCTCATGGCTCTCGTCGTCGGCAGGGCCTGATTCCGAAAAGGCACACGTCCGGGTCCTTATCCCACAAGGAAGGTGGCAGCCCTGAAAGCTGTTGCTGGTCTTCACCGTCCCCCTGCATCCTGTTCACAGGCACATCAGGATCTGGGACCCGGGCTTGCCCAGAGGAGGAACATCTCATGGCTCTCGTCCTCGGCAGAGCCTGATTCCGGAAAGGCACACGTTCGGCTCCTTGTCCCACACGGAAGGTGGCAGCCCTGAAAGCTGTTGCTGGTCTTCACCGTCCCCCTGCAGCCTATTCACAGGCACAATAGGATTTAGGACCCGGGCATGCCCAGAGGAGGAACATCTCATGGCTCTCTTCCTCGGCAGAGCCCGATTCCGAAAAGGCACACGTCCGGCTGCTTTTCCCACAAGGAAGGTGGCAGCCCTGAAAGCTGTTGCTGGTCTTCACCATCCCCCTGCAGGCTATTCACAGGCACAACAGGATCTGGGGCCCGGGCTTGCCCAGAGGAGTAACATCTCATGGCTCTCGTCCTCGGCAGAGCCTGATTCCGGAAAGGCACATGTCCGGCTCCTTGTCCCACACGGAAGGTGGCAGCCCTGAAAGCTGTTGCTGGTCTTCACCGTCCCCCTGCAGCCTATTCACAGGCACATCAGGATCTGGGACCCGGGCTTGCCCAGAGGAGGAACATCTCATGGCTCTCGTCCTCGGCAGAGCCTGATTCCGGAAAGGCACACGTTCGGCTCCTTGTCCCACACGGAAGGTGGCAGCCCTGAAAGCTGTTGCTGGTCTTCACCGTCCCCCTGCAGCCTATTCACAGGCACAATAGGATTTAGGACCCGGGCATGCCCAGAGGAGGAACATCTCATGGCTCTCTTCCTCGGCAGAGCCCGATTCCGAAAAGGCACACGTCCGGCTGCTTTTACCACAAGGAAGGTGGCAGCCCTGAAAGCTGTTGCTGGTCTTCACCATCCCCCTGCAGCCTATTCACAGGCACAACAGGATCTGGGGCCCGGGCTTGCCCAGAGGAGTAACATCTCATGGCTCTCGTCCTCGGCAGAGCCTGATTCCGGAAAGGCACATGTCCGGCTCCTTGTCCCACACGGAAGGTGGCAGGTTGGAAAGATGTTGCTGGTCTTCACCGTCTCCCTGCAGCCTATTCACAGGCACAACAGGATCTGGGACCCGGGCTTGCCCAGAGGAGGAACATCTCATGGCTCTCGTCCTCGGCAGAGCCTGATTCCGGAAAGGCACATGTCCGGCTCCTTGTCTCACACGGAAGGTGGCAGGCTGGAAAGATGTTGCTGGTCTTCACTGTCCCCCTGCAGCCTATTCACAGGCACAACAGGATCTGGGACCCGCGCTTGCCCAGAGGAGGAACATCTCATGGCTCTCGTCCTTGGCAGGGCCTCTTTCCGAAAAGGCACACGTCTGGCTCCTTGTCCCACACGGAAGGTGGTAGGCCGGAAAGCTGTTGCTGGTCTTCACTGTCCCCCTGCAGCCTATTCAAACGCACAACAGGATTCACGATGCGGGCTTGCCCAGAGGAGGAACATCTCATGGCTCTCGTCCTCGGCAGAGCCTTATTCCGGAAAGGCACACGTTCGGCTCCTTGTCCCACACGGAAGGTGGCAGCCCTGAAAGCTGTTGCTGGTCTTCACCGTCCCCCTGCAGCCTATTCACAGGCACAATAGGATTTAGGACCCGGGCATGCCCAGAGGAGGAACATCTCATGGCTCTCTTCCTCGGCAGAGCCCGATTCCGAAAAGGCACACGTCCGGCTCCTTGTCCCACAAGGAAGGTGGCAGCCCTGAAAGCTGTTGCTGGTCTTCACCATCCCCCTGCAGGCTATTCACAGGCACAACAGGATCTGGGACCCGGGCTTGCCCAGAGGAGTAACATCTCATGGCTCTCGTCCTCGGCAGAGCCTGATTCCGGAAAGGCACATGTCCGGCTCCTTGTCCCACACGGAAGGTGGCAGGTTGGAAAGATGTTGCTGGTCTTCACCGTCTCCCTGCAGCCTATTCACAGGCACAACAGGATCTGGGACCCGGGCTTGCCCAGAGGAGGAACATCTCATGGCTCTCGTCCTCGGCAGGGCCTCTTTCCGAAAAGGCACACGTATGGCTCCTTATACCACACGGAAGGTGGTAGGCCGGAAAGCTGTTGCTGGTCTTCACCGTCCCCCTGCAGCCTATTCACAGGCACAACAGGATCTGGGACCCGGGCTTGCCCAGAGGAGGAACATCTCATGGCTCTCGTCCTCGGCAGGGCCTCTTTCCGAAAAGGCACACGTCCGGCTCCTTGTCCCACACGGAAGGTGGCAGCCCTGAAAGCTGTTGCTGGTCTTCACCGTCCCCCTGCAGCCTATTCACAGGCACAACAGGATCTGGGACCCGGGCTTGCCCAGAGGAGGAACATCTCATGGCTCTCGTCCTCGGCAGAGCCTTTTCCGAAAAGGCACACGTCCGGCCCCTTGTCCCACAAGGAAGGTGGCAGCCCTGAAAGCTGTTGCTGGTCTTCACCGTCCCCCTGCAGCCTATTGACAGGTATAACAGGATCTGGGACCCGGGCTTGCCCAGAGGAGGAACATCTCATGGCTCTCGTCCTCGGCAGAGCCTGATTCCGGAAAGGCACACGTTCGGCTCCTTGTCCCACACGGAAGGTGGCAGCCCTGAAAGATGTTGCTGGTCTTCACCGTCCCCCTGCAGCCTATTCACAGGCACAACAGGATCTGGGACCCGGGCTTGCCCAGAGGAGGAACATCTCATGGCTCTCGTCCTCGGCAGGGCCTCTTTCCGAAAAGGCACACGTCCGGCTCCTTGTCCCACACGGAAGGTGGCAGCCCTGAAAGCTGTTGCTGGTCTTCACCGTCCCCCTGCAGCCTATTCACAGGCACAACAGGATCTGGGACCGGGGCTTGCCCAGAGGAGGAACATCTCATGGCTCTCGTCCTCGGCAGAGCCTGATTCTGGAAAGGCACACGTCCGGCTCCTTGTCCCACACGGAAGGTGGCAGGCTGGAAAGATGTTGCTGGTCTTCACCATCCCCCTGAAGCCTATTCACAGGCACAACAGGATTCGGGACCCGGGCATGCCCAGAGGAGGAACATCTCATGGCTCTCTTCCTCGGCAGAGCCTGATTCCGAAAAGGCACACGTCCGGCTCCTTGTCCCACACGGAAGGTGGCAGCCCTGAAAGCTGTTGCTGGTCTTCACCGTCCCCCTGCAGCCTATTCAAAGGCACAACAGGATTCACAACGCGGGCTTGCCCAGAGGAGGAACATCTCATGGCTCTCGTCCTCGGCAGAGCCTGATTCCAAAAAGGCACTCGTCCGGCTTCTTGTCCCACACGGAAGGTGGCAGCCCTGAAAGCTCTTGCTGGTCTTCACCGTCCCCCTGCAGCCTATTCACAGGCACAACAGGATCTGGGACCCGGGCGTGCCCAGAGGAGGAACATCTCATGGATCTCGTCCTCGGCAGAGCCTGATTCCGAAAAGGCACACGTCCGGCACCTTGTCCCACACGGATGGTGGCAGGCTGGAAAGATGTTGCTGGTCTTCACCGTCCCCCTGCAGCCTATTCAAAGGCACAACAGGATCTGGGACCCGGGCATGCCCAGAGGAGGAACATCTCATGGCTCTCTTCCTCGGCAGGGCCTCTTTCCGAAAAGGCACACGTATGGCTCCTTGTACCACACGGAAGGTGGCAGCCCTGAAAGCTGTTGCTGTTCTTCACCGTCCCCCTGTAGCCTATTCACAGGCACAACAGGATCTGGGACCCGGGCTTGCCCAGAGGAGGAACATCTCATGGCTCTCGTCCTCGGCAGAGCCTGATTCCGGAAAGGCACATGTCCGGCTCCTTGTCTCACACGGAAGGTGGCAGGCTGGAAAGATGTTGCTGGTCTTCACCGTCCCCCTGCAGCCTATTCACAGGCACAACAGGATCTGGGACCCGCGCTTGCCCAGAGGAGGAACATCTCATGGCTCTCGTCCTCGGCAGAGCCTCATTCCGAAAAGGCACACGTCTGGCTCCTTGTCCCACACGGAAGGTGGTAGGCCGGAAAGCTGTTGCTGGTCTTCACTGTCCCCCTGCAGCCTATTCAAAGGCACAACAGGATTCACGACGCGGGCTTGCCCAGAGGAGGAACATCTCATGGCTCTCGTCCTCGGCAGAGCCTTATTCCGGAAAGGCACACGTTCGGCTCCTTGTCCCACACGGAAGGTGGCAGCCCTGAAAGCTGTTGCTGGTCTTCACCGTCCCCCTGCAGCCTATTCACAGGCACAATAGGATTTAGGACCCGGGCATGCCCAGAGGAGTAACATCTCATGGCTCTCTTCCTCGGCAGAGCCCGATTCCGAAAAGGCACACGTCCGGCTCCTTGTCCCACAAGGAAGGTGGCAGCCCTGAAAGCTGTTGCTGGTCTTCACCATCCCCCTGCAGGCTATTCACAGGCACAACAGGATCTAGAACCCGGGCTTGCCCAGAGGAGTAACATCTCATGTCTCTCGTACTCGGCAGAGCCTGATTCCGGAAAGGCACATGTCCGGCTCCTTGTCCCACACGGAAGGTGGCAGGTTGGAAAGATGTTGCTGGTCTTCACCGTCTCCCTGCAGCCTATTCACAGGCACAACAGGATCTGGGACCCGGGCTTGCCCAGAGGAGGAACATCTCATGGCTCTCGTCCTCGGCAGGGCCTCTTTCCGAAAAGGCACACGTCCGGCTCCTTGTCCCACACGGAAGGTGGCAGCCCTGAAAGCTGTTGCTGGTCTTCACCGTCCCCCTGCAGCCTATTGACAGGTATAACAGGATCTGGGACCCGGGCTTGCCCAGAGGAGGAACATCTCATGGCTCTCGTCCTCGGCAGAGCCTGATTCCGGAAAGGCACACGTTCGGCTCCTTGTCCCACACGGAAGGTGGCAGACCTGAAAGCTGTTGAGGTCTTCACCGTCCCCCTGCAGCCTATTCACAGGCACAACAGGATCTGGGACCCGGGCTTGCCCAGAGGAGGAACATCTCATGGCTCTCGTCCTCGGCAGAGCCTGATTCCGAAAAGGCACACGTCCGGCTCCTTGTCCCACACGGAAGGTGGCAGGCCGGAAAGATATTGCTGGTCTTCACCGTCCCCCTGCAGCCTATTCAAAGGCACAACAGCATTCAAGACGCGGGCTTGCCCAGAGGAGGAACATCTCATGGCTCTCGTCCTCGGCAGGGCCTCTTTCCGAAAAGGCACACGTCTGGCTCCTTGTCCCACACGGAAGGTGGCAGGCCGGAAAGCTGTTGCTGGTCTTCACCGTCCCCCTGCAGCCTATTCACAGGCACATCAGGATCTGGGACCCGGGCTTGCCCAGAGGAGGAACATCTCATGGCTCTCGTCCTCGGCAGGGCCTGTTTCCGAAAAGGCACACGTATGGCTCCTTGTACCACACGGAAGGTGGCAGCCCTGAAAGCTGTTGCTGGTCTTCACCGTCAACCTGCAGCCTACTCACAGGCACAACAGGATCTGGGACCCGGGCTTGCCCAGAGGAGGAACATCTCATGGCTCTCGTCCTCTGCAGAGCCTGATTCCGAAAAGGCACACGTCCGGCACCTTGTCCCACACGGAAGGTGGCAGCCCTGAAAGATGTTGCTGGTCTTCACCGTCCCCCTGCAGCCTATTCACAGGCACAACAGGATCTGGGACCCGGGCTTGCCCAGAGGAGGAACATCTCATGGCTCTCGTCCTCGGCAGGGCCTCTTTCCGAAAAGGCACACGTCCGGCTCCTTGTCCCACACGGAAGGTGGCAGCCCTGAAAGCTGTTGCTGGTCTTCACCGTCCCCCTGCAGCCTATTCACAGGCACAACAGGATCTGGGACTGGGGCTTGCCCAGAGGAGGAACATCTCATGGCTCTAGTCCTCGGCAGAGCCTGATTCTGGAAAGGCACACGTCCGGCTTCTTGTCCCACACGGAAGGTGGCAGGCTGGAAAGATGTTGCTGGTCTTCACCATCCCCCTGCAGCCTATTCACAGGCACAACAGGATTCGGGACCCGGGCATGCCCAGAGGAGGAATATCTCATGGCTCTCTTCCTCGGCAGAGCCTGATTCCGAAAAGGCACACGTCTGGCTCCTTGTCCCACACGGAAGGTGGTAGGCCGGAAAGCTGTTGCTGGTCTTCACTGTCCCCTGCAGCCTATTCACAGGCACAACAGGATTCACGACGCGGGCTTGCCCAGAGGAGGAACATCTCATGGCTCTCGTCCTCGGCAGAGCCTTATTCCGGAAAGGCACACGTTCGGCTCCTTGTCCCACACGGAAGGTGGCAGCCCTGAAAGCTGTTGCTGGTCTTCACCGTCCCCCTGCAGCCTATTCACAGGCACAATAGGATTTAGGACCCGGGCATGCCCAGAGGAGGAACATCTCATGGCTCTCTTCCTCGGCAGAGCCCGATTCCGAAAAGGCACACGTCCGGCTCCTTGTCCCACAAGGAAGGTGGCAGCCCTGAAAGCTGTTGCTGGTCTTCACCATCCCCCTGCAGCCTATTCACAGGCACATCAGGATCTGGGACCCGGGCTTGCCCAGAGGAGTAACATCTCATGGCTCTCGTCCTCGGCAGAGCCTGATTCCGTAAAGGCACATATCCGGCTCCTTGTTTCAGACGGAAGGTGGCAGGTTGGAAAGATGTTGCTGGTCTTCACCGTCCCCTGCAGCCTATTCACAGGCACAACAGGATCTGGGACCCGGGCTTGCCCAGAGGAGGAACATCTCATGGCTCTCGTCCTCGGCAGGGCCTCTTTCCGAAAAGGCACACGTATGGCTCCTTATACCACACGGAAGGTGGTAGGCCGGAAAGCTGTTGCTGGTCTTCACCGTCCCCCTGCAGCCTGTTCACAGGCACAACAGGATCTGGGACCCGGGCTTGCCCAGAGGGGGAACATCTCATGGCTCTCGTCCTCGGCAGAGCCCGATTCCGAAAAGGCACACGTCCGGCTCCTTGTCCCACACGGAAGGTGGCAGCCCTGAAAGATGTTGCTGGTCTTCACCGTCCCCCTGCAGCCTATTCACAGGCACAACAGGATCTGGGACCCGGGCTTGCCCAGAGGAGGAACATCTCATGGCTCTCGTCCTCGGCAGGGCCTGTTTCCGAAAAGGCACACGTCCGGCTCCTTGTCCCACACGGAAGTTGGCACCCCTGAAGGATGTTGGTGGTCTTCACCGTCCCCCTGCAGCCTATTCACAGGCACAACAGGATTCACGATGCGGGCTTGCCCAGAGGAGGAACATCTCATGGCTCTCGTCCTCGGCAGGGCCTCTTTCCGAAAAGGCACACGTCTGGCTCCTTGTCCCACACGGAAGGTGGCAGCCCTGAAAGCTGTTGCTGGTCTTCACCATCCCCCTGCAGCCTATTCTCAGGCACAACAGGATTTGGGACCCGGGCATGCCCAGAGGAGGAAAATCTCATGGCTCTCTTCCTCGGCAGAGCCCGATTCCGAAAAGGCACACGTCCGGCTTCTTGTCCCACAAGGAAGGTGGCAGCCCTGAAAGCTGTTGCTGGTCTTCACCGTCCCTCTGCAGCCTATTGACAGGTATGACAGGATCTGGGACCCGGGCTTGCCCAGAGGAGGAACATCTCATGGCTCTCGTCCTCGGCAGAGCCTGATTCCAAAAAGGCACACGTCTGGCTCCTTGTCCCACACGGAAGGTGGCAGGCCGGAAAGATGTTGCTGGTCTTCACCGTCCCCCTGCAGCCTATTCAAAGGCACAACAGCATTCACGACGCGGGCTTGCCCAGAGGAGGAACATCTCATGGCTCTCGTCCTCGGCAGGGCCTCTTTCCGAAAAGGCACACGTCTGGCTCCTTGTCCCACACGGAAGGTGGCAGGCCGGAAAGATGTTGCTGGTCTTCACCGTCCCCCTGCTGCCTATTCACAGGCACATCAGGATCTGGGACCCGGGCTTGCCCAGAGGAGGAACATCTCATGGCTCTCGTCCTCGGCAGGGCCTGTTTCCGAAAAGGCACACGTATGGCTCCTTGTACCACACGGAAGGTGGCAGCCCTGAAAGCTGTTGCTGGTCTTCACCGTCCCCCTGCAGCCTATTCACAGGCACAACAGGATCTGGGACCCGGGCTTGCCCAGAGGAGGAACATCTCATGGCTCTCGTCCTCTGCAGAGCCTGATTCCGAAAAGGCACACATCCTGCACCTTGTCCCACACGGAAGGTGGCAGCCCTGAAAGATGTTGCTGTTCTTCACCGTCCCCCTGCAGCCTATTCACAGGCACAACAGGATCTGGGACCCGCGCTTGCCCAGAGGAGGAACATCTCATGGCTCTCGTCCTCGGCAGGGCCTCTTTCCGAAAAGGCACACGTCCGGCTCCTTGTCCCACACGGAAGGTGGCAGCCCTGAAAGCTGTTGCTGGTCTTCACCGTCCCCCTGCAGCCTATTCACAGGCACAACAGGATCTGGGACCGGGGCTTGCCCAGAGGAGGAACATCTCATGGCTCTCGTCCTCGGCAGAGCCTGATTCTGGAAAGGCACACGTCCGGCTCCTTGTCCCACACGGAAGGTGGCAGGCTGGAAAGATGTTGCTGGTCTTCACCATCCCCCTGCAGCCTATTCACAGGCACAACAGGATTCGGGACCCGGGCATGCCCAGAGGAGGAACATCTCATGGCTCTCTTCCTCGGCAGAGCCTGATTCCGAAAAGGCACACGTCCGGCTCCTTGTCCCACACGGAAGGTGGCAGCCCTGAAAGCTGTTGCTGGTCTTCACCGTCCCCCTGCAGCCTATTCAAAGGCACAACAGGATTCACAACGCGGGCTTGCCCAGAGGAGGAACATCTCATGGCTCTCGTCCTCGGCAGAGCCTGATTCCAAAAAGGCACTCGTCCGGCTTCTTGTCCCACACGGAAGGTGGCAGCCCTGAAAGCTCTTGCTGGTCTTCACCGTCCCCCTGCAGCCTATTCACAGGCACAACAGGATCTGGGACCCGGGCGTGCCCAGAGGAGGAACATCTCATGGCTCTCGTCCTCGGCAGAGCCTGATTCCGAAAAGGCACACGTCCGGCTCCTTGTCCCACACGGAAGGTGGCAGGCTGGAAAGATGTTGCTGGTCTTCACTGTCCCCCTGCAGCCTATTCAAAGGCACAACAGGATTCGGGACTCGGGCATGCCCAGAGGAGGAACATCTCATGGCTCTCGTCCTCGGCAGGGCCTCTTTCCGAAAAGGCACACGTCCGGCTCCTTGTCCCACACGGAAGGTGGCAGCCCTGAAAGCTGTTGCTGGTCTTCACCGTCCCCCTGCAGCCTATTCAAAGGCACAACAGGATTCACGACGCGGGCTTGCCCAGAGGAGGAACATCTCATGGCTCTCGTCCTCGGCAGGGCCTCTTTCCGAAAAGGCACACGTCTGGCTCCTTGTCCCACACGGAAGGTGGCAGGCCGGAAAGCTGTTGCTGGTCTTCACCGTCCCCCTGCAGCCTATTCACAGGCACATCAGGATCTGGGACCCGGGCTTGCCCAGAGGAGGAACATCTCATGGCTCTCGTCCTCGGCAGGGCCTGTTTCCGAAAAGGCACTCGTCCGGCTCCTTGTCACACTCGGAAGGTGGCAGGCCGGAAAGATGTTGCTGGTCTTCACTGTCCCCCTGCAGCCTATTCACAGGCACAACAGGATTCACGACGCGGCTTTCCCAGAGGAGGAACATCTCATGGCTCTCGTCCTCGGCAGAGCCTGATTCCAAAAAGGCACTCGTCCGGCTCTTTGTCCCACACGGAAGGTGGCAGCCCTGAAAGCTCTTGCTGGTCTTCACCGTCCCCCTGCAGCCTATTCACAGGCACAACAGGATCTGGGACCCGGGCGTGCCCAGAGGAGGAACATCTCATGGCTCTCGTCCTCGGCAGAGCCCGATTCCGAAAAGGCACACGTCCGGCTCCTTGTCCCACACGGAAGGTGGCAGGCCGAAAAGCTGTTGTTGGTCTTCACCGTCCCCCTGCAGCCTATTCACAGGCACAACAGGATTCAGGACCCGGGCTTGCCCACAGGAGGAACATCTCATGGCTCTCGTCCTCGGCAGAGCCTGATTCCGAAAAGGCACACGTCCGGCTCCTTGTCCCACACGGAAGGTGGCAGCCCTGAAAGCTGTTGCTGGTCTTCACCGTCCCCCTGCAGCCTATTCACAGGTACAACAGGATCTGGGACCCGGGCTTGCCGAGAGGAGGAACATCTCATGGCTCTCGTCCTCGGCAGAGTCTGATTCTGGAAAGGCACACGTCCGGCTCCTTGTCCCACACGGAAGGTGGCAGGCCGGAAAGCTGTTGCTGGTCTTCACCGTCCCCCTGCAGCCTATTCACAGGCACATCAGGATCTGGGACCCGGGCTTGCCCAGAGGAGGAACATCTCATGGCTCTCGTCCTCGGCAGGGCCTGTTTCCGAAAAGGCACTCGTCCGGCTCCTTGTCACACTCGGAAGGTGGCAGGCCGGAAAGATGTTGCTGGTCTTCACTGTCCCCCTGCAGCCTATTCACAGGCACAACAGGATTCACGACGCGGCTTTCCCAGAGGAGGAACATCTCATGGCTCTCGTCCTCGGCAGAGCCTGATTCCAAAAAGGCACTCGTCCGGCTCTTTGTCCCACACGGAAGGTGGCAGCCCTGAAAGCTCTTGCTGGTCTTCACCGTCCCCCTGCAGCCTATTCACAGGCACAACAGGATCTGGGACCCGGGCGTGCCCAGAGGAGGAACATCTCATGGCTCTCGTCCTCGGCAGAGCCCGATTCCGAAAAGGCACACGTCCGGCTCCTTGTCCCACACGGAAGGTGGCAGGCCGAAAAGCTGTTGTTGGTCTTCACCGTCCCCCTGCAGCCTATTCACAGGCACAACAGGATTCAGGACCCGGGCTTGCCCACAGGAGGAACATCTCATGGCTCTCGTCCTCGGCAGAGCCTGATTCCGAAAAGGCACACGTCCGGCTCCTTGTCCCACACGGAAGGTGGCAGCCCTGAAAGCTGTTGCTGGTCTTCACCGTCCCCCTGCAGCCTATTCACAGGTACAACAGGATATGGGACCCGGGCTTGCCGAGAGGAGGAACATCTCATGGCTCTCGTCCTCGGCAGAGTCTGATTCTGGAAAGGCACACGTCCGGCTCCTTGTCCCACACGGAAGGTGGCAGCCCTGAAAGCTGTTGCTGGTCTTCACTGTCCCCCTGCAGCCTATTCACAGGTACAACAGGATCTGGGACCCGGGCTTGCCGAGAGGAGGAACATCTCATGGCTCTCGTCCTCGGCAGAGTCTGATTATGGAAAGGCACACGTCCGGCTCCTTGTCCCACACGGAAGTTGGCATTGCGGAAAGATGTTGCTGGTCTTCACCGTCCCCCTGCAGCCTATTCACAGGCACAACAGGATCTGGGACCGGGGCTTGCCCAGAGGAGGAACATCTCATGGCTCTAGTCCTCGGCAGGGCCTGTTTCCGAAAAGGCACACGTCCGGCTCCTTGTCCCACACGGAAGGTGGCAGCCCTCAAAGCTGTTTCTGGTCTTCACCATCTCCCTGCAGCCTATTCACAGGCACAACAGGATTCAGGACCCGGGCATGCCCAGAGGAGGAACATCTCATGGCTCTCGTCGTCGGCAGGGCCTGATTCCGAAAAGGCACACGTCCGGGTCCTTATCCCACAAGGAAGGTGGCAGCCCTGAAAGCTGTTGCTGGTCTTCACCGTCCCCCTGCATCCTGTTCACAGGCACATCAGGATCTGGGACCCGGGCTTGCCCAGAGGAGGAACATCTCATGGCTCTCGTCCTCGGCAGAGCCTGATTCCGGAAAGGCACACGTTCGGCTCCTTGTCCCACACGGAAGGTGGCAGCCCTGAAAGCTGTTGCTGGTCTTCACCGTCCCCCTGCAGCCTATTCACAGGCACAATAGGATTTAGGACCCGGGCATGCCCAGAGGAGGAACATCTCATGGCTCTCTTCCTCGGCAGAGCCCGATTCCGAAAAGGCACACGTCCGGCTGCTTTTCCCACAAGGAAGGTGGCAGCCCTGAAAGCTGTTGCTGGTCTTCACCATCCCCCTGCAGGCTATTCACAGGCACAACAGGATCTGGGGCCCGGGCTTGCCCAGAGGAGTAACATCTCATGGCTCTCGTCCTCGGCAGAGCCTGATTCCGGAAAGGCACATGTCCGGCTCCTTGTCCCACACGGAAGGTGGCAGCCCTGAAAGCTGTTGCTGGTCTTCACCGTCCCCCTGCAGCCTATTCACAGGCACATCAGGATCTGGGACCCGGGCTTGCCCAGAGGAGGAACATCTCATGGCTCTCGTCCTCGGCAGAGCCTGATTCCGGAAAGGCACACGTTCGGCTCCTTGTCCCACACGGAAGGTGGCAGCCCTGAAAGCTGTTGCTGGTCTTCACCGTCCCCCTGCAGCCTATTCACAGGCACAATAGGATTTAGGACCCGGGCATGCCCAGAGGAGGAACATCTCATGGCTCTCTTCCTCGGCAGAGCCCGATTCCGAAAAGGCACACGTCCGGCTGCTTTTACCACAAGGAAGGTGGCAGCCCTGAAAGCTGTTGCTGGTCTTCACCATCCCCCTGCAGCCTATTCACAGGCACAACAGGATCTGGGGCCCGGGCTTGCCCAGAGGAGTAACATCTCATGGCTCTCGTCCTCGGCAGAGCCTGATTCCGGAAAGGCACATGTCCGGCTCCTTGTCCCACACGGAAGGTGGCAGGTTGGAAAGATGTTGCTGGTCTTCACCGTCTCCCTGCAGCCTATTCACAGGCACAACAGGATCTGGGACCCGGGCTTGCCCAGAGGAGGAACATCTCATGGCTCTCGTCCTCGGCAGAGCCTGATTCCGGAAAGGCACATGTCCGGCTCCTTGTCTCACACGGAAGGTGGCAGGCTGGAAAGATGTTGCTGGTCTTCACTGTCCCCCTGCAGCCTATTCACAGGCACAACAGGATCTGGGACCCGCGCTTGCCCAGAGGAGGAACATCTCATGGCTCTCGTCCTTGGCAGGGCCTCTTTCCGAAAAGGCACACGTCTGGCTCCTTGTCCCACACGGAAGGTGGTAGGCCGGAAAGCTGTTGCTGGTCTTCACTGTCCCCCTGCAGCCTATTCAAACGCACAACAGGATTCACGATGCGGGCTTGCCCAGAGGAGGAACATCTCATGGCTCTCGTCCTCGGCAGAGCCTTATTCCGGAAAGGCACACGTTCGGCTCCTTGTCCCACACGGAAGGTGGCAGCCCTGAAAGCTGTTGCTGGTCTTCACCGTCCCCCTGCAGCCTATTCACAGGCACAATAGGATTTAGGACCCGGGCATGCCCAGAGGAGGAACATCTCATGGCTCTCTTCCTCGGCAGAGCCCGATTCCGAAAAGGCACACGTCCGGCTCCTTGTCCCACAAGGAAGGTGGCAGCCCTGAAAGCTGTTGCTGGTCTTCACCATCCCCCTGCAGGCTATTCACAGGCACAACAGGATCTGGGACCCGGGCTTGCCCAGAGGAGTAACATCTCATGGCTCTCGTCCTCGGCAGAGCCTGATTCCGGAAAGGCACATGTCCGGCTCCTTGTCCCACACGGAAGGTGGCAGGTTGGAAAGATGTTGCTGGTCTTCACCGTCTCCCTGCAGCCTATTCACAGGCACAACAGGATCTGGGACCCGGGCTTGCCCAGAGGAGGAACATCTCATGGCTCTCGTCCTCGGCAGGGCCTCTTTCCGAAAAGGCACACGTATGGCTCCTTATACCACACGGAAGGTGGTAGGCCGGAAAGCTGTTGCTGGTCTTCACCGTCCCCCTGCAGCCCATTCACAGGCACAACAGGATCTGGGACCCGGGCTTGCCCAGAGGAGGAACATCTCATGGCTCTCGTCCTCGGCAGGGCCTCTTTCCGAAAAGGCACACGTCCGGCTCCTTGTCCCACACGGAAGGTGGCAGCCCTGAAAGCTGTTGCTGGTCTTCACCGTCCCCCTGCAGCCTATTCACAGGCACAACAGGATCTGGGACCCGGGCTTGCCCAGAGGAGGAACATCTCATGGCTCTCGTCCTCGGCAGAGCCTTTTCCGAAAAGGCACACGTCCGGCCCCTTGTCCCACAAGGAAGGTGGCAGCCCTGAAAGCTGTTGCTGGTCTTCACCGTCCCCCTGCAGCCTATTGACAGGTATAACAGGATCTGGGACCCGGGCTTGCCCAGAGGAGGAACATCTCATGGCTCTCGTCCTCGGCAGAGCCTGATTCCGGAAAGGCACACGTTCGGCTCCTTGTCCCACACGGAAGGTGGCAGCCCTGAAAGATGTTGCTGGTCTTCACCGTCCCCCTGCAGCCTATTCACAGGCACAACAGGATCTGGGACCCGGGCTTGCCCAGAGGAGGAACATCTCATGGCTCTCGTCCTCGGCAGGGCCTCTTTCCGAAAAGGCACACGTCCGGCTCCTTGTCCCACACGGAAGGTGGCAGCCCTGAAAGCTGTTGCTGGTCTTCACCGTCCCCCTGCAGCCTATTCACAGGCACAACAGGATCTGGGACCGGGGCTTGCCCAGAGGAGGAACATCTCATGGCTCTCGTCCTCGGCAGAGCCTGATTCTGGAAAGGCACACGTCCGGCTCCTTGTCCCACACGGAAGGTGGCAGGCTGGAAAGATGTTGCTGGTCTTCACCATCCCCCTGAAGCCTATTCACAGGCACAACAGGATTCGGGACCCGGGCATGCCCAGAGGAGGAACATCTCATGGCTCTCTTCCTCGGCAGAGCCTGATTCCGAAAAGGCACACGTCCGGCTCCTTGTCCCACACGGAAGGTGGCAGCCCTGAAAGCTGTTGCTGGTCTTCACCGTCCCCCTGCAGCCTATTCAAAGGCACAACAGGATTCACAACGCGGGCTTGCCCAGAGGAGGAACATCTCATGGCTCTCGTCCTCGGCAGAGCCTGATTCCAAAAAGGCACTCGTCCGGCTTCTTGTCCCACACGGAAGGTGGCAGCCCTGAAAGCTCTTGCTGGTCTTCACCGTCCCCCTGCAGCCTATTCACAGGCACAACAGGATCTGGGACCCGGGCGTGCCCAGAGGAGGAACATCTCATGGATCTCGTCCTCGGCAGAGCCTGATTCCGAAAAGGCACACGTCCGGCACCTTGTCCCACACGGATGGTGGCAGGCTGGAAAGATGTTGCTGGTCTTCACCGTCCCCCTGCAGCCTATTCAAAGGCACAACAGGATCTGGGACCCGGGCATGCCCAGAGGAGGAACATCTCATGGCTCTCTTCCTCGGCAGGGCCTCTTTCCGAAAAGGCACACGTATGGCTCCTTGTACCACACGGAAGGTGGCAGCCCTGAAAGCTGTTGCTGTTCTTCACCGTCCCCCTGTAGCCTATTCACAGGCACAACAGGATCTGGGACCCGGGCTTGCCCAGAGGAGGAACATCTCATGGCTCTCGTCCTCGGCAGAGCCTGATTCCGGAAAGGCACATGTCCGGCTCCTTGTCTCACACGGAAGGTGGCAGGCTGGAAAGATGTTGCTGGTCTTCACCGTCCCCCTGCAGCCTATTCACAGGCACAACAGGATCTGGGACCCGCGCTTGCCCAGAGGAGGAACATCTCATGGCTCTCGTCCTCGGCAGGGCCTCATTCCGAAAAGGCACACGTCTGGCTCCTTGTCCCACACGGAAGGTGGTAGGCCGGAAAGCTGTTGCTGGTCTTCACTGTCCCCCTGCAGCCTATTCAAAGGCACAACAGGATTCACGACGCGGGCTTGCCCAGAGGAGGAACATCTCATGGCTCTCGTCCTCGGCAGAGCCTTATTCCGGAAAGGCACACGTTCGGCTCCTTGTCCCACACGGAAGGTGGCAGCCCTGAAAGCTGTTGCTGGTCTTCACCGTCCCCCTGCAGCCTATTCACAGGCACAATAGGATTTAGGACCCGGGCATGCCCAGAGGAGTAACATCTCATGGCTCTCTTCCTCGGCAGAGCCCGATTCCGAAAAGGCACACGTCCGGCTCCTTGTCCCACAAGGAAGGTGGCAGCCCTGAAAGCTGTTGCTGGTCTTCACCATCCCCCTGCAGGCTATTCACAGGCACAACAGGATCTAGAACCCGGGCTTGCCCAGAGGAGTAACATCTCATGTCTCTCGTACTCGGCAGAGCCTGATTCCGGAAAGGCACATGTCCGGCTCCTTGTCCCACACGGAAGGTGGCAGGTTGGAAAGATGTTGCTGGTCTTCACCGTCTCCCTGCAGCCTATTCACAGGCACAACAGGATCTGGGACCCGGGCTTGCCCAGAGGAGGAACATCTCATGGCTCTCGTCCTCGGCAGGGCCTCTTTCCGAAAAGGCACACGTCCGGCTCCTTGTCCCACACGGAAGGTGGCAGCCCTGAAAGCTGTTGCTGGTCTTCACCGTCCCCCTGCAGCCTATTGACAGGTATAACAGGATCTGGGACCCGGGCTTGCCCAGAGGAGGAACATCTCATGGCTCTCGTCCTCGGCAGAGCCTGATTCCGGAAAGGCACACGTTCGGCTCCTTGTCCCACACGGAAGGTGGCAGACCTGAAAGCTGTTGAGGTCTTCACCGTCCCCCTGCAGCCTATTCACAGGCACAACAGGATTTGGGACCCGGGCTTGCCCAGAGGAGGAACATCTCATGGCTCTCGTCCTCGGCAGTGCCTGATTCCGAAAAGGCACACGTCCGGCTCCTTGTCCCACACGGAAGGTGGCAGGCCGGAAAGATATTGCTGGTCTTCACCGTCCCCCTGCAGCCTATTCAAAGGCACAACAGCATTCAAGACGCGGGCTTGCCCAGAGGAGGAACATCTCATGGCTCTCGTCCTCGGCAGGGCCTCTTTCCGAAAAGGCACACGTCTGGCTCCTTGTCCCACACGGAAGGTGGCAGGCCGGAAAGCTGTTGCTGGTCTTCACCGTCCCCCTGCAGCCTATTCACAGGCACATCAGGATCTGGGACCCGGGCTTGCCCAGAGGAGGAACATCTCATGGCTCTCGTCCTCGGCAGGGCCTGTTTCCGAAAAGGCACGCGTATGGCTCCTTGTACCACACGGAAGGTGGCAGCCCTGAAAGCTGTTGCTGGTCTTCACCGTCAACCTGCAGCCTACTCACAGGCACAACAGGATCTGGGACCCGGGCTTGCCCAGAGGAGGAACATCTCATGGCTCTCGTCCTCTGCAGAGCCTGATTCCAAAAAGGCACACGTCCGGCACCTTGTCCCACACGGAAGGTGGCAGCCCTGAAAGATGTTGCTGGTCTTCACCGTCCCCCTGCAGCCTATTCACAGGCACAACAGGATCTGGGACCCGGGCTTGCCCAGAGGAGGAACATCTCATGGCTCTCGTCCTCGGCAGGGCCTCTTTCCGAAAAGGCACACGTCCGGCTCCTTGTCCCACACGGAAGGGGGCAGCCCTGAAAGCTGTTGCTGGTCTTCACCGTCCCCCTGCAGCCTATTCACAGGCACAACAGGATCTGGGACTGGGGCTTGCCCAGAGGAGGAACATCTCATGGCTCTAGTCCTCGGCAGAGCCTGATTCTGGAAAGGCACACGTCCGGCTTCTTGTCCCACACGGAAGGTGGCAGGCTGGAAAGATGTTGCTGGTCTTCACCATCCCCCTGCAGCCTATTCACAGGCACAACAGGATTCGGGACCCGGGCATGCCCAGAGGAGGAATATCTCATGGCTCTCTTCCTCGGCAGAGCCTGATTCCGAAAAGGCACACGTCTGGCTCCTTGTCCCACACGGAAGGTGGTAGGCCGGAAAGCTGTTGCTGGTCTTCACTGTCCCCTGCAGCCTATTCACAGGCACAACAGGATTCACGACGCGGGCTTGCCCAGAGGAGGAACATCTCATGGCTCTCGTCCTCGGCAGAGCCTTATTCCGGAAAGGCACACGTTCGGCTCCTTGTCCCACACGGAAGGTGGCAGCCCTGAAAGCTGTTGCTGGTCTTCACCGTCCCCCTGCAGCCTATTCACAGGCACAATAGGATTTAGGACCCGGGCATGCCCAGAGGAGGAACATCTCATGGCTCTCTTCCTCGGCAGAGCCCGATTCCGAAAAGGCACACGTCCGGCTCCTTGTCCCACAAGGAAGGTGGCAGCCCTGAAAGCTGTTGCTGGTCTTCACCATCCCCCTGCAGCCTATTCACAGGCACATCAGGATCTGGGACCCGGGCTTGCCCAGAGGAGTAACATCTCATGGCTCTCGTCCTCGGCAGAGCCTGATTCCGTAAAGGCACATATCCGGCTCCTTGTTTCAGACGGAAGGTGGCAGGTTGGAAAGATGTTGCTGGTCTTCACCGTCCCCTGCAGCCTATTCACAGGCACAACAGGATCTGGGACCCGGGCTTGCCCAGAGGAGGAACATCTCATGGCTCTCGTCCTCGGCAGGGCCTCTTTCCGAAAAGGCACACGTATGGCTCCTTATACCACACGGAAGGTGGTAGGCCGGAAAGCTGTTCCTGGTCTTCACCGTCCCCCTGCAGCCCATTCACAGGCACAACAGGATCTGGGACCCGGGCTTGCCCAGAGGAGGAACATCTCATGGCTCTCGTCCTCGGCAGGGCCTCTTTCCGAAAAGGCACACGTCCGGCTCCTTGTCCCACACGGAAGGTGGCAGCCCTGAAAGCTGTTGCTGGTCTTCACCGTCCCCCTGCAGCCCATTCACAGGCACAACAGGATCTGGGACCGGGGCTTGCCCAGAGGAGGAACATCTCATGGTTCTAGTCCTCGGCAGAGCCTGATTCTGGAAAGGCACACATCCGGCTCCTTGTCCCACACGGAAGGTGGCAGGCTGGAAAGATGTTGCTGGTCTTCACCATCCCCCTGCAGCCTATTCACAGGCACAACAGGATTCGGGACCCGGGCATGCCCAGAGGAGGAACATCTCATGGCTCTCGTCCTCGGCAGAGCCTGATTCCAAAAAGGCACTCGTCCCACTTCTTGTCCCACACGGAAGGTGGCAGCCCTGAAAGCTCTTGCTGGTCTTCACCGTCCCCCTGCAGCCTATTCACAGGCACAATAGGATTTAGGACCCGGGCATGCCCAGAGGAGGAACATCTCATGGCTCTCTTCCTCGGCAGAGCCCGATTCCGAAAAGGCACACGTCCGGCTCCTTGTCCCACAAGGAAGGTGGCAGCCCTGAAAGCTGTTGCTGGTCTTCACCATCCCCCTGCAGGCTATTCACAGGCACAACAGGATCTGGGGCCCGGGCTTGCCCAGAGGAGTAACATCTCATGGCTCTCGTCCTCGGCAGAGCCTGATTCCGGAAAGGCACATGTCCGGCTCCTTATCCCACACGGAAGGTGGCAGGTTGGAAAGATGTTGCTGGTCTTCACCGTCTCCCTGCAGCCTATTCACAGGCACAACAGGATCTGGGACCCGGGCTTGCCCAGAGGAGGAACATCTCATGGCTCTCGTCCTCGGCAGGGCCTCTTTCCGAAAAGGCACACGTATGGCTCCTTATACCACACGGAAGGTGGTAGGCCGGAAAGCTGTTGCTGGTCTTCACCGTCCCCCTGCAGCCCATTCACAGGCACAACAGGATCTGGGACCCGGGCTTGCCCAGAGGAGGAACATCTCATGGCTCTCGTCCTCGGCAGGGCCTCTTTCCGAAAAGGCACACGTCCGGCTCCTTGTCCCACACGGAAGGTGGCAGCCCTGAAAGCTGTTGCTGGTCTTCACCGTCCCCCTGCAGCCTATTCACAGGCACAACAGGATCTGGGACCCGGGCTTGCACAGAGGAGGAACATCTCATGGCTCTCGTCCTCGGCAGAGCCTTTTCCGAAAAGGCACACGTCCGGCTCCTTGTCCCACACGGAAGGTGGCAGCCCTGAAAGCTGTTGCTGCTCTTCACCGTCCCCCTGCAGCCTATTGACAGGTAAAACAGGATCTGGGACCCGGGCTTGCCCAGAGGAGGAATATCTCATGGCTCTCGTCCTCGGCAGAGCCTGATTCCGGAAAGGCACACGTCCGGCTCCTTGTCCCACACGGAAGGTGGCAGCCCTGAAAGCTGTTGAGGTCTTCACCGTCCCCCTGCAGCCTATTCACAGGCACAACAGGATTCGGGACCCGGGCATGCCCAGAGGAGGAACATGTCATGGCTCTCTTCCTCGGCAGAGCCTGATTCCGAAAAGGCACACGTCCGGCTCCTTGTCCCACACGGAAGGTGGCAGCCCTGAAAGCTGTTGCTGGTCTTCACCGTCCCCCTGCAGCCTATTCAAAGGCACAACAGGATTCACAACGCGGGCTTGCCCAGAGGAGGAACATCTCATGGCTCTCGTCCTCGGCAGAGCCTGATTCCAAAAAGGCACTCGTCCGGCTCCTTGTCCCACACGGAAGGTGGCAGCCCTGAAAGCTCTTGCTGGTCTTCACCGTCCCCCTGCAGCCTATTCACAGGCACAATAGGATTTAGGACCCGGGCATGCCCAGAGGAGGAACATCTCATGGCTCTCTTCCTCGGCAGAGCCCGATTCCGAAAAGGCACACGTCCGGCTCCTTGTCCCACAAGGAAGGTGGCAGGCTGGAAAGATGTTGCTGGTCTTCACCATCCCCCTGCAGCCTATTCACAGGCACAACAGGATCTGGGACCCGGGCTTGCCCAGAGGAGGAACATCTCATGGCTCTCGTCCTCGGCAGAGCCTTTTCCGAAAAGGCACACGTCCGGCTCCTTGTCCCACACGGAAGGTGGCAGCCCTGAAAGCTGTTGCTGGTCTTCACCGTCCCCCTGCAGCCTATTCACAGGCACAATAGGATTTAGGACCCGGGCATGCCCAGAGGAGGAACATCTCATGGCTCTCTTCCTCGGCAGAGCCCGATTCCGAAAAGGCACACGTCCGGCTCCTTGTCCCACAAGGAAGGTGGCAGCCCTGAAAGCTGTTGCTGGTCTTCACCATCCCCCTGCAGGCTATTCACAGGCACAACAGGATCTGGGGCCCGGGCTTGCCCAGAGGAGTAACATCTCATGGCTCTCGTCCTCGGCAGAGCCTGATTCCGGAAAGGCACATGTCCGGCTCCTTGTCCCACACGGAAGGTGGCAGGTTGGAAAGATGTTGCTGGTCTTCACCGTCTCCCTGCAGCCTATTCACAGGCACAACAGGATCTGGGACCCGGGCTTGCCCAGAGGAGGAACATCTCATGGCTCTCGTCCTCGGCAGGGCCTCTTTCCGAAAAGGCACACGTATGGCTCCTTATACCACACGGAAGGTGGTAGGCCGGAAAGCTGTTGCTGGTCTTCACCGTCCCCCTGGAGCCTATTCACAGGCACAACAGGATCTGGGACCCGCGCTTGCCCAGAGGAGGAACATCTCATGGCTCTCGTCCTCGGCAGAGCCTGATTCCGGAAAGGCACATGTCCGGCTCCTTGTCCCACACGGAAGGTGGCAGGCTGGAAAGATGTTGCTGGTCTTCACCGTCCCCCTGCAGCCTATTCAAAGGCACAACAGGATTTGGGACCCGGGCATGCCCAGAGGAGGAACATCTCATGGCTCTCTTCCTCGGCAGGGCCTCTTTCCGAAAAGGCACACGTATGGCTCCTTGTACCACACGGAAGGTGGCAGCCCTGAAAGCTGTTGCTGTTCTTCACCGTCCCCCTGTAGCCTATTCACAGGCACAACAGGATCTGGGACCCGGGCTTGCCCAGAGGAGGAACATCTCATGGCTCTCGTCTTCGGCAGAGCCTGATTCCGGAAAGGCACACGTCTGGCTCCTTGTCCCACACGGAAGGTGGTAGGCCGGAAAGCTGTTGCTGGTCTTCACTGTCCCCCTGCAGCCTATTCAAAGGCACAACAGGATTCACGACGCGGGCTTGCCCAGAGGAGGAACATCTCATGGCTCTCGTCCTCAGCAGAGCCTTATTCCGGAAAGGCACACGTTCGGCTCCTTGTCCCACACGGAAGGTGGCAGCCCTGAAAGCTGTTGCTGGTCTTCACCGTCCCCCTGCAGCCTATTCACAGGCACAATAGGATTTAGGACCCGGGCATGCCCAGAGGAGGAACATCTCATGGCTCTCTTCCTCGGCAGAGCCCGATTCCGAAAAGGCACACGTCCGGCTCCTTGTCCCACAAGGAAGGTGGCAGCCCTGAAAGCTGTTGCTGGTCTTCACCATCCCCCTGCAGCCTATTCACAGGCACATCAGGATCTGGGACCCGGGCTTGCCCAGAGGAGTAACATCTCATGGCTCTCGTCCTCGGCAGAGCCTGATTCCGGAAAGGCACATGTCCGGCTCCTTGTTTCAGACGGAAGGTGGCAGGTTGGAAAGATGTTGCTGGTCTTCACCGTCCCCTGCAGCCTATTCACAGGCACAATAGAATTTAGGACCCGGGCATGCCCAGAGGAGGAACATCTCATGGCTCTCTTCCTCGGCAGAGCCCGATTCCGAAAAGGCACACGTCCGGCTCCTTGTCCCACAAGGAAGGTGGCAGGCTGGAAAGATGTTGCTGGTCTTCACCATCCCCCTGCAGCCTATTCACAGGCACAACAGGATCTGGGACCCGGGCTTGCCCAGAGGAGGAACATCTCATGGCTCTCGTCCTCGGCAGAGCCTTTTCCGAAAAGGCACACGTCCGGCTCCTTGTCCCACACGGAAGGTGGCAGCCCTGAAAGCTGTTGCTGGTCTTCACCGTCCCCCTGCAGCCTATTCACAGGCACAATAGGATTTAGGACCCGGGCATGCCCAGAGGAGGAACATCTCATGGCTCTCTTCCTCGGCAGAGCCCGATTCCGAAAAGGCACACGTCCGGCTCCTTGTCCCACACGGAAGGTGGCAGCCCTGAAAGCTGTTGCTGGTCTTCACCATCCCCCTGCAGGCTATTCACAGGCACAACAGGATCTGGGGCCCGGGCTTGCCCAGAGGAGTAACATCTCATGGCTCTCGTCCTCGGCAGAGCCTGATTCCGGAAAGGCACATGTCCGGCTCCTTGTCCCACACGGAAGGTGGCAGGTTGGAAAGATGTTGCTGGTCTTCACCGTCTCCCTGCAGCCTATTCACAGGCACAACAGGATCTGGGACCCGGGCTTGCCCAGAGGAGGAACATCTCATGGCTCTCGTCCTCGGCAGGGCCTCTTTCCGAAAAGGCACACGTATGGCTCCTTATACCACACGGAAGGTGGTAGGCCGGAAAGCTGTTGCTGGTCTTCACCGTCCCCCTGGAGCCTATTCACAGGCACAACAGGATCTGGGACCCGCGCTTGCCCAGAGGAGTAACATCTCATGGCTCTCGTCCTCGGCAGAGCCTGATTCCGGAAAGGCACATGTCGGGCTCCTTGTCCCACACGGAAGGTGGCAGGCTGGAAAGATGTTGCTGGTCTTCACCGTCCCCCTGCAGCCTATTCAAAGGCACAACAGGATTCACGATGCGGGCTTGCCCAGAGGAGGAACATCTCATGGCTCTCGTCCTCGGCAGAGCCTTATTCCGGAAAGGCACACGTTCGGCTCCTTGTCCCACACGGAAGGTGGCAGCCCTGAAAGCTGTTGCTGGTCTTCACCGTCCCCCTGCAGCCTATTCACAGGCACAACAGGATCTGGGACCCGGGCTTGCCCAGAGGAGGAACATCTCATGGCTCTCGTCCTCGGCAGAGCCTTTTCCGAAAAGGCACACGTCCGGCTCCTTGTCCCACACGGAAGGTGGCAGCCCTGAAAGCTGTTGCTGGTCTTCACCGTCCCCCTGCAGCCTATTGACAGGTATAACAGGATCTGGGACCCGGGCTTGCCCAGAGGAGGAACATCTCATGGCTCTCGTCCTCGGCAGAGCCTGATTCCGGAAAGGCACACGTTCGGCTCCTTGTCCCACACGGAAGGTGGCAGCCCTGAAAGCTGTTGCTGGTCTTCACCGTCCCCCTGCAGCCTATTCACAGGTACAATAGGATTTAGGACCCGGGCATGCCCAGAGGAGGAACATCTCATGGCTCTCTTCCTCGGCAGAGCCCGATTCCGAAAAGGCACACGTATGGCTCCTTGTCCCACAAGGAAGGTGGCAGCCCTGAAAGCTGTTGCTGGTCTTTACCGTCCCCTGTAGCCTATTCACAGGCACAACAGGATCTGGGACCCGGGCTTGCCCAGAGGAGGAACATCTCATGGCTCTCGTCCTCAGAAGGGCCTCTTTCCGAAAAGGCAAACGTATGGCTCCTTGTCCCACACGGAAGGTGGCAGCCCTGAAAGCTGTTGAGGTCTTCACCGTCCCCCTGCAGCCTATTCACAGGCACAACAGGATCTGGGACCCGGGCTTGCCCAGAGGAGGAACATCTCATGGCTCTCGTCCTCGGCAGAGCCTGATTCCGAAAAGGCACACGTCCGGCTCCTTGTCCCACACGGAAGGTGGCAGGCCGGAAAGCTGTTGCTGGTCTTCACCGTCCCCCTGCAGCCTATTCACAGGCACATCAGGATCTGGGACCCGGGCTTGCCCAGAGGAGGAACATCTCATGGCTCTCGTCCTCAGCAGGGCCTGTTTCCGAAAAGGCACACGTATGGCTCCTTGTACCACACGGAAGGTGGCAGCCCTGAAAGCTGTTGCTGGTCTTCACCGTCCCCCTGCAGCCTATTCACAGGCACAACAGGATCTGGGACCCGGGCTTGCCCAGAGGAGGAACATCTCATGTCTCTCGTCCTCTGCAGAGCCTGATTCCGAAAAGGCACACGTCCGGCACCTTGTCCCACACGGAAGGTGGCAGCCCTGAAAGATGTTGCTGGTCTTCACCGTCCCCCTGCAGCCTATTCACAGGCACACCAGGATCTGGGACCCGCGCTTGCCCAGAGGAGGAACATCTCATGGCTCTCGTCCTCGGCAGGGCCTCTTTCCGAAAAGGCACACGTCCGGCTCCTTGTCCCACACGGAAGGTGGCAGCCCTGAAAGCTGTTGAGGGTCTTCACCGTCCCCCTGCAGCCTATTCACAGGCACAACAGGATCTGGGACCGGGGCTTGCCCAGAGGAGGAACATCTCATGGCTCTCGTCCTCGGCAGAGCCTGATTCTGGAAAGGCACACGTCCGGCTCCTTGTCCCACACGGAAGGTGGCAGGCTGGAAAGATGTTGCTGGTCTTCACCATCCCCCTGCAGCCTATTCACAGGCACAACAGGATTCACGACGCGGGCTTGCCCAGAGGAGGAACATCTCATGGCTCTCGTCCTCGGCAGAGCCTTATTCCGGAAAGGCACACGTTCGGCTCCTTGTCCCACACGGAAGGTGGCAGCCCTGAAAGCTGTTGCTGGTCTTCACCATCCCCCTGCAGCCTATTCACAGGCACATCAGGATCTGGGACCCGGGCTTGCCCAGAGGAGGAACATCTCATGGCTCTCGTCCTCGGCAGAGCCTGATTCCGGAAAGGCACTTGTCCGGCTCCTTGTTTCAGACGGAAGGTGGCAGGTTGGAAAGATGTTGCTGGTCTTCACCGTCCCCTGCAGCCTATTCACAGGCACAACAGGATCTGGGACCCGGGCTTGCCCAGAGGAGGAACATCTCATGGCTCTCGTCCTCGGCAGGGCCTCTTTCCGAAAACGCACACGTATGGCTCCTTATACCACACGGAAGGTGGTAGGCCGGAAAGCTGTTGCTGGTCTTCACCGTCCCCCTGCAGCCCATTCACAGGCACAACAGGATCTGGGACCCGGGCTTGCCCAGAGGAGGAACATCTCATGGCTCTCGTCCTCGGCAGAGCCTTTTCCGAAAAGGCACACGTCCGGCTCCTTGTCCCACACGGAAGGTGGCAGGCTGGAAAGATGTTGCTGGTCTTCACCGTCCCCCTGCAGCCTATTCAAAGGCACAACAGGATTCGGGACCCGGGCATGCCCAGAGGAGGAACATCTCATGGCTCTCGTCCTCAGCAGAGCCTTATTCCGGAAAGGCACACGTTCGGCTCCTTGTCCCACACGGAAGGTGGCAGCCCTGAAAGCTGTTGCTGGTCTTCACCGTCCCCCTGCAGCCTATTCACAGGCACAATAGGATTTAGGACCCGGGCATGCCCAGAGGAGGAACATCTCATGGCTCTCTTCCTCGGCAGAGCCCGATTCCGAAAAGGCACACGTCCGGCTCCTTGTCCCACAAGGAAGGTGGCAGCCCTGAAAGCTGTTGCTGGTCTTCACCATCCCCCTGCAGCCTATTCACAGGCACATCAGGATCTGGGACCCGGGCTTGCCCAGAGGAGTAACATCTCATGGCTCTCGTCCTCGGCAGAGCCTGATTCCGGAAAGGCACATGTCCGGCTCCTTGTTTCAGACGGAAGGTGGCAGGTTGGAAAGATGTTGCTGGTCTTCACCGTCCCCTGCAGCCTATTCACAGGCACAATAGAATTTAGGACCCGGGCATGCCCAGAGGAGGAACATCTCATGGCTCTCTTCCTCGGCAGAGCCCGATTCCGAAAAGGCACACGTCCGGCTCCTTGTCCCACAAGGAAGGTGGCAGGCTGGAAAGATGTTGCTGGTCTTCACCATCCCCCTGCAGCCTATTCACAGGCACAACAGGATCTGGGACCCGGGCTTGCCCAGAGGAGGAACATCTCATGGCTCTCGTCCTCGGCAGAGCCTTTTCCGAAAAGGCACACGTCCGGCTCCTTGTCCCACACGGAAGGTGGCAGCCCTGAAAGCTGTTGCTGGTCTTCACCGTCCCCCTGCAGCCTATTCACAGGCACAATAGGATTTAGGACCCGGGCATGCCCAGAGGAGGAACATCTCATGGCTCTCTTCCTCGGCAGAGCCCGATTCCGAAAAGGCACACGTCCGGCTCCTTGTCCCACACGGAAGGTGGCAGCCCTGAAAGCTGTTGCTGGTCTTCACCATCCCCCTGCAGGCTATTCACAGGCACAACAGGATCTGGGGCCCGGGCTTGCCCAGAGGAGTAACATCTCATGGCTCTCGTCCTCGGCAGAGCCTGATTCCGGAAAGGCACATGTCCGGCTCCTTGTCCCACACGGAAGGTGGCAGGTTGGAAAGATGTTGCTGGTCTTCACCGTCTCCCTGCAGCCTATTCACAGGCACAACAGGATCTGGGACCCGGGCTTGCCCAGAGGAGGAACATCTCATGGCTCTCGTCCTCGGCAGGGCCTCTTTCCGAAAAGGCACACGTATGGCTCCTTATACCACACGGAAGGTGGTAGGCCGGAAAGCTGTTGCTGGTCTTCACCGTCCCCCTGGAGCCTATTCACAGGCACAACAGGATCTGGGACCCGCGCTTGCCCAGAGGAGTAACATCTCATGGCTCTCGTCCTCGGCAGAGCCTGATTCCGGAAAGGCACATGTCGGGCTCCTTGTCCCACACGGAAGGTGGCAGGCTGGAAAGATGTTGCTGGTCTTCACCGTCCCCCTGCAGCCTATTCAAAGGCACAACAGGATTCACGATGCGGGCTTGCCCAGAGGAGGAACATCTCATGGCTCTCGTCCTCGGCAGAGCCTTATTCCGGAAAGGCACACGTTCGGCTCCTTGTCCCACACGGAAGGTGGCAGCCCTGAAAGCTGTTGCTGGTCTTCACCGTCCCCCTGCAGCCTATTCACAGGCACAACAGGATCTGGGACCCGGGCTTGCCCAGAGGAGGAACATCTCATGGCTCTCGTCCTCGGCAGAGCCTTTTCCGAAAAGGCACACGTCCGGCTCCTTGTCCCACACGGAAGGTGGCAGCCCTGAAAGCTGTTGCTGGTCTTCACCGTCCCCCTGCAGCCTATTGACAGGTATAACAGGATCTGGGACCCGGGCTTGCCCAGAGGAGGAACATCTCATGGCTCTCGTCCTCGGCAGAGCCTGATTCCGGAAAGGCACACGTTCGGCTCCTTGTCCCACACGGAAGGTGGCAGCCCTGAAAGCTGTTGCTGGTCTTCACCGTCCCCCTGCAGCCTATTCACAGGTACAATAGGATTTAGGACCCGGGCATGCCCAGAGGAGGAACATCTCATGGCTCTCTTCCTCGGCAGAGCCCGATTCCGAAAAGGCACACGTATGGCTCCTTGTCCCACAAGGAAGGTGGCAGCCCTGAAAGCTGTTGCTGGTCTTTACCGTCCCCTGTAGCCTATTCACAGGCACAACAGGATCTGGGACCCGGGCTTGCCCAGAGGAGGAACATCTCATGGCTCTCGTCCTCAGAAGGGCCTCTTTCCGAAAAGGCAAACGTATGGCTCCTTGTCCCACACGGAAGGTGGCAGCCCTGAAAGCTGTTGAGGTCTTCACCGTCCCCCTGCAGCCTATTCACAGGCACAACAGGATCTGGGACCCGGGCTTGCCCAGAGGAGGAACATCTCATGGCTCTCGTCCTCGGCAGAGCCTGATTCCGAAAAGGCACACGTCCGGCTCCTTGTCCCACACGGAAGGTGGCAGGCCGGAAAGCTGTTGCTGGTCTTCACCGTCCCCCTGCAGCCTATTCACAGGCACATCAGGATCTGGGACCCGGGCTTGCCCAGAGGAGGAACATCTCATGGCTCTCGTCCTCAGCAGGGCCTGTTTCCGAAAAGGCACACGTATGGCTCCTTGTACCACACGGAAGGTGGCAGCCCTGAAAGCTGTTGCTGGTCTTCACCGTCCCCCTGCAGCCTATTCACAGGCACAACAGGATCTGGGACCCGGGCTTGCCCAGAGGAGGAACATCTCATGTCTCTCGTCCTCTGCAGAGCCTGATTCCGAAAAGGCACACGTCCGGCACCTTGTCCCACACGGAAGGTGGCAGCCCTGAAAGATGTTGCTGGTCTTCACCGTCCCCCTGCAGCCTATTCACAGGCACACCAGGATCTGGGACCCGCGCTTGCCCAGAGGAGGAACATCTCATGGCTCTCGTCCTCGGCAGGGCCTCTTTCCGAAAAGGCACACGTCCGGCTCCTTGTCCCACACGGAAGGTGGCAGCCCTGAAAGCTGTTGAGGGTCTTCACCGTCCCCCTGCAGCCTATTCACAGGCACAACAGGATCTGGGACCGGGGCTTGCCCAGAGGAGGAACATCTCATGGCTCTCGTCCTCGGCAGAGCCTGATTCTGGAAAGGCACACGTCCGGCTCCTTGTCCCACACGGAAGGTGGCAGGCTGGAAAGATGTTGCTGGTCTTCACCATCCCCCTGCAGCCTATTCACAGGCACAACAGGATTCACGACGCGGGCTTGCCCAGAGGAGGAACATCTCATGGCTCTCGTCCTCGGCAGAGCCTTATTCCGGAAAGGCACACGTTCGGCTCCTTGTCCCACACGGAAGGTGGCAGCCCTGAAAGCTGTTGCTGGTCTTCACCATCCCCCTGCAGCCTATTCACAGGCACATCAGGATCTGGGACCCGGGCTTGCCCAGAGGAGGAACATCTCATGGCTCTCGTCCTCGGCAGAGCCTGATTCCGGAAAGGCACTTGTCCGGCTCCTTGTTTCAGACGGAAGGTGGCAGGTTGGAAAGATGTTGCTGGTCTTCACCGTCCCCTGCAGCCTATTCACAGGCACAACAGGATCTGGGACCCGGGCTTGCCCAGAGGAGGAACATCTCATGGCTCTCGTCCTCGGCAGGGCCTCTTTCCGAAAACGCACACGTATGGCTCCTTATACCACACGGAAGGTGGTAGGCCGGAAAGCTGTTGCTGGTCTTCACCGTCCCCCTGCAGCCCATTCACAGGCACAACAGGATCTGGGACCCGGGCTTGCCCAGAGGAGGAACATCTCATGGCTCTCGTCCTCGGCAGAGCCTTTTCCGAAAAGGCACACGTCCGGCTCCTTGTCCCACACGGAAGGTGGCAGGCTGGAAAGATGTTGCTGGTCTTCACCGTCCCCCTGCAGCCTATTCAAAGGCACAACAGGATTCGGGACCCGGGCATGCCCAGAGGAGGAACATCTCATGGCTCTCTTCCTCGGCAGAGCTTGATTCCGAAAAGGCACACGTCCGGCTCCTTGTCCCACACGGAAGGTGGCAGCCCTGAAAGCTGTTGCTGGTCTTCACCGTCCCCCTGCAGCCTATTCACAGGCACAACAGGATCTGGGACCCGGGCTTGCCCAAATGAGGAACATCTCATGGCTCTCGTCCTCGGCAGAGCCTCTTTCCGAAAAGGCATACGTCCGGCTCCTTGTCCCACACGGAATGTGGCAGCCCTGAAAGATGTTGCTGGTCTTCACCGTCCCCCTGCAGCCTATTCACAGGCACAACAGGATCTGGGACCCGGGCTTGCCCAGAGGAGGAACATCTCATGGCTCTCGTCCTCGGCAGAGTCTGATTCTGGAAAGGCACAAGTCCGGCTCCTTGTCCCACACGGAACGTGTCAGGCCGGAAAGATGTTGCTGGTCTTCACCGTCCCCCTGCAGCCTATTCAAAGGCAGAACAGGATTCGGGACCCGGGCATGCCCAGTAGAGGAACATCTCATGGCTCTCTTCCTCGGCAGAGCCTGATTCCGAAAAGGCACACGTCTGGCTCCTTGTCCCACACGGAAGGTGGCAGCCCTGAAAGCTGTTGCTGGTCTTCACCGTCCCCCTGCAGCCTATTCACAGGCACAACAGGATCTGGGGCCCGGGCTTGCCCAGAGGAGGAACATCTCATGGCTCTCGTCCTCGGCAGGGCCTGATTCCGAAAAGGCACACGTCCGGCTCCTTGTCCCACACGGAAGTTGGCACACCTGAAGGATGTTGCTGGTCTTCACCGTCCCCCTGCAGCCTATTCACAGGCACAACAGGATTCACGATGCGGGCTTGCCCAGAGGAGGAACATCTCATGGCTCTCGTCCTCGGCAGGGCCTGTTTCCGAAAAGGCACACGTCCGGCTCCTTGTCCCACACGGAAGGTGGCAGGCCGGAAAGATGTTGCTGGTCTTCACTGTCCCCCTGCAGCCTATTCAAAGGCACAACAGGATTCACGACGCGGGCTTGCCCAGAGGAGGAACATCTCATGGCTCTAGTCCTCGGCAGAGCCTGATCCTGGAAAGGCACACGTCCGGCTCCTTGTCCCACAAGGAAGGTGGCAGGCTGGAAAGCTGTTGCTGGTCTTCACCGTCCCCCTGCAGCCTATTCAAAGGCACAACAGGATTTAGGACCCGGGCATGCCCAGAGGAGGAACATCTCATGGCTCTCTTCCTCGGCAGAGCCTGAATCCGAAAAGGCACACGTCCGGCTCCTTGTCCCACACGGAAGGTGGCAGCCCTGAAAGCTGTTGCTGGTCTTCACCGTCCCCCTGCAGCCTATTCACAGGCACAACAGGATCTGGGACCCGGGCTTGCCCAGAGGAGGAACATCTCATGGCTCTCGTCCTCGGCAGAGCCTGATTCCGGAAAGGCACACGTTCGGCTCCTTGTCTCACACGGAAGGCGGCAGGCTGGAAAGATGTTGCTGGTCTTCACCGTCCCCCTGCAGCCTATTCACAGGCACAATAGGATCTGGGACCCGGGCTTGCCCAGAGGAGGAACATCTCATGGCTCTCGTCCTCGGCAGGACCTCTTTCCGAAAAGGCACACGTCCGGCTCCTTGTCCCACATGGAAGGTGGCAGCCCTGAAAGCTGTTGCTGGTCTTCACCGTCCCCCTGCAGCCTATTCACAGGCACAACAGGATCTGGGACCCGGGCTTGCCCAGAGGAGGAACATCTCATGGCTCTCGTCCTCGGCAGAGCCTTTTCCGAAAAGGCACACGTCCGGCTCCTTGTCCCACACGGAAGGTGGCAGCCCTGAAAGATGTTGCTGGTCTTCACCGTCCCCCTGCAGCCTATTGACAGGTATAACAGGATCTGGGACCCGGGCTTGCCCAGAGGAGGAACATCTCATGGCTCTCGTCCTCGGCAGAGCCTGACTCCGGAAAGGCACACGTTCGGCTCCTTGTCCCACACGGAAGGTGGCAGCCCTGAAAGCTGTTGCTGGTCTTCACCGTCCCCCTGCAGCCTATTCACAGGCACAATAGGATTTAGGACCCGGGCATGCCCAGAGGAGGAACATCTCATGGCTCTCTTCCTCGGCAGAGCCCGATTCCGAAAAGGCACACGTCCGGCTCCTTGTCCCACAAGGAAGGTGGCAGCCCTGAAAGCTGTTGCTGGTCTTCACCGTCCCCCTGCAGCCTATTCACAGGCACAACAGGATCTGGGACCCGGGCTTGCCCAGAGGAGGAACATCTCATGGCTCTCGTCCTCGGCAGAGCCTGATTCTGGAAAGGCACACGTCCGGCTCCTTGTCCCACACGGAAGGTGGCAGCCCTGAAAGCTGTTGCTGGTCTTCACCGTCCCCCTGCAGCCTATTCAAAGGCACAAGAGCATTCACGACGTGGGCTTGCGCAGAGGAGGAACATCTCATGGCTCTCGTCCTCGGCAGGGCCTCTTTCCGAAAAGGCACACGTCTGGCTCCTTGTCCCACACGGAAGGTGGTAGGCCGGAAAGCTGTTGCTGGTCTTCACCGTCCCCCTGCAGCCTATTCACAGGCACATCAGGATCTGGGACCCGGGCTTGCCCAGAGGAGGAACATCTCATGGCTCTCGTCCTCAGCAGGGCCTGTTTCCGAAAAGGCACACGTATGGCTCCTTGTACCACACGGAAGGTGGCAGCCCTGAAAGCTGTTGCTGGTCTTCACCGTCCCCCTGCAGCCTATTCACAGGCACAACAGGATCTGGGACCCGGGCTTGCCCAGAGGAGGAACATCTCATGGCTCTCGTCCTCGGCAGGGCCTCTTTCCGAAAAGGCACACGTCCGGCTCCTTGTCCCACACGGAAGGTGGCAGCCCTGAAAGCTGTTGCTGGTCTTCACCGTCGCCCTGCAGCCTATTCAAAGGCACAACAGGATTCGGGACCCGGGCATGCCCAGAGGAGGAACATCTCATGGCTCTCTTCCTCGGCAGAGCCTGAATCCGAAAAGGCACACGTCCGGCTCCTTGTCCCACACGGAAGGTGGCAGGCCGGAAAGATGTTGCTCGTCTTCACTGTCCCCCTGCAGCCTATTCAAAGGCACAACAGGATTCACGACCCGGGCTTGCCCAGAGGAGGAACATCTCATGGCTCTCGTCCTCGGCAGAGCCTGACTCCGGAAAGGCACACGTTCGGCTCCTTGTCCCACACGGAAGGTGGCAGCCCTGAAAGCTGTTGCTGGTCTTCACCGTCCCCCTGCAGCCTATTCACAGGCACAATAGGATTTAGGACCCGGGCATGCCCAGAGGAGGAACATCTCATGGCTCTCTTCCTCGGCAGAGCCCGATTCCGAAAAGGCACACGTCCGGCTCCTTGTCCCACAAGGAAGGTGGCAGGCCTGAAAGCTGTTGCTGGTCTTCACCGTCCCCCTGCAGCCTATTCACAGGCACAACAGGATCTGGGACCCGGGCTTGCCCAGAGGAGGAACATCTCATGGCTCTCGTCCTCGGCAGAGCCTGATTCCGAAAAGGCACACGTCCGGCTCCTTGTCCCACACGGAAGGTGGCAGGCCGGAAAGATGTTGCTGGTCTTCACCGTCCCCCTGCAGCCTATTCACAGGCACAACAGGATCTGGGACCCGGGCTTGCCCAGAGGAGGAACATCTCATGGCTCTCGTCCTCGGCAGAGCCTGATTCCGAAAAGGCACACGTCCGGCTCCTTGTCCCACACGGAAGGTGGCAGCCCTGAAAGCTGTTGCTGGTCTTCACCGTCCCCCTGCAGCCTATTCACAGGCACAACAGGATCTGGGACCGGGGCTTGCCCAGAGGAGGAACATCTCATGGCTCTAGTCCTCGTCAGAGCCTAATTCTGTAAAGGCACACGTCCGGCTCCTTGTCCCACACGGAAGGTGGCAGCCCTGAAAGCTGTTGCTGGTCTTCACCGTCCCCCTGCAGCCTATTCACAGGCACAACAGGATCTGGGACCCGCGCTTGCCCAGAGGAGGAACATCTCATGGCTCTCGTCCTTGGCAGGGCCTCTTTCCGAAAAGGCACACGTCTGGCTCCTTGTCCCACACGGAAGGTGGTAGGCCGGAAAGCTGTTGCTGGTCTTCACTGTCCCCCTGCAGCCTATTCAAAGGCACAACAGGATTCACGATGCGGGCTTGCCCAGAGGAGGAACATCTCATGGCTCTCGTCCTCGGCAGAGCCTTATTCCGGAAAGGCACACGTTCGGCTCCTTGTCCCACACGGACGGTGGCAGCCCTGAAAGCTGTTGCTGGTCTTCACCGTCCCCCTGCAGCCTATTCAAAGGCACAAGAGCATTCACGACGCGGGCTTTCGCAGAGGAGGAACATCTCATGGCTCTCGTCCTCGGCAGGGCCTCTTTCCGAAAACGCACACGTCTGGCTCCTTGTCCCACACGGAAGGTGGTAGGCCGGAAAGCTGTTGCTGGTCTTCACCGTCCCCCTGCAGCCTATTCACAGGCACAACAGGATCTGGGACCCGGGCTTGCCCAGAGGAGGAACATCTCATGGCTCTCGTCCTCAGCAGGGCCTGTTTCCGAAAAGGCACACGTATGGCTCCTTGTCCCACACGGAAGGTGGCAGCCCTGAAAGCTGTTGCTGGTCTTCACCGTCCCCCTGCAGCTTATTCACAGGCACAACAGGATCTGGGACCCGGGCTTGCCCAGAGGAGGAACATCTCATGGCTCTCGTCCTCGGCAGGGCCTCTTTCCGAAAAGGCACACGTCCGGCTCCTTGTCCCACACGGAAGGTGGCAGCCCTGAAAGCTGTTGCTGGTCTTCACCGTCCCCCTGCAGCCTATTCACAGGCACAACAGGATCTGGGACTGGGGCTTGCCCAGAGGAGGAACATGTCATGGCTCTAGTCCTCGGCAGAGCCTGATTCTGGAAAGGCACACGTCCGGCTCCTTGTCCCACACGGAAGGTGGCAGGCTGGAAAGATGTTGCTGGTCTTCACCGTCCCCCTGCAGCCTATTCAAAGGCACAACAGGATTCGGGACCCGGGCATGCCCAGAGGAGGAACATCTCATGGCTCTCGTCCTCGGCAGAGTCTGAATCCGAAAAGGCACACGTCCGGCTCCTTGTCCCACACGGAAGGTGGCAGCCCTGAAAGCTGTTGCTGGTCTTCACCGTCCCCCTGCAGCCTATTCACAGGCACAACAGGATCTGGGACCCGGGCTTGCCCAGAGGAGGAACATCTCATGGCTCTCGTCCTCGGCAGAGCCTGATTCCAAAAAGGCACTCGTCCGGCTTCTTGTCCCACAAGGAAGGTGGCAGCCCTGAAAGCTCTTGCTGGTCTTCACCGTCCCCCTGCAGCCTATTCACAGGCACAACAGGATCTGGGGCCCGGGCTTGCCCAGAGGAGGAACATCTCATGGCTCTCGTCCTCGGCAGAGCCTGATTCCGAAAAGGCACACGTCCGGCTCCTTGTCCCACACGGAAGGTGGCAGGCCGGAAAGATGTTGCTCGTCTTCACTGTCCCCCTGCAGCCTATTCAAAGGCACAACAGGATTCACGACGCGGGCTTGCCCAGAGGAGGAACATCTCATGGCTCTAGTCCTCGGCAGAGCCTGATCCTGGAAAGGCACACGTCCGGCTCCTTGTCCCACACGGAAGGTGGCAGGCTGGAAAGCTGTTGCTGGTCTTCACCGTCCCCCTGCAGCCTATTCAAAGGCACAACAGGATTCGGGACCCGGGCATGCCCAGAGGAGGAACATCTCATGGCTCTCTTCCTCGGCAGAGCCTGAATCCGAAAAGGCACACGTCCGGCTCCTTGTCCAACACGGAAGGTGGCAGCCCTGAAAGCTGTTGCTGGTCTTCACCGTCCCCCTGCAGCCTATTCACAGGCACAACAGGATCTGGGACCCGGGCTTGCCCAGAGGAGGAACATCTCATGGCTCTCGTCCTCGGCAGAGCCTGATTCCGGAAAGGCACACGTTCGGCTCCTTGTCTCACACGGAAGGCGGCAGGCTGGAAAGATGTTGCTGGTCTTCACCGTCCCCCTGCAGCCTATTCACAGGCACAACAGGATCTGGGACCCGGGCTTGCCCAGAGGAGGAACATCTCATGGCTCTCGTCCTCGGCAGGGCCTCTTTCCGAAAAGGCACACGTCCGGCTCCTTGTCCCACACGGAAGGTGGCAGCCCTGAAAGCTGTTGCTGGTCTTCACCGTCCCCCTGCAGCCTATTCACAGGCACAACAGGATCTGGGACCCGGGCTTGCCCAGAGGAGGAACATCTCATGGCTCTCGTCCTCGGCAGAGCCTTTTCCGAAAAGGCACACGTCCGGCTCCTTGTCCCACACGGAATGTGGCAGCCCTGAAAGATGTTGCTGGTCTTCACCGTCCCCCTGCAGCCTATTGACAGGTATAACAGGATATGAGACCCGGGCTTGCCCAGAGGAGGAACATCTCATGGCTCTCGTCCTCGGCAGAGCCTGACTCCGGAAAGGCACACGTTCGGCTCCTTGTCCCACACGGAAGGTGGCAGCCCTGAAAGCTGTTGCTGGTCTTCACCGTCCCCCTGCAGCCTATTCACAGGCACAATAGGATTTAGGACCCGGGCATGCCCAGAGGAGGAACATCTCATGGCTCTCTTCCTCGGCAGAGCCCGATTCCGAAAAGGCACACGTCCGGCTCCTTGTCCCACAAGGAAGGTGGCAGCCCTGAAAGCTGTTGCTGGTCTTCACCGTCCCCCTGCAGCCTATTCACAGGCACAACAGGATCTGGGACCCGGGCTTGCCCAGAGGAGGAACATCTCATGGCTCTCGTCCTCGGCAGAGCCTGATTCCGAAAAGGCACACGTCCGGCTCCTTGTCCCACACGGAAGGTGGCAGGCCGGAAAGATGTTGCTGGTCTTCACCGTCCCCCTGCAGCCTATTCACAGGCACAACAGGATCTGGGACCCGGGCTTGCCCAGAGGAGGAACATCTCATGGCTCTCGTCCTCGGCAGAGCCTGATTCCGAAAAGGCACACGTCCGGCTCCTTGTCCCACACGGAAGGTGGCAGCCCTGAAAGCTGTTGCTGGTCTTCACCGTCCCCCTGCAGCCTATTCACAGGCACAACAGGATCTGGGACCGGGGCTTGCCCAGAGGAGGAACATCTCATGGCTCTAGTCCTCGTCAGAGCCTAATTCTGTAAAGGCACACGTCCGGCTCCTTGTCCCACACGGAAGGTGGCAGCCCTGAAAGCTGTTGCTGGTCTTCACCGTCCCCCTGCAGCCTATTCACAGGCACAACAGGATCTGGGACCCGCGCTTGCCCAGAGGAGGAACATCTCATGGCTCTCGTCCTTGGCAGGGCCTCTTTCCGAAAAGGCACACGTCTGGCTCCTTGTCCCACACGGAAGGTGGTAGGCCGGAAAGCTGTTGCTGGTCTTCACTGTCCCCCTGCAGCCTATTCAAAGGCACAACAGGATTCACGATGCGGGCTTGCCCAGAGGAGGAACATCTCATGGCTCTCGTCCTCGGCAGAGCCTTACTCCGGAAAGGCACACGTTCGGCTCCTTGTCCCACACGGACGGTGGCAGCCCTGAAAGCTGTTGCTGGTCTTCACCGTCCCCCTGCAGCCTATTCAAAGGCACAAGAGCATTCACGACGCGGGCTTTCGCAGAGGAGGAACATCTCATGGCTCTCGTCCTCGGCAGGGCCTCTTTCCGAAAACGCACACGTCTGGCTCCTTGTCCCACACGGAAGGTGGTAGGCCGGAAAGCTGTTGCTGGTCTTCACCGTCCCCCTGCAGCCTATTCACAGGCACATCAGGATCTGGGACCCGGGCTTGCCCAGAGGAGGAACATCTCATGGCTCTCGTCCTCAGCAGGGCCTGTTTCCGAAAAGGCACACGTATGGCTCGTTGTCCCACACGGAAGGTGGCAGCCCTGAAAGCTGTTGCTGGTCTTCACCGTCCCCCTGCAGCTTATTCACAGGCACAACAGGATCTGGGACCCGGGCTTGCCCAGAGGAGGAACATCTCATGGCTCTCGTCCTCGGCAGGGCCTCTTTCCGAAAAGGCACACGTCCGGCTCCTTGTCCCACACGGAAGGTGGCAGCCCTGAAAGCTGTTGCTGGTCTTCACCGTCCCCCTGCAGCCTATTCACAGGCACAACAGGATCTGGGACTGGGGCTTGCCCAGAGGAGGAACATGTCATGGCTCTAGTCCTCGGCAGAGCCTGATTCTGGAAAGGCACACGTCCGGCTCCTTGTCCCACACGGAAGGTGGCAGGCTGGAAAGATGTTGCTGGTCTTCACCGTCCCCCTGCAGCCTATTCAAAGGCACAACAGGATTCGGGACCCGGGCATGCCCAGAGGAGGAACATCTCATGGCTCTCGTCCTCGGCAGAGTCTGAATCCGAAAAGGCACACGTCCGGCTCCTTGTCCCACACGGAAGGTGGCAGCCCTGAAAGCTGTTGCTGGTCTTCACCGTCCCCCTGCAGCCTATTCACAGGCACAACAGGATCTGGGACCCGGGCTTGCCCAGAGGAGGAACATCTCATGGCTCTCGTCCTCGGCAGAGCCTGATTCCAAAAAGGCACTCGTCCGGCTTCTTGTCCCACAAGGAAGGTGGCAGCCCTGAAAGCTCTTGCTGGTCTTCACCGTCCCCCTGCAGCCTATTCACAGGCACAACAGGATCTGGGGCCCGGGCTTGCCCAGAGGAGGAACATCTCATGGCTCTCGTCCTCGGCAGAGCCTGATTCCGAAAAGGCACACGTCCGGCTCCTTGTCCCACACGGAAGGTGGCAGGCCGGAAAGATGTTGCTCGTCTTCACTGTCCCCCTGCAGCCTATTCAAAGGCACAACAGGATTCACGACGCGGGCTTGCCCAGAGGAGGAACATCTCATGGCTCTAGTCCTCGGCAGAGCCTGATCCTGGAAAGGCACACGTCCGGCTCCTTGTCCCACACGGAAGGTGGCAGGCTGGAAAGCTGTTGCTGGTCTTCACCGTCCCCCTGCAGCCTATTCAAAGGCACAACAGGATTCGGGACCCGGGCATGCCCAGAGGAGGAACATCTCATGGCTCTCTTCCTCGGCAGAGCCTGAATCCGAAAAGGCACACGTCCGGCTCCTTGTCCAACACGGAAGGTGGCAGCCCTGAAAGCTGTTGCTGGTCTTCACCGTCCCCCTGCAGCCTATTCACAGGCACAACAGGATCTGGGACCCGGGCTTGCCCAGAGGAGGAACATCTCATGGCTCTCGTCCTCGGCAGAGCCTGATTCCGGAAAGGCACACGTTCGGCTCCTTGTCTCACACGGAAGGCGGCAGGCTGGAAAGATGTTGCTGGTCTTCACCGTCCCCCTGCAGCCTATTCACAGGCACAACAGGATCTGGGACCCGGGCTTGCCCAGAGGAGGAACATCTCATGGCTCTCGTCCTCGGCAGGGCCTCTTTCCGAAAAGGCACACGTCCGGCTCCTTGTCCCACACGGAAGGTGGCAGCCCTGAAAGCTGTTGCTGGTCTTCACCGTCCCCCTGCAGCCTATTCACAGGCACAACAGGATCTGGGACCCGGGCTTGCCCAGAGGAGGAACATCTCATGGCTCTCGTCCT
Source organism: Astur gentilis (assembly GCF_929443795.1). NCBI lineage: Eukaryota > Metazoa > Chordata > Aves > Accipitriformes > Accipitridae > Astur > Astur gentilis. Next base: position 2,279,996 of record NW_026061079.1, on the reverse strand, counting down.
CGGCAGAGCCTTTTCCGAAAAGGCACACGTCCGGCTCCTTGTCCCACACGGAATGTGGCAGCCCTGAAAGATGTTGCTGGTCTTCACCGTCCCCCTGCAGCCTATTGACAGGTATAACAGGATATGAGACCCGGGCTTGCCCAGAGGAGGAACATCTCATGGCTCTCGTCCTCGGCAGAGCCTGACTCCGGAAAGGCACACGTTCGGCTCCTTGTCCCACACGGAAGGTGGCAGCCCTGAAAGCTGTTGCTGGTCTTCACCGTCCCCCTGCAGCCTATTCACAGGCACAATAGGATTTAGGACCCGGGCATGCCCAGAGGAGGAACATCTCATGGCTCTCTTCCTCGGCAGAGCCCGATTCCGAAAAGGCACACGTCCGGCTCCTTGTCCCACAAGGAAGGTGGCAGCCCTGAAAGCTGTTGCTGGTCTTCACCGTCCCCCTGCAGCCTATTCACAGGCACAACAGGATCTGGGACCCGGGCTTGCCCAGAGGAGGAACATCTCATGGCTCTCGTCCTCGGCAGAGCCTGATTCCGAAAAGGCACACGTCCGGCTCCTTGTCCCACACGGAAGGTGGCAGGCCGGAAAGATGTTGCTGGTCTTCACCGTCCCCCTGCAGCCTATTCACAGGCACAACAGGATCTGGGACCCGGGCTTGCCCAGTGGAGGAACATCTCATGGCTCTCGTCCTCGGCAGAGCCTGATTCCGAAAAGGCACACGTCCGGCTCCTTGTCCCACACGGAAGGTGGCAGCCCTGAAAGCTGTTGCTGGTCTTCACCGTCCCCCTGCAGCCTATTCACAGGCACAACAGGATCTGGGACCGGGGCTTGCCCAGAGGAGGAACATCTCATGGCTCTAGTCCTCGTCAGAGCCTAATTCTGTAAAGGCACACGTCCGGCTCCTTGTCCCACACGGAAGGTGGCAGCCCTGAAAGCTGTTGCTGGTCTTCACCGTCCCCCTGCAGCCTATTCACAGGCACAACAGGATCTGGGACCCGCGCTTGCCCAGAGGAGGAACATCTCATGGCTCTCGTCCTTGGCAGGGCCTCTTTCCGAAAAGGCACACGTCTGGCTCCTTGTCCCACACGGAAGGTGGTAGGCCGGAAAGCTGTTGCTGGTCTTCACTGTCCCCCTGCAGCCTATTCAAAGGCACAACAGGATTCACGATGCGGGCTTGCCCAGAGGAGGAACATCTCATGGCTCTCGTCCTCGGCAGAGCCTTACTCCGGAAAGGCACACGTTCGGCTCCTTGTCCCACACGGACGGTGGCAGCCCTGAAAGCTGTTGCTGGTCTTCACCGTCCCCCTGCAGCCTATTCAAAGGCACAAGAGCATTCACGACGCGGGCTTTCGCAGAGGAGGAACATCTCATGGCTCTCGTCCTCGGCAGGGCCTCTTTCCGAAAACGCACACGTCTGGCTCCTTGTCCCACACGGAAGGTGGTAGGCCGGAAAGCTGTTGCTGGTCTTCACCGTCCCCCTGCAGCCTATTCACAGGCACATCAGGATCTGGGACCCGGGCTTGCCCAGAGGAGGAACATCTCATGGCTCTCGTCCTCAGCAGGGCCTGTTTCCGAAAAGGCACACGTATGGCTCCTTGTCCCACACGGAAGGTGGCAGCCCTGAAAGCTGTTGCTGGTCTTCACCGTCCCCCTGCAGCTTATTCACAGGCACAACAGGATCTGGGACCCGGGCTTGCCCAGAGGAGGAACATCTCATGGCTCTCGTCCTCGGCAGGGCCTCTTTCCGAAAAGGCACACGTCCGGCTCCTTGTCCCACACGGAAGGTGGCAGCCCTGAAAGCTGTTGCTGGTCTTCACCGTCCCCCTGCAGCCTATTCACAGGCACAACAGGATCTGGGACTGGGGCTTGCCCAGAGGAGGAACATGTCATGGCTCTAGTCCTCGGCAGAGCCTGATTCTGGAAAGGCACACGTCCGGCTCCTTGTCCCACACGGAAGGTGGCAGGCTGGAAAGATGTTGCTGGTCTTCACCGTCCCCCTGCAGCCTATTCAAAGGCACAACAGGATTCGGGACCCGGGCATGCCCAGAGGAGGAACATCTCATGGCTCTCGTCCTCGGCAGAGTCTGAATCCGAAAAGGCACACGTCCGGCTCCTTGTCCCACACGGAAGGTGGCAGCCCTGAAAGCTGTTGCTGGTCTTCACCGTCCCCCTGCAGCCTATTCACAGGCACAACAGGATCTGGGACCCGGGCTTGCCCAGAGGAGGAACATCTCATGGCTCTCGTCCTCGGCAGAGCCTGATTCCAAAAAGGCACTCGTCCGGCTTCTTGTCCCACAAGGAAGGTGGCAGCCCTGAAAGCTCTTGCTGGTCTTCACCGTCCCCCTGCAGCCTATTCACAGGCACAACAGGATCTGGGGCCCGGGCTTGCCCAGAGGAGGAACATCTCATGGCTCTCGTCCTCGGCAGGGCCTGATTCCGAAAAGGCACACGTCCGGCTCCTTGTCCCACACGGAAGTTGGCACCCCTGAAGGATGTTGCTGGTCTTCACCGTCCCCCTGCAGCCTATTCACAGGCACAACAGGATCTGGGACCCGGGCTTGCCCAGAGGAGGAACATCTCATGGCTCTCATCCTCGGCAGAGCCTGATTCCGAAAAGGCACACGTCCGGCTCCTTGTCCCACACGGAAGGTGGCAGCCCTGAAAGCTGTTGCTGGTCTTCACCGTCCCCCTGCAGCCTATTCACAGGCACAACAGGATCTGGGACCGGGGCTTGCCCAGAGGAGGAACATCTCATGGCTCTAGTCCTCGTCAGAGCCTGATTCTGGAAAGGCACACGTCCGGCTCCTTGTCCCACACGGAAGGTGGCAGCCCTGAAAGCTGTTGCTGGTCTTCACCGTCCCCCTGCAGCCTATTCAAAGGCACAAGAGCATTCACGACGCGGGCTTGCGCAGAGGAGGAACATCTCATGGCTCTCGTCCTCGGCAGGGCCTCTTTCCGAAAAGGCACACGTATGGCTCCTTATACCACACGGAAGGTGGTAGGCCGGAAAGCTGTTGCTGGTCTTCACCATCCCCCTGCAGCCTATTCACAGGCACAACAGGATCTGGGACCCGCGCTTGCCCAGAGGAGGAACATCTCATGGCTCTCGTCCTCGGCAGAGCCTGATTCCGGAAAGGCACATGTCCGGCTCCTTGTCTCACACGGAAGGTGGCAGGCTGGAAAGATGTTGCTGGTCTTCACTGTCCCCCTGCAGCCTATTCACAGGCACAACAGGATCTGGGACCCGCGCTTGCCCAGAGGAGGAACATCTCATGGCTCTTGTCCTTGGCAGGGCCTCTTTCCGAAAAGGCACACGTCTGGCTCCTTGTCCCACACGGAAGGTGGTAGGCCGGAAAGCTGTTGCTGGTCTTCACTGTCCCCCTGCAGCCTATTCAAAGGCACAACAGGATTCACGATGCGGGCTTGCCCAGAGGAGGAACATCTCATGGCTCTCGTCCTCGGCAGAGCCTTATTCCGGAAAGGCACACGTTCGGCTCCTTGTCCCACACGGAAGGTGGCAGCCCTGAAAGCTGTTGCTGGTCTTCACCGTCCCCCTGCAGCCTATTCAAAGGCACAAGAGCATTCACGACGCGGGCTTGCGCAGAGGAGGAACATCTCATGGCTCTCGTCCTCGGCAGGGCCTCTTTCCTAAAAGGCACACGTATGGCTCCTTATACCACACGGAAGGTGGTAGGCCGGAAAGCTGTTGCTGGTCTTCACCATCCCCCTGCAGCCTATTCACAGGCACAACAGGATCTGGGACCCGCGCTTGCCCAGAGGAGGAACATCTCATGGCTCTCGTCCTTGGCAGGGCCTCTTTCCGAAAAGGCACACGTCTGGCTCCTTGTCCCACACGGAAGGTGGTAGGCCGGAAAGCTGTTGCTGGTCTTCACTGTCCCCCTGCAGACTATTCAAAGCCACAACAGGATTCACGATGCGGGCTTGCCCAGAGGAGGAACATCTCATGGCTCTCGTCCTCGGCAGAGCCTTATTCCGGAAAGGCACACGTTCGGCTCCTTGTCCCACACGGAAGGTGGCAGCCCTGAAAGCTGTTGCTGGTCTTCACCGTCACCCTGCAGCCCATTCAAAGGCACAAGAGCATTCACGACGCGGGCTTGCGCAGAGGAGGAACATCTCATGGCTCTCGTCCTCGGCAGGGCCTCTTTCCGAAAAGGCACACGTCTGGCTCCTTGTCCCACACGGAAGGTGGTAGGCCGGAAAGCTGTTGCTGGTCTTCACCGTCCCCCTGCAGCCTATTCACAGGCACATCAGGATTCGGGACCCGGGCTTGCCCAGAGGAGGAACATCTCATGGCTCTCGTCCTCAGCAGGGCCTGTTTCCGAAAAGGCACACGTATGGCAACTTGTCCCACACGGAAGGTGGCAGCCCTGAAAGCTGTTGCTGGTCTTCACCGTCCCCCTGCAGCCTATTCACAGGCACAACAGGATCTGGGACCCGGGCTTGCCCAGAGGAGGAACATCTCATGGCTCTCGTCCTCGGCAGGGCCTCTTTCCGAAAAGGCACACGTCCGGCTCCTTGTCCCACACGGAAGGTGGCAGCCCTGAAAGCTGTTGCTGGTCTTCACCGTCCCCCTGCAGCCTATTCACAGGCACAACAGGATCTGGGACTGGGGCTTGCCCAGAGGAGGAACATCTCATGGCTCTAGTCCTCGGCAGAGCCTGATTCTGGAAAGGCACACGTCCGGCTCCTTGTCCCACACGGAAGGTGGCAGGCTGGAAAGATGTTGCTGGTCTTCACCGTCCCCCTGCAGCCTATTCAAAGGCACAACAGGATTCGGGACCCAGGCATGCCCAGAGGAGGAACATCTCATGGCTCTCGTCCTCGGCAGAGCCTGAATCCGAAAAGGCACACGTCCGGCTCCTTGTCCCACACGGAAGGTGGCAGCCCTGAAAGCTGTTGCTGGTCTTCACCGTCCCCCTGCAGCCTATTCACAGACACAACAGGATCTGGGACCCGGGCTTGCCCAGAGGAGGAACATCTCATGGCTCTCGTCCTCGGCAGAGCCTCTTTCCGAAAAGGCACTCGTCCGGCTTCTTGTCCCACAAGGAAGGTGGCAGCCCTGAAAGCTCTTGCTGGTCTTCACCGTCCCCCTGCAGCCTATTCACAGGCACAACAGGATCTGGGGCCCGGGCTTGCCCAGAGGAGGAACATCTCATGGCTCTCGTCCTCGGCAGGGCCTGATTCCGAAAAGGCACACGTCCGGCTCCTTGTCCCACACGGAAGTTGGCACCCCTGAAGGATGTTGCTGGTCTTCACCGTCCCCCTGCAGCCTATTCACAGGCACAACAGGATCTGGGACCCGGGCTTGCCCAGAGGAGGAACATCTCATGGCTCTCGTCCTCGGCAGAGCCTGATTCCGAAAAGGCACACGTCCGGCTCCTTGTCCCACACGGAAGGTGGCAGCCCTGAAAGCTGTTGCTGGTCTTCACCGTCCCCCTGCAGCCTATTCACAGGCACAACAGGATCTGGGACCGGGGCTTGCCCAGAGGAGGAACATCTCATGGCTCTAGTCCTCGTCAGAGCCTGATTCTGGAAAGGCACACGTCCGGCTCCTTGTCCCACACGGAAGGTGGCAGCCCTGAAAGCTGTTGCTGGTCTTCACCGTCCCCCTGCAGCCTATTCAAAGGCACAAGAGCATTCAGGACGCGGGCTTGCGCAGAGGAGGAACATCTCATGGCTCTCGTCCTCGGCAGGGCCTCTTTCCGAAAAGGCACACGTCTGGCTCCTTGTCCCACACGGAAGGTGGTAGGCCGGAAAGCTGTTGCTGGTCTTCACCATCCCCCTGCAGCCTATTCACAGGCACAACAGGATCTGGGACCCGCGCTTGCCCAGAGGAGGAACATCTCATGGCTCTCGTCCTCGGCAGAGCCTGATTCCGGAAAGGCACATGTCCGGCTCCTTGTCTCACACGGAAGGTGGCAGGCTGGAAAGATGTTGCTGGTCTTCACTGTCCCCCTGCAGCCTATTCACAGGCACAACAGGATCTGGGACCCGGGCTTGCCCAGAGGAGGAACATCTCATGGCTCTCGTCCTTGGCAGGGCCTCTTTCCGAAAAGGCACACGTCTGGCTCCTTGTCCCACACGGAAGGTTGTAGGCCGGAAAGCTGTTGCTGGTCTTCACTGTCCCCCTGCAGCCTATTCAAAGGCACAACAGGATTCACGATGCGGGCTTGCCCAGAGGAGGAACATCTCATGGCTCTCGTCCTCGGCAGAGCCTTATTCCGGAAAGGCACACGTCCGGCTCCTTGTCCCACACGGAAGGTGGCAGCCCTGAAAGCTGTTGCTGGTCTTCACCGTCCCCCTGCAGCCCATTCACAGGCACAACAGGATCTGGGACCGGGGCTTGCCCAGAGGAGGAACATCTCATGGCTCTCGTCCTCGGCAGGGCCTCTTTCCGAAAAGGCACACGTCTGGCTCCTTGTCCCACACGGAAGGTGGTAGGCCGGAAAGCTGTTGCTGGTCTTCACCGTCCCCCTGCAGCCTATTCACAGGCACATCAGGATCTGGGACCCGGGCTTGCCCAGAGGAGGAACATCTCATGGCTCTCGTCCTCAGCAGGGCCTGTTTCCGAAAAGGCACACGTATGGCTCCTTGTCCCACACGGAAGGTGGCAGCCCTGAAAGCTGTTGCTGGTCTTCACCGTCCCCCTGCAGCCTATTCACAGGCACAACAGGATCTGGGACCCGGGCTTGCCCAGAGGAGGAACATCTCATGGCTCTCGTCCTCGGCAGGGCCTCTTTCCGAAAAGGCACACGTCCGGCTCCTTGTCCCACACGGAAGGTGGCAGCCCTGAAAGCTGTTGCTGGTCTTCACCGTCCCCCTGCAGCCTATTCACAGGCACAACAGGATCTGGGACTGGGGCTTGCCCAGAGGAGGAACATCTCATGGCTCTAGTCCTCGGCAGAGCCTGATTCTGGAAAGGCACACGTCCGGCTCCTTGTCCCACACGGAAGGTGGCAGGCTGGAAAGATGTTGCTGGTCTTCACCGTCCCCCTGCAGCCTATTCAAAGGCACAACAGGATTCGGGACCCAGGCATGCCCAGAGGAGGAACATCTCATGGCTCTCGTCCTCGGCAGAGCCTGAATCCGAAAAGGCACACGTCCGGCTCCTTGTCCCACACGGAAGGTGGCAGCCCTGAAAGCTGTTGCTGGTCTTCACCGTCCCCCTGCAGCCTATTCACAGACACAACAGGATCTGGGACCCGGGCTTGCCCAGAGGAGGAACATCTCATGGCTCTCGTCCTCGGCAGAGCCTGATTCCAAAAAGGCACTCGTCCGGCTTCTTGTCCCACAAGGAAGGTGGCAGCCCTGAAAGCTCTTGCTGGTCTTCACCGTCCCCCTGCAGCCTATTCACAGGCACAACAGGATCTGGGGCCCGGGCTTGCCCAGAGGAGGAACATCTCATGGCTCTCGTCCTCGGCAGGGCCTGATTCCGAAAAGGCACACGTCCGGCTCCTTGTCCCACACGGAAGTTGGCACCCCTGAAGGATGTTGCTGGTCTTCACCGTCCCCCTGCAGCCTATTCACAGGCACAACAGGATCTGGGACCCGGGCTTGCCCAGAGGAGGAACATCTCATGGCTCTCGTCCTCGGCAGAGCCTGATTCCGAAAAGGCACACGTCCGGCTCCTTGTCCCACACGGAAGGTGGCAGCCCTGAAAGCTGTTGCTGGTCTTCACCGTCCCCCTGCAGCCTATTCACAGGCACAACAGGATCTGGGACCGGGGCTTGCCCAGAGGAGGAACATCTCATGGCTCTAGTCCTCGTCAGAGCCTGATTCTGGAAAGGCACACGTCCGGCTCCTTGTCCCACACGGAAGGTGGCAGCCCTGAAAGCTGTTGCTGGTCTTCACCGTCCCCCTGCAGCCTATTCAAAGGCACAAGAGCATTCAGGACGCGGGCTTGCGCAGAGGAGGAACATCTCATGGCTCTCGTCCTCGGCAGGGCCTCTTTCCGAAAAGGCACACGTATGGCTCCTTATACCACACGGAAGGTGGTAGGCCGGAAAGCTGTTGCTGGTCTTCACCATCCCCCTGCAGCCTATTCACAGGCACAACAGGATCTGGGACCCGCGCTTGCCCAGAGGAGGAACATCTCATGGCTCTCGTCCTCGGCAGAGCCTGATTCCGGAAAGGCACATGTCCGGCTCCTTGTCTCACACGGAAGGTGGCAGGTTGGAAAGATGTTGCTGGTCTTCACTGTCCCCCTGCAGCCTATTCACAGGCACAACAGGATCTGGGACCCGCGCTTGCCCAGAGGAGGAACATCTCATGGCTCTCGTCCTTGGCAGGGCCTCTTTCCGAAAAGGCACACGTCTGGCTCCTTGTCCCACACGGAAGGTGGTAGGCCGGAAAGCTGTTGCTGGTCTTCACTGTCCCCCTGCAGCCTATTCAAAGGCACAACAGGATTCACGATGCGGGCTTGCCCAGAGGAGGAACATCTCATGGCTCTCGTCCTCGGCAGAGCCTTATTCCGGAAAGGCACACGTCCGGCTCCTTGTCCCACTCGGAAGGTGGCAGCCCTGAAAGCTGTTGCTGGTCTTCACCGTCCCCCTGCAGCCCATTCACAGGCACAACAGGATCTGGGACCGGGGCTTGCCCAGAGGAGGAACATCTCATGGCTCTCTTCCTCGGCAGTGCCAGATTCCGAAAAGGCACAGGTCCGGCTCCTTGTCCACAAGGAAGGTGGCAGCCCTGAAAGCTGTTGCTGGTCTTTACCGTCCCCCTGCAGCCTATTCACAGGCACAACAGGATCTGGGACCCGCGCTTGCCCAGAGGAGGAACATCTCATGGCTCTCGTCCTCAGCAGGGCCTCTTTCCGAAAAGGCACACGTATGGCTCCTTGTACCACACGGAAGGTGGCAGCCCTGAAAGCTGTTGAGGTCTTCACCGTCCCCCTGCAGCCTATTCACAGGCACAACAGGATCTGGGACCCGGGCTTGCCCAGAGGAGGAACATCTCATGGCTCTCGTCCTCGGCAGAGCCTATTCCGGAAAGGCACATGTCCGGCTCCTTGTCTCACACGGAAGGTGGCAGGCTGGAAAGATGTTGCTGGTCTTCACTGTCCCCCTGCAGCCTATTCACAGGCACAACAGGATCTGGGACCCGCGCTTGCCCAGAGGAGGAACATCTCATGGCTCTCGTCCTTGGCAGGGCCTCTTTCCGGAAAGGCACACGTCTGGCTCCTTGTCCCACACGGAAGGTGGTAGGCCGGAAAGCTGTTGCTGGTCTTCACTGTCCCCCTGCAGCCTATTCAAAGGCACAACAGGATTCACGATGCGGGCTTGCCCAGAGGAGGAACATCTCATGGCTCTCGTCCTCGGCAGAGCCTTATTCCGGAAAGGCACACGTTCGGCTCCTTGTCCCACACGGAAGGTGGCAGCCCTGAAAGCTGTTGCTGGTCTTCACCGTCCCCCTGCAGCCTATTCAAAGGCACAAGAGCATTCACGACGCGGGCTTGCGCAGAGGAGGAACATCTCATGGCTCTCGTCCTCGGCAGGGCCTCTTTCCGAAAAGGCAACACGTATGGCTCCTTATACCACACGGAAGGTGGTAGGCCGGAAAGCTGTTGCTGGTCTTCACCATCCCCCTGCAGCCTATTCACAGGCACAACAGGATCTGGGACCCGCGCTTGCCCAGAGGAGGAACATCTCATGGCTCTCGTCCTTGGCAGGGCCTCTTTCCGAAAAGGCACACGTCTGGCTGCTTGTCCCACATGGAAGGTGGTAGGCCGGAAAGCTGTTGCTGGTCTTCACTGTCCCCCTGCATCCTATTCAAAGGCACAACAGGATTCACGATGCGGGCTTGCCCAGAGGAGGAACATCTCATGGCTCTCGTCCTCGGCAGAGCCTTATTCCGGAAAGGCACACGTCCGGCTCCTTGTCCCACACGGAAGGTGGCAGGCTGGAAAGATGTTGCTGGTCTTCACCGTCCCCCTGCAGCCTATTCAAAGGCACAACAGGATTCGGGACCCAGGCATGCCCAGAGGAGGAACATCTCATGGTTCTCGTCCTCGGCAGAGCCTGAATCCGAAAAGGCACACGTCCGGCTCCTTGTCCCACACGGAAGGTGGCAGCCCTGAAAGCTGTTGCTGGTCTTCACCGTCCCCCTGCAGCCTATTCACAGACACAACAGGATCTGGGACCCGGGCTTGCCCAGAGGAGGAACATCTCATGGCTCTCGTCCTCGGCAGAGCCTGATTCCAAAAAGGCACTCGTCCGGTTTCTTGTCCCACAAGGAAGGTGGCAGCCCTGAAAGCTCTTGCTGGTCTTCACCGTCCCCCTGCAGCCTATTCACAGGCACAACAGGATCTGGGGCCCGGGCTTGCCCAGAGGAGGAACATCTCATGGCTCTCGTCCTCGGCAGGGCCTGATTCCGAAAAGGCACACGTCCGGCTCCTTGTCCCACACGGAAGTTGGCACCCCTGAAGGATGTTGCTGGTCTTCACCGTCCCCCTGCAGCCTATTCCCAGGCACAACAGGATCTGGGACCCGGGCTTGCCCAGAGGAGGAACATCTCATGGCTCTCGTCCTCGGCAGAGCCTGATTCCGAAAAGGCACACGTCCGGCTCCTTGTCCCACACGGAAGGTGGCAGCCCTGAAAGCTGTTGCTGGTCTTCACCGTCCCCCTGCAGCCTATTCACAGGCACAACAGGATCTGGGACCGGGGCTTGCCCAGAGGAGGAACATCTCATGGCTCTAGTCCTCGTCAGAGCCTGATTCTGGAAAGGCACACGTCCGGCTCCTTGTCCCACACGGAAGGTGGCAGCCCTGAAAGCTGTTGCTGGTCTTCACCGTCCCCCTGCAGCCTATTCAAAGGCACAAGAGCATTCAGGACGCGGGCTTGCACAGAGGAGGAACATCTCATGGCTCTCGTCCTCGGCAGGGCCTCTTTCCGAAAAGGCACACGTATGGCTCCTTATACCACACGGAAGGTGGTAGGCCGGAAAGCTGTTGCTGGTCTTCACCATCCCCCTGCAGCCTATTCACAGGCACAACAGGATCTGGGACCCGCGCTTGCCCAGAGGAGGAACATCTCATGGCTCTCGTCCTCGGCAGAGCCTGATTCCGGAAAGGCACATGTCCGGCTCCTTGTCTCACACGGAAGGTGGCAGGCTGGAAAGATGTTGCTGGTCTTCACTGTCCCCCTGCAGCCTATTCACAGGCACAACAGGATCTGGGACCCGGGCTTGCCCAGAGGAGGAACATCTCATGGCTCTCGTCCTTGGCAGGGCCTCTTTCCGAAAAGGCACACGTCTGGCTCCTTGTCCCACACGGAAGGTGGTAGGCCGGAAAGCTGTTGCTGGTCTTCACTGTCCCCCTGCAGCCTATTCAAAGGCACAACAGGATTCACGATGCGGGCTTGCCCAGAGGAGGAACATCTCATGGCTCTCGTCCTCGGCAGAGCCTTATTCCGGAAAGGCACACGTCCGGCTCCTTGTCCCACACGGAAGGTGGCAGCCCTGAAAGCTGTTGCTGGTCTTCACCGTCCCCCTGCAGCCCATTCACAGGCACAACAGGATCTGGGACCGGGGCTTGCCCAGAGGAGGAACATCTCATGGCTCTCGTCCTCGGCAGGGCCTCTTTCCGAAAAGGCACACGTCTGGCTCCTTGTCCCACACGGAAGGTGGTAGGCCGGAAAGCTGTTGCTGGTCTTCACCGTCCCCCTGCAGCCTATTCACAGGCACATCAGGATCTGGGACCCGGGCTTGCCCAGAGGAGGAACATCTCATGGCTCTCGTCCTCAGCAGGGCCTGTTTCCGAAAAGGCACACGTATGGCTCCTTGTCCCACACGGAAGGTGGCAGCCCTGAAAGCTGTTGCTGGTCTTCACCGTCCCCCTGCAGCCTATTCACAGGCACAACAGGATTCGGGACCCGGGCTTGCCCAGAGGAGGAACATCTCATGGCTCTCGTCCTCGGCAGGGCCTCTTTCCGAAAAGGCACACGTCCGGCTCCTTGTCCCACACGGAAGGTGGCAGCCCTGAAAGCTGTTGCTGGTCTTCACCGTCCCCCTGCAGCCTATTCACAGGCACAACAGGATCTGGGACTGGGGCTTGCCCAGAGGAGGAACATCTCATGGCTCTAGTCCTCGGCAGAGCCTGATTCTGGAAAGGCACACGTCCGGCTCCTTGTCCCACACGGAAGGTGGCAGGCTGGAAAGATGTTGCTGGTCTTCACCGTCCCCCTGCAGCCTATTCAAAGGCACAACAGGATTCGGGACCCAGGCTTGCCCAGAGGAGGAACATCTCATGGCTCTCGTCCTCGGCAGAGCCTGAATCCGAAAAGGCACACGTCCGGCTCCTTGTCCCACACGGAAGGTGGCAGCCCTGAAAGCTGTTGCTGGTCTTCACCGTCCCCCTGCAGCCTATTCACAGACACAACAGGATATGGGACCCGGGCTTGCCCAGAGGAGGAACATCTCATGGCTCTCGTCCTCGGCAGAGCCTGATTCCAAAAAGGCACTCGTCCGGCTTCTTGTCCCACAAGGAAGGTGGCAGCCCTGAAAGCTCTTGCTGGTCTTCACCGTCCCCCTGCAGCCTATTCACAGGCACAACAGGATCTGGGGCCCGGGCTTGCCCAGAGGAGGAACATCTCATGGCTCTCGTCCTCGGCAGGGCCTGATTCCGAAAAGGCACACGTCCGGCTCCTTGTCCCACACGGAAGTTGGCACCCCTGAAGGATGTTGCTGGTCTTCACCGTCCCCCTGCAGCCTATTCACAGGCACAACAGGATCTGGGACCCGGGCTTGCCCAGAGGAGGAACATCTCATGGCTCTCGTCCTCGGCAGAGCCTGATTCCGAAAAGGCACACGTCCGGCTCCTTGTCCCACACGGAAGGTGGCAGCCCTGAAAGCTGTTGCTGGTCTTCACCGTCCCCCTGCAGCCTATTCACAGGCACAACAGGATCTGGGACCCGGGCTTGCCCAGAGGAGGAACATCTCATGGCTCTAGTCCTCGTCAGAGCCTGATTCTGGAAAGGCACACGTCCGGCTCCTTGTCCCACACGGAAGGTGGCAGCCCTGAAAGCTGTTGCTGGTCTTCACCGTCCCCCTGCAGCCTATTCAAAGGCACAAGAGCATTCAGGACGCGGGCTTGCGCAGAGGAGGAACATCTCATGGCTCTCGTCCTCGGCAGGGCCTCTTTCCGAAAAGGCACACGTATGGCTCCTTATACCACACGGAAGGTGGTAGGCCGGAAAGCTGTTGCTGGTCTTCACCATCCCCCTGCAGCCTATTCACAGGCACAACAGGATCTGGGACCCGCGCTTGCCCAGAGGAGGAACATCTCATGGCTCTCGTCCTCGGCAGAGCCTGATTCCGGAAAGGCACATGTCCGGCTCCTTGTCTCACACGGAAGGTGGCAGGCTGGAAAGATGTTGCTGGTCTTCACTGTCCCCCTGCAGCCTATTCACAGGCACAACAGGATCTGGGACCCGCGCTTGCCCAGAGGAGGAACATCTCATGGCTCTCGTCCTTGGCAGGGCCTCTTTCCGAAAAGGCACACGTCTGGCTCCTTGTCCCACACGGAAGGTGGTAGGCCGGAAAGCTGTTGCTGGTCTTCACTGTCCCCCTGCAGCCTATTCAAAGGCACAACAGGATTCACGATGCGGGCTTGCCCAGAGGAGGAACATCTCATGGCTCTCGTCCTCGGCAGAGCCTTATTCCGGAAAGGCACACGTTCGGCTCCTTGTCCCACACGGAAGGTGGCAGCCCTGAAAGCTGTTGCTGGTCTTCACCGTCCCCCTGCAGCCTATTCAAAGGCACAAGAGCATTCACGACGCGGGCTTGCGCAGAGGAGGAACATCTCATGGCTCTCGTCCTCGGCAGGGCCTCTTTCCGAAAAGGCAACACGTATGGCTCCTTATACCACACGGAAGGTGGTAGGCCGGAAAGCTGTTGCTGGTCTTCACCATCCCCCTGCAGCCTATTCACAGGCACAACAGGATCTGGGACCCGCGCTTGCCCAGAGGAGGAACATCTCATGGCTCTCGTCCTTGGCAGGGCCTCTTTCCGAAAAGGCACACGTCTGGCTCCTTGTCCCACACGGAAGGTGGTAGGCCGGAAAGCTGTTGCTGGTCTTCACTGTCCCCCTGCAGCCTATTCAAAGGCACAACAGGATTCACGATGCGGGCTTGCCCAGAGGAGGAACATCTCATGGCTCTCGTCCTCGGCAGAGCCTTATTCCGGAAAGGCACACGTCCGGCTCCTTGTCCCACACGGAAGGTGGGAGGCTGGAAAGATGTTGCTGGTCTTCACCGTCCCCCTGCAGCCTATTCAAAGGCACAACAGGATTCGGGACCCAGGCATGCCCAGAGGAGGAACATCTCATGGCTCTCGTCCTCGGCAGAGCCTGAATCCGAAAAGGCACACGTCCGGCTCCTTGTCCCACACGGAAGGTGGCAGCCCTGAAAGCTGTTGCTGGTCTTCACCGTCCCCCTGCAGCCTATTCACAGACACAACAGGATCTGGGACCCGGGCTTGCCCAGAGGAGGAACATCTCATGGCTCTCGTCCTCGGCAGAGCCTGATTCCAAAAAGGCACTCGTCCGGCTTCTTGTCCCACAAGGAAGGTGGCAGCCCTGAAAGCTCTTGCTGGTCTTCACCGTCCCCCTGCAGCCTATTCACAGGCACAACAGGATCTGGGGCCCGGGCTTGCCCAGAGGAGGAACATCTCATGGCTCTCGTCCTCGGCAGGGCCTGATTCCGAAAAGGCACACGTCCGGCTCCTTGTCCCACACGGAAGTTGGCACCCCTGAAGGATGTTGCTGGTCTTCACCGTCCCCCTGCAGCCTATTCACAGGCACAACAGGATCTGGGACCCGGGCTTGCCCAGAGGAGGAACATCTCATGGCTCTCGTCCTCGGCAGAGCCTGATTCCGAAAAGGCACACGTCCGGCTCCTTGTCCCACACGGAAGGTGGCAGCCCTGAAAGCTGTTGCTGGTCTTCACCGTCCCCCTGCAGCCTATTCACAGGCACAACAGGATCTGGGACCGGGGCTTGCCCAGAGGAGGAACATCTCATGGCTCTAGTCCTCGTCAGAGCCTGATTCTGGAAAGGCACACGTCCGGCTCCTTGTCCCACACGGAAGGTGGCAGCCCTGAAAGCTGTTGCTGGTCTTCACCGTCCCCCTGCAGCCTATTCAAAGGCACAAGAGCATTCAGGACGCGGGCTTGCGCAGAGGAGGAACATCTCATGGCTCTCGTCCTCGGCAGGGCCTCTTTCCGAAAAGGCACACGTATGGCTCCTTATACCACACGGAAGGTGGTAGGCCGGAAAGCTGTTGCTGGTCTTCACCATCCCCCTGCAGCCTATTCACAGGCACAACAGGATCTGGGACCCGCGCTTGCCCAGAGGAGGAACATCTCATGGCTCTCATCCTCGGCAGAGCCTGATTCCGGAAAGGCACATGTCCGGCTCCTTGTCTCACACGGAAGGTGGCAGGCTGGAAAGATGTTGCTGGTCTTCACTGTCCCCCTGCAGCCTATTCACAGGCACAACAGGATCTGGGACCCGCGCTTGCCCAGAGGAGGAACATCTCATGGCTCTCGTCCTTGGCAGGGCCTCTTTCCGAAAAGGCACACGTCTGGCTCCTTGTCCCACACGGAAGGTGGTAGGCCGGAAAGCTGTTGCTGGTCTTCACTGTCCCCCTGCAGCCTATTCAAAGGCACAACAGGATTCACGATGCGGGCTTGCCCAGAGGAGGAACATCTCATGGCTCTCGTCCTCGGCAGAGCCTTATTCCGGAAAGGCACACGTCCGGCTCCTTGTCCCACACGGAAGGTGGCAGCCCTGAAAGCTGTTGCTGGTCTTCACCGTCCCCCTGCAGCCCATTCACAGGCACAACAGGATCTGGGACCGGGGCTTGCCCAGAGGAGGAACATCTCATGGCTCTCTTCCTCGGCAGAGCCCGATTCCGAAAAGGCACAGGTCCGGCTCCTTGTCCACAAGGAAGGTGGCAGCCCTGAAAGCTGTTGCTGGTCTTTACCGTCCCCCTGCAGCCTATTCACAGGCACAACAGGATCTGGGACCGGGGCTTGCCCAGAGGAGGAACATCTCATGGCTCTCGTCCTCAGCAGGGCCTCTTTCCGAAAAGGCACACGTATGGCTCCTTGTACCACACGGAAGGTGGCAGCCGTGAAAGCTGTTGAGGTCTTCACCGTCCCCCTGCAGCCTATTCACAGGCACAACAGGATCTGGGACCCGGGCTTGCCCAGAGGAGGAACATCTCATGGCTCTCGTCCTCGGCAGAGCCTGATTCCGGAAAGGCACATGTCCGGCTCCTTGTCTCACACGGAAGGTGGCAGGCTGGAAAGATGTTGCTGGTCTTCACTGTCCCCCTGCAGCCTATTCACAGGCACAACAGGATCTGGGACCCGCGCTTGCCCAGAGGAGGAACATCTCATGGCTCTCGTCCTTGGCAGGGCCTCTTTCCGGAAAGGCACACGTCTGGCTCCTTGTCCCACACGGAAGGTGGTAGGCCGGAAAGCTGTTGCTGGTCTTCACTGTCCCCCTGCAGCCTATTCAAAGGCACAACAGGATTCACGATGCGGGCTTGCCCAGAGGAGGAACATCTCATGGCTCTCGTCCTCGGCAGAGCCTTATTCCGGAAAGGCACACGTTCGGCTCCTTGTCCCACACGGAAGGTGGCAGCCCTGAAAGCTGTTGCTGGTCTTCACCGTCCCCCTGCAGCCTATTCAAAGGCACAAGAGCATTCACGACGCGGGCTTGCGCAGAGGAGGAACATCTCATGGCTCTCGTCCTCGGCAGGGCCTCTTTCCGAAAAGGCAACACGTATGGCTCCTTATACCACACGGAAGGTGGTAGGCCGGAAAGCTGTTGCTGGTCTTCACCATCCCCCTGCAGCCTATTCACAGGCACAACAGGATCTGGGACCCGCGCTTGCCCAGAGGAGGAACATCTCATGGCTCTCGTCCTTGGCAGGGCCTCTTTCCGAAAAGGCACACGTCTGGCTCCTTGTCCCACACGGAAGGTGGTAGGCCGGAAAGCTGTTGCTGGTCTTCACTGTCCCCCTGCAGCCTATTCAAAGGCACAACAGGATTCACGATGCGGGCTTGCCCAGAGGAGGAACATCTCATGGCTCTCGTCCTCGGCAGAGCCTTATTCCGGAAAGGCACACGTCCGGCTCCTTGTCCCACACGGAAGGTGGCAGGCTGGAAAGATGTTGCTGGTCTTCACCGTCCCCCTGCAGCCTATTCAAAGGCACAACAGGATTCGGGACCGAGGCTTGCCCAGAGGAGGAACATCTCATGGCTCTCGTCCTCGGCAGAGCCTGAATCCGAAAAGGCACACGTCCGGCTCCTTGTCCCACACGGAAGGTGGCAGCCCTGAAAGCTGTTGCTGGTCTTCACCGTCCCCCTGCAGCCTATTCACAGACACAACAGGATATGGGACCCGGGCTTGCCCAGAGGAGGAACATCTCATGGCTCTCGTCCTCGGCAGAGCCTGATTCCAAAAAGGCACTCGTCCGGCTTCTTGTCCCACAAGGAAGGTGGCAGCCCTGAAAGCTCTTGCTGGTCTTCACCGTCCCCCTGCAGCCTATTCACAGGCACAACAGGATCTGGGGCCCGGGCTTGCCCAGAGGAGGAACATCTCATGGCTCTCGTCCTCGGCAGGGCCTGATTCCGAAAAGGCACACGTCCGGCTCCTTGTCCCACACGGAAGTTGGCACCCCTGAAGGATGTTGCTGGTCTTCACCGTCCCCCTGCAGCCTATTCACAGGCACAACAGGATCTGGGACCCGGGCTTGCCCAGAGGAGGAACATCTCATGGCTCTCGTCCTCGGCAGAGCCTGATTCCGAAAAGGCACACGTCCGGCTCCTTGTCCCACACGGAAGGTGGCAGCCCTGAAAGCTGTTGCTGGTCTTCACCGTCCCCCTGCAGCCTATTCACAGGCACAACAGGATCTGGGACCGGGGCTTGCCCAGAGGAGGAACATCTCATGGCTCTAGTCCTCGTCAGAGCCTGATTCTGGAAAGGCACACGTCCGGCTCCTTGTCCCACACGGAAGGTGGCAGCCCTGAAAGCTGTTGCTGGTCTTCACCGTCCCCCTGCAGCCCATTCAAAGGCACAAGAGCATTCAGGACGCGGGCTTGCGCAGAGGAGGAACATCTCATGGCTCTCGTCCTCGGCAGGGCCTCTTTCCGAAAAGGCACACGTATGGCTCCTTATACCACACGGAAGGTGGTAGGCCGGAAAGCTGTTGCTGGTCTTCACCATCCCCCTGCAGCCTATTCACAGGCACAACAGGATCTGGGACCCGCGCTTGCCCAGAGGAGGAACATCTCATGGCTCTCGTCCTCGGCAGAGCCTGATTCCGGAAAGGCACATGTCCGGCTCCTTGTCTCACACGGAAGGTGGCAGGCTGGAAAGATGTTGCTGGTCTTCACTGTCCCCCTGCAGCCTATTCACAGGCACAACAGGATCTGGGACCCGCGCTTGCCCAGAGGAGGAACATCTCATGGCTCTCGTCCTTGGCAGGGCCTCTTTCCGAAAAGGCACACGTCTGGCTCCTTGTCCCACACGGAAGGTGGTAGGCCGGAAAGCTGTTGCTGGTCTTCACTGTCCCCCTGCAGCCTATTCAAAGGCACAACAGGATTCACGATGCGGGCTTGCCCAGAGGAGGAACATCTCATGGCTCTCGTCCTCGGCAGAGCCTTATTCCGGAAAGGCACACGTCCGGCTCCTTGTCCCACACGGAAGGTGGCAGGCTGGAAAGATGTTGCTGGTCTTCACCGTCCCCCTGCAGCCTATTCAAAGGCACAACAGGATTCGGGACCCAGGCATGCCCAGAGGAGGAACATCTCATGGTTCTCGTCCTCGGCAGAGCCTGAATCCGAAAAGGCACACGTCCGGCTCCTTGTCCCACACGGAAGGTGGCAGCCCTGAAAGCTGTTGCTGGTCTTCACCGTCCCCCTGCAGCCTATTCACAGACACAACAGGATCTGGGACCCGGGCTTGCCCAGAGGAGGAACATCTCATGGCTCTCGTCCTCGGCAGAGCCTGATTCCAAAAAGGCACTCGTCCGGCTTCTTGTCCCACAAGGAAGGTGGCAGCCCTGAAAGCTCTTGCTGGTCTTCACCGTCCCCCTGCAGCCTATTCACAGGCACAACAGGATCTGGGGCCCGGGCTTGCCCAGAGGAGGAACATCTCATGGCTCTCGTCCTCGGCAGGGCCTGATTCCGAAAAGGCACACGTCCGGCTCCTTGTCCCACACGGAAGTTGGCACCCCTGAAGGATGTTGCTGGTCTTCACCGTCCCCCTGCAGCCTATTCACAGGCACAACAGGATCTGGGACCCGGGCTTGCCCAGAGGAGGAACATCTCATGGCTCTCGTCCTCGGCAGAGCCTGATTCCGAAAAGGCACACGTCCGGCTCCTTGTCCCACACGGAAGGTGGCAGCCCTGAAAGCTGTTGCTGGTCTTCACCGTCCCCCTGCAGCCTATTCACAGGCACAACAGGATCTGGGACCGGGGCTTGCCCAGAGGAGGAACATCTCATGGCTCTAGTCCTCGTCAGAGCCTGATTCTGGAAAGGCACACGTCCGGCTCCTTGTCCCACACGGAAGGTGGCAGCCCTGAAAGCTGTTGCTGGTCTTCACCGTCCCCCTGCAGCCTATTCAAAGGCACAAGAGCATTCAGGACGCGGGCTTGCGCAGAGGAGGAACATCTCATGGCTCTCGTCCTCGGCAGGGCCTCTTTCCGAAAAGGCACACGTATGGCTCCTTATACCACACGGAAGGTGGTAGGCCGGAAAGCTGTTGCTGGTCTTCACCATCCCCCTGCAGCCTATTCACAGGCACAACAGGATCTGGGACCCGCGCTTGCCCAGAGGAGGAACATCTCATGGCTCTCGTCCTCGGCAGAGCCTGATTCCGGAAAGGCACATGTCCGGCTCCTTGTCTCACACGGAAGGTGGCAGGCTGGAAAGATGTTGCTGGTCTTCACTGTCCCCCTGCAGCCTATTCACAGGCACAACAGGATCTGGGACCCGCGCTTGCCCAGAGGAGGAACATCTCATGGCTCTCGTCCTTGGCAGGGCCTCTTTCCGAAAAGGCACACGTCTGGCTCCTTGTCCCACACGGAAGGTGGTAGGCCGGAAAGCTGTTGCTGGTCTTCACTGTCCCCCTGCAGCCTATTCAAAGGCACAACAGGATTCACGATGCGGGCTTGCCCAGAGGAGGAACATCTCATGGCTCTCGTCCTCGGCAGAGCCTTATTCCGGAAAGGCACACGTCCGGCTCCTTGTCCCACACGGAAGGTGGCAGCCCTGAAAGCTGTTGCTGGTCTTCACCGTCCCCCTGCAGCCCATTCACAGGCACAACAGGATCTGGGACCGGGGCTTGCCCAGAGGAGGAACATCTCATGGCTCTCTTCCTCGGCAGAGCCCGATTCCGAAAAGGCACAGGTCCGGCTCCTTGTCCACAAGGAAGGTGGCAGCCCTGAAAGCTGTTGCTGGTCTTTACCGTCCCCCTGCAGCCTATTCACAGGCACAACAGGATCTGGGACCCGCGCTTGCCCAGAGGAGGAACATCTCATGGCTCTCGTCCTCAGCAGGGCCTCTTTCCGAAAAGGCACACGTATGGCTCCTTGTACCACACGGAAGGTGGCAGCCCTGAAAGCTGTTGAGGTCTTCACCGTCCCCCTGCAGCCTATTCACAGGCACAACAGGATCTGGGACCCGGGCTTGCCCAGAGGAGGAACATCTCATGGCTCTCGTCCTCGGCAGAGCCTGATTCCGGAAAGGCACATGTCCGGCTCCTTGTCTCACACGGAAGGTGGCAGGCTGGAAAGATGTTGCTGGTCTTCACTGTCCCCCTGCAGCCTATTCACAGGCACAACAGGATCTGGGACCCGCGCTTGCCCAGAGGAGGAACATCTCATGGCTCTCGTCCTTGGCAGGGCCTCTTTCCGGAAAGGCACACGTCTGGCTCCTTGTCTCACACGGAAGGTGGTAGGCCGGAAAGCTGTTGCTGGTCTTCACTGTCCCCCTGCAGCCTATTCAAAGGCACAACAGGATTCACGATGCGGGCTTGCCCAGAGGAGGAACATCTCATGGCTCTCGTCCTCGGCAGAGCCTTATTCCGGAAAGGCACACGTTCGGCTCCTTGTCCCACACGGAAGGTGGCAGCCCTGAAAGCTGTTGCTGGTCTTCACCGTCCCCCTGCAGCCTATTCAAAGGCACAAGAGCATTCACGACGCGGGCTTGCGCAGAGGAGGAACATCTCATGGCTCTCGTCCTCGGCAGGGCCTCTTTCCGAAAAGGCAACACGTATGGCTCCTTATACCACACGGAAGGTGGTAGGCCGGAAAGCTGTTGCTGGTCTTCACCATCCCCCTGCAGCCTATTCACAGGCACAACAGGATCTGGGACCCGCGCTTGCCCAGAGGAGGAACATCTCATGGCTCTCGTCCTTGGCAGGGCCTCTTTCCGAAAAGGCACACGTCTGGCTCCTTGTCCCACAAGGAAGGTGGTAGGCCGGAAAGCTGTTGCTGGTCTTCACTGTCCCCCTGCAGCCTATTCAAAGGCACAACAGGATTCACGATGCGGGCTTGCCCAGAGGAGGAACATCTCATGGCTCTCGTCCTCGGCAGAGCCTTATTCCGGAAAGGCACACGTCCGGCTCCTTGTCCCACACGGAAGGTGGCAGGCTGGAAAGATGTTGCTGGTCTTCACCGTCCCCCTGCAGCCTATTCAAAGGCACAACAGGATTCGGGACCCAGGCTTGCCCAGAGGAGGAACATCTCATGGCTCTCGTCCTCGGCAGAGCCTGAATCCGAAAAGGCACACGTCCGGCTCCTTGTCCCACACGGAAGGTGGCAGCCCTGAAAGCTGTTGCTGGTCTTCACCGTCCCCCTGCAGCCTATTCACAGACACAACAGGATCTGGGACCCGGGCTTGCCCAGAGGAGGAACATCTCATGGCTCTCGTCCTCGGCAGAGCCTGATTCCAAAAAGGCACTCGCCCGGCTTCTTGTCCCACAAGGAAGGTGGCAGCCCTGAAAGCTCTTGCTGGTCTTCACCGTCCCCCTGCAGCCTATTCACAGGCACAACAGGATCTGGGGCCCGGGCTTGCCCAGAGGAGGAACATCTCATGGCTCTCGTCCTCGGCAGGGCCTGATTCCGAAAAGGCACACGTCCGGCTCCTTGTCCCACACGGAAGTTGGCACCCCTGAAGGATGTTGCTGGTCTTCACCGTCCCCCTGCAGCCTATTCACAGGCACAACAGGATCTGGGACCCGGGCTTGCCCAGAGGAGGAACATCTCATGGCTCTCGTCCTCGGCAGAGCCTGATTCCGAAAAGGCACACGTCCGGCTCCTTGTCCCACACGGAAGGTGGCAGCCCTGAAAGCTGTTGCTGGTCTTCACCGTCCCCCTGCAGCCTATTCACAGGCACAACAGGATCTGGGACCGGGGCTTGCCCAGAGGAGGAACATCTCATGGCTCTAGTCCTCGTCAGAGCCTGATTCTGGAAAGGCACACGTCCGGCTCCTTGTCCCACACGGAAGGTGGCAGCCCTGAAAGCTGTTGCTGGTCTTCACCGTCCCCCTGCAGCCCATTCAAAGGCACAAGAGCATTCAGGACGTGGGCTTGCGCAGAGGAGGAACATCTCATGGCTCTCGTCCTCGGCAGGGCCTCTTTCCGAAAAGGCACACGTATGGCTCCTTATACCACACGGAAGGTGGTAGGCCGGAAAGCTGTTGCTGGTCTTCACCATCCCCCTGCAGCCTATTCACAGGCACAACAGGATCTGGGACCCGCGCTTGCCCAGAGGAGGAACATCTCATGGCTCTCGTCCTCGGCAGAGCCTGATTCCGGAAAGGCACATGTCCGGCTCCTTGTCTCACACGGAAGGTGGCAGGCTGGAAAGATGTTGCTGGTCTTCACTGTCCCCCTGCAGCCTATTCACAGGCACAACAGGATCTGGGACCCGCGCTTGCCCAGAGGAGGAACATCTCATGGCTCTCGTCCTTGGCAGGGCCTCTTTCCGAAAAGGCACACGTCTGGCTCCTTGTCCCACACGGAAGGTGGTAGGCCGGAAAGCTGTTGCTGGTCTTCACTGTCCCCCTGCAGCCTATTCAAAGGCACAACAGGATTCACGATGCGGGCTTGCCCAGAGGAGGAACATCTCATGGCTCTCGTCCTCGGCAGAGCCTTATTCCGGAAAGGCACACGTCCGGCTCCTTGTCCACAAGGAAGGTGGCAGCCCTGAAAGCTGTTGCTGGTCTTTACCGTCCCCCTGCAGCCTATTCACAGGCACAACAGGATCTGGGACCGGGGCTTGCCCAGAGGAGGAACATCTCATGGCTCTCTTCCTCGGCAGAGCCCGATTCCGAAAAGGCACAGGTCCGGCTCCTTGTCCACAAGGAAGGTGGCAGCCCTGAAAGCTGTTGCTGGTCTTTACCGTCCCCCTGCAGCCTATTCACAGGCACAACAGGATCTGGGACCCGCGCTTGCCCAGAGGAGGAACATCTCATGGCTCTCGTCCTCAGCAGGGCCTCTTTCCGAAAAGGCACACGTATGGCTCCTTGTACCACACGGAAGGTGGCAGCCCTGAAAGCTGTTGAGGTCTTCACCGTCCCCCTGCAGCCTATTCACAGGCACAACAGGATCTGGGACCCGGGCTTGCCCAGAGGAGGAACATCTCATGGCTCTCGTCCTCGGCAGAGCCTGATTCCGGAAAGGCACATGTCCGGCTCCTTGTCTCACACGGAAGGTGGCAGGCTGGAAAGATGTTGCTGGTCTTCACTGTCCCCCTGCAGCCTATTCACAGGCACAACAGGATCTGGGACCCGCGCTTGCCCAGAGGAGGAACATCTCATGGCTCTCGTCCTTGGCAGGGCCTCTTTCCGGAAAGGCACACGTCTGGCTCCTTGTCCCACACGGAAGGTGGTAGGCCGGAAAGCTGTTGCTGGTCTTCACTGTCCCCCTGCAGCCTATTCAAAGGCACAACAGGATTCACGATGCGGGCTTGCCCAGAGGAGGAACATCTCATGGCTCTCGTCCTCGGCAGACCCTTATTCCGGAAAGGCACACGTTCGGCTCCTTGTCCCACACGGAAGGTGGCAGCCCTGAAAGCTGTTGCTGGTCTTCACCGTCCCCCTGCAGCCTATTCAAAGGCACAAGAGCATTCACGACGCGGGCTTGCGCAGAGGAGGAACATCTCATGGCTCTCGTCCTCGGCAGGGCCTCTTTCCGAAAAGGCACACGTATGGCTCCTTATACCACACGGAAGGTGGTAGGCCGGAAAGCTGTTGCTGGTCTTCACCATCCCCCTGCAGCCTATTCACAGGCACAACAGGATCTGGGACCCGCGCTTGCCCAGAGGAGGAACATCTCATGGCTCTCGTCCTCAGCAGGGCCTCTTTCCGAAAAGGCACACGTATGGCTCCTTGTACCACACGGAAGGTGGCAGCCCTGAAAGCTGTTGAGGTCTTCACCGTCCCCCTGCAGCCTATTCACAGGCACAACAGGATCTGGGACCCGCGCTTGCCCAGAGGAGGAACATCTCATGGCTCTCGTCCTTGGCAGGGCCTCTTTCCGAAAAGGCACACGTCTGGCTCCTTGTCCCACACGGAAGGTGGTAGGCCGGAAAGCTGTTGCTGGTCTTCACTGTCCCCCTGCAGCCTATTCAAAGGCACAACAGGATTCACGATGCGGGCTTGCCCAGAGGAGGAACATCTCATGGCTCTCGTCCTCGGCAGAGCCTTATTCCGGAAAGGCACACGTTCGGCTCCTTGTCCCACACGGAAGGTGGCAGCCCTGAAAGCTGTTGCTGGTCTTCACCGTCCCCCTGCAGCCTATTCAAAGGCACAAGAGCATTCACGACGCGGGCTTGCGCAGAGGAGGAACATCTCATGGCTCTCGTCCTCGGCAGGGCCTCTTTCCGAAAAGGCACACGTCTGGCTCCTTGTCCCACACGGAAGGTGGTAGGCCGGAAAGCTGTTGCTGGTCTTCACCGTCCCCCTGCAGCCTATTCACAGGCACATCAGGATCTGGGACCCGGGCTTGCCCAGAGGAGGAACATCTCATGGCTCTCGTCCTCAGCAGGGCCTGTTTCCGAAAAGGCACACGTATGGCAACTTGTCCCACACGGAAGGTGGCAGCCCTGAAAGCTGTTGCTGGTCTTCACCGTCCCCCTGCAGCCTATTCACAGGCACAACAGGATCTGGGACCCGGGCTTGCCCAGAGGAGGAACATCTCATGGCTCTCGTCCTCGGCAGGGCCTCTTTCCGAAAAGGCACACGTCCGGCTCCTTGTCCCACACGGAAGGTGGCAGCCCTGAAAGCTGTTGCTGGTCTTCACCGTCCCCCTGCAGCCTATTCACAGGCACAACAGGATCTGGGACTGGGGCTTGCCCAGAGGAGGAACATCTCATGGCTCTAGTCCTCGGCAGAGCCTGATCCTGGAAAGGCACACGTCCGGCTCCTTGTCCCACACGGAAGGTGGCAGGCTGGAAAGATGTTGCTGGTCTTCACAGTCCCCCTGCAGCCTATTCAAAGGCACAACAGGATTCGGGACCCAGGCATGCCCAGAGGAGGAACATCTCATGGCTCTCGTCCTCGGCAGAGCCTGAATCCGAAAAGGCACACGTCCGGCTCCTTGTCCCACGCGGAAGGTGGCAGCCCTGAAAGCTGTTGCTGGTCTTCACCGTCCCCCTGCAGCCTATTCACAGACACAACAGGATCTGGGACCCGGGCTTGCCCAGAGGAGGAACATCTCATGGCTCTCGTCCTCGGCAGAGCCTGATTCCAAAAAGGCACTCGTCCGGCTTCTTGTCCCACAAGGAAGGTGGCAGCCCTGAAAGCTCTTGCTGGTCTTCACCGTCCCCCTGCAGCCTATTCACAGGCACAACAGGATCTGGGGCCCGGGCTTGCCCAGAGGAGGAACATCTCATGGCTCTCGTCCTCGGCAGGGCCTGATTCCGAAAAGGCACACGTCCGGCTCCTTGTCCCACACGGAAGTTGGCACCCCTGAAGGATGTTGCTGGTCTTCACCGTCCCCCTGCAGCCTATTCACAGGCACATCAGGATCTGGGACCCGGGCTTGCCCAGAGGAGGAACATCTCATGGCTCTCGTCCTCGGCAGAGCCTGATTCCGAAAAGGCACACGTCCGGCTCCTTGTCCCACACGGAAGGTGGCAGCCCTGAAAGCTGTTGCTGGTCTTCACCGTCCCCCTGCAGCCTATTCACAGGCACAACAGGATCTGGGACCCGGGCTTGCCCAGAGGAGGAACATCTCATGGCTCTCGTCCTCGGCAGAGCCTGATTCCGAAAAGGCACACGTCCGGCTCCTTGTCCCACACGGAAGGTGGCAGCCCTGAAAGATGTTGCTGGTCTTCACCGTCCCCCTGCAGCCTATTCACAGGCACAACAGGATCTGGGACCGGGGCTTGCCCAGAGGAGGAACATCTCATGGCTCTAGTCCTCGTCAGAGCCTGATTCTGGAAAGGCACACGTCCGGCTCCTTGTCCCACACGGAAGGTGGCAGCCCTGAAAGCTGTTGCTGGTCTTCACCGTCCCCCTGCAGCCTATTCAAAGGCACAAGAGCATTCAGGACGCGGGCTTGCGCAGAGGAGGAACATCTCATGGCTCTCGTCCTCGGCAGGGCCTCTTTCCGAAAAGGCACACGTATGGCTCCTTATACCACACGGAAGGTGGTAGGCCGGAAAGCTGTTGCTGGTCTTCACCATCCCCCTGCAGCCTATTCACAGGCACAACAGGATCTGGGACCCGCGCTTGCCCAGAGGAGGAACATCTCATGGCTCTCGTCCTCGGCAGAGCCTGATTCCGGAAAGGCACATGTCCGGCTCCTTGTCTCACACGGAAGGTGGCAGGCTGGAAAGATGTTGCTGGTCTTCACTGTCCCCCTGCAGCCTATTCACAGGCACAACAAGATTTGGGACCCGCGCTTGCCCAGAGGAGGAACATCTCATGGCTCTCGTCCTTGGCAGGGCCTCTTTCCGAAAAGGCACACGTCTGGCTCCTTGTCCCACACGGAAGGTGGTAGGCCGGAAAGCTGTTGCTGGTCTTCACCGTCCCCCTGCAGCCTATTCACAGGCACAACAGGATCTGGGACCCGGGCTTGCCCAGAGGAGGAACATCTCATGGCTCTCGTCCTCGGCAGGGCCTCTTTCCGAAAAGGCACACGTCCGGCTCCTTGTCCCACACGGAAGGTGGCAGGCCGGAAAGATGTTGCTGGTCTTCACCGTCCCCCTGCAGCCTATTCACAGGCACAACAGGATCTGGGACTGGGGCTTGCCCAGAGGAGGAACATCTCATGGCTCTAGTCCTCGGCAGAGCCTGATTCTGGAAAGGCACACGTCCGGCTCCTTGTCCCACACGGAAGGTGGCAGGCTGGAAAGATGTTGCTGGTCTTCACCGTCCCCCTGCAGCCTATTCAAAGGCACAACAGGATTCGGGACCCAGGCATGCCCAGAGGAGGAACATCTCATGGCTCTCGTCCTCGGCAGAGCCTGAATCCGAAAAGGCACACGTCCGGCTCCTTGTCCCACACGGAAGGTGGCAGCCCTGAAAGCTGTTGCTGGTCTTCACCGTCCCCCTGCAGCCTATTCACAGGCACAACAGGATCTGGGGCCCGGGCTTGCCCAGAGGAGGAACATCTCATGGCTCTCGTCCTCGGCAGGGCCTGATTCCGAAAAGGCACACGTCCGGCTCCTTGTCCCACACGGAAGTTGGCACCCCTGAAGGATGTTGCTGGTCTTCACCGTCCCCCTGCAGCCTATTCACAGGCACAACAGGATCTGGGACCCGGGCTTGCCCAGAGGAGGAACATCTCATGGCTCTCGTCCTCGGCAGAGCCTGATTCCGAAAAGGCACACGTCCGGCTCCTTGTCCCACACGGAAGGTGGCAGCCCTGAAAGCTGTTGCTGGTCTTCACCGTCCCCCTGCAGCCTATTCACAGGCACAACAGGATCTGGGACCGGGGCTTGCCCAGAGGAGGAACATCTCATGGCTCTAGTCCTCGTCAGAGCCTGATTCTGGAAAGGCACACGTCCGGCTCCTTGTCCCACACGGAAGGTGGCAGCCCTGAAAGCTGTTGCTGGTCTTCACCGTCCCCCTGCAGCCTATTCAAAGGCACAAGAGCATTCAGGACGCGGGCTTGCGCAGAGGAGGAACATCTCATGGCTCTCGTCCTCGGCAGGGCCTCTTTCCGAAAAGGCACACGTATGGCTCCTTATACCACACGGAAGGTGGTAGGCCGGAAAGCTGTTGCTGGTCTTCACCATCCCCCTGCAGCCTATTCACAGGCACAACAGGATCTGGGACCCGCGCTTGCCCAGAGGAGGAACATCTCATGGCTCTCGTCCTCGGCAGAGCCTGATTCCGGAAAGGCACATGTCCGGCTCCTTGTATCACACGGAAGGTGGCAGGCTGGAAAGATGTTGCTGGTCTTCACTGTCCCCCTGCAGCCTATTCACAGGCACAACAAGATCTGGGACCCGCGCTTGCCCAGAGGAGGAACATCTCATGGCTCTCGTCCTTGGCAGGGCCTCTTTCCGAAAAGGCACACGTCTGGCTCCTTGTCCCACACGGAAGGTGGTAGGCCGGAAAGCTGTTGCTGGTCTTCACTGTCCCCCTGCAGCCTATTCAAAGGCACAACAGGATTCACGATGCGGGCTTGCCCAGAGGAGGAACATCTCATGGCTCTCGTCCTCGGCAGAGCCTTATTCCGGAAAGGCACACGTCCGGCTCCTTGTCCCACACGGAAGGTGGCAGCCCTGAAAGCTGTTGCTGGTCTTCACCGTCCCCCTGCAGCCCATTCACAGGCACAACAGGATCTGGGACCGGGGCTTGCCCAGAGGAGGAACATCTCATGGCTCTCTTCCTCGGCAGAGCCCGATTCCGAAAAGGCACAGGTCCGGCTCCTTGTCCACAAGGAAGGTGGCAGCCCTGAAAGCTGTTGCTGGTCTTTACCGTCCCCCTGCAGCCTATTCACAGGCACAACAGGATCTGGGACCCGCGCTTGCCCAGAGGAGGAACATCTCATGGCTCTCGTCCTCAGCAGGGCCTCTTTCCGAAAAGGCACACGTATGGCTCCTTGTACCACACGGAAGGTGGCAGCCCTGAAAGCTGTTGAGGTCTTCACCGTCCCCCTGCAGCCTATTCACAGGCACAACAGGATCTGGGACCCGCGCTTGCCCAGAGGAGGAACATCTCATGGCTCTCGTCCTTGGCAGGGCCTCTTTCCGAAAAGGCACACGTCTGGCTCCTTGTCCCACACGGAAGGTGGTAGGCCGGAAAGCTGTTGCTGGTCTTCACTGTCCCCCTGCAGCCTATTCAAAGGCACAACAGGATTCACGATGCGGGCTTGCCCAGAGGAGGAACATCTCATGGCTCTCGTCCTCGGCAGAGCCTTATTCCGGAAAGGCACACGTTCGGCTCCTTGTCCCACACGGAAGGTGGCAGCCCTGAAAGCTGTTGCTGGTCTTCACCGTCCCCCTGCAGCCTATTCAAAGGCACAAGAGCATTCACGACGCGGGCTTGCGCAGAGGAGGAACATCTCATGGCTCTCGTCCTCGGCAGGGCCTCTTTCCGAAAAGGCACACGTCTGGCTCCTTGTCCCACACGGAAGGTGGTAGGCCGGAAAGCTGTTGCTGGTCTTCACCGTCCCCCTGCAGCCTATTCACAGGCACATCAGGATCTGGGACCCGGGCTTGCCCAGAGGAGGAACATCTCATGGCTCTCGTCCTCAGCAGGGCCTGTTTCCGAAAAGGCACACGTATGGCAACTTGTCCCACACGGAAGGTGGCAGCCCTGAAAGCTGTTGCTGGTCTTCACCGTCCCCCTGCAGCCTATTCACAGGCACAACAGGATCTGGGACCCGGGCTTGCCCAGAGGAGGAACATCTCATGGCTCTCGTCCTCGGCAGGGCCTCTTTCCGAAAAGGCACACGTCCGGCTCCTTGTCCCACACGGAAGGTGGCAGCCCTGAAAGCTGTTGCTGGTCTTCACCGTCCCCCTGCAGCCTATTCACAGGCACAACAGGATCTGGGACTGGGGCTTGCCCAGAGGAGGAACATCTCATGGCTCTAGTCCTCGGCAGAGCCTGATTCTGGAAAGGCACATGTCCGGCTCCTTGTCCCACACGGAAGGTGGCAGGCTGGAAAGATGTTGCTGGTCTTCACCGTCCCCCTGCAGCCTATTCAAAGGCACAACAGGATTCGGGACCCAGGCATGCCCAGAGGAGGAACATCTCATGGCTCTCGTCCTCGGCAGAGCCTGAATCCGAAAAGGCACACGTCCGGCTCCTTGTCCCACACGGAAGGTGGCAGCCCTGAAAGCTGTTGCTGGTCTTCACCGTCCCCCTGCAGCCTATTCACAGACACAACAGGATTCAGGACCCGGCCTTGCCCAGAGGAGGAACATCTCATGGCTCTCGTCCTCGGCAGAGCCTGATTCCAAAAAGGCACTCGTCCGGCTTCTTGTCCCACAAGGAAGGTGGCAGCCCTGAAAGCTCTTGCTGGTCTTCACCGTCCCCCTGCAGCCTATTCACAGGCACAACAGGATCTGGGGCCCGGGCTTGCCCAGAGGAGGAACATCTCATGGCTCTCGTCCTCGGCAGGGCCTGATTCCGAAAAGGCACACGTCCGGCTCCTTGTCCCACACGGAAGTTGGCACCCCTGAAGGATGTTGCTGGTCTTCACCGTCCCCCTGCAGCCTATTCACAGGCACAACAGGATCTGGGACCCGGGCTTGCCCAGAGGAGGAACATCTCATGGCTCTCGTCCTCGGCAGAGCTTGATTCCGAAAAGGCACACGTCCGGCTCCTTGTCCCACACGGAAGGTGGCAGCCCTGAAAGCTGTTGCTGGTCTTCACCGTCCCCCTGCAGCCTATTCACAGGCACAACAGGATCTGGGACCCGGGCTTGCCCAGAGGAGGAACATCTCATGGCTCTCGTCCTCGGCAGAGCCTGATTCCGAAAAGGCACACGTATGGCTCCTTATACCACACGGAAGGTGGTAGGCCGGAAAGCTGTTGCTGGTCTTCACCATCCCCCTGCAGCCTATTCACAGGCACAACAGGATCTGGGACCCGGGCTTGCCCAGAGGAGGAACATCTCATGGCTCTCGTCCTCGGCAGGGCCTCTTTCCGAAAAGGCACACGTATGGCTCCTTATACCACACGGAAGGTGGTAGGCCGGAAAGCTGTTGCTGGTCTTCACCATCCCCCTGCAGCCTATTCACAGGCACAACAGGATCTGGGACCCGCGCTTGCCCAGAGGAGGAACATGTCATGGCTCTCGTCCTCGGCAGAGCCTGATTCCGGAAAGGCACATGTCCGGCTCCTTGTCTCACACGGAAGGTGGCAGGCTGGAAAGATGTTGCTGGTCTTCACTGTCCCCCTGCAGCCTATTCACAGGCACAACAAGATCTGGGACCCGCGCTTGCCTAGAGGAGGAACATCTCATGGCTCTCGTCCTTGGCAGGGCCTCTTTCCGAAAAGGCACACGTCTGGCTCCTTGTCCCACACGGAAGGTGGTAGGCCGGAAAGCTGTTGCTGGTCTTCACTGTCCCCCTGCAGCCTATTCACAGGCACAACAGGATTCACGATGCGGGCTTGCCCAGAGGAGGAACATCTCATGGCTCTCGTCCTCGGCAGAGCCTTATTCCGGAAAGGCACACGTCCGGCTCCTTGTCCCACACGGAAGGTGGCAGCCCTGAAAGCTGTTGCTGGTCTTCACCGTCCCCCTGCAGCCCATTCACAGGCACAACAGGATCTGGGACCGGGGCTTGCCCAGAGGAGGAACATCTCATGGCTCTCGTCCTCAGCAGGGCCTCTTTCCGAAAAGGCACAGGTCCGGCTCCTTGTCCACAAGGAAGGTGGCAGCCCTGAAAGCTGTTGCTGGTCTTTACCGTCCCCCTGCAGCCTATTCACAGGCACAACAGGATCTGGGACCCGCGCTTGCCCAGAGGAGGAACATCTCATGGCTCTCGTCCTTGGCAGGGCCTCTTTCCGAAAAGGCACACGTATGGCTCCTTGTACCACACGGAAGGTGGCAGCCCTGAAAGCTGTTGAGGTCTTCACCGTCCCCCTGCAGCCTATTCACAGGCACAACAGGATCTGGGACCCGCGCTTGCCCAGAGGAGGAACATCTCATGGCTCTCGTCCTTGGCAGGGCCTCTTTCCGAAAAGGCACACGTCTGGCTCCTTGTCCCACACGGAAGGTGGTAGGCCGGAAAGCTGTTGCTGGTCTTCACTGTCCCCCTGCAGCCTATTCAAAGGCACAACAGGATTCACGATGCGGGCTTGCCCAGAGGAGGAACATCTCATGGCTCTCGTCCTCGGCAGAGCCTTATTCCGGAAAGGCACACGTTCGGCTCCTTGTCCCACACGGAAGGTGGCAGCCCTGAAAGCTGTTGCTGGTCTTCACCGTCCCCCTGCAGCCTATTCAAAGGCACAAGAGCATTCACGACGCGGGCTTGCGCAGAGGAGGAACATCTCATGGCTCTCGTCCTCGGCAGGGCCTCTTTCCGAAAAGGCACACGTCTGGCTCCTTGTCCCACACGGAAGGTGGTAGGCCGGAAAGCTGTTGCTGGTCTTCACCGTCCCCCTGCAGCCTATTCACAGGCACATCAGGATCTGGGACCCGGGCTTGCCCAGAGGAGGAACATCTCATGGCTCTCGTCCTCAGCAGGGCCTGTTTCCGAAAAGGCACACGTATGGCAACTTGTCCCACACGGAAGGTGGCAGCCCTGAAAGCTGTTGCTGGTCTTCACCGTCCCCCTGCAGCCTATTCACAGGCACAACAGGATCTGGGACCCGGGCTTGCCCAGAGGAGGAACATCTCATGGCTCTCGTCCTCGGCAGGGCCTCTTTCCGAAAAGACACACGTCCGGCTCCTTGTCCCACACGGAAGGTGGCAGCCCTGAAAGCTGTTGCTGGTCTTCACCGTCCCCCTGCAGCCTATTCACAGGCACAACAGGATCTGGGACTGGGGCTTGCCCAGAGGAGGAACATCTCATGGCTCTAGTCCTCGTCAGAGCCTGATTCTGGAAAGGCACACGTCCGGCTCCTTGTCCCACACGGAAGGTGGCAGCCCTGAAAGCTGTTGCTGGTCTTCACCGTCCCCCTGCAGCCTATTCAAAGGCACAAGAGCATTCAGGACGCGGGCTTGCGCAGAGGAGGAACATCTCATGGCTCTCGTCCTCGGCAGAGCCTGATTCCGGAAAGGCACATGTCCGGCTCCTTGTCTCACACGGAAGGTGGCAGGCTGGAAAGATGTTGCTGGTCTTCACTGTCCCCCTGCAGCCTATTCACAGGCACAACAGGATCTGGGACCCGCGCTTGCCCAGAGGAGGAACATCTCATGGCTCTCGTCCTCGGCAGAGCCTGATTCCGGAAAGGCACATGTCCGGCTCCTTGTCTCACACGGAAGGTGGCAGGCTGGAAAGATGTTGCTGGTCTTCACTGTCCCCCTGCAGCCTATTCACAGGCACAACAGGATCTGGGACCCGCGCTTGCCCAGAGGAGGAACATCTCATGGCTCTCGTCCTTGGCAGGGCCTCTTTCCGAAAAGGCACACGTCCGGCTCCTTGTCCCACACGGAAGGTGGTAGGCCGGAAAGCTGTTGCTGGTCTTCACTGTCCCCCTGCAGCCTATTCAAAGGCACAACAGGATTCACGATGCGGGCTTGCCCAGAGGAGGAACATCTCATGGCTCTCGTCCTCGGCAGAGCCTGATTCCAAAAAGGCACACGTCCGGCTCCTTGTCCAACACGGAAGGTGGCAGCCCTGAAAGCTGTTGCTGGTCTTCACCGTCCCCCTGCAGCCCATTCACAGGCACAACAGGATCTGGGACCGGGGCTTGCCCAGAGGAGGAACATCTCATGGCTCTCTTCCTCGGCAGAGCCCGATTCCGAAAAGGCACAGGTCCGGCTCCTTGTCCACAAGGAAGGTGGCAGCCCTGAAAGCTGTTGCTGGTCTTTACCGTCCCCCTGCAGCCTATTCACAGGCACAACAGGATCTGGGACCCGCGCTTGCCCAGAGGAGGAACATCTCATGGCTCTCGTCCTCAGCAGGGCCTCTTTCCGAAAAGGCACACGTATGGCTCCTTGTACCACACGGAAGGTGGCAGCCCTGAAAGCTGTTGAGGTCTTCACCGTCCCCCTGCAGCCTATTCACAGGCACAACAGGATCTGGGACCCGGGCTTGCCCAGAGGAGGAACATCTCATGGCTCTCGTCCTCGGCAGAGCCTGATTCCGAAAAGGCACACATCCGGCTCCTTGTCCCACACGGAAGGTGGCAGGCCGGAAAGATGTTGCTGGTCTTCACCGTCGCCCTGCAGCCTATTCAAAGGCACAACAGCATTCACGACGCGGGCTTGCCCAGAGGAGGAACATCTCATGGCTCTCGTCCTCGGCAGGGCCTACTTCCGAAAAGGCACACGTCTGGCTCCTTGTCCCACACGGAAGGCGGCAGGCCGGAAAGCTGTTGCTGGTCTTCACCGTCCCCCTGCAGCCTATTCACAGGCACATCAGGATCTGGGACCCGGGCTTGCCCAGAGGAGGAACATCTCATGGCTCTCGTCCTCGGCAGGGCCTGTTTCCGAAAAGGCACACGTCCGGCACCTTGTCCCACACGGAAGGTGGCAGCCCTGAAAGATGTTGCTGGTCTTCACCGTCCCCCTGCAGCCTATTCACAGGCACAACAGGATCTGGGACCCGGGCTTGCCCAGAGGAGGAACATCTCATGGCTCTCGTCCTCGGCAGGGCCTCTTTCCGAAAAGGCACACGTCCGGCTCCTTGTCCCACACGGAAGGTGGCAGCCCTGAAAGCTGTTGCTGGTCTTCACCGTCCCCCTGCAGCCTATTCACAGGCACAACAGGATCTGGGACCGGGGCTTGCCCAGAGGAGGAACATCTCATGGCTCTCGTCCTCGGCAGAGCCTGATTCTGGAAAGGCACACGTCCGGCTCCTTGTCCCACACGGAAGGTGGCAGGCTGGAAAGATGTTGCTGGTCTTCACCATCCCCCTGCAGCCTATTCACAGGCACAACAGGATTCGGGACCCGGGCATGCCCAGAGGAGGAACATCTCATGGCTCTCTTCCTCGGCAGAGCCTGATTCCGAAAAGGCACACGTCCGGCTCCTTGTCCCACACGGAAGGTGGCAGCCCTGAAAGCTGGTGCTGGTCTTCACCGTCCCCCTGCAGCCTATTCAAAGGCACAACAGGATTCACATCGCGGGCTTGCCCAGAGGAGGAACATATTATGGCTCTCGTCCTCGGCAGGGCCTCTTTCCGAAAAGGCACACGACTGGCTCCTTGTCCCACACGGAAGGTGGTAGGCCGGAAAGCTGTTGCTGGTCTTCACTGTCCCCCTGCAGCCTATTCAAAGGCACAACAGGATTCACGACGCGGGCTTGCCCAGAGGAGGAACATCTCATGGCTCTCGTCCTCGGCAGAGACTGATTCCGGAAAGGCACACGTTCGGCTCCTTGTCCCACACGGAAGGTGGCAGCCCTGAAAGCTGTTGCTGGTATTCACCGTCCCACTGCAGCCTGTTCACAGGCACAATAGGATTTAGGACCCGGGCATGCCCAGAGGAGGAACATCTCATGGCTCTCTTCCTCGGCAGAGCCCGATTCCGAAAAGGCACAGGTCCGGCTCCTTGTCCCACAAGGAAGGTGGCAGCCCTGAAAGCTGTTGCTGGTCTTTACCGTCCCCCTGCAGCCTATTCACAGGCACAACAGGATCTGGGACCCGCGCTTGCCCAGAGAAGAACATCTCATGGATCTCGTCCTCAGCAGGGCCTCTTTCCGAAAAGGCACACGTATGGCTCCTTGTACCACACGGAAGGTGGCAGCCCTGAAAGCTGTTGAGGTCTTCACCGTCCCCCTGCAGCCTATTCACAGGCACAACAGGATCTGGGACCCGGGCTTGCCCAGAGGAGGAACATCTCATGGCTCTCGTCCTCGGCAGAGCCTGATTCCGAAAAGGCACACGTCCGGCTCCTTGTCCCACACGGAAGGTGGCAGGCCGGAAAGATGTTGCTGGTCTTCACCGTCGCCCTGCAGCCTATTCAAAGGCACAACAGCATTCACGACGCGGGCTTGCCCAGAGGACGAACATCTCATGGCTCTCGTCCTCGGCAGGGCCTCCTTCCGAAAAGGCACACGTCTGGCTCCTTGTCCCACATGGAAGGTGGCAGGCCGGAAAGCTGTTGCTGGTCTTCACCGTCCCCCTGCAGCCTATTCACAGGCACATCAGGATCTGGGACCCGGGCTTGCCCAGAGGAGGAACATCTCATGGCTCTCGTCCTCGGCAGGGCCTGTTTCCGAAAAGGCACACGTATGGCTCCTTGTACCACACGGAAGGTGGCAGCCCTGAAAGCTGTTGCTGGTCTTCACCGTCCCCCTGCAGCCTATTCACAGGCACAACAGGATCTGGGACCCGGGCTTGCCCAGAGGAGGAACATCTCATGGCTCTCGTCCTCTACAGAGCCTGATTCCGAAAAGGCACACGTCCGGCACCTTGTCCCACACGGAAGGTGGCAGCCCTGAAAGATGTTGCTGGTCTTCACCGTCCCCCTGCAGCCTATTCACAGGCACAACAGGATCTGGGACCCGGGCTTGCCCAGAGGAGGAACATCTCATGGCTCTCGTCCTCGGCAGGGCCTCTTTCCGAAAAGGCACACGTCCGGCTCCTTGTCCCACACGGAAGGTGGCAGCCCTGAAAGCTGTTGCTGGTCTTCACCGTCCCCCTGCAGCCTATTCACAGGCACAACAGGATCTGGGACCGGGGCTTGCCCAGAGGAGGAACATCTCATGGCTCTCGTCCTCGGCAGAGCCTGATTCTGGAAAGGCACACGTCCGGCTCCTTGTCCCACACGGAAGGTGGCAGGCTGGAAAGATGTTGCTGGTCTTCACCATCCCCCTGCAGCCTATTCACAGGCACAACAGGATTCGGGACCCGGGCATGCCCAGAGGAGGAACATCTCATGGATCTCTTCCTCGGCAGAGCCTGATTCCGAAAAGGCACACGTCCGGCTCCTTGTCCCACACGGAAGGTGGCAGCCCTGAAAGCTGGTGCTGGTCTTCACCGTCCCCCTGCAGCCTATTCAAAGGCACAACAGGATTCACATCGCGGCTTGCCCAGAGGAGGAACATCTCATGGCTCTCGTCCTCGGCAGGGCCTCTTTCCGAAAAGGCACACGTCTGGCTCCTTGTCCCACACGGAAGGTGGTAGGCCGGAAAGCTGTTGCTGGTCTTCACTGTCCCCCTGCAGCCTATTCAAAGGCACAACAGGATTCACGACGCGGGCTTGCCCAGAGGAGGAACATCTCATGGCTCTCGTCCTCGGCAGAGCCTTATTCCGGAAAGGCACACGTTCGGCTCCTTGTCCCACACGGAAGGTGGCAGCCCTGAAAGCTGTTGCTGGTCTTCACCGTCCCCCTGCAGCCTATTCACAGGCACAATAGGATTTAGGACCCGGGCATGCCCAGAGGAGGAACATCTCATGGCTCTCTTCCTCGGCAGAGCCCGATTCCGAAAAGGCACACGTCCGGCTCCTTGTCCCACAAGGAAGGTGGCAGCCCTGAAAGCTGTTGCTGGTCTTCACCATCCCCCTGCAGCCTATTCACAGGCACATCAGGATCTGGGACCCGGGCTTGCCCAGAGGAGTAACATCTCATGGCTCTCGTCCTCGGCAGAGCCTGATTCCGGAAAGGCACATGTCCGGCTCCTTGTTTCAGACGGAAGGTGGCAGGTTGGAAAGATGTTGCTGGTCTTCACCGTCCCCTGCAGCCTATTCACAGGCACAACAGGATCTGGGACCCGGGCTTGCCCAGAGGAGGAACATCTCATGGCTCTCGTCCTCGGCAGGGCCTCTTTCCGAAAAGGCACACGTATGGCTCCTTATACCACACGGAAGGTGGTAGGCCGGAAAGCTGTTGCTGGTCTTCACCGTCCCCCTGCAGCCCATTCACAGGCACAACAGGATCTGGGACCCGGGCTTGCCCAGAGGAGGAACATCTCATGGCTCTCGTCCTCGGCAGGGCCTCTTTCCGAAAAGGCACACGTCCGGCTCCTTGTCCCACACGGAAGGTGGCAGCCCTGAAAGCTGTTGCTGGTCTTCACCGTCCCCCTGCAGCCCATTCACAGGCACAACAGGATCTGGGACCTGCGCTTGCCCAGAGGAGGAACATCTCATGGCTCTAGTCCTCGGCAGAGCCTGATTCTGGAAAGGCACACATCCGGCTCCTTGTCCCACACGGAAGGTGGCAGGCTGGAAAGATGTTGCTGGTCTTCACCATCCCCCTGCAGCCTATTCACAGGCACAACAGGATTCGGGACCCGGGCATGCCCAGAGGAGGAACATCTCATGGCTCTCTTCCTCGGCAGAGCCTGATTCCGAAAAGGCACACGTCCGGCTCCTTGTCCCACACGGAAGGTGGCAGCCCTGAAAGCTGTTGCTGGTCTTCACCGTCCCCCTGCAGCCTATTCAAAGGCACAACAGGATTCACAACGCGGGCTTGCCCAGAGGAGGAACATCTCATGGCTCTCGTCCTCGGCAGAGCCTGATTCCAAAAAGGCACTCGTCCGGCTTCTTGTCCCACACGGAAGGTGGCAGCCCTGAAAGCTCTTGCTGGTCTTCACCGTCCCCCTGCAGCCTATTCACAGGCACAACAGGATCTGGGACCCGGGCGTGCCCAGAGGAGGAACATCTCATGGCTCTCGTCCTCGGCAGAGCCTGATTCTGAAAAGGCACACGTCCGGCTCCTTGTCCCACATGGAAGGTGGCAGGCCGAAAAGCTGTTGCTGGTCTTCACCGTCCCCCTGCAGCCTATTCACAGGCAAAACAGGATGTGGGGCCCGGGCTTGCCCAGAGGAGGAACATCTCATGGCTGTCGTCCTCGGCAGAGCCTATTTCTGAAAAGTCACACGTCCGGCTCCTTGTCCCACACGGAAGGTGGCAGCCCTGAAAGCTGTTGCTGGTCTTTACCGTCCCCCTGCAGCCTATTCACAGGCACAATAGGATTTAGGACCCGGGCATGCCCAGAGGAGGAACATCTCATGGCTCTCGTCCTCGGCAGAGCCTGATTCCGGAAAGGCACATGTCCGGCTCCTTGTCTCACACGGAAGGTGGCAGGCTGGAAAGATGTTGCTGGTCTTCACCGTCCCCCTGCAGCCTATTCACAGGCACAACAGGATCTGGGACCTGCGCTTGCCCAGAGGAGGAACATCTCATGGCTCTCGTCCTCGGCAGGGCCTCTTTCCGAAAAGGCACACGTCTGGCTCCTTGTCCCACACGGAAGGTGGTAGGCCGGAAAGCTGTTGCTGGTCTTCACTGTCCTCCTGCAGCCTATTCAAAGGCACAACAGGATTCACGATGCGGGCTTGCCCAGAGGAGGAACATCTCATGGCTCTCGTCCTCGACAGAGCCTTATTCCGGAAAGGCACACGTTCGGCTCCTTGTCCCACACGGAAGGTGGCAGCCCTGAAAGCTGTTGCTGGTCTTCACCGTCCCCCTGCAGCCTATTCACAGGCACAATAGGATTTAGGACCCGGGCATGCCCAGAGGAGGAACATCTCATGGCTCTCTTCCTCGGCAGAGCCCGATTCCGAAAAGGCACACGTCCGGCTCCTTGTCCCACAAGGAAGGTGGCAGCCCTGAAAGCTGTTGCTGGTCTTCACCATCCCCCTGCAGCCTATTCACAGGCACATCAGGATCTGGGACCCGGGCTTGCCCAGAGGAGTAACATCTCATTGCTCTCGTCCTCGGCAGAGCCTGATTCCGGAAAGGCACATGTCCGGCTCCTTGTTTCAGACGGAAGGTGGCAGGTTGGAAAGATGTTGCTGGTCTTCACCGTCCCCCTGCAGCCTATTCAAAGGCACAACAGGGTTCACAACGCGGGCTTGCCCAGAGGAGGAACATCTCATGGCTCTCGTCCTCGGCAGGGCCTCTTTCCGAAAAGGCACACGTATGGCTCCTTATACCACACGGAAGGTGGTAGGCCGGAAAGCTGTTGCTGGTCTTCACCGTCCCCCTGCAGCCCATTCACAGGCACAACAGGATCTGGGACCCGGGCTTGCCCAGAGGAGGAACATCTCATGGCTCTCGTCCTCGGCAGGGCCTCTTTCCGAAAAGGCACACGTCCGGCTCCTTGTCCCACACGGAAGGTGGCAGCCCTGAAAGCTGTTGCTGGTCTTCACCGTCCCCCTGCAGCCCATTCACAGGCACAACAGGATCTGGGACCCGGGCTTGCCCAGAGGAGGAACATCTCATGGCTCTCGTCCTCGGCAGAGCCTTTTCCGAAAAGTCACACGTCCGGCTCCTTGTCCCACACGGAAGGTGGCAGGCTGGAAAGATGTTGCTGGTCTTCACTGTCCCCCTGCAGCCTATTCACAGGCACAACAGGATCTGGGACCCGCGCTTGCCCAGAGGAGGAACATCTCATGGCTCTCTTCCTCGGCAGAGCCTGATTCCGAAAAGGCACACGTCCGGCTCCTTGTCCCACACGGAAGGTGGCAGCCCTGAAAGCTGTTGCTGGTCTTCACCGTCCCCCTGCAGCCTATTCACAGGCACAACAGGATCTGGGACCCGGGCTTGCCCAAATGAGGAACATCTCATGGCTCTCGTCCTCGGCAGAGCCTCTTTCCGAAAAGGCATACGTCCGGCTCCTTGTCCCACACTGAAGGTGACAGCCCTGAAAGATGTTGCTGGTCTTCACCGTCCCCCTGCAGCCTATTCACAGGCACAACAGGATCTGGGACCCGGGCTTGCCCAGAGTAGGAACATCTCATGGCTCTCGTCCTCGGCAGGGCCTGATTCCGAAAAGGCACACGACTGGCTCCTTGTCCCAC
Source organism: Astur gentilis (assembly GCF_929443795.1). Lineage (NCBI taxonomy): Eukaryota > Metazoa > Chordata > Aves > Accipitriformes > Accipitridae > Astur > Astur gentilis. The sequence goes on along the minus strand of NW_026061079.1, from coordinate 2,239,139 downwards.
ACGGAAGGTGGTAGGCCGGAAAGCTGTTGCTGGTCTTCACTGTCCCCCTGCAGCCTATTCAAAAGCACAACAGGATTCACGACGCGGGCTTGCCCAGAGGAGGAACATCTCATGGCTCTCGTCCTCGGCAGAGCCTGATTCCGGAAAGGCACACGTTCGGCTCCTTGTCCCACACGGAAGGTGGCAGCCCTGAAAGCTGTTGCTGGTATTCACCGTCCCCCTGCAGCCTATTCACAGGCACAATAGGATTTAGGACCCGGGCATGCCCAGAGGAGGAACATCTCATGGCTCTCTTCCTCGGCAGAGCCCGATTCCGAAAAGGCACAGGTCCGGCTCCTTGTCCCACAAGGAAGGTGGCAGCCCTGAAAGCTGTTGCTGGTCTTTACCGTCCCCCTGCAGCCTATTCACAGGCACAACAGGATCTGGGACCCGCGCTTGCCCAGAGAAGAACATCTCATGGATCTCGTCCTCAGCAGGGCCTCTTTCCGAAAAGGCACACGTCCGGCTCCTTGTCCCACACGGAAGGTGGCAGCCCTGAAAGCTGTTGCTGGTCTTCACCATCCCCCTGCAGCCTATTCACAGGCACAACAGGATCTGGGACCCGGGCTTGCCCAGAGGAGTAACATCTCATGGCTCTCGTCCTCGGCAGAGCCTGATTCCGGAAAGGCACATGTCCGGCTCCTTGTTTCAGACGGAAGGTGGCAGGTTGGAAAGATGTTGCTGGTCTTCACCGTCCCCTGCAGCCTATTCACAGGCACAACAGGATCTGGGACCCGGGCATGCCCAGAGGAGGAACATCTCATGGTCCTCGTCCTCGGCAGGGCCTCTTTCCGAAAAGGCACACGACTGGCTCCTTGTCCCACACGGAAGGTGGTAGGCCGGAAAGCTGTTGCTGGTCTTCACTGTCCCCCTGCAGCCTATTCAAAGGCACAACAGGATTCACGACGCGGGCTTGCCCAGAGGAGGAACATCTCATGGCTCTCGTCCTCGGCAGAGCCTGATTCCGGAAAGGCACACGTTCGGCTCCTTGTCCCACACGGAAGGTGGCAGCCCTGAAAGCTGTTGCTGGTATTCACCGTCCCCCTGCAGCCTATTCACAGGCACAATAGGATTTAGGACCCGGGCATGCCCAGAGGAGGAACATCTCATGGCTCTCTTCCTCGGCAGAGCCCGATTCCGAAAAGGCACACGTCCGGCTCCTTGTCCCACACGGAAGGTGGCAGCCCTGAAAGCTGTTGCTGGTCTTCACCGTCCCCCTGCAGCCTATTCAAAGGCACAACAGGATTCACAACGCGGGCTTGCCCAGAGGAGGAACATCTCATGGCTCTCGTCCTCGGCAGAGCCTGATTCCAAAAAGGCACTCGTCCGGCTTCTTGTCCCACACGGAAGGTGGCAGCCCTGAAAGCTCTTGCTGGTCTTCACCGTCCCCCTGCAGCCTATTCACAGGCACAACAGGATCTGGGACCCGGGCGTGCCCAGAGGAGGAACATCTCATGGCTCTCGTCCTCGGCAGAGCCTGATTCCAAAAAGGCACTCGTCCGGCTTCTTGTCCCACACGGAAGGTGGCAGCCCTGAAAGCTCTTGCTGGTCTTCACCGTCCCCCTGCAGCCTATTCACAGGCACAACAGGATCTGGGACCCGGGCGTGCCCAGAGGAGGAACATCTCATGGCTCTCGTCCTCGGCAGAGCCTGATTCCGAAAAGGCACACGTCCGGCTCCTTGTCCCACATGGAATGTGGCAGGCCGAAAAGCTGTTGCTGGTCTTCACCGTCCCCCTGCAGCCTATTCACAGGCAAAACAGGATGTGGGGCCCGGGCTTGCCCAGAGGAGGAACATCTCATGGCTGTCGTCCTCGGCAGAGCCTATTTCTGAAAAGTCACACGTCCGGCTCCTTGTCCCACACGGAAGGTGGCAGCCCTGAAAGCTGTTGCTGGTCTTTACCGTCCCCCTGCAGCCTATTCACAGGCACAATAGGATTTAGGACCCGGGCATGCCCAGAGGAGGAACATCTCATGGCTCTCGTCCTCGGCAGAGCCTGATTCCGGAAAGGCACATGTCCGGCTCCTTGTCTCACACGGAAGGTGGCAGGCTGGAAAGATGTTGCTGGTCTTCACCGTCCCCCTGCAGCCTATTCACAGGCACAACAGGATCTGGGACCTGCGCTTGCCCAGAGGAGGAACATCTCATGGCTCTCGTCCTCGGCAGGGCCTGTTTCCGAAAAGGCACACGTATGGCTCCTTGTACCACACGGAAGGTGGCAGCCCTGAAAGCTGTTGCTGGTCTTCACCGTCCCCCTGCAGCCTATTCACAGGCACAACAGGATCTGGGACCCGGGCTTGCCCAGAGGAGGAACATCTCATGGCTCTCGTCCTCTGCAGAGCCTGATTCCGAAAAGGCACACGTCCGGCACCTTGTCCCACACGTAAGGTGGCAGCCCTGAAAGATGTTGCTGGTCTTCACCGTCCCCCTGCAGCCTATTCACAGGCACAACAGGATCTGGGACCCGGGCTTGCCCAGAGGAGGAACATCTCATGGCTCTCGTCCTCGGCAGGGCCTCTTTCCGAAAAGGCACACGTCCGGCTTCTTGTCCCACACGGAAGGTGGCAGCCCTGAAAGCTGTTGCTGGTCTTCACCGTCCCCCTGCAGCCTATTCACAGGCACAACAGGATCTGGGACCGGGGCTTGCCCAGAGGAGGAACATCTCATGGCTCTCGTCCTCGGCAGAGCCTGATTCTGGAAAGGCACACGTCCGGCTCCTTGTCCCACACGGAAGGTGGCAGGCTGGAAAGATGTTGCTGGTCTTCACCATCCCCCTGCAGCCTATTCACAGGCACAACAGGATTCGGGACCCGGGCATGCCCAGAGGAGGAACATCTCATGGCTCTCTTCCTCGGCAGAGCCTGATTCCGAAAAGGCACACGTCCGGCTCCTTGTCCCACACGGAAGGTGGCAGCCCTGAAAGCTGTTGCTGGTCTTCACCGTCCCCCTGCAGCCTATTCAAAGGCACAACAGGATTCACATCGCGGCTTGCCCAGAGGAGGAACATCTCATGGCTCTCGTCCTCGGCAGGGCCTCTTTCCGAAAAGGCACACGTCTGCCTCCTTGTCCCACACGGAAGGTGGTAGGCCGGAAAGCTGTTGCTGGTCTTCACTGTCCCCCTGCAGCCTATTCAAAGGCACAACAGGATTCACGACGCGGGCTTGCCCAGAGGAGGAACATCTCATGGCTCTCGTCCTCGGCAGAGCCTTATTCCGGAAAGGCACACGTTCGGCTCCTTGTCCCACACGGAAGGTGGCAGCCCTGAAAGCTGTTGCTGGTCTTCACCGTCCCCCTGCAGCCTATTCACAGGCACAATAGGATTCAGGACCCGGGCATGCCCAGAGGAGGAACATCTCATGGCTCTCTTCCTCGGCAGAGCCCGATTCCGAAAAGGCACACGTCCGGCTCCTTGTCCCACAAGGAAGGTGGCAGCCCTGAAAGCTGTTGCTGGTCTTCACCATCCCCCTGCAGCCTATTCACAGGCACATCAGGATCTGGGACCCGGGCTTGCCCAGAGGAGTAACATCTCATGGCTCTCGTCCTCGGCAGAGCCTGATTCCGGAAAGGCACATGTCCGGCTCCTTGTTTCAGACGGAAGGTGGCAGGTTGGAAAGATGTTGCTGGTCTTCACCGTCCCCTGCAGCCTATTCACAGGCACAACAGGATCTGGGACCCGGGCTTGCCCAGAGGAGGAACATCTCATGGCTCTCGTCCTCGGCAGGGCCTCTTTCCGAAAAGGCACACGTATGGCTCCTTATACCACACGGAAGGTGGTAGGCCGGAAAGCTGTTGCTGGTCTTCACCGTCCCCCTGCAGCCCATTCACAGGCACAACAGGATCTGGGACCCGGGCTTGCCCAGAGGAGGAACATCTCATGGCTCTCGTCCTCGGCAGGGCCTCTTTCCGAAAAGGCACACGTCCGGCTCCTTGTCCCACACGGAAGGTGGCAGCCCTGAAAGCTGTTGCTGGTCTTCACCGTCCCCCTGCAGCCCATTCACAGGCACAACAGGATCTGGGACCGGGGCTTGCCCAGAGGAGGAACATCTCATGGCTCTAGTCCTCGGCAGAGCCTGATTCTGGAAAGGCACACATCCGGCTCCTTGTCCCACACGGAAGGTGGCAGGCTGGAAAGATGTTGCTGGTCTTCACCATCCCCCTGCAGCCTATTCACAGGCACAACAGGATTCGGGACCCGGGCATGCCCAGAGGAGGAACATCTCATGGCTCTCTTCCTCGGCAGAGCCTGATTCCGAAAAGGCACACGTCCGGCTCCTTGTCCCACACGGAAGGTGGCAGCCCTGAAAGCTGTTGCTGGTCTTCACCGTCCCCCTGCAGCCTATTCAAAGGCACAACAGGATTCACAACGCGGGCTTGCCCAGAGGAGGAACATCTCATGGCTCTCGTCCTCGGCAGAGCCTGATTCCAAAAAGGCACTCGTCCGGCTTCTTGTCCCACACGGAAGGTGGCAGCCCTGAAAGCTCTTGCTGGTCTTCACCGTCCCCCTGCAGCCTATTCACAGGCACAACAGGATCTGGGACCCGGGCGTGCCCAGAGGAGGAACATCTCATGGCTCTCGTCCTCGGCAGAGCCTGATTCCGAAAAGGCACACGTCCGGCTCCTTGTCCCACATGGAAGGTGGCAGGCCGGAAAGCTGTTGCTGGTCTTCACCGTCCCCCTGCAGCCTATTCACAGGCAAAACAGGATGTGGGGCCCGGGCTTGCCCATAGGAGGAACATCTCATGGCTGTCGTCCTCGGCAGAGCCTATTTCTGAAAAGTCACACGTCCGGCTCCTTGTCCCACACGGAAGGTGGCAGCCCTGAAAGCTGTTGCTGGTCTTTACCGTCCCCCTGCAGCCTATTCACAGGCACAATAGGATTTAGGACCCGGGCATGCCCAGAGGAGGAACATCTCATGGCTCTCGTCCTCGGCAGAGCCTTATTCCGGAAAGGCACATGTCCGGCTCCTTGTCTCACACGGAAGGTGGCAGGCTGGAAAGATGTTGCTGGTCTTCACCGTCCCCCTGCAGCCTATTCACAGGCACAACAGGATCTGGGACCTGCGCTTGCCCAGAGGAGGAACATCTCATGGCTCTCGTCCTCGGCAGGGCCTCTTTCCGAAAAGGCACACGTCTGGCTCCTTGTCCCACACGGAAGGTGGTAGGCCGGAAAGCTGTTGCTGGTCTTCACTGTCCCCCTGCAGCCTATTCAAAGGCACAACAGGATTCACGATGCGGGCTTGCCCAGAGGAGGAACATCTCATGGCTCTCGTCCTCGGCAGAGCCTTATTCCGGAAAGGCACACGTTCGGCTCCTTGTCCCACACGGAAGGTGGCAGCCCTGAAAGCTGTTGCTGGTCTTCACCGTCCCCCTGCAGCCTATTCACAGGCACAATAGGATTTAGGACCCGGGCATGCCCAGAGGAGGAACATCTCATGGCTCTCTTCCTCGGCAGAGCCCGATTCCGAAAAGGCACACGTCCGGCTCCTTGTCCCACAAGGAAGGTGGCAGCCCTGAAAGCTGTTGCTGGTCTTCACCATCCCCCTGCAGCCTATTCACAGGCACATCAGGATCTGGGACCCGGGCTTGCCCAGAGGAGTAACATCTCATGGCTCTCGTCCTCGGCAGAGCCTGATTCCGGAAATGCACATGTCCGGCTCCTTGTTTCAGACGGAAGGTGGCAGGTTGGAAAGATGTTGCTGGTCTTCACCGTCCCCTGCAGCCTATTCACAGGCACAACAGGATCTGGGACCCGGGCATGCCCAGAGGAGGAACATCTCATGGCTCTCGTCCTCGGCAGGGCCTCTTTCCGAAAAGGCACACGTATGGCTCCTTATACCACACGGAAGGTGGTAGGCCGGAAAGCTGTTGCTGGTCTTCACCGTCCCCCTGCAGCCCATTCACAGGCACAACAGGATCTGGGACCCGGGCTTGCCCAGAGGAGGAACATCTCATGGCTCTCGTCCTCGGCAGGGCCTCTTTCCGAAAAGGCACACGTCCGGCTCCTTGTCCCACACGGAAGGTGGCAGCCCTGAAAGCTGTTGCTGGTCTTCACCGTCCCCCTGCAGCCCATTCACAGGCACAACAGGATCTGGGACCTGCGCTTGCCCAGAGGAGGAACATCTCATGGCTCTCGTCCTCGGCAGAGCCTTTTCCGAAAAGTCACACGTCCGGCTCCTTGTCCCACACGGAAGGTGGCAGGCTGGAAAGATGTTGCTGGTCTTCACCGTCCCCCTGCAGCCTATTCAAAGGCACAACAGGATTCGGGACCCGGGCATGCCCAGAGGAGGAACATCTCATGGCTCTCTTCCTCGGCAGAGCCTGATTCCGAAAAGGCACACGTCCGGCTCCTTGTCCCACACGGAAGGTGGCAGCCCTGAAAGCTGTTGCTGGTCTTCACCGTCCCCCTGCAGCCTATTCACAGGCACAACAGGATCTGGGACCCGGGCTTGCCCAGAGGAGGAACATCTCATGGCTCTCGTCCTCGGCAGAGCCTGATTCCAAAAAGGCACTTGTCCGGCTTCTTGTCCCACAAGGAAGGTGGCTTCCCTGAAAGCTGTTGCTGGTCTTCACCGTCCCCCTGCAGCCTATTCACAGGCACAACAGGATCTGGGGCCCGGGTTTGCCCAGAGTAGGAACATCTCATGGCTCTCGTCCTCGGCAGGGTCTGATTCCGAAAAGGCACACGTCCGGCTCCTTGTCCCACACGGAAGTTGGCACCCCTGAAGGATGTTGCTGGTCTTCACCGTCCCCCTGCAGCCTATTCACAGGCACAACAGGATTCACGATGCGGGCTTGCCCAGAGGAGGAACATCTCATGGCTCTCGTCCTCGGCAGGGCCTGTTTCCGAAAAGGCACACGTCCGGCTCCTTGTCCCACACGGAAGGTGGCAGGCCGGAAAGATGTTGCTGGTCTTCTCTGTCCCCCTGCAGCCTATTCAAAGGCACAACAGGATTCACGACGCGGGCTTGCCCAGAGGAGGAACATCTCATGGCTCTAGTCCTCGGCAGAGGCTGATCCTGGAAAGGCACACGTCCGGCTCCTTGTCCCACACGGAAGGTGGCAGGCTGGAAAGCTTTTGCTGGTCTTCACCGTCCCCCTGCAGCCTATTCACAGGCACAACAGGATTCGGGACCCGGGAATGCCCAGAGGAGGAACATCTCATGGCTCTCTTCCTCGGCAGAGCCTGAATACGAAAAGGCACACGTCCGGCTCCTTGTCCCACACGGAAGGTGACAGCCCTGAAAGCTGTTGCTGGTCTTCACCGTCCCCCTGCAGCCTATTGACAGGTATAACAGGATCTGGGACCCGGGCTTGCCCAGAGGAGGAACATCTCATGGCTCTTGTCCTCGGCAGAGCCTGACACCGGAAAGGCACACATTCGGCTCCTTGTCCCACACGGAAGGTGGCAGCCCTCAAAGCTGTTGCTGGTCTTCACCGTCCCCGTGCAGCCTATTCACAGGCACAATAGGATTTAGGACCCGGGCATGCCCAGAGGAGGAACATCTCATGGCTCTCTTCCTCGGCAGAGCCCGATTCCGAAAAGGCACACGTCCGGCTCCTTGTCCCACAAGGAAGGTGGCAGACCTGAAAGCTGTTGCTGGTCTTCACCGTCCCCCTGCAGCCTATTCACAGGCACAACAGGATCTGGGACCCGGGCTTGCCCAGAGGAGGAACATCTCATGGCTCTCGTCCTCGGCAGAGCCTGATTCCGAAAAGGCACACGTCCGGCTCCTTGTCCCACACGGAAGGTGGCAGGCCGGAAAGATGTTGCTGGTCTTCACCGTCCCCCTGCAGCCTATTCACAGGCACAACAGGATCTGGGACCCGGGCTTGCCCAGAGGAGGAACATCTCATGGCTCTCGTCCTCGGCAGAGCCTGATTCCGAAAAGGCACACGTCCGGCTCCTTGTCACACACGGAAGGTGGCAGCCCTGAAAGCTGTTGCTGGTCTTCACCGTCCCCCTGCAGCCTATTCACAGGCACAACAGGATCTGGGACCCGGGCTTGCCCAGAGGAGGAACATCTCATGGCTCTCGTCCTCGGCAGAGCCTGATTCCAAAAAGGCACTTGTCCGGCTTCTTGTCCCACAAGGAAGGTGGCTTCCCTGAAAGCTGTTGCTGGTCTTCACCGTCCCCCTGCAGCCTATTCACAGGCACAACAGGATCTGGGACCCGGGCGTGCCCAGAGGAGGAACATCTCATGGCTCTCTTCCTCGGCAGAGCCCGATTCCGAAAAGGCACACGTCCGGCTCCTTGTCCCACACGGAAGGTGGCAGGCCGAAAAGCTGTTGCTGGTCTTCACCGTCCCCCTGCAGCCTATTCACAGGCACAACAGGATCTGGGACCCGGGCTTGCCCAGAGGAGGAACATCTCATGGCTCTCGTCCTCAGCAGGGCCTGTTTCCGAAAAGGCACACGTATGGCTCCTTGTACCACATGGAAGGTGGCAGCCCTGAAAGCTGTTGCTGGTCTTCACCGTCCCCCTGCAGCCTATTCACAGGCACAACAGGATCTGGGACCCGGGCTTGCCCAGAGGAGGAACATCTCATGGCTCTCGTCCTCGGAAGGGCCTCTTTCCGAAAAGGCACACGTCCGGCTCCTTGTCCCACACGGAAGGTGGCAGCCCTGAAAGCTGTTGCTGGTCTTCACCGTCCCCCTGCAGCCTATTCACAGGCACAACAGGATCTGGGACCGGGGCTTGCCCAGAGGAGGAACATCTCATGGCTCTAGTCCTCGGCAGAGCCTGATTCTGGAAAGGCACACGTCCGGCTCCTTGTCCCACACGGAAGGTGGCAGGCTGGAAAGATGTTGCTGGTCTTCACCGTCCCCCTGCAGCCTATTCAAAGGCACAACAGGATTCGGGACCCGGGCATGCCCAGAGGAGGAACATCTCATGGCTCTCGTCCTCGGCAGAGCCTGATTCCGAAAAGGCACACTTCCGGCTCCTTGTCCCACACGGAAGGTGGCAGGCCGAAAAGCTGTTGCTGGTCTTCACCGTCCCCCTGCAGCCTATTCACAGGCAAAACAGGATGTGGGGCCCGGGCTTGCCCAGAGGAGGAACATCTCATGGCTGTCGTCCTCGGCAGAGCCTATTTCTGAAAAGTCACACGTCCGGCTCCTTGTCCCACACGGAAGGTGGCAGCCCTGAAAGCTGTTGCTGGTCTTCACCGTCCCCCTGCAGCCTATTCACAGGCACAACAGGATTCAGGACCCGGGCTTGCCCACAGGAGGAACATCTCATGGCTCTCGTCCTCGGCAGAGCCCGATTCCGAAAAGGCACACGTCCGGCTCCTTGTCCCACACGGAAGGTGGCAGCCCTGAAAGCTGTTGCTGGTCTTCACCGTCCCCCTGCAGCATATTCACAGGTACAACAGGATCTGGGACCCGGGCTTGCCTAGAGCAGGAACATCTCATGGCTCTCGTCCTCGGCAGAGTCTGATTCTGGAAAGGCACACGTCCGGCTCCTTGTCCCACACGGAAGGTGGCAGGCCGGAAAGATGTTGCTGGTCTTCACCGTCCCCCTGCAGCCTATTCACAGGCACAACAGGATTTGGGACCGGGGCTTGCCCAGAGGAGGAACATCTCATGGCTCTAGTCCTCGGCAGAGCCTGATCCTGGAAAGGCACACGTCCGGCTCCTTGTCCCACACGGAAGGTGGCAGCCCTGAAAGATGTTGCTGGTCTTCACCGTCCCCCTGCAGCCTATTGACAGGTATAACAGGATCTGGGACCCGGGCTTGCCCAGAGGAGGAACATCTCATGGCTCTCGTCCTCGGCAGAGCCTGACTCCGGAAAGGCACACGTTCGGCTCCTTGTCCCACACGGAAGGTGGCAGCCCTGAAAGCTGTTGCTGGTCTTCACCGTCCCCCTGCAGCCTATTCACAGGCACAATAGGATTTAGGACCCGGGCATGCCCAGAGGAGGAACATCTCATGGCTCTCTTCCTCGGCAGAGCCCGATTCCGAAAAGGCACACGTCCGGCTCCTTGTCCCACAAGGAAGGTGGCAGCCCTGAAAGCTGTTGCTGGTCTTCACCGTCCCCCTGCAGCCTATTCACAGGCACAACAGGATCTGGGACCCGGGCTTGCCCAGAGGAGGAACATCTCATGGCTCTCGTCCTCAGCAGGGCCTGTTTCCGAAAAGGCACACGTCCGGCTCCTTGTCCCACACGGAAGGTGGCAGGCCGGAAAGATGTTGCTGGTCTTCACCGTCCCCCTGCAGCCTATTCACAGGCACAACAGGATCTGGGACCCGGGCTTGCCCAGAGGAGGAACATCTCATGGCTCTCGTCCTCGGCAGAGCCTGATTCCGAAAAGGCACACGTCCGGCTCCTTGTCCCACACGGAAGGTGGCAGCCCTGAAAGCTGTTGCTGGTCTTCACCGTCCCCCTGCAGCCTATTCACAGGCACAACAGGATCTGGGACCGGGGCTTGCCCAGAGGAGGAACATCTCAAGGCTCTAGTCCTCGTCAGAGCCTGATTCTGGAAAGGCACACGTCCGGCTCCTTGTCCCACACGGAAGGTGGCAGCCCTGAAAGCTGTTGCTGGTCTTCACCGTCCCCCTGCAGCCTATTCAAAGGCACAAGAGCATTCACGACGCGGGCTTGCGCAGAGGAGGAACATCTCATGGCTCTCGTCCTCGGCAGGGCCTCTTTCCGAAAAGGCACACGTATGGCTCCTTATACCACACGGAAGGTGGTAGGCCGGAAAGCTGTTGCTGGTCTTCACCATCCCCCTGCAGCCTATTCACAGGCACAACAGGATCTGGGACTCGCGCTTGCCCAGAGGAGGAACATCTCATGGCTCTCGTCCTCGGCAGAGCCTGATTCCGGAAAGGCACATGTCCGGCTCTTTGTCTCACACGGAAGGTGGCAGGCTGGAAAGATGTTGCTGGTCTTCACTGTCCCCCTGCAGCCTATTCACAGGCACAACAGGATCTGGGACCCGCGCTTGCCCAGAGGAGGAACATCTCATGGCTCTCGTCCTTGGCAGGGCCTCTTTCCGAAAAGGCACACGTCTGGCTCCTTGTCCCACACGGAAGGTGGCAGCCCTGAAAGCTGTTGCTGGTCTTCACCGTCCCCCTGCAGCCTATTCAAAGGCACAACAGGATTCACGATGCGGGCTTGCCCAGAGGAGGAACATCTCATGGCTCTCGTCCTCGGCAGAGCCTTATTCCGGAAAGGCACACGTTCGGCTCCTTGTCCCACACGGAAGGTGGCAGCCCTGAAAGCTGTTGCTGGTCTTCACCGTCCCCCTGCAGCCTATTCACAGGCACAATAGGATTTAGGTCCCGGGCATGCCCAGAGGAGGAACATCTCATGGCTCTCTTCCTCGGCATAGCCCGATTCCGAAAAGGCACACGTCCGGCTCCTTGTCCCACAAGGAAGGTGGCAGCCCTGAAAGCTGTTGCTGGTCTTCACCGTCCCCCTGCAGCCTATTCAAAGGCACAACAGGATCTGGGACCGGGGCTTGCCCAGAGGAGGAACATCTCATAGCTCTCGTCCTCGGCAGAGCCTGATTCCGGAAAGGCACACGTCCGGCTCCTTGTCCCACACGGAAGGTGGCAGGCCGAAAAGCTGTTGCTGGTCTTCACCGTCCCCCTGCAGCCTATTCACAGGCACAACAGGATCTGGGACCCGGGCTTGCCCAGAGGAGGAACATCTCATGGCTCTCGTCCTCAGCAGGGCCTGTTTCCGAAAAGGCACACGTATGGCTCCTTGTACCACATGGAAGGTGGCAGCCCTGAAAGCTGTTGCTGGTCTTCACCGTCCCCCTGCAGCCTATTCACAGGCACAACAGGATCTGGGACCCGGGCTTGCCCAGAGGAGGAACATCTCATGGCTCTCGTCCTCGGAAGGGCCTCTTTCCGAAAAGGCACACGTCCGGCTCCTTGTCCCACACGGAAGGTGGCAGCCCTGAAAGCTGTTGCTGGTCTTCACCGTCCCCCTGCAGCCTATTCACAGGCACAACAGGATCTGGGACCGGGGCTTGCCCAGAGGAGGAACATCTCATGGCTCTAGTCCTCGGCAGAGCCTGATTCTGGAAAGGCACACGTCCGGCTCCTTGTCCCACACGGAAGGTGGCAGGCTGGAAAGATGTTGCTGGTCTTCACCGTCCCCCTGCAGCCTATTCAAAGGCACAACAGGATTCGGGACCCGGGCATGCCCAGAGGAGGAACATCTCATGGCTCTCTTCCTCGGCAGAGCCTGATTCCGAAAAGGCACACTTCCGGCTCCTTGTCCCACACGGAAGGTGGCAGGCCGAAAAGCTGTTGCTGGTCTTCACCGTCCCCCTGCAGCCTATTCACAGGCAAAACAGGATGTGGGGCCCGGGCTTGCCCAGAGGAGGAACATCTCATGGCTGTCGTCCTCGGCAGAGCCTATTTCTGAAAAGTCACACGTCCGGCTCCTTGTCCCACACGGAAGGTGGCAGCCCTGAAAGCTGTTGCTGGTCTTCACCGTCCCCCTGCAGCCTATTCACAGGCACAACAGGATTCAGGACCCGGGCTTGCCCACAGGAGGAACATCTCATGGCTCTCGTCCTCGGCAGAGCCCGATTCCGAAAAGGCACACGTCCGGCTCCTTGTCCCACACGGAAGGTGGCAGCCCTGAAAGCTGTTGCTGGTCTTCACCGTCCCCCTGCAGCATATTCACAGGTACAACAGGATCTGGGACCCGGGCTTGCCTAGAGCAGGAACATCTCATGGCTCTCGTCCTCGGCAGAGTCTGATTCTGGAAAGGCACACGTCCGGCTCCTTGTCCCACACGGAAGGTGGCAGGCCGGAAAGATGTTGCTGGTCTTCACCGTCCCCCTGCAGCCTATTCACAGGCACAACAGGATTTGGGACCGGGGCTTGCCCAGAGGAGGAACATCTCATGGCTCTAGTCCTCGGCAGAGCCTGATCCTGGAAAGGCACACGTCCGGCTCCTTGTCCCACACGGAAGGTGGCAGCCCTGAAAGCTGTTGCTGGTCTTCACCGTCCCCCTGCAGCCTATTGACAGGTATAACAGGATCTGGGACCCGGGCTTGCCCAGAGGAGGAACATCTCATGGCTCTAGTCCTCGGCAGAGCCTGACTCCGGAAAGGCACACGTTCGGCTCCTTGTCCCACACGGAAGGTGGCAGCCCTGAAAGCTGTTGCTGGTCTTCACCGTCCCCCTGCAGCCTATTCACAGGCACAATAGGATTTAGGACCCGGGCATGCCCAGAGGAGGAACATCTCATGGCTCTCTTCCTCGGCAGAGCCCGATTCCGAAAAGGCACACGTCCGGCTCCTTGTCCCACAAGGAAGGTGGCAGCCCTGAAAGCTGTTGCTGGTCTTCACCGTCCCCCTGCAGCCTATTCACAGGCACAACAGGATCTGGGACCCGGGCTTGCCCAGAGGAGGAACATCTCATGGCTCTCGTCCTCAGCAGGGCCTGTTTCCGAAAAGGCACACGTCCGGCTCCTTGTCCCACACGGAAGGTGGCAGGCCGGAAAGATGTTGCTGGTCTTCACCGTCCCCCTGCAGCCTATTCACAGGCACAACAGGATCTGGGACCCGGGCTTGCCCAGAGGAGGAACATCTCATGGCTCTCGTCCTCGGCAGAGCCTGATTCCGAAAAGGCACACGTCCGGCTCCTTGTCCCACACGGAAGGTGGCAGCCCTGAAAGCTGTTGCTGGTCTTCACCGTCCCCCTGCAGCCTATTCACAGGCACAACAGGATCTGGGGCCGGGGCTTGCCCAGAGGAGGAACATCTCAAGGCTCTAGTCCTCGTCAGAGCCTGATTCTGGAAAGGCACACGTCCGGCTCCTTGTCCCACACGGAAGGTGGCAGCCCTGAAAGCTGTTGCTGGTCTTCACCGTCCCCCTGCAGCCTATTCAAAGGCACAAGAGCATTCACGACGCGGGCTTGCGCAGAGGAGGAACATCTCATGGCTCTCGTCCTCGGCAGGGCCTCTTTCCGAAAAGGCACACGTATGGCTCCTTATACCACACGGAAGGTGGTAGGCCGGAAAGCTGTTGCTGGTCTTCACCATCCCCCTGCAGCCTATTCACAGGCACAACAGGATCTGGGACTCGCGCTTGCCCAGAGGAGGAACATCTCATGGCTCTCGTCCTCGGCAGAGCCTGATTCCGGAAAGGCACATGTCCGGCTCTTTGTCTCACACGGAAGGTGGCAGGCTGGAAAGATGTTGCTGGTCTTCACTGTCCCCCTGCAGCCTATTCAGAGGCACAACAGGATCTGGGACCCGCGCTTGCCCAGAGGAGGAACATCTCATGGCTCTCGTCCTTGGCAGGGCCTCTTTCCGAAAAGGCACACGTCTGGCTCCTTGTCCCACACGGAAGGTGGCAGCCCTGAAAGCTGTTGCTGGTCTTCACCGTCCCCCTGCAGCCTATTCAAAGGCACAACAGGATTCACGATGCGGGCTTGCCCAGAGGAGGAACATCTCATGGCTCTCGTCCTCGGCAGAGCCTTATTCCGGAAAGGCACACGTTCGGCTCCTTGTCCCACACGGAAGGTGGCAGCCCTGAAAGCTGTTGCTGGTCTTCACCGTCCCCCTGCAGCCTATTCACAGGCACAATAGGATTTAGGTCCCGGGCATGCCCAGAGGAGGAACATCTCATGGCTCTCTTCCTCGGCAGAGCCCGATTCCGAAAAGGCACACGTCCGGCTCCTTGTCCCACAAGGAAGGTGGCAGCCCTGAAAGCTGTTGCTGGTCTTCACCGTCCCCCTGCAGCCTATTCACAGGCACAACAGGATCTGGGACCGGGGCTTGCCCAGAGGAGGAACATGTCATAGCTCTCGTCCTCGGCAGAGCCTGATTCCGGAAAGGCACATGTCCGGCTCCTTGTCCCACACGGAAGGTGGCAGGTTGGAAAGATGTTGCTGGTCTTCACCGTCCCCTGCAGCCTATTCACAGGCACAACAGGATCTGGGACCCGGGCTTGCCCAGAGGAGGAACATCTCATGGCTCTCGTCCTCGGCAGGGCCTCTTTCCGAAAAGGCACACGTATGGCTCCTTATACCACACGGAAGGTGGTAGGCCGGAAAGCTGTTGCTGGTCTTCACCGTCCCCCTGCAGCCCATTCACAGGCACAACAGGATCTGGGACCCGGGCTTGCCCAGAGGAGGAACATCTCATGGCTCTCGTCCTCGGCAGGGCCTCTTTCCGAAAAGGCACACGTCCGGCTCCTTGTCCCACACGGAAGGTGGCAGCCCTGAAAGCTGTTGCTGGTCTTCACCGTCCCCCTGCAGCCTATTCACAGGCACAACAGGATCTGGGACCGGGGCTTGCCCAGAGGAGGAACATCTCATGGCTCTCGTCCTCGGCAGAGCCTTTTCCGAAAAGGCACACGTCCGGCTCCTTGTCCCACACGGAAGGTGGCAGCCCTGAAAGCTGTTGCTGGTCTTCACCGTCCCCCTGCAGCCTATTGACAGGTATAACAGGATCTGGGACCCGGGCTTGCCCAGAGGAGGAACATCTCATGGCTCTCATCCTCGGCAGAGCCTGATTCCGGAAAGGCACACGTCCGGCTCCTTGTCCCACACGGAAGGTGGCAGCCCTGAAAGCTGTTGCTGGTCTTCACCGTCCCCCTGCAGCCTATTCACAGGCACAATAGGATTTAGGACCCGGGCATGCCCAGAGGAGGAACATCTCATGGCTCTCTTCCTCGGCAGAGCCTGATTCCGAAAAGGCACAGGTCCGGCTCCTTGTCCCACAAGGAAGGTGGCAGCCCTGAAAGCTGTTGCTGGTCTTTACCGTCCCCCTGCAGCCTATTCACAGGCACAACAGGATCTGGGACCCGCGCTTGCCCAGAGGAGGAACATCTCATGGCTCTCGTCCTCAGCAGGGCCTCTTTCCGAAAAGGCACACGTATGGCTCCTTGTACCACACGGAAGGTGGCAGCCCTGAAAGCTGTTGAGGTCTTCACCGTCCCCCTGCAGCCTATTCACAGGCACAACAGGATCTGGGACCCGGGCTTGCCCAGAGGAGGAACATCTCATGGCTCTCGTCCTCGGCAGAGCCTGATTCCGAAAAGGCACACGTCCGGCTCCTTGTCCCACACGGAAGGTGGCAGCCCTGAAAGCTGTTGCTGGTCTTCACCGTCCCCCTGCAGCCTATTCACAGGCACAACAGGATCTGGGACCCGGGCTTGCCCAGAGGAGGAACATCTCAAGGCTCTAGTCCTCGTCAGAGCCTGATTCTGGAAAGGCACACGTCCGGCTCCTTGTCCCACACGGAAGATGGCAGCCCTGAAAGCTGTTGCTGGTCTTCACCGTCCCCCTGCAGCCTATTCAAAGGCACAAGAGCATTCACGACGCGGGCTTGCGCAGAGGAGGAACATCTCATGGCTCTCGTCCTCGGCAGGGCCTCTTTCCGAAAAGGCACATGTATGGCTCCTTATACCACACGGAAGGTGGTAGGCCGGAAAGCTGTTGCTGGTCTTCACCATCCCCCTGCAGCCTATTCACAGGCACAACAGGATCTGGGACTCGCGCTTGCCCAGAGGAGGAACATCTCATGGCTCTCGTCCTCGGCAGAGCCTGATTCCGGAAAGGCACATGTCCGGCTCTTTGTCTCACACGGAAGGTGGCAGGCTGGAAAGATGTTGCTGGTCTTCACTGTCCCCCTGCAGCCTATTCACAGGCACAACAGGATCTGGGACCCGCGCTTGCCCAGAGGAGGAACATCTCATGGCTCTCGTCCTTGGCAGGGCCTCTTTCCGAAAAGGCACACGTCTGGCTCCTTGTCCCACACGGAAGGTGGCAGCCCTGAAAGCTGTTGCTGGTCTTCACCGTCCCCCTGCAGCCTATTCAAAGGCACAACAGGATTCACGATGCGGGCTTGCCCAGAGGAGGAACATCTCATGGCTCTCGTCCTCGGCAGAGCCTTATTCCGGAAAGGCACACGTTCGGCTCCTTGTCCCACACGGAAGGTGGCAGCCCTGAAAGCTGTTGCTGGTCTTCACCGTCCCCCTGCAGCCTATTCACAGGCACAATAGGATTTAGGTCCCGGGCATGCCCAGAGGAGGAACATCTCATGGCTCTCTTCCTCGGCAGAGCCCGATTCCGAAAAGGCACACGTCCGGCTCCTTGTCCCACAAGGAAGGTGGCAGACCTGAAAGCTGTTGCTGGTCTTCACCGTCCCCCTGCAGCCTATTCACAGGCACAACAGGATCTGGGACCGGGGCTTGCCCAGAGGAGGAACATCTCATAGCTCTCGTCCTCGGCAGAGCCTGATTCCGGAAAGGCACACGTCCGGCTCCTTGTCCCACACGGAAGGTGGCAGGCCGAAAAGCTGTTGCTGGTCTTCACCGTCCCCCTGCAGCCTATTCACAGGCACAACAGGATCTGGGACCCGGGCTTGCCCAGAGGAGGAACATCTCATGGCTCTCGTCCTCAGCAGGGCCTGTTTCCGAAAAGGCACACGTATGGCTCCTTGTACCACATGGAAGGTGGCAGCCCTGAAAGCTGTTGCTGGTCTTCACCGTCCCCCTGCAGCCTATTCACAGGCACAACAGGATCTGGGACCCGGGCTTGCCCAGAGGAGGAACATCTCATGGCTCTCGTCCTCGGAAGGGCCTCTTTCCGAAAAGGCACACGTCCGGCTCCTTGTCCCACACGGAAGGTGGCAGCCCTGAAAGCTGTTGCTGGTCTTCACCGTCCCCCTGCAGCCTATTCACAGGCACAACAGGATCTGGGACCGGGGCTTGCCCAGAGGAGGAACATCTCATGGCTCTAGTCCTCGGCAGAGCCTGATTCTGGAAAGGCACACGTCCGGCTCCTTGTCCCACACGGAAGGTGGCAGGCTGGAAAGATGTTGCTGGTCTTCACCGTCCCCCTGCAGCCTATTCAAAGGCACAACAGGATTCGGGACCCGGGCATGCCCAGAGGAGGAACATCTCATGGCTCTCTTCCTCGGCAGAGCCTGATTCCGAAAAGGCACACTTCCGGCTCCTTGTCCCACACGGAAGGTGGCAGGCCGAAAAGCTGTTGCTGGTCTTCACCGTCCCCCTGCAGCCTATTCACAGGCAAAACAGGATGTGGGGCCCGGGCTTGCCCAGAGGAGGAACATCTCATGGCTGTCGTCCTCGGCAGAGCCTATTTCTGAAAAGTCACACGTCCGGCTCCTTGTCCCACACGGAAGGTGGCAGCCCTGAAAGCTGTTGCTGGTCTTCACCGTCCCCCTGCAGCCTATTCACAGGCACAACAGGATTCAGGACCCGGGCTTGCCCACAGGAGGAACATCTCATGGCTCTCGTCCTCGGCAGAGCCCGATTCCGAAAAGGCACACGTCCGGCTCCTTGTCCCACACGGAAGGTGGCAGCCCTGAAAGCTGTTGCTGGTCTTCACCGTCCCCCTGCAGCATATTCACAGGTACAACAGGATCTGGGACCCGGGCTTGCCTAGAGCAGGAACATCTCATGGCTCTCGTCCTCGGCAGAGTCTGATTCTGGAAAGGCACACGTCCGGCTCCTTGTCCCACACGGAAGGTGGCAGGCCGGAAAGCTGTTGCTGGTCTTCACCGTCCCCCTGCAGCCTATTCACAGGCACAACAGGATTTGGGACCGGGGCTTGCCCAGAGGAGGAACATCTCATGGCTCTAGTCCTCGGCAGAGCCTGATCCTGGAAAGGCACACGTCCGGCTCCTTGTCCCACACGGAAGGTGGCAGCCCTGAAAGCTGTTGCTGGTCTTCACCGTCCCCCTGCAGCCTATTGACAGGTATAACAGGATCTGGGACCCGGGCTTGCCCAGAGGAGGAACATCTCATGGCTCTCGTCCTCGGCAGAGCCTGACTCCGGAAAGGCACACGTTCGGCTCCTTGTCCCACACGGAAGGTGGCAGCCCTGAAAGCTGTTGCTGGTCTTCACCGTCCCCCTGCAGCCTATTCACAGGCACAATAGGATTTAGGACCCGGGCATGCCCAGAGGAGGAACATCTCATGGCTCTCTTCCTCGGCAGAGCCCGATTCCGAAAAGGCACACGTCCGGCTCCTTGTCCCACAAGGAAGGTGGCAGCCCTGAAAGCTGTTGCTGGTCTTCACCGTCCCCCTGCAGCCTATTCACAGGCACAACAGGATCTGGGACCCGGGCTTGCCCAGAGGAGGAACATCTCATGGCTCTCGTCCTCAGCAGGGCCTGTTTCCGAAAAGGCACACGTCCGGCTCCTTGTCCCACACGGAAGGTGGCAGGCCGGAAAGATGTTGCTGGTCTTCACCGTCCCCCTGCAGCCTATTCACAGGCACAACAGGATCTGGGACCCGGGCTTGCCCAGAGGAGGAACATCTCATGGCTCTCGTCCTCGGCAGAGCCTGATTCCGAAAAGGCACACGTCCGGCTCCTTGTCCCACACGGAAGGTGGCAGCCCTGAAAGCTGTTGCTGGTCTTCACCGTCCCCCTGCAGCCTATTCACAGGCACAACAGGATCTGGGGCCGGGGCTTGCCCAGAGGAGGAACATCTCAAGGCTCTAGTCCTCGTCAGAGCCTGATTCTGGAAAGGCACACGTCCGGCTCCTTGTCCCACACGGAAGGTGGCAGCCCTGAAAGCTGTTGCTGGTCTTCACCGTCCCCCTGCAGCCTATTCAAAGGCACAAGAGCATTCAGGACGCGGGCTTGCGCAGAGGAGGAACATCTCATGGCTCTCGTCCTCGGCAGGGCCTCTTTCCGAAAAGGCACACGTATGGCTCCTTATACCACACGGAAGGTGGTAGGCCGGAAAGCTGTTGCTGGTCTTCACCATCCCCCTGCAGCCTATTCACAGGCACAACAGGATCTGGGACTCGCGCTTGCCCAGAGGAGGAACATCTCATGGCTCTCGTCCTCGGCAGAGCCTGATTCCGGAAAGGCACATGTCCGGCTCTTTGTCTCACACGGAAGGTGGCAGGCTGGAAAGATGTTGCTGGTCTTCACTGTCCCCCTGCAGCCTATTCACAGGCACAACAGGATCTGGGACCCGCGCTTGCCCAGAGGAGGAACATCTCATGGCTCTCGTCCTTGGCAGGGCCTCTTTCCGAAAAGGCACACGTCTGGCTCCTTGTCCCACACGGAAGGTGGCAGCCCTGAAAGCTGTTGCTGGTCTTCACCGTCCCCCTGCAGCCTATTCAAAGGCACAACAGGATTCACGATGCGGGCTTGCCCAGAGGAGGAACATCTCATGGCTCTCGTCCTCGGCAGAGCCTTATTCCGGAAAGGCACACGTCCGGCTCCTTGTCCCACAAGGAAGGTGGCAGCCCTGAAAGCTGTTGCTGGTCTTCACCGTCCCCCTGCAGCCTATTCACAGGCACAACAGGATCTGGGACCGGGGCTTGCCCAGAGGAGGAACATCTCATAGCTCTCGTCCTCGGCAGAGCCTGATTCCGGAAAGGCACATGTCCGGCTCCTTGTCCCACACGGAAGGTGGCAGGTTGGAAAGATGTTGCTGGTCTTCACCGTCCCCTGCAGCCTATTCACAGGCACAACAGGATCTGGGACCCGGGCTTGCCCAGAGGAGGAACATCTCATGGCTCTCGTCCTCGGCAGGGCCTCTTTCCGAAAAGGCACACGTATGGCTCCTTATACCACACGGAAGGTGGTAGGCCGGAAAGCTGTTGCTGGTCTTCACCGTCCCCCTGCAGCCCATTCACAGGCACAACAGGATCTGGGACCCGGGCTTGCCCAGAGGAGGAACATCTCATGGCTCTCGTCCTCGGCAGGGCCTCTTTCCGAAAAGGCACACGTCCGGCTCCTTGTCCCACACGGAAGGTGGCAGCCCTGAAAGCTGTTGCTGGTCTTCACCGTCCCCCTGCAGCCTATTCACAGGCACAACAGGATCTGGGACCGGGGCTTGCCCAGAGGAGGAACATCTCATGGCTCTCGTCCTCGGCAGAGCCTTTTCCGAAAAGGCACACGTCCGGCTCCTTGTCCCACACGGAAGGTGGCAGCCCTGAAAGCTGTTGCTGGTCTTCACCGTCCCCCTGCAGCCTATTGACAGGTATAACAGGATCTGGGACCCGGGCTTGCCCAGAGGAGGAACATCTCATGGCTCTCATCCTCGGCAGAGCCTGATTCCGGAAAGGCACACGTTCGGCTCCTTGTCCCACACGGAAGGTGGCAGCCCTGAAAGCTGTTGCTGGTCTTCACCGTCCCCCTGCAGCCTATTCACAGGCACAATAGGATTTAGGACCCGGGCATGCCCAGAGGAGGAACATCTCATGGCTCTCTTCCTCGGCAGAGCCTGATTCCGAAAAGGCACAGGTCCGGCTCCTTGTCCCACAAGGAAGGTGGCAGCCCTGAAAGCTGTTGCTGGTCTTTACCGTCCCCCTGCAGCCTATTCACAGGCACAACAGGATCTGGGACCCGCGCTTGCCCAGAGGAGGAACATCTCATGGCTCTCGTCCTCAGCAGGGCCTCTTTCCGAAAAGGCACACGTCCGGCTCCTTGTCCCACACGGAAGGTGGCAGCCCTGAAAGCTGTTGAGGTCTTCACCGTCCCCCTGCAGCCTATTCACAGGCACAACAGGATCTGGGACCCGGGCTTGCCCAGAGGAGGAACATCTCATGGCTCTCGTCCTCGGCAGAGCCTGATTCCGAAAAGGCACACGTCCGGCTCCTTGTCCCACACGGAAGGTGGCAGCCCTGAAAGCTGTTGCTGGTCTTCACCGTCCCCCTGCAGCCTATTCACAGGCACAACAGGATCTGGGACCGGGGCTTGCCCAGAGGAGGAACATCTCAAGGCTCTAGTCCTCGTCAGAGCCTGATTCTGGAAAGGCACACGTCCGGCTCCTTGTCCCACACGGAAGGTGGCAGCCCTGAAAGCTGTTGCTGGTCTTCACCGTCCCCCTGCAGCCTATTCAAAGGCACAAGAGCATTCACGACGCGGGCTTGCGCAGAGGAGGAACATCTCATGGCTCTCGTCCTCGGCAGGGCCTCTTTCCGAAAAGGCACACGTATGGCTCCTTATACCACACGGAAGGTGGTAGGCCGGAAAGCTGTTGCTGGTCTTCACCATCCCCCTGCAGCCTATTCACAGGCACAACAGGATCTGGGACTCGCGCTTGCCCAGAGGAGGAACATCTCATGGCTCTCGTCCTCGGCAGAGCCTGATTCCGGAAAGGCACATGTCCGGCTCCTTGTCTCACACGGAAGGTGGCAGGCTGGAAAGATGTTGCTGGTCTTCACTGTCCCCCTGCAGCCTATTCACAGGCACAACAGGATCTGGGACCCGCGCTTGCCCAGAGGAGGAACATCTCATGGCTCTCGTCCTTGGCAGGGCCTCTTTCCGAAAAGGCACACGTCTGGCTCCTTGTCCCACACGGAAGGTGGCAGCCCTGAAAGCTGTTGCTGGTCTTCACCGTCCCCCTGCAGCCTATTCAAAGGCACAACAGGATTCACGATGCGGGCTTGCCCAGAGGAGGAACATCTCATGGCTCTCGTCCTCGGCAGAGCCTTATTCCGGAAAGGCACACGTTCGGCTCCTTGTCCCACACGGAAGGTGGCAGCCCTGAAAGCTGTTGCTGGTCTTCACCGTCCCCCTGCAGCCTATTCACAGGCACAATAGGATTTAGGTCCCGGGCATGCCCAGAGGAGGAACATCTCATGGCTCTCTTCCTCGGCAGAGCCCGATTCCGAAAAGGCACACGTCCGGCTCCTTGTCCCACAAGGAAGGTGGCAGCCCTGAAAGCTGTTGCTGGTCTTCACCGTCCCCCTGCAGCCTATTCACAGGCACAACAGGATCTGGGACCGGGGCTTGCCCAGAGGAGGAACATCTCATAGCTCTCGTCCTCGGCAGAGCCTGATTCCGGAAAGGCACATGTCCGGCTCCTTGTCCCACACGGAAGGTGGCAGGTTGGAAAGATGTTGCTGGTCTTCACCGTCCCCCTGCAGCATATTCACAGGCACAACAGGATCTGGGACCCGGGCTTGCCCAGAGGAGGAACATCTCATGGCTCTCGTCCTCGGCAGAGCCTGACTCCGGAAAGGCACACGTATGGCTCCTTATACCACACGGAAGGTGGTAGGCTGGAAAGCTGTTGCTGGTCTTCACCGTCCCCCTGCAGCCCATTCACAGGCACAACAGGATCTGGGACCCGGGCTTGCCCAGAGGAGGAACATCTCATGGCTCTCGTCCTCGGCAGGGCCTCTTTCCGAAAAGGCACACGTCCGGCTCCTTGTCCCACACGGAAGGTGGCAGCCCTGAAAGCTGTTGCTGGTCTTCACCGTCCCCCTGCAGCCTATTCACAGGCACAACAGGATCTGGGACCGGGGCTTGCCCAGAGGAGGAACATCTCATGGCTCTCGTCCTCGGCAGAGCCTTTTCCGAAAAGGCACACGTCCGGCTCCTTGTCCCACACGGAAGGTGGCAGCCCTGAAAGCTGTTGCTGGTCTTCACCGTCCCCCTGCAGCCTATTAACAGGTATAACAGGATCTGGGACCCGGGCTTGCCCAGAGGAGGAACATCTCATGGCTCTCATCCTCGGCAGAGCCTGATTCCGAAAAGGCACACGTCCGGCTCCTTGTCCCACACGGAAGGTGGCAGCCCTGAAAGCTGTTGCTGGTCTTCACCGTCCCCCTGCAGCCTATTCACAGGCACAACAGGATCTGGGACCGGGGCTTGCCCAGAGGAGGAACATCTCAAGGCTCTAGTCCTCGTCAGAGCCTGATTCTGGAAAGGCACACGTCCGGCTCCTTGTCCCACACGGAAGGTGGCAGCCCTGAAAGCTGTTGCTGGTCTTCACCGTCCCCCTGCAGCCTATTCAAAGGCACAAGAGCATTCAGGACGCGGGCTTGCGCAGAGGAGGAACATCTCATGGCTCTCGTCCTCGGCAGGGCCTCTTTCCGAAAAGGCACACGTATGGCTCCTTATACCACACGGAAGGTGGTAGGCCGGAAAGCTGTTGCTGGTCTTCACCATCCCCCTGCAGCCTATTCACAGGCACAACAGGATCTGGGACTCGCGCTTGCCCAGAGGAGGAACATCTCATGGCTCTCGTCCTCGGCAGAGCCTGATTCCGGAAAGGCACATGTCCGGCTCTTTGTCTCACACGGAAGGTGGCAGGCTGGAAAGATGTTGCTGGTCTTCACTGTCCCCCTGCAGCCTATTCACAGGCACAACAGGATCTGGGACCCGCGCTTGCCCAGAGGAGGAACATCTCATGGCTCTCGTCCTTGGCAGGGCCTCTTTCCGAAAAGGCACACGTCTGGCTCCTTGTCCCACACGGAAGGTGGCAGCCCTGAAAGCTGTTGCTGGTCTTCACCGTCCCCCTGCAGCCTATTCAAAGGCACAACAGGATTCACGATGCGGGCTTGCCCAGAGGAGGAACATCTCATGGCTCTCGTCCTCGGCAGAGCCTTATTCCGGAAAGGCACACGTTCGGCTCCTTGTCCCACACGGAAGGTGGCAGCCCTGAAAGCTGTTGCTGGTCTTCACCGTCCCCCTGCAGCCTATTCACAGGCACAATAGGATTTAGGTCCCGGGCATGCCCAGAGGAGGAACATCTCATGGCTCTCTTCCTCGGCAGAGCCCGATTCCGAAAAGGCACACGTCCGGCTCCTTGTCCCACAAGGAAGGTGGCAGCCCTGAAAGCTGTTGCTGGTCTTCACCGTCCCCCTGCAGCCTATTCACAGGCACAACAGGATCTGGGACCGGGGCTTGCCCAGAGGAGGAACATCTCATAGCTCTCGTCCTCGGCAGAGCCTGATTCCGGAAAGGCACATGTCCGGCTCCTTGTCCCACACGGAAGGTGGCAGGTTGGAAAGATGTTGCTGGTCTTCACCGTCCCCTGCAGCCTATTCACAGGCACAACAGGATCTGGGACCCGGGCTTGCCCAGAGGAGGTACATCTCATGGCTCTCGTCCTCGGCAGGGCCTCTTTCCGAAAAGGCACACGTATGGCTCCTTATACCACACGGAAGGTGGTAGGCCGGAAAGCTGTTGCTGGTCTTCACCGTCCCCCTGCAGCCCATTCACAGGCACAACAGGATCTGGGACCCGGGCTTGCCCAGAGGAGGAACATCTCATGGCTCTCGTCCTCGGCAGGGCCTCTTTCCGAAAAGGCACACGTCCGGCTCCTTGTCCCACACGGAAGGTGGCAGCCCTGAAAGCTGTTGCTGGTCTTCACCGTCCCCCTGCAGCCTATTCACAGGCACAACAGGATCTGGGACCGGGGCTTGCCCAGAGGAGGAACATCTCATGGCTCTCGTCCTCGGCAGAGCCTTTTCCGAAAAGGCACACGTCCGGCTCCTTGTCCCACACGGAAGGTGGCAGCCCTGAAAGCTGTTGCTGGTCTTCACCGTCCCCCTGCAGCCTATTGACAGGTATAACAGGATCTGGGACCCGGGCTTGCCCAGAGGAGGAACATCTCATGGCTCTCATCCTCGGCAGAGCCTGATTCCGGAAAGGCACACGTTCGGCTCCTTGTCCCACACGGAAGGTGGCAGCCCTGAAAGCTGTTGCTGGTCTTCACCGTCCCCCTGCAGCCTATTCACAGGCACAATAGGATTTAGGACCCGGGCATGCCCAGAGGAGGAACATCTCATGGCTCTCTTCCTCGGCAGAGCCTGATTCCGAAAAGGCACAGGTCCGGCTCCTTGTCCCACAAGGAAGGTGGCAGCCCTGAAAGCTGTTGCTGGTCTTAACCGTCCCCCTGCAGCCTATTCACAGGCACAACAGGATCTGGGACCCGCGCTTGCCCAGAGGAGGAACATCTCATGGCTCTCGTCCTCAGCAGGGCCTCTTTCCGAAAAGGCACACGTATGGCTCCTTGTACCACACGGAAGGTGGCAGCCCTGAAAGCTGTTGAGGTCTTCACCGTCCCCCTGCAGCCTATTCACAGGCACAACAGGATCTGGGACCCGGGCTTGCCCAGAGGAGGAACATCTCATGGCTCTCGTCCTCGGCAGAGCCTGATTCCGAAAAGGCACACGTCCGGCTCCTTGTCCCACACGGAAGGTGGCAGCCCTGAAAGCTGTTGCTGGTCTTCACCGTCCCCCTGCAGCCTATTCACAGGCACAACAGGATCTGGGACCGGGGCTTGCCCAGAGGAGGAACATCTCAAGGCTCTAGTCCTCGCCAGAGCCTGATTCTGGAAAGGCACACGTCCGGCTCCTTGTCCCACACGGAAGGTGGCAGCCCTGAAAGCTGTTGCTGGTCTTCACCGTCCCCCTGCAGCCTATTCACAGGCACAATAGGATTTAGGTCCCGGGCATGCCCAGAGGAGGAACATCTCATGGCTCTCTTCCTCGGCAGAGCCCGATTCCGAAAAGGCACACGTCCGGCTCCTTGTCCCACAAGGAAGGTGGCAGCCCTGAAAGCTGTTGCTGGTCTTCACCGTCCCCCTGCAGCCTATTCACAGGCACAACAGGATCTGGGACCGGGGCTTGCCCAGAGGAGGAACATCTCATGGCTCTCGTCCTCGGCAGAGCCTCTTTCCGAAAAGGCACACGTATGGCTCCTTATACCACACGGAAGGTGGTAGGCCGGAAAGCTGTTGCTGGTCTTCACCGTCCCCCTGCAGCCCATTCACAGGCACAACAGGATCTGGGACCCGGGCTTGCCCAGAGGAGGAACATCTCATGGCTCTCGTCCTCGGCAGGGCCTCTTTCCGAAAAGGCACACGTCCGGCTCCTTGTCCCACACGGAAGGTGGCAGCCCTGAAAGCTGTTGCTGGTCTTCACCGTCCCCCTGCAGCCTATTCACAGGCACAACAGGATCTGGGACCGGGGCTTGCCCAGAGGAGGAACATCTCATGGCTCTCGTCCTCGGCAGAGCCTTTTCCGAAAAGGCACACGTCCGGCTCCTTGTCCCACACGGAAGGTGGCAGCCCTGAAAGCTGTTGCTGGTCTTCACCGTCCCCCTGCAGCCTATTAACAGGTATAACAGGATCTGGGACCCGGGCTTGCCCAGAGGAGGAACATCTCATGGCTCTCATCCTCGGCAGAGCCTGATTCCGGAAAGGCACACGTTCGGCTCCTTGTCCCACACGGAAGGTGGCAGCCCTGAAAGCTGTTGCTGGTCTTCACCGTCCCCCTGCAGCCTATTCACAGGCACAATAGGATTTAGGACCCGGGCATGCCCAGAGGAGGAACATCTCATGGCTCTCTTCCTCGGCAGAGCCTGATTCCGAAAAGGCACAGGTCCGGCTCCTTGTCCCACACGGAAGGTGGCAGCCCTGAAAGATGTTGCTGGTCTTCACCGTCCCCCTGCAGCCTATTCACAGGCACAACAGGATCTGGGACCCGCGCTTGCCCAGAGGAGGAACATCTCATGGCTCTCGTCCTCAGCAGGGCCTCTTTCCGAAAAGGCACACGTATGGCTCCTTGTACCACACGGAAGGTGGCAGCCCTGAAAGCTGTTGAGGTCTTCACCGTCCCCCTGCAGCCTATTCACAGGCACAACAGGATCTGGGACCCGGGCTTGCCCAGAGGAGGAACATCTCATGGCTCTCGTCCTCGGCAGAGCCTGATTCCGAAAAGGCACACGTCCGGCTCCTTGTCCCACACGGAAGGTGGCAGGCCGGAAAGATGTTGCTGGTCTTCACCGTCGCCCTGCAGCCTATTCAAAGGCACAACAGCATTCACGACGCGGGCTTGCCCAGAGGAGGAACATCTCATGGCTCTCGTCCTCGGCAGGGCCTCTTTCCGAAAAGGCACACGTCTGGCTCCTTGTCCCACACGGAAGGTGGCAGGCCGGAAAGCTGTTGCTGGTCTTCACCGTCCCCCTGCAGCCTATTCACAGGCACATCAGGATCTGGGACCCGGGCTTGCCCAGAGGAGGAACATCTCATGGCTCTCGTCCTCGGCAGTGCCTGTTTCCGAAAAGGCACACGTATGGCTCCTTGTACCACACGGAAGGTGGCAGCCCTGAAAGCTGTTGCTGGTCTTCACCGTCCCCCTGCAGCCTATTCACAGGCACAACAGGATCTGGGACCCGGGCTTGCCCAGAGGAGGAACATCTCATGGCTCTCGTCCTCGGCAGAGCCTGATTCCAAAAAGGCACTCGTCCGGCACCTTGTCCCACACGGAAGGTGGCAGCCCTGAAAGCTCTTGCTGGTCTTCACCGTCCCCCTGCAGCCTATTCACAGGCACAACAGGATCTGGGACCCGGGCTTGCCCAGAGGAGGAACATCTCATGGCTCTCGTCCTCGGCAGGGCCTCTTTCCGAAAAGGCACACGTCCGGCTCCTTGTCCCACACGGAAGGTGGCAGCCCTGAAAGCTGTTGCTGGTCTTCACCGTCCCCCTGCAGCCTATTCACAGGCACAACAGGATCTGGGACCGGGGCTTGCCCAGAGGAGGAACATCTCATGGCTCTCGTCCTCGGCAGAGCCTGATTCTGGAAAGGCACACGTCCGGCTCCTTGTCCCACACGGAAGGTGGCAGACTGGAAAGATGTTGCTGGTCTTCTCCATCCCCCTGCAGCCTATTCACAGGCACAACAGGATTCGGGACCCGGGCATGCCCAGAGGAGGAACATCTCATGGCTCTCTTCCTCGGCAGAGCCTGATTCCGAAAAGGCACACGTCCGGCTCCTTGTCCCACACGGAAGGTGGCAGCCCTGAAAGCTGTTGCTGGTCTTCACCGTCCCCCTGCAGCCTATTCAAAGGCACAACAGGATTCACAACGCGGGCTTGCCCAGAGGAGGAACATCTCATGGCTCTCGTCCTCGGCAGAGCCTGATTCCAAAAAGGCACTCGTCCGGCTTCTTGTCCCACACGGAAGGTGGCAGCCCTGAAAGCTGTTGCTGGTCTTCACCGTCCCCCTGCAGCCTATTCACAGGCACAATAGGATTTAGGTCCCGGGCATGCCCAGAGGAGGAACATCTCATGGCTCTCTTCCTCGGCAGAGCCCGATTCCGAAAAGGCACACGTCCGGCTCCTTGTCCCACAAGGAAGGTGGCAGCCCTGAAAGCTGTTGCTGGTCTTCACCGTCCCCCTGCAGCCTATTCACAGGCACAACAGGATCTGGGACCGGGGCTTGCCCAGAGGAGGAACATCTCATAGCTCTCGTCCTCGGCAGAGCCTGATTCCGGAAAGGCACATGTCCGGCTCCTTGTCCCACACGGAAGGTGGCAGGTTGGAAAGATGTTGCTGGTCTTCACCGTCCCCTGCAGCCTATTCACAGGCACAACAGGATCTGGGACCCGGGCTTGCCCAGAGGAGGAACATCTCATGGCTCTCGTCCTCGGCAGGGCCTCTTTCCGAAAAGGCACACGTATGGCTCCTTATACCACACGGAAGGTGGTAGGCCGGAAAGCTGTTGCTGGTCTTCACCGTCCCCCTGCAGCCCATTCACAGGCACAACAGGATCTGGGACCCGGGCTTGCCCAGAGGAGGAACATCTCATGGCTCTCGTCCTCGGCAGGGCCTCTTTCCGAAAAGGCACACGTCCGGCTCCTTGTCCCACACGGAAGGTGGCAGCCCTGAAAGCTGTTGCTGGTCTTCACCGTCCCCCTGCAGCCTATTCACAGGCACAACAGGATCTGGGACCGGGGCTTGCCCAGAGGAGGAACATCTCATGGCTCTCGTCCTCGGCAGAGCCTTTTCCGAAAAGGCACACGTCCGGCTCCTTGTCCCACACGGAAGGTGGCAGCCCTGAAAGCTGTTGCTGGTCTTCACCGTCCCCCTGCAGCCTATTAACAGGTATAACAGGATCTGGGACCCGGGCTTGCCCAGAGGAGGAACATCTCATGGCTCTCATCCTCGGCAGAGCCTGATTCCGAAAAGGCACACGTCCGGCTCCTTGTCCCACACGGAAGGTGGCAGCCCTGAAAGCTGTTGCTGGTCTTCACCGTCCCCCTGCAGCCTATTCACAGGCACAACAGGATCTGGGACCGGGGCTTGCCCAGAGGAGGAACATCTCAAGGCTCTAGTCCTCGTCAGAGCCTGATTCTGGAAAGGCACACGTCCGGCTCCTTGTCCCACACGGAAGGTGGCAGCCCTGAAAGCTGTTGCTGGTCTTCACCGTCCCCCTGCAGCCTATTCAAAGGCACAAGAGCATTCAGGACGCGGGCTTGCGCAGAGGAGAAACATCTCATGGCTCTCGTCCTCGGCAGGGCCTCTTTCCGAAAAGGCACACGTATGGCTCCTTATACCACACGGAAGGTGGTAGGCCGGAAAGCTGTTGCTGGTCTTCACCATCCCCCTGCAGCCTATTCACAGGCACAACAGGATCTGGGACTCGCGCTTGCCCAGAGGAGGAACATCTCATGGCTCTCGTCCTCGGCAGAGCCTGATTCCGGAAAGGCACATGTCCGGCTCTTTGTCTCACACGGAAGGTGGCAGGCTGGAAAGATGTTGCTGGTCTTCACTGTCCCCCTGCAGCCTATTCACAGGCACAACAGGATCTGGGACCCGCGCTTGCCCAGAGGAGGAACATCTCATGGCTCTCGTCCTTGGCAGGGCCTCTTTCCGAAAAGGCACACGTCTGGCTCCTTGTCCCACACGGAAGGTGGCAGCCCTGAAAGATGTTGCTGGTCTTCACCGTCCCCCTGCAGCCTATTCAAAGGCACAACAGGATTCACGATGCGGGCTTGCCCAGAGGAGGAACATCTCATGGCTCTCGTCCTCGGCAGAGCCTTATTCCGGAAAGGCACACGTTCGGCTCCTTGTCCCACACGGAAGGTGGCAGCCCTGAAAGCTGTTGCTGGTCTTCACCGTCCCCCTGCAGCCTATTCACAGGCACAATAGGATTTAGGTCCCGGGCATGCCCAGAGGAGGAACATCTCATGGCTCTCTTCCTCGGCAGAGCCCGATTCCGAAAAGGCACACGTCCGGCTCCTTGTCCCACAAGGAAGGTGGCAGCCCTGAAAGCTGTTGCTGGTCTTCACCGTCCCCCTGCAGCCTATTCACAGGCACAACAGGATCTGGGACCGGGGCTTGCCCAGAGGAGGAACATCTCATAGCTCTCGTCCTCGGCAGAGCCTGATTCCGGAAAGGCACATGTCCGGCTCCTTGTCCCACACGGAAGGTGGCAGGTTGGAAAGATGTTGCTGGTCTTCACCGTCCCCTGCAGCCTATTCACAGGCACAACAGGATCTGGGACCCGGGCTTGCCCAGAGGAGGAACATCTCATGGCTCTCGTCCTCGGCAGGGCCTCTTTCCGAAAAGGCACACGTATGGCTCCTTATACCACACGGAAGGTGGTAGGCCGGAAAGCTGTTGCTGGTCTTCACCGTCCCCCTGCAGCCCATTCACAGGCACAACAGGATCTGGGACCCGGGCTTGCCCAGAGGAGGAACATCTCATGGCTCTCGTCCTCGGCAGGGCCTCTTTCCGAAAAGGCACACGTCCGGCTCCTTGTCCCACACGGAAGGTGGCAGCCCTGAAAGCTGTTGCTGGTCTTCACCGTCCCCCTGCAGCCTATTCACAGGCACAACAGGATCTGGGACCGGGGCTTGCCCAGAGGAGGAACATCTCATGGCTCTAGTCCTCGGCAGAGCCTTTTCCGAAAAGGCACACGTCCGGCTCCTTGTCCCACACGGAAGGTAGCAGCCCTGAAAGCTGTTGCTGGTCTTCACCGTCCCCCTGCAGCCTATTGACAGGTATAACAGGATCTGGGACCCGGGCTTGCCCAGAGGAGGAACATCTCATGGCTCTCATCCTCGGCAGAGCCTGATTCCGGAAAGGCACACGTTCGGCTCCTTGTCCCACACGGAAGGTGGCAGCCCTGAAAGCTGTTGCTGGTCTTCACCGTCCCCCTGCAGCCTATTCACAGGCACAATAGGATTTAGGACCCGGGCATGCCCAGAGGAGGAACATCTCATGGCTCTCTTCCTCGGCAGGGCCTGTTTCCGAAAAGGCACACGTATGGCTCCTTGTACCACACGGAAGGTGGCAGCCCTGAAAGCTGTTGCTGGTCTTTACCGTCCCCCTGCAGCCTATTCACAGGCACAACAGGATCTGGGACCCGCGCTTGCCCAGAGGAGGAACATCTCATGGCTCTCGTCCTCAGCAGGGCCTCTTTCCGAAAAGGCACACGTATGGCTCCTTGTACCACACGGAAGGTGGCAGCCCTGAAAGCTGTTGAGGTCTTCACCGTCCCCCTGCAGCCTATTCACAGGCACAACAGGATCTGGGACCCGGGCTTGCCCAGAGGAGGAACATCTCATGGCTCTCGTCCTCGGCAGAGCCTGATTCCGAAAAGGCACACGTCCGGCTCCTTGTCCCACACGGAAGGTGGCAGCCCTGAAAGCTGTTGCTGGTCTTCACCGTCCCCCTGCAGCCTATTCACAGGCACAACAGGATCTGGGACCGGGGCTTGCCCAGAGGAGGAACATCTCAAGGCTCTAGTCCTCGTCAGAGCCTGATTCTGGAAAGGCACACGTCCGGCTCCTTGTCCCACACGGAAGGTGGCAGCCCTGAAAGCTGTTGCTGGTCTTCACCGTCCCCCTGCAGCCTATTCAAAGGCACAAGAGCATTCACGACGCGGGCTTGCGCAGAGGAGGAACATCTCATGGCTCTCGTCCTCGGCAGGGCCTCTTTCCGAAAAGGCACACGTATGGCTCCTTATACAACACGGAAGGTGGTAGGCCGGAAAGCTGTTGCTGGTCTTCACCATCCCCCTGCAGCCTATTCACAGGCACAACAGGATCTGGGACTCGCGCTTGCCCAGAGGAGGAACATCTCATGGCTCTCGTCCTCGGCAGAGCCTCTTTCCGAAAAGGCACACGTATGGCTCCTTATACCACACGGAAGGTGGTAGGCCGGAAAGCTGTTGCTGGTCTTCACCGTCCCCCTGCAGCCCATTCACAGGCACAACAGGATCTGGGACCCGGGCTTGCCCAGAGGAGGAACATCTCATGGCTCTCGTCCTCGGCAGGGCCTCTTTCCGAAAAGGCACACGTCCGGCTCCTTGTCCCACACGGAAGGTGGCAGCCCTGAAAGCTGTTGCTGGTCTTCACCGTCCCCCTGCAGCCTATTCACAGGCACAACAGGATCTGGGACCGGGGCTTGCCCAGAGGAGGAACATCTCATGGCTCTCGTCCTCGGCAGAGCCTTTTCCGAAAAGGCACACGTCCGGCTCCTTGTCCCACACGGAAGGTGGCAGCCCTGAAAGCTGTTGCTGGTCTTCACCGTCCCCCTGCAGCCTATTAACAGGTATAACAGGATCTGGGACCCGGGCTTGCCCAGAGGAGGAACATCTCATGGCTCTCATCCTCGGCAGAGCCTGATTCCGGAAAGGCACACGTTCGGCTCCTTGTCCCACACGGAAGGTGGCAGCCCTGAAAGCTGTTGCTGGTCTTCACCGTCCCCCTGCAGCCTATTCACAGGCACAATAGGATTTAGGACCCGGGCATGCCCAGAGGAGGAACATCTCATGGCTCTCTTCCTCGGCAGAGCCTGATTCCGAAAAGGCACAGGTCCGGCTCCTTGTCCCACACGGAAGGTGGCAGCCCTGAAAGATGTTGCTGGTCTTCACCGTCCCCCTGCAGCCTATTCACAGGCACAACAGGATCTGGGACCCGCGCTTGCCCAGAGGAGGAACATCTCATGGCTCTCGTCCTCAGCAGGGCCTCTTTCCGAAAAGGCACACGTATGGCTCCTTGTACCACACGGAAGGTGGCAGCCCTGAAAGCTGTTGAGGTCTTCACCGTCCCCCTGCAGCCTATTCACAGGCACAACAGGATCTGGGACCCGGGCTTGCCCAGAGGAGGAACATCTCATGGCTCTCGTCCTCGGCAGAGCCTGATTCCGAAAAGGCACACGTCCGGCTCCTTGTCCCACACGGAAGGTGGCAGGCCGGAAAGATGTTGCTGGTCTTCACCGTCGCCCTGCAGCCTATTCAAAGGCACAACAGCATTCACGACGCGGGCTTGCCCAGAGGAGGAACATCTCATGGCTCTCGTCCTCGGCAGGGCCTCTTTCCGAAAAGGCACACGTCTGGCTCCTTGTCCCACACGGAAGGTGGCAGGCCGGAAAGCTGTTGCTGGTCTTCACCGTCCCCCTGCAGCCTATTCACAGGCACATCAGGATCTGGGACCCGGGCTTGCCCAGAGGAGGAACATCTCATGGCTCTCGTCCTCGGCAGTGCCTGTTTCCGAAAAGGCACACGTATGGCTCCTTGTACCACACGGAAGGTGGCAGCCCTGAAAGCTGTTGCTGGTCTTCACCGTCCCCCTGCAGCCTATTCACAGGCACAACAGGATCTGGGACCCGGGCTTGCCCAGAGGAGGAACATCTCATGGCTCTCGTCCTCGGCAGAGCCTGATTCCAAAAAGGCACTCGTCCGGCACCTTGTCCCACACGGAAGGTGGCAGCCCTAAAAGCTGTTGCTGGTCTTCACCGTCCCCCTGCAGCCTATTCACAGGCACAACAGGATCTGGGACCCGGGCTTGCCCAGAGGAGGAACATCTCATGGCTCTCGTCCTCGGCAGGGCCTCTTTCCGAAAAGGCACACGTCCGGCTCCTTGTCCCACACGGAAGGTGGCAGCCCTGAAAGCTGTTGCTGGTCTTCACCGTCCCCCTGCAGCCTATTCACAGGCACAACAGGATCTGGGACCGGGGCTTGCCCAGAGGAGGAACATCTCATGGCTCTCGTCCTCGGCAGAGCCTGATTCTGGAAAGGCACACGTCCGGCTCCTTGTCCCACACGGAAGGTGGCAGACTGGAAAGATGTTGCTGGTCTTCTCCATCCCCCTGCAGCCTATTCACAGGCACAACAGGATTCGGGACCCGGGCATGCCCAGAGGAGGAACATCTCATGGCTCTCTTCCTCGGCAGAGCCTGATTCCGAAAAGGCACACGTCCGGCTCCTTGTCCCACACGGAAGGTGGCAGCCCTGAAAGCTGTTGCTGGTCTTCACCGTCCCCCTGCAGCCTATTCAAAGGCACAACAGGATTCACAACGCGGGCTTGCCCAGAGGAGGAACATCTCATGGCTCTCGTCCTCGGCAGAGCCTGATTCCAAAAAGGCACTCGTCCGGCTTCTTGTCCCACACGGAAGGTGGCAGCCCTGAAAGCTGTTGCTGGTCTTCACCGTCCCCCTGCAGCCTATTCACAGGCACAATAGGATTTAGGTCCCGGGCATGCCCAGAGGAGGAACATCTCATGGCTCTCTTCCTCGGCAGAGCCCGATTCCGAAAAGGCACACGTCCGGCTCCTTGTCCCACAAGGAAGGTGGCAGCCCTGAAAGCTGTTGCTGGTCTTCACCGTCCCCCTGCAGCCTATTCACAGGCACAACAGGATCTGGGACCGGGGCTTGCCCAGAGGAGGAACATCTCATAGCTCTCGTCCTCGGCAGAGCCTGATTCCGGAAAGGCACATGTCCGGCTCCTTGTCCCACACGGAAGGTGGCAGGTTGGAAAGATGTTGCTGGTCTTCACCGTCCCCTGCAGCCTATTCACAGGCACAACAGGATCTGGGACCCGGGCTTGCCCAGAGGAGGAACATCTCATGGCTCTCGTCCTCGGCAGGGCCTCTTTCCGAAAAGGCACACGTATGGCTCCTTATACCACACGGAAGGTGGTAGGCCGGAAAGCTGTTGCTGGTCTTCACCGTCCCCCTGCAGCCCATTCACAGGCACAACAGGATCTGGGACCCGGGCTTGCCCAGAGGAGGAACATCTCATGGCTCTCGTCCTCGGCAGGGCCTCTTTCCGAAAAGGCACACGTCCGGCTCCTTGTCCCACACGGAAGGTGGCAGCCCTGAAAGCTGTTGCTGGTCTTCACCGTCCCCCTGCAGCCTATTCACAGGCACAACAGGATCTGGGACCGGGGCTTGCCCAGAGGAGGAACATCTCATGGCTCTCGTCCTCGGCAGAGCCTTTTCCGAAAAGGCACACGTCCGGCTCCTTGTCCCACACGGAAGGTGGCAGCCCTGAAAGCTGTTGCTGGTCTTCACCGTCCCCCTGCAGCCTATTAACAGGTATAACAGGATCTGGGACCCGGGCTTGCCCAGAGGAGGAACATCTCATGGCTCTCATCCTCGGCAGAGCCTGATTCCGAAAAGGCACACGTCCGGCTCCTTGTCCCACACGGAAGGTGGCAGCCCTGAAAGCTGTTGCTGGTCTTCACCGTCCCCCTGCAGCCTATTCACAGGCACAACAGGATCTGGGACCGGGGCTTGCCCAGAGGAGGAACATCTCAAGGCTCTAGTCCTCGTCAGAGCCTGATTCTGGAAAGGCACACGTCCGGCTCCTTGTCCCACACGGAAGGTGGCAGCCCTGAAAGCTGTTGCTGGTCTTCACCGTCCCCCTGCAGCCTATTCAAAGGCACAAGAGCATTCAGGACGCGGGCTTGCGCAGAGGAGAAACATCTCATGGCTCTCGTCCTCGGCAGGGCCTCTTTCCGAAAAGGCACACGTATGGCTCCTTATACCACACGGAAGGTGGTAGGCCGGAAAGCTGTTGCTGGTCTTCACCATCCCCCTGCAGCCTATTCACAGGCACAACAGGATCTGGGACTCGCGCTTGCCCAGAGGAGGAACATCTCATGGCTCTCGTCCTCGGCAGAGCCTGATTCCGGAAAGGCACATGTCCGGCTCTTTGTCTCACACGGAAGGTGGCAGGCTGGAAAGATGTTGCTGGTCTTCACTGTCCCCCTGCAGCCTATTCACAGGCACAACAGGATCTGGGACCCGCGCTTGCCCAGAGGAGGAACATCTCATGGCTCTCGTCCTTGGCAGGGCCTCTTTCCGAAAAGGCACACGTCTGGCTCCTTGTCCCACACGGAAGGTGGCAGCCCTGAAAGATGTTGCTGGTCTTCACCGTCCCCCTGCAGCCTATTCAAAGGCACAACAGGATTCACGATGCGGGCTTGCCCAGAGGAGGAACATCTCATGGCTCTCGTCCTCGGCAGAGCCTTATTCCGGAAAGGCACACGTTCGGCTCCTTGTCCCACACGGAAGGTGGCAGCCCTGAAAGCTGTTGCTGGTCTTCACCGTCCCCCTGCAGCCTATTCACAGGCACAATAGGATTTAGGTCCCGGGCATGCCCAGAGGAGGAACATCTCATGGCTCTCTTCCTCGGCAGAGCCCGATTCCGAAAAGGCACACGTCCGGCTCCTTGTCCCACAAGGAAGGTGGCAGCCCTGAAAGCTGTTGCTGGTCTTCACCGTCCCCCTGCAGCCTATTCACAGGCACAACAGGATCTGGGACCGGGGCTTGCCCAGAGGAGGAACATCTCATAGCTCTCGTCCTCGGCAGAGCCTGATTCCGGAAAGGCACATGTCCGGCTCCTTGTCCCACACGGAAGGTGGCAGGTTGGAAAGATGTTGCTGGTCTTCACCGTCCCCTGCAGCCTATTCACAGGCACAACAGGATCTGGGACCCGGGCTTGCCCAGAGGAGGAACATCTCATGGCTCTCGTCCTCGGCAGGGCCTCTTTCCGAAAAGGCACACGTATGGCTCCTTATACCACACGGAAGGTGGTAGGCCGGAAAGCTGTTGCTGGTCTTCACCGTCCCCCTGCAGCCCATTCACAGGCACAACAGGATCTGGGACCCGGGCTTGCCCAGAGGAGGAACATCTCATGGCTCTCGTCCTCGGCAGGGCCTCTTTCCGAAAAGGCACACGTCCGGCTCCTTGTCCCACACGGAAGGTGGCAGCCCTGAAAGCTGTTGCTGGTCTTCACCGTCCCCCTGCAGCCTATTCACAGGCACAACAGGATCTGGGACCGGGGCTTGCCCAGAGGAGGAACATCTCATGGCTCTAGTCCTCGGCAGAGCCTTTTCCGAAAAGGCACACGTCCGGCTCCTTGTCCCACACGGAAGGTGGCAGCCCTGAAAGCTGTTGCTGGTCTTCACCGTCCCCCTGCAGCCTATTGACAGGTATAACAGGATCTGGGACCCGGGCTTGCCCAGAGGAGGAACATCTCATGGCTCTCATCCTCGGCAGAGCCTGATTCCGGAAAGGCACACGTTCGGCTCCTTGTCCCACACGGAAGGTGGCAGCCCTGAAAGCTGTTGCTGGTCTTCACCGTCCCCCTGCAGCCTATTCACAGGCACAATAGGATTTAGGACCCGGGCATGCCCAGAGGAGGAACATCTCATGGCTCTCTTCCTCGGCAGGGCCTGTTTCCGAAAAGGCACACGTATGGCTCCTTGTACCACACGGAAGGTGGCAGCCCTGAAAGCTGTTGCTGGTCTTTACCGTCCCCCTGCAGCCTATTCACAGGCACAACAGGATCTGGGACCCGCGCTTGCCCAGAGGAGGAACATCTCATGGCTCTCGTCCTCAGCAGGGCCTCTTTCCGAAAAGGCACACGTATGGCTCCTTGTACCACACGGAAGGTGGCAGCCCTGAAAGCTGTTGAGGTCTTCACCGTCCCCCTGCAGCCTATTCACAGGCACAACAGGATCTGGGACCCGGGCTTGCCCAGAGGAGGAACATCTCATGGCTCTCGTCCTCGGCAGAGCCTGATTCCGAAAAGGCACACGTCCGGCTCCTTGTCCCACACGGAAGGTGGCAGCCCTGAAAGCTGTTGCTGGTCTTCACCGTCCCCCTGCAGCCTATTCACAGGCACAACAGGATCTGGGACCGGGGCTTGCCCAGAGGAGGAACATCTCAAGGCTCTAGTCCTCGTCAGAGCCTGATTCTGGAAAGGCACACGTCCGGCTCCTTGTCCCACACGGAAGGTGGCAGCCCTGAAAGCTGTTGCTGGTCTTCACCGTCCCCCTGCAGCCTATTCAAAGGCACAAGAGCATTCACGACGCGGGCTTGCGCAGAGGAGGAACATCTCATGGCTCTCGTCCTCGGCAGGGCCTCTTTCCGAAAAGGCACACGTATGGCTCCTTATACAACACGGAAGGTGGTAGGCCGGAAAGCTGTTGCTGGTCTTCACCATCCCCCTGCAGCCTATTCACAGGCACAACAGGATCTGGGACTCGCGCTTGCCCAGAGGAGGAACATCTCATGGCTC
The DNA here is from genome assembly GCF_929443795.1 of Astur gentilis. Taxonomy (NCBI): domain Eukaryota; kingdom Metazoa; phylum Chordata; class Aves; order Accipitriformes; family Accipitridae; genus Astur; species Astur gentilis. The sequence continues at coordinate 2,200,299 of NW_026061079.1, read as the reverse complement.
TCGTCCTCGGCAGAGCCTGATTCCGGAAAAGCACATGTCCGGCTCCTTGTCTCACACGGAAGGTGGCAGGCTGGAAAGATGTTGCTGGTCTTCACTGTCCCCCTGCAGCCTATTCACAGGCACAACAGGATCTGGGACCCGCGCTTGCCCAGAGGAGGAACATCTCATGGCTCTCGTCCTTGGCAGGGCCTCTTTCCGAAAAGGCACACGTCCGGCTCCTTGTCCCACACGGAAGGTGGCAGCCCTGAAAGCTGTTGCTGGTCTTCACCGTCCCCCTGCAGCCTATTCACAGGCACAACAGGATCTGGGACCGGGGCTTGCCCAGAGGAGGAACATCTCATGGCTCTCGTCCTCGGCAGAGCCTTTTCCGAAAAGGCACACGTCCGGCTCCTTGTACCACACGGAAGGTGGCAGCCCTGAAAGCTGTTGCTGGTCTTCACCGTCCCCCTGCAGCCTATTAACAGGTATAACAGGATCTGGGACCCGGGCTTGCCCAGAGGAGGAACATCTCATGGCTCTCATCCTCGGCAGAGCCTGATTCCGGAAAGGCACACGTTCGGCTCCTTGTCCCACACGGAAGGTGGCAGCCCTGAAAGCTGTTGCTGGTCTTCACCGTCCCCCTGCAGCCTATTCACAGGCACAATAGGATTTAGGACCCGGGCATGCCCAGAGGAGGAACATCTCATGGCTCTCTTCCTCGGCAGAGCCTGATTCCGAAAAGGCACAGGTCCGGCTCCTTGTCCCACACGGAAGGTGGCAGCCCTGAAAGATGTTGCTGGTCTTCACCGTCCCCCTGCAGCCTATTCACAGGCACAACAGGATCTGGGACCCGCGCTTGCCCAGAGGAGGAACATCTCATGGCTCTCGTCCTCAGCAGGGCCTCTTTCCGAAAAGGCACACGTATGGCTCCTTGTACCACACGGAAGGTGGCAGCCCTGAAAGCTGTTGAGGTCTTCACCGTCCCCCTGCAGCCTATTCACAGGCACAACAGGATCTGGGACCCGGGCTTGCCCAGAGGAGGAACATCTCATGGCTCTCGTCCTCGGCAGAGCCTGATTCCGAAAAGGCACACGTCCGGCTCCTTGTCCCACACGGAAGGTGGCAGGCCGGAAAGATGTTGCTGGTCTTCACCGTCGCCCTGCAGCCTATTCAAAGGCACAACAGCATTCACGACGCGGGCTTGCCCAGAGGAGGAACATCTCATGGCTCTCGTCCTCGGCAGGGCCTCTTTCCGAAAAGGCACACGTCTGGCTCCTTGTCCCACACGGAAGGTGGCAGGCCGGAAAGCTGTTGCTGGTCTTCACCGTCCCCCTGCAGCCTATTCACAGGCACATCAGGATCTGGGACCCGGGCTTGCCCAGAGGAGGAACATCTCATGGCTCTCGTCCTCGGCAGGGCCTCTTTCCGAAAAGGCACACGTATGGCTCCTTGTACCACACGGAAGGTGGCAGCCCTGAAAGCTGTTGCTGGTCTTCACCGTCCCCCTGCAGCCTATTCACAGGCACAACAGGATCTGGGACCCGGGCTTGCCCAGAGGAGGAACATCTCATGGCTCTCGTCCTCGGCAGAGCCTCTTTCCGAAAAGGCACACGTCCGGCACCTTGTCCCACACGGAAGGTGGCAGCCCTGAAAGCTCTTGCTGGTCTTCACCGTCCCCCTGCAGCCTATTCACAGGCACAACAGGATCTGGGACCCGGGCTTGCCCAGAGGAGGAACATCTCATGGCTCTCGTCCTCGGCAGGGCCTCTTTCCGAAAAGGCACACGTCCGGCTCCTTGTCCCACACGGAAGGTGGCAGCCCTGAAAGCTGTTGCTGGTCTTCACCGTCCCCCTGCAGCCTATTCACAGGCACAACAGGATCTGGGACCGGGGCTTGCCCAGAGGAGGAACATCTCATGGCTCTCGTCCTCGGCAGAGCCTGATTCTGGAAAGGCACACGTCCGGCTCCTTGTCCCACACGGAAGGTGGCAGACTGGAAAGATGTTGCTGGTCTTCACCATCCCCCTGCAGCCTATTCACAGGCACAACAGGATTCGGGACCCGGGCATGCCCAGAGGAGGAACATCTCATGGCTCTCTTCCTCGGCAGAGCCTGATTCCGAAAAGGCACACGTCCGGCTCCTTGTCCCACACGGAAGGTGGCAGCCCTGAAAGCTGTTGCTGGTCTTCACCGTCCCCCTGCAGCCTATTCAAAGGCACAACAGGATTCACAACGCGGGCTTGCCCAGAGGAGGAACATCTCATGGCTCTCGTCCTCGGCAGAGCCTGATTCCAAAAAGGCACTCGTCCGGCTTCTTGTCCCACACGGAAGGTGGCAGCCCTGAAAGCTCTTGCTGGTCTTCACCGTCCCCCTGCAGCCTATTCAAAGGCACAACAGGATCTGGGACCCGGGCGTGCCCAGAGGAGGAACATCTCATGGCTCTCGTCCTCGGCAGAGCCTGATTCCGAAAAGGCACACGTCCGGCTCCTTGTCCCACATGGAAGGTGGCAGGCCGAAAAGCTGTTGCTGGTCTTCACTGTCCCCCTGCAGCCTATTCAAAGGCACAACAGGATTCACGATGCGGGCTTGCCCAGAGGAGGAACATCTCATGGCTCTCGTCCTCGGCAGAGCCTTATTCCGGAAAGGCACACGTTCGGCTCCTTGTCCCACACGGAAGGTGGCAGCCCTGAAAGCTGTTGCTGGTCTTCACCGTCCCCCTGCAGCCTATTCACAGGCACAATAGGATTTAGGTCCCGGGCATGCCCAGAGGAGGAACATCTCATGGCTCTCTTCCTAGGCAGAGCCCGATTCCGAAAAGGCACACGTCCGGCTCCTTGTCCCACAAGGAAGGTGGCAGCCCTGAAAGCTGTTGCTGGTCTTCACCGTCCCCCTGCAGCCTATTCACAGGCACAACAGGATCTGGGACCGGGGCTTGCCCAGAGGAGGAACATCTCATAGCTCTCGTCCTAGGCAGAGCCTGATTCCGGAAAGGCACATGTCCGGCTCCTTGTCCCACACGGAAGGTGGCAGGTTGGAAAGATGTTGCTGGTCTTCACCGTCCCCTGCAGCCTATTCACAGGCACAACAGGATCTGGGACCCGGGCTTGCCCAGAGGAGGAACATCTCATGGCTCTCGTCCTCGGCAGGGCCTCTTTCCGAAAAGGCACACGTATGGCTCCTTATACCACACGGAAGGTGGTAGGCCGGAAAGCTGTTGCTGGTCTTCACCGTCCCCCTGCAGCCCATTCACAGGCACAACAGGATCTGGGACCCGGGCTTGCCCAGAGGAGGAACATCTCATGGCTCTCGTCCTCGGCAGGGCCTCTTTCCGAAAAGGCACACGTCCGGCTCCTTGTCCCACACGGAAGGTGGCAGCCCTGAAAGCTGTTGCTGGTCTTCACCGTCCCCCTGCAGCCTATTCACAGGCACAACAGGATCTGGGACCCGCGCTTGCCCAGAGGAGGAACATCTCATGGCTCTCGTCCTCAGCAGGGCCTCTTTCCGAAAAGGCACACGTATGGCTCCTTGTACCACACGGAAGGTGGCAGCCCTGAAAGCTGTTGAGGTCTTCACCGTCCCCCTGCAGCCTATTCACAGGCACAACAGGATCTGGGACCCGGGCTTGCCCAGAGGAGGAACATCTCATGGCTCTCGTCCTCGGCAGAGCCTGATTCCGAAAAGGCACACGTCCGGCTCCTTGTCCCACACGGAAGGTGGCAGGCCGGAAAGATGTTGCTGGTCTTCACCGTCGCCCTGCAGCCTATTCAAAGGCACAACAGCATTCACGACGCGGGCTTGCCCAGAGGAGGAACATCTCATGGCTCTCGTCCTCGGCAGGGCCTCTTTCCGAAAAGGCACACGTCTGGCTCCTTGTCCCACACGGAAGGTGGCAGGCCGGAAAGATGTTGCTGGTCTTCACCGTCCCCCTGCAGCCTATTCACAGGCACATCAGGATCTGGGACCCGGGCTTGCCCAGAGGAGGAACATCTCATGGCTCTCGTCCTCGGCAGGGCCTCTTTCCGAAAAGGCACACGTATGGCTCCTTGTACCACACGGAAGGTGGCAGCCCTGAAAGCTGTTGCTGGTCTTCACCGTCCCCCTGCAGCCTATTCACAGGCACAACAGGATCTGGGACCCGGGCTTGCCCAGAGGAGGAACATCTCATGGCTCTCGTCCTCGGCAGAGCCTCTTTCCGAAAAGGCACACGTCCGGCACCTTGTCCCACACGGAAGGTGGCAGCCCTGAAAGATGTTGCTGGTCTTCACCGTCCCCCTGCAGCCTATTCACAGGCACAACAGGATCTGGGACCCGGGCTTGCCCAGAGGAGGAACATCTCATGGCTCTCGTCCTCGGCAGGGCCTCTTTCCGAAAAGGCACACGTCCGGCTCCTTGTCCCACAAGGAAGGTGGCAGCCCTGAAAGCTGTTGCTGGTCTTCACCGTCCCCCTGCAGCCTATTCACAGGCACAACAGGATCTGGGACCGGGGCTTGCCCAGAGGAGGAACATCTCATGGCTCTCGTCCTCGGCAGAGCCTGATTCTGGAAAGGCACACGTCCGGCTCCTTGTCCCACACGGAAGGTGGCAGACTGGAAAGATGTTGCTGGTCTTCACCATCCCCCTGCAGCCTATTCACAGGCACAACAGGATTCGGGACCCGGGCATGCCCAGAGGAGGAACATCTCATGGCTCTCTTCCTCGGCAGAGCCTGATTCCGAAAAGGCACACGTCCGGCTCCTTGTCCCACACGGAAGGTGGCAGCCCTGAAAGCTGTTGCTGGTCTTCACCGTCCCCCTGCAGCCTATTCAAAGGCACAACAGGATTCACAACGCGGGCTTGCCCAGAGGAGGAACATCTCATGGCTCTCGTCCTCGGCAGAGCCTGATTCCAAAAAGGCACTCGTCCGGCTTCTTGTCCCACACGGAAGGTGGCAGCCCTGAAAGCTCTTGCTGGTCTTCACCGTCCCCCTGCAGCCTATTCAAAGGCACAACAGGATCTGGGACCCAGGCGTGCCCAGAGGAGGAACATCTCATGGCTCTCGTCCTCGGCAGAGCCTGATTCCGAAAAGGCACACGTCCGGCTCCTTGTCCCACATGGAAGGTGGCAGGCCGAAAAGCTGTTGCTGGTCTTCACTGTCCCCCTGCAGCCTATTCAAAGGCACAACAGGATTCACGATGCGGGCTTGCCCAGAGGAGGAACATCTCATGGCTCTCGTCCTCGGCAGAGCCTTATTCCGGAAAGGCACACGTTCGGCTCCTTGTCCCACACGGAAGGTGGCAGCCCTGAAAGCTGTTGCTGGTCTTCACCGTCCCCCTGCAGCCTATTCACAGGCACAATAGGATTTAGGTCCCGGGCATGCCCAGAGGAGGAACATCTCATGGCTCTCTTCCTCGGCAGAGCCCGATTCCGAAAAGGCACACGTCCGGCTCCTTGTCCCACAAGGAAGGTGGCAGCCCTGAAAGATGTTGCTGGTCTTCACCGTCCCCCTGCAGCCTATTCACAGGCACAACAGGATCTGGGACCGGGGCTTGCCCAGAGGAGGAACATCTCATAGCTCTCGTCCTCGGCAGAGCCTGATTCCGGAAAGGCACATGTCCGGCTCCTTGTCCCACACGGAAGGTGGCAGGTTGGAAAGATGTTGCTGGTCTTCACCGTCCCCTGCAGCCTATTCACAGGCACAACAGGATCTGGGACCCGGGCTTGCCCAGAGGAGGAACATCTCATGGCTCTCGTCCTCGGCAGGGCCTCTTTCCGAAAAGGCACACGTATGGCTCCTTATACCACACGGAAGGTGGTAGGCCGGAAAGCTGTTGCTGGTCTTCACCGTCCCCCTGCAGCCCATTCACAGGCACAACAGGATCTGGGACCCGGGCTTGCCCAGAGGAGGAACATCTCATGGCTCTCGTCCTCGGCAGGGCCTCTTTCCGAAAAGGCACACGTCCGGCTCCTTGTCCCACACGGAAGGTGGCAGCCCTGAAAGCTGTTGCTGGTCTTCACCGTCCCCCTGCAGCCTATTCACAGGCACAACAGGATCTGGGACCGGGGCTTGCCCAGAGGAGGAACATCTCATGGCTCTCGTCCTCGGCAGAGCCTTTTCCGAAAAGGCACACGTCCGGCTCCTTGTCCCACACGGAAGGTGGCAGCCCTGAAAGCTGTTGCTGGTCTTCACCGTCCCCCTGCAGCCTATTCACAGGCACAACAGGATCTGGGACCCGGGCTTGCCCAGAGGAGGAACATCTCATGGCTCTCGTCCTCGGCAGAGCCTTTTCCGAAAAGGCACACGTCCGGCTCCTTGTCCCACACGGAAGGTGGCAGCCCTGAAAGCTGTTGCTGGTCTTCACCGTCCCCCTGCAGCCTATTGACAGGTATAACAGGATCTGGGACCCGGGCTTGCCCAGAGGAGGAACATCTCATGGCTCTCATCCTCGGCAGAGCCTGATTCCGGAAAGGCTCACGTTCGGCTCCTTGTCCCACACGGAAGGTGGCAGCCCTGAAAGCTGTTGCTGGTCTTCACCGTCCCCCTGCAGCCTATTCACAGGCACAATAGGATTTAGGACGCGGGCATGCCCAGAGGAGGAACATCTCATGGCTCTCTTCCTCGGCAGAGCCTGATTCCGAAAAGGCACAGGTCCGGCTCCTTGTCCCACAAGGAAGGTGGCAGCCCTGAAAGCTGTTGCTGGTCTTCACCGTCCCCCTGCAGCCTATTCACAGGCACAACAGGATCTGGGACCCGCGCTTGCCCAGAGGAGGAACATCTCATGGCTCTCGTCCTCAGCAGGGCCTCTTTCCGAAAAGGCACACGTATGGCTCCTTGTACCACACGGAAGGTGGCAGACCTGAAAGCTGTTGAGGTCTTCACCGTCCCCCTGCAGCCTATTCACAGGCACAACAGGATCTGGGACCCGGGCTTGCCCAGAGGAGGAACATCTCATGGCTCTCGTCCTCGGCAGAGCCTGATTCCGAAAAGGCACACGTCCGGCTCCTTGTCCCACACGGAAGGTGGCAGGCCGGAAAGATGTTGCTGGTCTTCACCGTCGCCCTGCAGCCTATTCAAAGGCACAACAGCATTCACGACGCGGGCTTGCCCAGAGGAGGAACATCTCATGGCTCTCGTCCTCGGCAGGGCCTCTTTCCGAAAAGGCACACGTCTGGCTCCTTGTCCCACACGGAAGGTGGCAGGCCGGAAAGCTGTTGCTGGTGTTCACCGTCCCCCTGCAGCCTATTCACAGGCACATCAGGATCTGGGACCCGGGCTTGCCCAGAGGAGGAACATCTCATGGCTCTCGTCCTCGGCAGGGCCTGTTTCCGAAAAGGCACACGTATGGCTCCTTGTACCACACGGAAGGTGGCAGCCCTGAAAGCTGTTGCTGGTCTTCACCGTCCCCCTGCAGCCTATTCACAGGCACAACAGGATCTGGGACCCGGGCTTGCCCAGAGGAGGAACATCTCATGGCTCTCGTCCTCGGCAGAGCCTCTTTCCGAAAAGGCACACGTCCGGCACCTTGTCCCACACGGAAGGTGGCAGCCCTGAAAGATGTTGCTGGTCTTCACCGTCCCCCTGCAGCCTATTCACAGGCACAACAGGATCTGGGACCCGGGCTTGCCCAGAGGAGGAACATCTCATGGCTCTCGTCCTCGGCAGGGCCTCTTTCCGAAAAGGCACACGTCCGGCTCCTTGTCCCACACGGAAGGTGGCAGCCCTGAAAGCTGTTGCTGGTCTTCACCGTCCCCCTGCAGCCTATTCACAGGCACAACAGGATCTGGGACCGGGGCTTGCCCAGAGGAGGAACATCTCATGGCTCTCGTCCTCGGCAGAGCCTGATTCTGGAAAGGCACACGTCCGGCTCCTTGTCCCACACGGAAGGTGGCAGACTGGAAAGATGTTGCTGGTCTTCACCATCCCCCTGCAGCCTATTCACAGGCACAACAGGATTCGGGACCCGGGCATGCCCAGAGGAGGAACATCTCATGGCTCTCTTCCTCGGCAGAGCCTGATTCCGAAAAGGCACACGTCCGGCTCCTTGTCCCACACGGAAGGTGGCAGCCCTGAAAGCTGTTGCTGGTCTTCACCGTCCCCCTGCAGCCTATTCAAAGGCACAACAGGATTCACAACGCGGGCTTGCCCAGAGGAGGAACATCTCATGGCTCTCGTCCTCGGCAGAGCCTGATTCCAAAAAGGCACTCGTCCGGCTTCTTGTCCCACACGGAAGGTGGCAGCCCTGAAAGCTCTTGCTGGTCTTCACCGTCCCCCTGCAGCCTATTCAAAGGCACAACAGGATCTGGGACCCGGGCGTGCCCAGAGGAGGAACATCTCATGGCTCTCGTCCTCGGCAGAGCCTGATTCCGAAAAGGCACACGTCCGGCTCCTTGTCCCACATGGAAGGTGGCAGGCCGAAAAGCTGTTGCTGGTCTTCACTGTCCCCCTGCAGCCTATTCAAAGGCACAACAGGATTCACGATGCGGGCTTGCCCAGAGGAGGAACATCTCATGGCTCTCGTCCTCGGCAGAGCCTTATTCCGGAAAGGCACACGTTCGGCTCCTTGTCCCACACGGAAGGTGGCAGCCCTGAAAGCTGTTGCTGGTCTTCACCGTCCCCCTGCAGCCTATTCACAGGCACAATAGGATTTAGGTCCCGGGCATGCCCAGAGGAGGAACATCTCATGGCTCTCTTCCTCGGCAGAGCCCGATTCCGAAAAGGCACACGTCCGGCTCCTTGTCCCACAAGGAAGGTGGCAGCCCTGAAAGCTGTTGCTGGTCTTCACCGTCCCCCTGCAGCCTATTCACAGGCACAACAGGATCTGGGACCGGGGCTTGCCCAGAGGAGGAACATCTCATAGCTCTCGTCCTCGGCAGAGCCTGATTCCGGAAAGGCACATGTCCGGCTCCTTGTCCCACACGGAAGGTGGCAGGTTGGAAAGATGTTGCTGGTCTTCACCGTCCCCTGCAGCCTATTCACAGGCACAACAGGATCTGGGACCCGGGCTTGCCCAGAGGAGGAACATCTCATGGCTCTCGTCCTCGGCAGGGCCTCTTTCCGAAAAGGCACACGTATGGCTCCTTATACCACACGGAAGGTGGTAGGCCGGAAAGCTGTTGCTGGTCTTCACCGTCCCCCTGCAGCCCATTCACAGGCACAACAGGATCTGGGACCCGGGCTTGCCCAGAGGAGGAACATCTCATGGCTCTCGTCCTCGGCAGGGCCTCTTTCCGAAAAGGCACACGTCCGGCTCCTTGTCCCACACGGAAGGTGGCAGCCCTGAAAGCTGTTGCTGGTCTTCACCGTCCCCCTGCAGCCTATTCACAGGCACAACAGGATCTGGGACCGGGGCTTGCCCAGAGGAGGAACATCTCATGGCTCTCGTCCTCGGCAGAGCCTGATTCTGGAAAGGCACACGTCCGGCTCCTTGTCCCACACGGAAGGTGGCAGACTGGAAAGATGTTGCTGGTCTTCACCATCCCCCTGCAGCCTATTCACAGGCACAACAGGATTCGGGACCCGGGCATGCCCAGAGGAGGAACATCTCATGGCTCTCTTCCTCGGCAGAGCCTGATTCCGAAAAGGCACACGTCCGGCTCCTTGTCCCACACGGAAGGTGGCAGCCCTGAAAGCTGTTGCTGGTCTTCACCGTCCCCCTGCAGCCTATTCAAAGGCACAACAGGATTCACAACGCGGGCTTGCCCAGAGGAGGAACATCTCATGGCTCTCGTCCTCGGCAGAGCCTGATTCCAAAAAGGCACTCGTCCGGCTTCTTGTCCCACACGGAAGGTGGCAGCCCTGAAAGCTCTTGCTGGTCTTCACCGTCCCCCTGCAGCCTATTCAAAGGCACAACAGGATCTGGGACCCGGGCGTGCCCAGAGGAGGAACATCTCATGGCTCTCGTCCTCGGCAGGGCCTCTTTCCGAAAAGGCACACGTCCGGCTCCTTGTCCCACATGGAAGGTGGCAGGCCGAAAAGCTGTTGCTGGTCTTCACTGTCCCCCTGCAGCCTATTCAAAGGCACAACAGGATTCACGATGCGGGCTTGCCCAGAGGAGGAACATCTCATGGCTCTCGTCCTCGGCAGAGCCTTATTCCGGAAAGGCACACGTTCGGCTCCTTGTCCCACACGGAAGGTGGCAGCCCTGAAAGCTGTTGCTGGTCTTCACCGTCCCCCTGCAGCCTATTCACAGGCACAATAGGATTTAGGTCCCGGGCATGCCCAGAGGAGGAACATCTCATGGCTCTCGTCCTCGGCAGAGCCCGATTCCGAAAAGGCACACGTCCGGCTCCTTGTCCCACAAGGAAGGTGGCAGCCCTGAAAGCTGTTGCTGGTCTTCACCGTCCCCCTGCAGCCTATTCACAGGCACAACAGGATCTGGGACCGGGGCTTGCCCAGAGGAGGAACATCTCATAGCTCTCGTCCTCGGCAGAGCCTGATTCCGGAAAGGCACATGTCCGGCTCCTTGTCCCACACGGAAGGTGGCAGGTTGGAAAGATGTTGCTGGTCTTCACCGTCCCCTGCAGCCTATTCACAGGCACAACAGGATCTGGGACCCGGGCTTGCCCAGAGGAGGAACATCTCATGGCTCTCGTCCTCGGCAGGGCCTCTTTCCGAAAAGGCACACGTATGGCTCCTTATACCACACGGAAGGTGGTAGGCCGGAAAGCTGTTGCTGGTCTTCACCGTCCCCCTGCAGCCCATTCACAGGCACAACAGGATCTGGGACCCGGGCTTGCCCAGAGGAGGAACATCTCATGGCTCTCGTCCTCGGCAGGGTCTCTTTCCGAAATGGCACACGTCCGGCTCCTTGTCCCACACGGAAGGTGGCAGCCCTGAAAGCTGTTGCTGGTCTTCACCGTCCCCCTGCAGCCCATTCACAGGCACAACAGGATCTGGGACCCGGGCTTGCCCAGAGGAGGAACATCTCATGGCTCTCGTCCTCGGCAGAGCCTTTTCCGAAAAGGCACATGTCCGGCTCCTTGTCCCACACGGAAGGTGGCAGACTGGAAAGATGTTGCTGGTCTTCACCGTCCCCCTGCAGCCTATTCACAGGCACAACAGGATCTGGGACCCGGGCTTGCCCAAATGAGGAACATCTCATGGCTCTCGTCCTCGGCAGAGCCTCTTTCCGAAAAGGCATACGTCCGGCTCCTTGTCCCACACGGAAGGTGGCAGCCCTGAAAGATGTTGCTGGTCTTCACCGTCCCCCTGCAGCCTATTCACAGGCACAATAGGATTTAGGACCCGGGCATGCCCAGAGGAGGAACATCTCATGGCTCTCTTCCTCGGCAGAGCCCGATTCCGAAAAGGCACAGGTCCGGCTCCTTGTCCCACAAGGAAGGTGGCAGCCCTGAAAGCTGTTGCTAGTCTTTACCGTCCCCCTGCAGCCTATTCACAGGCACAACAGGATCTGGGACCCGCGCTTGCCCAGAGGAGGAACATCTCATGGCTCTCGTCCTCAGCAGGGCCTCTTTCCGAAAAGGCACACGTCCGGCTCCTTGTCCCACACGGAAGGTGGCAGCCCTGAAAGCTGTTGCTGGTCTTCACCATCCCCCTGCAGCCTATTCACAGGCACAACAGGATCTGGGGCCCGGGCTTGCCCAGAGGAGGAACATCTCATGGCTCTCGTCCTCGGCAGGGCCTGATTCAGAAAAGGCACACGTCCGGCTCCTTGTCCCACACGGAAGTTGGCATCCCTGAAGGATGTTGCTGGTCTTCACCGTCCCCCTGCAGCCTATTCACAGGCACAACAGGATTCACGATGCGGGCTTGCCCAGAGGAGGAACATCTCATGGCTCTCGTCCTCGGCAGGGCCTGTTTCCGAAAAGGCACACATCCGGCTCCTTGTCCCACACGGAAGGTGGCAGGCCGGAAAGATGTTGCTGGTCTTCACTGTCCCCCTGCAGCCTATTCAAAGGCACAACAGGATTCACGACGCGGGCTTGCCCAGAGGAGGAACATCTCATGGCTCTAGTCCTCGGCAGAGCCTGATCCTGGAAAGGCACACGTCAGGCTCCTTGTCCCACACGGAAGGTGGCAGCCCTGAAAGCTGTTGCTGGTCTTCACCGTCCCCCTGCAGCCTATTCAAAGGCACAACAGGATTCGGGACCCGGGAATGCCCAGAGGAGGAACATCTCATGGCTCTCTTCCTCGGCAGAGCCTGAATCCGAAAAGGCACACGTCCGGCTCCTTGTCCCACACGGAAGGTGGCAGCCCTGAAAGCTGTTGCTGGTCTTCACCGTCCCCCTGCAGCCTATTCACAGGCACAACAGGATCTGGGACCCGGGCTTGCCCAGAGGAGGAACATCTCATGGCTCTCGTCCTCGGCAGAGCCTTATTCCGGAAAGGCACGCGTACGGCTCCTTGTCTCACACGGAAGGCGGCAGGCTGGAAAGCTGTTGCTGGTCTTCACCGTCCCCCTGCAGCCTATTCACAGGCACAACAGGATCTGGGACCCGGGCTTGCCCAGAGGAGGAACATCTCATGGCTCTCGTCCTCGGCAGGGCCTCTTTCCGAAAAGGCACACGTCCGGCTCCTTGTCCCACACGGAAGGTGGCAGCCCTGAAAGCTGTTGCTGGTCTTCACCGTCCCCCTGCAGCCTATTCACAGGCACAACAGGATCTGGGACCCGGGCTTGCCCAGAGGAGGAACATCTCATGGCTCTCGTCCTCGGCAGAGCCTTTTCCGAAAAGGCACACGTCCGGCTCCTTGTCCCACAAGGAAGGTGGCAGACCTGAAAGCTGTTGCTGGTCTTCACCGTCCCCGTGCAGCCTATTCACAGGCACAATAGGATTTAGGACCCGGGCATGCCCAGAGGAGGAACATCTCATGGCTCTCTTCCTCGGCAGAGCCCGATTCCGAAAAGGCACACGTCCGGCTCCTTGTCCCACAAGGAAGGTGGCAGACCTGAAAGCTGTTGCTGGTCTTCACCGTCCCCCTGCAGCCTATTCACAGGCACAACAGGATCTGGGACCCGGGCTTGCCCAGAGGAGGAACATCTCATGGCTCTCGTCCTCGGCAGAGCCTGATTCCGAAAAGGCACACGTCCGGCTCCTTGTCCCACACGGAAGGTGGTAGGCCGGAAAGCTGTTGCTGGTCTTCACCGTCCCCCTGCAGCCTATTCACAGGCACAACAGGATCTGGGACCCGGGCTTGCCCAGAGGAGGAACATCTCATGGCTCTCGTCCTCGGCAGAGCCTGATTCCAAAAAGGCACTCGTCCGGCTTCTTGTCCCACAAGGAAGGTGGCAGCCCTGAAAGATGTTGCTGGTCTTCACCGTCCCCCTGCAGCCTATTCACAGGCACAATAGGATTTAGGACCCGGGCATGCCCAGAGGAGGAACATCTCATGGCTCTCTTCCTCGGCAGAGCCCGATTCCGAAAAGGCACAGGTCCGGCTCCTTGTCCCACAAGGAAGGTGGCAGCCCTGAAAGCTGTTGCTAGTCTTTACCGTCCCCCTGCAGCCTATTCACAGGCACAACAGGATCTGGGACCCGCGCTTGCCCAGAGGAGGAACATCTCATGGCTCTCGTCCTCAGCAGGGCCTCTTTCCGAAAAGGCACACGTATGGCTCCTTGTACCACACGGAAGGTGGCAGCCCTGAAAGCTGTTGAGGTCTTCACCGTCCCCCTGCAGCCTATTCACAGGCACAACAGGATCTGGGACCCGGGCTTGCCCAGAGGAGGAACATCTCATGGCTCTCGTCCTCGGCAGAGCCTGATTCCGAAAAGGCACACGTCCGGCTCCTTGTCCCACACGGAAGGTGGCAGCCCTGAAAGCTGTTGCTGGTCTTCACCGTCCCCCTGCAGCCTATTCACAGGCACAACAGGATCTGGGGCCCGGGCTTGCCCAGAGGAGGAACATCTCATGGCTCTCGTCCTCGGCAGGGCCTGATTCCGAAAAGGCACACGTCCGGCTCCTTGTCCCACACGGAAGGTGGCAGGCCGGAAAGATGTTGCTGGTCTTCACTGTCCCCCTGCAGCCTATTCAAAGGCACAACAGGATTCACGACGCGGGCTTGCCCAGAGGAGGAACATCTCATGGCTCTCGTCCTCGGTAGAGCCTGATTCCAAAAAGGCACTCGTCCGGCTTCTTGTCCCACAAGGAAGGTGGCAGCCCTGAAAGCTCTTGCTGGTCTTCACCGTCCCCCTGCAGCCTATTCACAGGCACAACAGGATCTGGGACCCGGGCGTGCCCAGAGGAGGAACATCTCATGGCTCTCTTCCTCGGCAGAGCCCGATTCCGAAAAGGCACACGTCCGGCTCCTTGTCCCACACGAAAGGTGGCAGGCCGAAAAGCTGTTGCTGGTCTTCACCGTCCCCCTGCAGCCTATTCACAGGCAAAACAGGATGTGGGGCCCGGGCTTGCCCAGAGTAGGAACATCTCATGGCTGTCGTCCTCGGCAGAGCCTGATTCCGGAAAGGCACACGTTCGGCTCCTTGTCTCACACGGAAGGCGGCAGGCTGGAAAGATGTTGCTGGTCTTCACCGTCCCCCTGCAGCCTATTCACAGGCACAACAGGATCTGGGACCCGGGCTTGCCCAGAGGAGGAACATCTCATGGCTCTCGTCCTCGGCAGAGCCTTTTCCGAAAAGGCACACGTCCGGCTCCTTGTCCCACACGGAAGGTGGCAGCCCTGAAAGCTGTTGCTGGTCTTCACCGTCCCCGTGCAGCCTATTCACAGGCACAACAGGATTTAGGACCCGGGCATGCCCAGAGGAGGAACATCTCATGGCTCTCTTCCTCGGCAGAGCCCGATTCCGAAAAGGCACACGTCCGGCTCCTTGTCCCACAAGGAAGGTGGCAGACCTGAAAGCTGTTGCTGGTCTTCACCGTCCCCCTGCAGCCTATTCACAGGCACAACAGGATCTGGGACCCGGGCTTGCCCAGAGGAGGAACATCTCATGGCTCTCGTCCTCGGCAGAGCCTATTTCCGAAAAGGCACACGTCCGGCTCCTTGTCCCACACGGAAGGTGGCAGGCCGGAAAGATGTTGCTGGTCTTCACCGTCCCCCTGCAGCCTATTCACAGGCACAACAGGATCTGGGACCCGGGCTTGCCCAGAGGAGGAACATCTCATGGCTCTCGTCCTCGGCAGAGCCTGATTCCGAAAAGGCACACGTCCGGCTCCTTGTCCCACACGGAAGGTGGTAGGCCGGAAAGCTGTTGCTGGTCTTCACCGTCCCCCTGCAGCCTATTCACAGGCACAACAGGATATGGGACCCGGGCTTGCCCAGAGGAGGAACATCTCATGGCTCTCGTCCTCGGCAGAGCCTGATTCCAAAAAGGCACTCGTCCGGCTCCTTGTCTCACACGGAAGGCGGCAGGCTGGAAAGATGTTGCTGGTCTTCACCGTCCCCCTGCAGCCTATTCACAGGCACAACAGGATCTGGGACCCGGGCGTGCCCAGAGGAGGAACATCTCATGGCTCTCGTCCTCGGCAGAGCCCGATTCCGAAAAGGCACACGTTCGGCTCCTTGTCTCACACGGAAGGCGGCAGGCTGGAAAGATGTTGCTGGTCTTCACCGTCCCCCTGCAGCCTATTCACAGGCACAACAGGATCTGGGACCCGGGCTTGCCCAGAGGAGGAACATCTCATGGCTCTCGTCCTCGGCAGGGCCTCTTTCCGAAAAGGCACACGTCCGGCTCCTTGTCCCACACGGAAGGTGGCAGCCCTGAAAGCTGTTGCTGGTCTTCACCGTCCCCCTGCAGCCTATTCACAGGCACAACAGGATCTGGGACCCGGGCTTGCCCAGAGGAGGAACATCTCATGGCTCTCGTCCTCGGCAGAGCCTTTTCCGAAAAGGCACACGTCCGGCTCCTTGTCCCACACGGAAGGTGGCAGCCCTGAAAGCTGTTGCTGGTCTTCACCGTCCCCGTGCAGCCTATTCACAGGCACAACAGGATTTAGGACCCGGGCATGCCCAGAGGAGGAACATCTCATGGCTCTCTTCCTCGGCAGAGCCCGATTCCGAAAAGGCACACGTCCGGCTCCTTGTCCCACAAGGAAGGTGGCAGACCTGAAAGCTGTTGCTGGTCTTCACCGTCCCCCTGCAGCCTATTCACAGGCACAACAGGATCTGGGACCCGGGCTTGCCCAGAGGAGGAACATCTCATGGCTCTCGTCCTCGGCAGAGCCTGATTCCGAAAAGGCACACGTCCAGCTCCTTGTCCCACACGGAAGGTGGCAGGCCGGAAAGATGTTGCTGGTCTTCACCGTCCCCCTGCAGCCTATTCACAGGCACAACAGGATCTGGGA
The DNA here is from genome assembly GCF_929443795.1 of Astur gentilis. Lineage (NCBI taxonomy): Eukaryota > Metazoa > Chordata > Aves > Accipitriformes > Accipitridae > Astur > Astur gentilis. Next base: position 2,184,088 of record NW_026061079.1, on the reverse strand, counting down.
CCCGGGCTTGCCCAGAGGAGGAACATCTCATGGCTCTCGTCCTCGGCAGAGCCTGATTCCGAAAAGGCACACATCCGGCTCCTTGTCCCACACGGAAGGTGGTAGGCCGGAAAGCTGTTGCTGGTCTTCACCGTCCCCCTGCAGCCTATTCACAGGCACAACAGGATCTGGGACCCGGGCTTGCCCAGAGGAGGAACATCTCATGGCTCTCGTCCTCGGCAGAGCCTGATTCCAAAAAGGCACTCGTCCGGCTTCTTGTCCCACAAGGAAGGTGGCAGCCCTGAAAGCTGTTGCTGGTCTTCACCGTCCCCCTGCAGCCTATTCACAGGCACAACAGGATCTGGGACCCGGGCGTGCCCAGAGGAGGAACATCTCATGGCTCTCGTCCTCGGCAGAGCCCGATTCCGAAAAGGCACACGTCCGGCTCCTTGTCCCACACGGTAGGTGGCAGGCCGAAAAGCTGTTGCTGGTCTTCACCGTCCCCCTGCAGCCTATTCACAGGCACAACAGGATCTGGGACCCGGGCTTGCCCAGAGGAGGAACATCTCATGGCTCTCGTCCTCAGCAGGGCCTGTTTCCGAAAAGGCACACGTATGGCTCCTTGTACCACACGGAAGGTGGCAGGCTGGAAAGCTGTTGCTGGTCTTCACCGTCCCCCTGCAGCCTATTCACAGGCACAACAGGATCTGGGACCCGGGCTTGCCCAGAGGAGGAACATCTCATGGCTCTCGTCCTCGGCAGGGCCTCTTTCCGAAAAGGCACACGTCCGGCTCCTTGTCCCACACGGAAGGTGGCAGCCCTGAAAGCTGTTGCTACTCTTTACCGTCCCCCTGCAGCCTATTCACAGGCACAACAGGATCTGGGACCCGCGCTTGCCCAGAGGAGGAACATCTCATGGCTCTCGTCCTCAGCAGGGCCTCTTTCCGAAAAGGCACACGTATGGCTCCTTGTACCACACGGAAGGTGGCAGCCCTGAAAGCTGTTGAGGTCTTCACCGTCCCCCTGCAGCCTATTCACAGGCACAACAGGATCTGGGACCCGGGCTTGCCCAGAGGAGGAACATCTCATGGCTCTCGTCCTCGGCAGAGCCTGATTCCGGAAAGGCACACGTCCGGCTCCTTGTCCCACACGGAAGGTGGCAGCCCTGAAAGCTGTTGCTGGTCTTCACCGTCCCCCTGCAGACTATTCACAGGCACAACAGGATCTGGGGCCCGGGCTTGCCCAGAGGAGGAACATCTCATGGCTCTCGTCCTCGGCAGGGCCTATTTCCGAAAAGGCACACGTCTGGCTCCTTGTCCCACACGGAAGGTGGCAGGCCAGAAAGATGTTGCTGGTCTTCACCGTCCCCCTGCAGCCTATTCAAAGGCACAACAGGATTCACGACGCGGGCTTGCCCAGAGGAGGAACATCTCATGGCTCTAGTCCTCGGCAGAGCCTGATCCTGGAAAGGCACACGTCCGGCTCCTTGTCCCACACGGAAGGTGGCAGGCTGGAAAGCTGTTGCTGGTCTTCACCGTCCCCCTGCAGCCTATTCAAAGGCACAACAGGATTCGGGACCCGGGAATGCCCAGAGGAGGAACATCTCATGGCTCTCTTCCTCGGCAGAGCCTGAATCCGAAAAGGCACACGTCCGGCTCCTTGTCCCACACGGAAGGTGGCAGCTCTGAAAGCTGTTGCTGGTCTTCACCGTCCCCCTGCAGCCTATTCACAGGCACAATAGGATCTGGCACCCGGGCTTGCCCAGAGGAGGAACATCTCATGGCTCTCGTCCTCGGCAGAGCCTGATTCCGGAAAGGCACACGTTCGGCTCCTTGTCTCACACGGAAGGCGGCAGGCTGGAAAGATGTTGCTGGTCTTCACCGTCCCCCTGCAGCCTATTCACAGGCACAACAGGATCTGGGACCCGGGTTTGCCCAGAGGAGGAACATCTCATGGCTCTCGTCCTCAGCAGGGCCTCTTTCCGAAAAGGCACACGTCCGGCTCCTTGTCCCACACGGAAGGTGGCAGCCCTGAAAGCTGTTGCTGGTCTTCACCGTCCCCCTGCAGCCTATTCACAGGCAAAACAGGATGTGGGGCCCGGGCTTGCCCAGAGTAGGAACATCTCATGGCTGTCGTCCTCGGCAGAGCCTATTTCTGAAAAGTCACACGTCCGGCTCCTTGTCCCACGCGGAAGGTGGCAGCCCTGAAAGCTGTTGCTGGTCTTCACCGTCCCCCTGCAGCCTATTCACAGGCACAACAGGATCTGGGACCCGCGCTTGCCCAGAGGAGGAACATCTCATGGCTCTCGTCCTCAGCAGGGCCTCTTTCCGAAAAGGCACACGTATGGCTCCTTGTACCACACGGAAGGTGGCAGCCCTGAAAGCTGTTGAGGTCTTCACCGTCCCCCTGCAGCCTATTCACAGGCACAACAGGATCTGGGACCCGGGCTTGCCCAGAGGAGGAACATCTCATGGCTCTCGTCCTCGGCAGAGCCTGATTCCGGAAAGGCACACGTCCGGCTCCTTGTCCCACACGGAAGGTGGCAGCCCTGAAAGCTGTTGCTGGTCTTCACCGTCCCCCTGCAGCCTATTCACAGGCACAACAGGATCTGGGACCCAGGCTTGCCCAGAGGAGGAACATCTCATGGCTCTCGTCCTCGGCAGGGCCTGATTCCGAAAAGGCACACGTCCGGCTCCTTGTCCCACACGGAAGTTGGCATCCCTGAAGGATGTTGCTGGTCTTCACCGTCCCCCTGCAGCCTATTCACAGGCACAACAGGATTCACGATGCGGGCTTGCCCAGAGGAGGAACATCTCATGGCTCTCGTCCTCGGCAGGGCCTGTTTCCGAAAAGGCACACATCCGGCTCCTTGTCCCACACGGAAGGTGGCAGGCCGGAAAGATGTTGCTGGTCTTCACTGTCCCCCTGCAGCCTATTCAAAGGCACAACAGGATTCACGACGCGGGCTTGCCCAGAGGAGGAACATCTCATAGCTCTAGTCCTCGGCAGAGCCTGATCCTGGAAAGGCACACGTCAGGCTCCTTGTCCCACACGGAAGGTGGCAGCCCTGAAAGCTGTTGCTGGTCTTCACCGTCCCCCTGCAGCCTATTCAAAGGCACAACAGGATTCGGGACCCGGGAATGCCCAGAGGAGGAACATCTCATGGCTCTCTTCCTCGGCAGAGCTTGAATCCGAAAAGGCACACGTCCGGCTCCTTGTCCCACACGGAAGGTGGCAGCCCTGAAAGCTGTTGCTGGTCTTCACCGTCCCCCTGCAGCCTATTCACAGGCACAACAGGATCTGGCACCCGGGCTTGCCCAGAGGAGGAACATCTCATGGCTCTCGTCCTCGGCAGAGCCTGATTCCGGAAAGGCACGCGTACGGCTCCTTGTCTCACACGGAAGGCGGCAGGCTGGAAAGATGTTGCTGGTCTTCACCGTCCCCCTGCAGCCTATTCACAGGCACAACAGGATCTGGGACCCGGGCTTGCCCAGAGGAGGAACATCTCATGGCTCTCGTCCTCGGCAGGGCCTCTTTCCGAAAAGGCACACGTCCGGCTCCTTGTCCCACACGGAAGGTGGCAGCCCTGAAAGCTGTTGCTGGTCTTCACCGTCCCCCTGCAGCCTATTCACAGGCACAACAGGATCTGGGACCCGGGCTTGCCCAGAGGAGGAACATCTCATGGCTCTCGTCCTCGGCAGAGCCTTTTCCGAAAAGGCACACGTCCGGCTCCTTGTCCCACAAGGAAGGTGGCAGACCTGAAAGCTGTTGCTGGTCTTCACCGTCCCCGTGCAGCCTATTCACAGGCACAATAGGATTTAGGACCCGGGCATGCCCAGAGGAGGAACATCTCATGGCTCTCTTCCTCGGCAGAGCCCGATTCCGAAAAGGCACACGTCCGGCTCCTTGTCCCACAAGGAAGGTGGCAGACCTGAAAGCTGTTGCTGGTCTTCACCGTCCCCCTGCAGCCTATTCACAGGCACAACAGGATCTGGGACCCGGGCTTGCCCAGAGGAGGAACATCTCATGGCTCTCGTCCTCGGCAGAGCCTGATTCCGAAAAGGCACACGTCCGGCTCCTTGTCCCACACGGAAGGTGGCAGGCCGGAAAGATGTTGCTGGTCTTCACCGTCCCCCTGCAGCCTATTCACAGGCACAACAGGATCTGGGACCCGGGCTTGCCCAGAGGAGGAACATCTCATGGCTCTCGTCCTCGGCAGGGCCTGATTCCGAAAAGGCACACGTCCGGCTCCTTGTCCCACACGGAAGGTGGTAGGCCGGAAAGCTGTTGCTGGTCTTCACCGTCCCCCTGCAGCCTATTCTCAGGCACAACAGGATCTGGGACCCGGGCTTGCCCAGAGGAGGAACATCTCATGGCTCTCGTCCTCGGCAGAGCCTGATTCCAAAAAGGCACTCGTCCGGCTTCTTGTCCCACAAGGAAGGTGGCAGCCCTGAAAGATGTTGCTGGTCTTCACCGTCCCCCTGCAGCCTATTCACAGGCACAATAGGATTTAGGACCCGGGCATGCCCAGAGGAGGAACATCTCATGGCTCTCTTCCTCGGCAGAGCCCGATTCCGAAAAGGCACAGGTCCGGCTCCTTGTCCCACAAGGAAGGTGGCAGCCCTGAAAGCTGTTGCTAGTCTTTACCGTCCCCCTGCAGCCTATTCACAGGCACAACAGGATCTGGGACCCGCGCTTGCCCAGAGGAGGAACATCTCATGGCTCTCGTCCTCAGCAGGGCCTCTTTCCGAAAAGGCACACGTATGGCTCCTTGTACCACACGGAAGGTGGCAGCCCTGAAAGCTGTTGAGGTCTTCACCGTCCCCCTGCAGCCTATTCACAGGCACAACAGGATCTGGGACCCGGGCTTGCCCAGAGGAGGAACATCTCATGGCTCTCGTCCTCGGCAGAGCCTGATTCCGAAAAGGCACACGTCCGGCTCCTTGTCCCACACGGAAGGTGGCAGCCCTGAAAGCTGTTGCTGGTCTTCACCGTCCCCCTGCAGCCTATTCACAGGCACAACAGGATCTGGGGCCCGGGCTTGCCCAGAGGAGGAACATCTCATGGCTCTCGTCCTCGGCAGGGCCTGATTCCGAAAAGGCACACGTCCGGCTCCTTGTCCCACACGGAAGTTGGCATCCCTGAAGGATGTTGCTGGTCTTCACCGTCCCCCTGCAGCCTATTCACAGGCACAACAGGATTCACGATGCGGGCTTGCCCAGAGGAGGAACATCTCATGGCTCTCGTCCTCGGCAGGTCCTGTTTCCGAAAAGGCACACGTCCGGCTCCTTGTCCCACACGGAAGGTGGCAGGCCGGAAAGATGTTGCTGGTCTTCACTGTCCCCCTGCAGCCTATTCAAAGGCACAACAGGATTCACGATGCGGGCTTGCCCAGAGGAGGAACATCTCATGGCTCTCGTCCTCGGCAGGGCCTCTTTCCGAAAAGGCACACGTCCGGCTCCTTGTCCCACACGGAAGGTGGCAGCCCTGAAAGCTGTTGCTGGTCTTCACCGTCCCCCTGCAGCCTATTCACAGGCACAACAGGATCTGGGACCGGGGCTTGCCCAGAGGAGGAACATCTCATGGCTCTAGTCCTCGGCAGAGCCTGATTCTGGAAAGGCACACGTCCGGCTCCTTGTCCCACACGGAAGGTGGTAGGCTGGAAAGATGTTGCTGGTCTTCACCATCCCCCTGCAGCCTATTCAAAGGCACAACAGGATTCACAACGCGGGCTTGCCCAGAGGAGGAACATCTCATGGCTCTCTTCCTCGGCAGAGCCTGATTCCAAAAAGGCACTCGTCCGGCTTCTTGTCCCACAAGGAAGGTGGCAGCCCTGAAAGCTCTTGCTGGTCTTCACCGTCCCCCTGCAGCCTATTCACAGGCACAACAGGATCTGGGACCCGGGCGTGCCCAGAGGAGGAACATCTCATGGCTCCCTTCCTCGGCAGAGCCCGATTCCGAAAAGGCACACGTCCGGCTCCTTGTCCCACACGGAAGGTGGCAGGCCGAAAAGCTGTTGCTGGTCTTCACCGTCCCCCTGCAGCCTATTCACAGGCAAAACAGGATGTGGGGCCCGGGCTTGCCCAGAGTAGGAACATCTCATGGCTGTCGTCCTCGGCAGAGCCTATTTCTGAAAAGTCACACGTCCGGCTCCTTGTCCTACGCGGAAGGTGGCAGCCCTGAAAGCTGTTGCTGGTCTTCACCGTCCCCCTGCAGCCTATTCACAGGCACAAAAGGATTCAGGACCCGGGCTTGCCCACAGGAGGAACATCTCATGGCTCTCGTCCTCGGCAGAGCCTTATTCCGAAAAGGCACACGTCCGGCTCCTTGTCCCACATGGAAGGTGGCAGCCCTGAAAGCTGTTGCTAGTCTTTACCGTCCCCCTGCAGCCTATTCACAGGCACAACAGGATCTGGGACCCGCGCTTGCCCAGAGGAGGAACATCTCATGGCTCTCGTCCTCAGCAGGGCCTCTTTCCGAAAAGGCACACGTATGGCTCCTTGTACCACACGGAAGGTGGCAGCCCTGAAAGCTGTTGAGGTCTTCACCGTCCCCCTGCAGCCTATTCACAGGCACAACAGGATCTGGGACCCGCGCTTGCCCAGAGGAGGAACATCTCATGGCTCTCGTCCTCGGCAGAGCCCGATTCCGAAAAGGCACACGTCCGGCTCCTTGTCCCACACGGAAGGTGGCAGCCCTGAAAGCTGTTGCTGGTCTTCACCGTCCCCCTGCAGCCTATTCACAGGCACAACAGGATCTGGGGCCCGGGCTTGCCCAGAGGAGGAACATCTCATGGCTCTCGTCCTCGGCAGGGCCTGATTCCGAAAAGGCACACGTCCGGCTCCTTGTCCCACACGGAAGTTGGCATCCCTGAAGGATGTTGCTGGTCTTCACCGTCCCCCTGCAGCCTATTCACAGGCACAACAGGATTCACGATGCGGGCTTGCCCAGAGGAGGAACATCTCATGGCTCTCGTCCTCGGCAGGTCCTGTTTCCGAAAAGGCACACGTCCGGCTCCTTGTCCCACACGGAAGGTGGCAGGCCGGAAAGATGTTGCTGGTCTTCACTGTCCCCCTGCAGCCTATTCAAAGGCACAACAGGATTCACGATGCGGGCTTGCCCAGAGGAGGAACATCTCATGGCTCTCGTCCTCGGCAGGGCCTCTTTCCGAAAAGGCACACGTCCGGCTCCTTGTCCCACACGGAAGGTGGCAGCCCTGAAAGCTGTTGCTGGTCTTCACCGTCCCCCTGCAGCCTATTCACAGGCACAACAGGATCTGGGACCGGGGCTTGCCCAGAGGAGGAACATCTCATGGCTCTAGTCCTCGGCAGAGCCTGATTCTGGAAAGGCACACGTCCGGCTCCTTGTCCCACACGGAAGGTGGCAGGCTGGAAAGATGTTGCTGGTCTTCACCATCCCCCTGCAGCCTATTCAAAGGCACAACAGGATTCGGGACCCGGGCATGCCCAGAGGAGGAACATCTCATGGCTCTCTTCCTCGGCAGAGCCTGATTCCAAAAAGGCACTCGTCCGGCTTCTTGTCCCACAAGGAAGGTGGCAGCCCTGAAAGCTCTTGCTGGTCTTCACCGTCCCCCTGCAGCCTATTCACAGGCACAACAGGATCTGGGACCCGGGCGTGCCCAGAGGAGGAACATCTCATGGCTCCCTTCCTCGGCAGAGCCCGATTCCGAAAAGGCACACGTCCGGCTCCTTGTCCCACACGGAAGGTGGCAGGCCGAAAAGCTGTTGCTGGTCTTCACCGTCCCCCTGCAGCCTATTCACAGGCAAAACAGGATGTGGGGCCCGGGCTTGCCCAGAGTAGGAACATCTCATGGCTGTCGTCCTCGGCAGAGCCTATTTCTGAAAAGTCACACGTCCGGCTCCTTGTCCCACGCGGAAGGTGGCAGCCCTGAAAGCTGTTGCTGGTCTTCACCGTCCCCCTGCAGCCTATTCACAGGCACAACAGGATTCAGGACCCGGGCTTGCCCACAGGAGGAACATCTCATGGCTCTCGTCCTCGGCAGAGCCTTATTCCGAAAAGGCACACGTCCGGCTCCTTGTCCCACACGGAAGGTGGCAGCCCTGAAAGCTGTTGCTGGTCTTCACCGTCCCCCTGCAGCCTATTCACAGGTACAACAGGATCTGGGACTCGGGCTTGCCCAGAGGAGGAACATCTCATGGCTCTCTTCCTCGGCAGAGTCTGATTCTGGAAAGGCACACGTCCGGCTCCTTGTCCCACACGGAAGGTGGCAGGCCGGAAAGATGTTGCTGGTCTTCACCGTCCCCCTGCAGCCTATTCACAGGCACAACAGGATTCACGATGCGGGCATGCCCAGAGGAGGAACATCTCATGGCTCTCTTCCTCGGCAGAGCCTGATTCCGAAAAGGCACACGTCCGGCTCCTTGTCCCACACGGAAGGTGGCAGCCCTCAAAGCTGTTGCTGGTCTTCACCATCTCCCTGCAGCCTATTCACAGGCACAACAGGATTCAGGACCCGGGCATGCCCAGAGGAGTAACATCTCATGGCTCTCGTCCTCGGCAGGGCCTGATTCCGAAAAGGCACACGTCCGGGTCCTTATCCCACAAGGAAGGTGGCAGCCCTGAAAGCTGTTGCTGGTCTTCACCGTCCCCCTGCAGCCTATTCAAAGGCACAACAGGATCTGGGACCCGGGCTTGCCCAGAGGAGGAACATCTCATGGCTCTCGTCCTCGGCAGAGTCTGATTCCGGAAAGGCACACGTTCGGCTCCTTGTCCCACACGGAAGGTGGCAGCCCTGAAAGCTGTTGCTGGTCTTTACCGTCCCCCTGCAGCCTTATCACAGGCACAATAGGATTTAGGACCCGGGCATGCCCAGAGGAGGAACATCTCATGGCTCTCGTCCTTGGCAGAGCCTGATTCCGGAAAGGCACATGTCCGGCTCCTTGTCTCACACGGAAGGTGGCAGGTTGGAAAGATGTTGCTGGTCTTCACCGTCCCCTGCAGCCTATTCACAGGCACAACAGGATCTGGGACCCGGGCTTGCCCAGAGGAGGAACATCTCATGGCTCTGGTCCTCGGCAGGGCCTCTTTCCGAAAAGGCACACGTATGGCTCCTTATACCACACGGAAGGTGGTAGGCCGGAAAGCTGTTGCTGGTCTTCACTGTCCCCCTGCAGCACATTCACAGGCACAACAGGATCTGGGACCCGGGCTTGCCCAGAGGAGGAACATCTCATGGCTCTCGTCCTCGGCAGGGCCTCTTTCCGAAAAGGCACACGTCCGGCTCCTTGTCCCACACGGAAGGTGGCAGCCCTGAAAGCTGTTGCTGGTCTTCACCGTCCCCCTGCAGCCTATTCACAGGCACAACAGGATCTGGTACCCGGGCTTGCCCAGAGGAGGAACATCTCATGGCTCTCGTCCTCGGCAGAGCCTTTTCCGAAAAGGCACATGTCCGGCTCCTTGTCCCACACGGAAGGTGGCAGCCCTGAAAGATGTTGCTGGTCTTCACCGTCCCCCTGCAGCCTATTCACAGGCACAACAGGATCTGGGACCGGGGCTTGCCCAGAGGAGGAACATCTCATGGCTCTCGTCCTCGGCAGGGCCTCTTTCCGAAAAGGCACACGTCCGGCTCCTTGTCCCACAAGGAAGGTGGCAGCCCTGAAAGATGTTGCTGGTCTTCACCGTCCCCCTGCAGCCTATTCACAGGCACAACAGGATCTGGGACCCGGGCTTGCCCAGAGGAGGAACATCTCATGGCTCTTGTCCTCGGCAGAGTCTGATTCTGGAAAGGCACACATCCAGCTCCTTGTCCCACACGGAAGGTGGCAGGCCGGAAAGCTGTTGCTGGTCTTCACCGTCCCCCTGCAGCCTATTCACAGGCACAACAGGATCTGGGACCGGGGCTTGCCCAGAGGAGGAACATCTCATGGCTCTAGTCCTCGGCAGAGCCTGATTCTGGAAAGGCACACGTCCGGCTCCTTGTCCCACACGGAAGGTGGCAGGCTGGAAAGATGTTGCTGGTCTTCACCTTCCCCCTGCAGCCTATTCAAAGGCACAACAGGATTCGGGACCCGGGCATGCCCAGAGGAGGAACATCTCATGGCTCTCTTCCTCGGCAGAGCCTGATTCCGAAAAGGCACACGTCCGGCTCCTTGTCCCACACGGAAGGTGGCAGCCCTGAAAGCTGTTGCTGGTCTTCACCGTCCCCCTGCAGCCTATTCACAGGTACAACAGGATCTGGGACCCGGGCTTGTCCAAATGAGGAACATCTCATGGCTCTCGTCCTCGGCAGAGCCTGATTCTGGAAAGGCACACGTCCGGCTCCTTGTCCCACACGGAAGGTGGCAGCCCTGAAAGATGTTGCTGGTCTTCACCGTCCCCCTGCAGCCTATTCAAAGGCAGAACAGGATTCGGGACCCGGGCATGCCCAGTAGAGGAACATCTCATGGCTCTCTTCCTCGGCAGGGCCTGATTCCGAAAAGGCACACGTGCGGCTCCTTGTCCCACACGGAAGTTGGCACCCCTGAAGGATGTTGCTGGTCTTCACCGTCCCCCTGCAGCCTATTCACAGGTACAACAGGATTCACGATGCGGGCTTGCCCAGAGGAGGAACATCTCATGGCTCTCGTCCTCGGCAGGGCCTCTTTCCGAAAAAGTACAAGTCCGGCTCCTTGTCCCACACGGAAGGTGGTAGGCCGGAAAGCTGTTGCTGGTCTTCACCGTCCCCCTGCAGCCTATTCAAAGGCACAACAGGATTCGGGACCCGGGCATGCCCAGAGGAGGAACATCTCATGGCTCTCGTCCTCGGCAGAGCCTTTTCCGAAAAGGCACACGTCCGGCTCCTTGTCCCACACGGAAGGTGGCAGCCCTGAAAGCTGTTGCTGGTCTTCACCGTCCCCCTGCAGCCTATTCACAGGCACAACAGGATCTGGGACCCGGGCTTGCCCAGAGGAGGAACATCTCATGGCTCTCGTCCTCGGCAGAGCCTGATTCCGGAAAGGCACATGTCCGGCTCCTTGTCTCACACGGAAGGCGGCAGGCTGGAAAGATGTTGCTGGTCTTCACCGTCCCCCTGCAGCCTATTCACAGGCACAACAGGATCTGGGACCCGCGCTTGCCCAGAGGAAGAACATCTCATGGCTCTCGTCCTCGGCAGGGCCTCTTTCTGAAAAGGCACACGTCCGGCTCCTTGTCCCACACGGAAGGTGGCAGCCCTGAAAGCTGTTGCTGGTCTTCACCGTCCCCCTGCAGCCTATTCACAGGCAGAAGAGGATCTGGGACCCGGGCTTGCCCAGAGGAGGAACATCTCATGGCTCTCGTCCTCGGCAGAGCCTTTTCCGAAAAGGCACACGTCCGGCTCCTTGTCCCACACGGAAGGTGGCAGCCCTGAAAGCTGTTGCTGGTCTTCACCGTCCCCCTGCAGCCTATTCACAGGTACAACAGGATTCAGGACCCGGGCTTGCCCAGAGGAGGAACATATCATGGCTCTCGTCCTCGGCATGGCCTCTTTCCGAAAAGGCACACGTCCGGCTCCTTGTCCCACACGGAAGGTGGCAGCCCTGAAAGCTGTTGCTGGTCTTCACCGTCCCCCTGCAGCCTATTCACAGGCACAACAGGATCTGGGGCCCGGGCTTGCCCAGAGGAGGAACATCTCATGGCTCTCGTCCTCGGCAGGGCCTGATTCCGAAAAGGCACACGTCCGGCTCCTTGTCCCACACGGAAGTTGGCATCCCTGAAGGATGTTGCTGGTCTTCACCGTCCCCCTGCAGCCTATTCACAGGCACAACAGGATTCACGATGCGGGCTTGCCCAGAGGAGGAACATCTCATGGCTCTCGTCCTCGGCAGGTCCTGTTTCCGAAAAGGCACACGTCCGGCTCCTTGTCCCACACGGAAGGTGGCAGGCCGGAAAGATGTTGCTGGTCTTCACTGTCCCCCTGCAGCCTATTCAAAGGCACAACAGGATTCACGATGCGGGCTTGCCCAGAGGAGGAACATCTCATGGCTCTCGTCCTCGGCAGGGCCTCTTTCCGAAAAGGCACACGTCCGGCTCCTTGTCCCACACGGAAGGTGGCAGCCCTGAAAGCTGTTGCTGGTCTTCACCGTCCCCCTGCAGCCTATTCACAGGCACAACAGGATCTGGGACCGGGGCTTGCCCAGAGGAGGAACATCTCATGGCTCTAGTCCTCGGCAGAGCCTGATTCTGGAAAGGCACACGTCCGGCTCCTTGTCCCACACGGAAGTTGGCAGGCTGGAAAGATGTTGCTGGTCTTCACCATCCCCCTGCAGCCTATTCAAAGGCACAACAGGATTCGGGACCCGGGCATGCCCAGAGGAGGAACATCTCATGGCTCTCTTCCTCGGCAGAGCCTGATTCCAAAAAGGCACTCGTCCGGCTTCTTGTCCCACAAGGAAGGTGGCAGCCCTGAAAGCTCTTGCTGGTCTTCACCGTCCCCCTGCAGCCTATTCACAGGCACAACAGGATCTGGGACCCGGGCGTGCCCAGAGGAGGAACATCTCATGGCTCCCTTCCTCGGCAGAGCCCGATTCCGAAAAGGCACACGTCCGGCTCCTTGTCCCACACGGAAGGTGGCAGGCCGAAAAGCTGTTGCTGGTCTTCACCGTCCCCCTGCAGCCTATTCACAGGCAAAACAGGATGTGGGGCCCGGGCTTGCCCAGAGTAGGAACATCTCATGGCTGTCGTCCTCGGCAGAGCCTATTTCTGAAAAGTCACACGTCCGGCTCCTTGTCCCACGCGGAAGGTGGCAGCCCTGAAAGCTGTTGCTGGTCTTCACCGTCCCCCTGCAGCCTATTCACAGGCACAACAGGATTCAGGACCCGGGCTTGCCCACAGGAGGAACATCTCATGGCTCTCGTCCTCGGCAGAGCCTTATTCCGAAAAGGCACACGTCCGGCTCCTTGTCCCACACGGAAGGTGGCAGCCCTGAAAGCTGTTGCTGGTCTTCACCGTCCCCCTGCAGCCTATTCACAGGTACAACAGGATCTGGGACTCGGGCTTGCCCAGAGGAGGAACATCTCATGGCTCTCTTCCTCGGCAGAGTCTGATTCTGGAAAGGCACACGTCCGGCTCCTTGTCCCACACGGAAGGTGGCAGGCCGGAAAGATGTTGCTGGTCTTCACCGTCCCCCTGCAGCCTATTCACAGGCACAACAGGATTCACGATGCGGGCATGCCCAGAGGAGGAACATCTCATGGCTCTCTTCCTCGGCAGAGCCTGATTCCGAAAAGGCACACGTCCGGCTCCTTGTCCCACACGGAAGGTGGCAGCCCTCAAAGCTGTTGCTGGTCTTCACCATCTCCCTGCAGCCTATTCACAGGCACAACAGGATTCAGGACCCGGGCATGCCCAGAGGAGTAACATCTCATGGCTCTCGTCCTCGGCAGGGCCTGATTCCGAAAAGGCACACGTCCGGGTCCTTATCCCACAAGGAAGGTGGCAGCCCTGAAAGCTGTTGCTGGTCTTCACCGTCCCCCTGCAGCCTATTCAAAGGCACAACAGGATCTGGGACCCGGGCTTGCCCAGAGGAGGAACATCTCATGGCTCTCGTCCTCGGCAGAGTCTGATTCCGGAAAGGCACACGTTCGGCTCCTTGTCCCACACGGAAGGTGGCAGCCCTGAAAGCTGTTGCTGGTCTTTACCGTCCCCCTGCAGCCTATTCACAGGCACAATAGGATTTAGGACCCGGGCATGCCCAGAGGAGGAACATCTCATGGCTCTCGTCCTTGGCAGAGCCTGATTCCGGAAAGGCACATGTCCGGCTCCTTGTCTCACACGGAAGGTGGCAGGTTGGAAAGATGTTGCTGGTCTTCACCGTCCCCTGCAGCCTATTCACAGGCACAACAGGATCTGGGACCCGGGCTTGCCCAGAGGAGGAACATCTCATGGCTCTGGTCCTCGGCAGGGCCTCTTTCCGAAAAGGCACACGTATGGCTCCTTATACCACACGGAAGGTGGTAGGCCGGAAAGCTGTTGCTGGTCTTCACTGTCCCCCTGCAGCACATTCACAGGCACAACAGGATCTGGGACCCGGGCTTGCCCAGAGGAGGAACATCTCATGGCTCTCGTCCTCGGCAGGGCCTCTTTCCGAAAAGGCACACGTCCGGCTCCTTGTCCCACACGGAAGGTGGCAGCCCTGAAAGCTGTTGCTGGTCTTCACCGTCCCCCTGCAGCCTATTCACAGGCACAACAGGATCTGGGACCCGGGCTTGCCCAGAGGAGGAACATCTCATGGCTCTCGTCCTCGGCAGAGCCTTTTCCGAAAAGGCACATGTCCGGCTCCTTGTCCCACACGGAAGGTGGCAGCCCTGAAAGATGTTGCTGGTCTTCACCGTCCCCCTGCAGCCTATTCACAGGCACAACAGGATCTGGGACCGGGGCTTGCCCAGAGGAGGAACATCTCATGGCTCTCGTCCTCGGCAGGGCCTCTTTCCGAAAAGGCACACGTCCGGCTCCTTGTCCCACAAGGAAGGTGGCAGCCCTGAAAGATGTTGCTGGTCTTCACCGTCCCCCTGCAGCCTATTCACAGGCACAACAGGATCTGGGACCCGGGCTTGCCCAGAGGAGGAACATCTCATGGCTCTTGTCCTCGGCAGAGTCTGATTCTGGAAAGGCACACATCCAGCTCCTTGTCCCACACGGAAGGTGGCAGGCCGGAAAGCTGTTGCAGGTCTTCACCGTCCCCCTGCAGCCTATTCACAGGCACAACAGGATCTGGGACCGGGGCTTGCCCAGAGGAGGAACATCTCATGGCTCTCTTCCTCGGCAGAGCCTGATTCCGAAAAGGCACACGTCCGGCTCCTTGTCCCACACGGAAGGTGGCAGCCCTGAAAGCTGTTGCTGGTCTTCACCGTCCCCCTGCAGCCTATTCACAGGTACAACAGGATCTGGGACCCGGGCTTGTCCAAATGAGGAACATCTCATGGCTCTCGTCCTCGGCAGAGCCTGATTCTGGAAAGGCACACGTCCGGCTCCTTGTCCCACACGGAAGGTGGCAGCCCTGAAAGATGTTGCTGGTCTTCACCGTCCCCCTGCAGCCTATTCAAAGGCAGAACAGGATTCGGGACCCGGGCATGCCCAGTAGAGGAACATCTCATGGCTCTCTTCCTCGGCAGGGCCTGATTCCGAAAAGGCACACGTGCGGCTCCTTGTCCCACACGGAAGTTGGCACCCCTGAAGGATGTTGCTGGTCTTCACCGTCCCCCTGCAGCCTATTCACAGGTACAACAGGATTCACGATGCGGGCTTGCCCAGAGGAGGAACATCTCATGGCTCTCGTCCTCGGCAGGGCCTCTTTCCGAAAAAGTACAAGTCCGGCTCCTTGTCCCACACGGAAGGTGGTAGGCCGGAAAGCTGTTGCTGGTCTTCACTGTCCCCCTGCAGCCTATTCAAAGGCACAACAGGATTCACGACGCGGGCTTGCCCAGAGGAGGAACATCTCATGGCTCTAGTCCTCGGCAGAGCCTGATCCTGGAAAGGCACACGTCCGGCTCCTTGTCCCACACGGAAGGTGGCAGGCTGGAAAGCTGTTGCTGGTCTTCACCGTCCCCCTGCAGCCTATTCAAAGGCACAACAGGATTCGGGACCCGGGCATGCCCAGAGGAGGAACATCTCATGGCTCTCTTCCTCGGCAGAGCCTGATTCCGAAAAGGCACACGTCCGGCTCCTTGTCCCACACGGAAGGTGGCAGCCCTGAAAGCTGTTGCTGGTCTTCACCGTCCCCCTGCAGCCTATTCACAGGCACAACAGGATCTGGGACCCGGGCTTGCCCAGAGGAGGAACATCTCATGGCTCTCGTCCTCGGCAGAGCCTGATTCCGGAAAGGCACATGTCCGGCTCCTTGTCTCACACGGAAGGCGGCAGGCTGGAAAGATGTTGCTGGTCTTCACCGTCCCCCTGCAGCCTATTCACAGGCACAACAGGATCTGGGACCCGCGCTTGCCCAGAGGAGGAACATCTCATGGCTCTCGTCCTCGGCAGGGCCTCTTTCTGAAAAGGCACACGTCCGGCTCCTTGTCCCACACGGAAGGTGGCAGCCCTGAAAGCTGTTGCTGGTCTTCACCGTCCCCCTGCAGCCTATTCACAGGCAGAAGAGGATCTGGGACCCGGGCTTGCCCAGAGGAGGAACATCTCATGGCTCTCGTCCTCGGCAGAGCCTTTTCCGAAAAGGCACACGTCCGGCTCCTTGTCCCACACGGAAGGTGGCAGCCCTGAAAGCTGTTGCTGGTCTTCACCGTCCCCCTGCAGCCTATTCACAGGTACAACAGGATTCAGGACCCGGGCTTGCCCAGAGGAGGAACATATCATGGCTCTCGTCCTCGGCATGGCCTCTTTCCGAAAAGACACACGTCCGGCTCCTTGTCCCACAAGGAAGGTGGCAGCCCTGAAAGATGTTGCTGGTCTTCACCGTCCCCCTGCAGCCTATTCACAGGTACAACAGGATCTGGGACCCGGGCTTGTCCAAATGAGGAACATCTCATGGATCTCGTCCTCGGCAGAGCCTGATTCTGGAAAGGCACACGTCCGGCTCCTTGTCCCACACGGAAGGTGGCAGCCCTGAAAGATGTTGCTGGTCTTCACCGTCCCCCTGCAGCCTATTCAAAGGCAGAACAGGATTCGGGACCCGGGCATGCCCAGTAGAGGAACATCTCATGGCTCTCTTCCTCGGCAGGGCCTGATTCCGAAAAGGCACACGTGCGGCTCCTTGTCCCACACGGAAGTTGGCACCCCTGAAGGAAGTTGCTGGTCTTCACCGTCCCCCTGCAGCCTATTCACAGGTACAACAGGATTCACGATGCGGGCTTGCCCAGAGGAGGAACATCTCATGGCTCTCGTCCTCGGCAGGGCCTCTTTCCGAAAAAGTACAAGTCCGGCTCCTTGTCCCACACGGAAGGTGGTAGGCCGGAAAGCTGTTGCTGGTCTTCACTGTCCCCCTGCAGCCTATTCAAAGGCACAACAGGATTCACGACGCGGGCTTGCCCAGAGGAGGAACATCTCATGGCTCTAGTCCTCGGCAGAGCCTGATCCTGGAAAGGCACACGTCCGGCTCCTTGTCCCACACGGAAGGTGGCAGGCTGGAAAGCTGTTGCTGGTCTTCACCGTCCCCCTGCAGCCTATTCAAAGGCACAACAGGATTCGGGACCCGGGCATGCCCAGAGGAGGAACATCTCATGGCTCTCTTCCTCGGCAGAGCCTGATTCCGAAAAGGCACACGTCCGGCTCCTTGTCCCACACGGAAGGTGGCAGCCCTGAAAGCTGTTGCTGGTCTTCACCGTCCCCCTGCAGCCTATTCACAGGCACAACAGGATCTGGGACCCGGGCTTGCCCAGAGGAGGAACATCTCATGGCTCTCGTCCTCGGCAGAGCCTGATTCCGGAAAGGCACATGTCCGGCTCCTTGTCGAACACGGAAGGCGGCAGGCTGGAAAGATGTTGCTGGTCTTCACCGTCCCCCTGCAGCCTATTCACAGGCACAACAGGATCTGGGACCCGCGCTTGCCCAGAGGAGGAACATCTCATGGCTCTCGTCCTCGGCAGGGCCTCTTTCTGAAAAGGCACACGTCCGGCTCCTTGTCCCACACGGAATGTGGCAGCCCTGAAAGCTGTTGCTGGTCTTCACCGTCCCCCTGCAGCCTATTCACAGGCAGAAGAGGATCTGGGACCCGGGCTTGCCCAGAGGAGGAACATCTCATGGCTCTCGTCCTCGGCAGAGCCTTTTCCGAAAAGGCACACGTCCGGCTCCTTGTCCCACACGGAAGGTGGCAGCCCTGAAAGCTGTTGCTGGTCTTCACCGTCCCCCTGCAGCCTATTCACAGGTACAACAGGATTCAGGACCCGGGCTTGCCCAGAGGAGGAACATATCATGGCTCTCGTCCTCGGCATGGCCTCTTTCCGAAAAGACACACGTCCGGCTCCTTGTCCCACAAGGAAGGTGGCAGCCCTGAAAGATGTTGCTGGTCTTCACCGTCCCCCTGCAGCCTATTCACAGGCACAACAGGATCTGGGACCCGGGCTTGCCCAGAGGAGGAACATCTCATGGCTCTTGTCCTCGGCAGAGTCTGATTCTGGAAAGGCACACAGCCAGCTCCTTGTCCCACACGGAAGGTGGCAGCCTGGAAAGCTGTTGCTGCTCTTCACCGTCCCCCTGCAGCCTATTCACAGGCACAACAGGATCTGAGACCCGGGCTTGCCCAGAGGAGGAACATCTCATGGCTCTAGTCCTCGGCAGAGCCTGATTCTGGAAAGGCACACGTCCGGCTCCTTGTCCCACACGGAATGTGGAGGCTGGAAAGATGTTGCTGGTCTTCACCGTCCCCCTGCAGCCTATTCAAAGGCACAACAGGATTCGGGACCCGGGCATGCCCAGAGGAGGAACATCTCATGGCTCTCTTGCTCGGCAGAGCCTGATTCCGAAAGGGCACACGTCTGGCTCCTTGTCCCACACGGAAGGTGGTAGGCCGGAAAGCTGTTGCTGGTCTTCACTGTCCCCCTGCAGCCTATTCAAAGGCACAACAGGATTCACGACGCGGGCTTGCCCAGAGGAGGAACATCTCATGGCTCTCGTCCTCGGCAGAGCCATATTCCGGAAAGGCACACGTCCGGCTCCTTGTCCCACACGGAAGGTGGCAGCCCTGAAAGCTGTTGCTGGTCTTCACCGTCCCCCTGCAGCCTATTCACAGGCACAATAGGATTTAGGACCCGGGCATGCCCAGAGGAGGAACATCTCATTGCTCTCTTCCTCGGCAGAGCCCGATTCCGAAAAGGCACACGTCCGGCTCCTTGTCCCACAAGGAAGGTGGCAGCCCTGAAAGCTGTTGCTGGTCTTCACCATCCCCCTGCAGCCTATTCACAGTCACAACAGGATCTGGGACCCGGGCTTGCCCAGAGGAGTAATATCTCATGGCTCTCGTCCTCGGCAGGGCCTCTTTCCGGAAAGGCACATGTCCGGCTCCTTGTCCCACACGGAAGGTGGCAGGTTGGAAAGATGTTGCTGGTCTTCACCGTCCCCTGCAGCCTATTCACAGGCACAACAGGATCTGGGACCCGGGCTTGCCCAGAGGAGGAACATCTCATGGCTCTCGTCCTCGGCAGGGCCTCTTTCCGAAAAGGCACACGTATGGCTCCTTATACCACACGGAAGGTGGTAGGCCGGAAAGCTGTTGCTGGTCTTCACTGTCCCCCTGCAGCACATTCACAGGCACAACAGGATCTGGGACCCGGGCTTGCCCAGAGGAGGAACATCTCATGGCTCTCGTCCTCGGCAGAGCCTGATTCCGGAAAGGCACACGTTCGGCTCCTTGTCCCACACGGAAGGTGGCAGCCCTGAAAGCTGTTGCTGGTCTTCACCGTCCCCCTGCAGCCTATTCACAGGCACAAGAGGATCTGGGACCCGGGCTTGCCCAGAGGAGGAACATCTCATGGCTCTTGTCCTCGGCAGAGCCTTTTCCGAAAAGGCACATGTCAGGCTCCTTGTCCCACACGGAAGGTGGCAGGCCGGAAAGCTGTTGCTGGTCTTCACCGTCCCCCTGCAGCCTATTCACAGGCACAACAGGATCTGGGACCCGGGCTTGCCCAGAGGAGGAACATCTCATGGCTCTAGTCCTCGGCAGAGCCTGATTCTGGAAAGGCACACGTCCGGCTCCTTGTCCCACGCGGAATGTGGCAGGCTGGAAAGATGTTGCTGGTCTTCACCGTCCCCCTGCAGCCTATTCAAAGGCACAACAGGATTCCGGACCCGGGCATGCCCAGAGGAGGAACATCTCATGGCTCTCGTCCTCGGCAGAGCCTGATTCCGAAAAGGCACACGTCTGGCTCCTTGTCCCACACGGAAGGTGGTAGGCTGGAAAGCTGTTGCTGGTCTTCACTGTCCCCCTGCAGCCTATTCAAAGGCACAACAGGATTCACGACGCGGGCTTGCCCAGAGGAGGAACATCTCATGGCTCTCGTCCTCGGCAGAGCCTTTTCCGAAAAGGCACATGTCCGGCTCCTTGTCCCACACGGAAGGTGGCAGCCCTGAAAGATGTTGCTGGTCTTCACCGTCCCCCTGCAGCCTATTCACAGGCACAACAGGATCTGGGACCGGGGCTTGCCCAGAGGAGGAACATCTCATGGCTCTCGTCCTCGGCAGGGCCTCTTTCCGAAAAGGCACACGTCCGGCTCCTTGTCCCACAAGGAAGGTGGCAGGCTGGAAAGATGTTGCTGGTCTTCACCGTCCCCCTGCAGCCTATTCACAGGCACAACAGGATCTGGGACCCGGGCTTGCCCAGAGGAGGAACATCTCATGGCTCTTGTCCTCGGCAGAGTCTGATTCTGGAAAGGCACACATCCAGCTCCTTGTCCCACACGGAAGGTGGCAGGCCGGAAAGCTGTTGCTGGTCTTCACCGTCCCCCTGCAGCCTATTCACAGGCACAACAGGATCTGGGACCCGGGCTTGCCCAGAGGAGGAACATCTCATGGCTCTAGTCCTCGGCAGAGCCTGATTCTGGAAAGGCACACGTCCGGCTCCTTGTCCCACGCGGAATGTGGCAGGCTGGAAAGATGTTGCTGGTCTTCACCGTCCCCCTGCAGCCTATTCAAAGGCACAACAGGATTCCGGACCCGGGCATGCCCAGAGGAGGAACATCTCATGGCTCTCGTCCTCGGCAGAGCCTGATTCCGAAAAGGCACACGTCTGGCTCCTTGTCCCACACGGAAGGTGGTAGGCTGGAAAGCTGTTGCTGGTCTTCACTGTCCCCCTGCAGCCTATTCAAAGGCACAACAGGATTCACGACGCGGGCTTGCCCAGAGGAGGAACATCTCATGGCTCTCGTCCTCGGCAGAGCCATATTCCGGAAAGGCACACGTCCGGCTCCTTGTCCCACACGGAAGGTGGCAGCCCTGAAAGCTGTTGCTGGTCTTCACCGTCCCCCTGCAGCCTATTCACAGGCACAATAGGATTTAGGACCCGGGCTTGCCCAGAGGATGAACATCTCATGGCTCTCTTCCTCGGCAGAGCCCGATTCCGAAAAGGCACACGTCCGGCTCCTTGTCCCACAAGGAAGGTGGCAGCCCTGAAAGCTGTTGCTGGTCTTCACCATCCCCCTGCAGCCTATTCACAGGCACAACAGGATTGAGGACCCGGGCTTGCCCAGAGGAGTAACATCTCATGGCTCTCGTCCTCGGCAGGGCCTCTTTCCGAAAAGGCACACGTCCGGCTCCTTGTCCCACACGGAAGGTGGCAGCCCTGAAAGCTGTTGCAGGTCTTCACCGTCCCCCTGCAGCCTATTCACAGGCACAAGAGGATCTGGGACCCGGGCTTGCCCAGAGGAGGAACATCTCATGGCTCTCGTCCTCGGCAGAGCCTTTTCCGAAAAGGCACATGTCCGGCTCCTTGTCCCACACGGAAGGTGGCAGCCCTGAAAGATGTTGCTGGTCTTCACCGTCCCCCTGCAGCCTATTCACAGGCACAACAGGATCTGGGACCGGGGCTTGCCCAGAGGAGGAACATCTCATGGCTCTCGTCCTCGGCAGGGCCTCTTTCCGAAAAGGCACACGTCCGGCTCCTTGTCCCACAAGGAAGGTGGCAGCCCTGAAAGATGTTGCTGGTCTTCACCGTCCCCCTGCAGCCTATTCACAGGCACAACAGGATCTGGGACCCGGGCTTGCCCAGAGGAGGAACATCTCATGGCTCTTGTCCTCGGCAGAGTCTGATTCTGGAAAGGCACACATCCAGCTCCTTGTCCCACACGGAAGGTGGCAGGCCGGAAAGCTGTTGCTGGTCTTCACCGTCCCCCTGCAGCCTATTCACAGGCACAACAGGATCTGAGACCGGGGCTTGCCCAGAGGAGGAACATCTCATGGCTCTAGTCCTCGGCAGAGCCTGATTCTGGAAAGGCACACGTCCGGCACCTTGTCCCACACGGAAGGTGGCAGGCTGGAAAGATGTTGCTGGTCTTCACCGTCCCCCTGCAGCCTATTCAAAGGCACAACAGGATTCGGGAACGGGGCATGCCCAGAGGAGGAACATCTCATGGCTCTCTTCCTCGGCAGAGCCTGATTCCGAAAAGGCACACGTCCGGCTCCTTGTCCCACACGGAAGGTGGCAGCCCTGAAAGCTGTTGCTGGTCTTCACCGTCCCCCTGCAGCCTATTCACAGGCACAACAGGATCTGGGACCCGGGCTTGTCCAAATGAGGAACATCTCATGGCTCTCGTCCTCGGCAGAGTCTGATTCTGGAAAGGCACACGTCCGGCTCCTTGTCCCACACGGAAGGTGGCAGCCCTGAAAGATGTTGCTGGTCTTCACCGTCCCCCTGCAGCCTATTCACAGGCACAACAGGATCTGGGACCCGGGCTTGCCCAGAGGAGGAACATCTCATGGCTCTCGTCCTAGGCAGAGTCTGATTCGGGAAAGGCACAAGTCCGGCTCCTTGTCCCACACGGAAGGTGGCAGGCCGGAAAGATGTTGCTGGTCTTTACCGTCCCCCTGCAGCCTATTCAAAGGCAGAACAGGATTCGGGACCCGGGCATGCCCAGTAGAGGAACATCTCATGGCTCTCTTCCTCGGCAGGGCCTGATTCCGAAAAGGCACACGTGCGGCTCCTTGTCCCACACGGAAGTTGGCAGCCCTGAAGGATGTTGCTGGTCTTCACCGTCCCCCTGCAGCCTATTCACAGGTACAACAGGATTCACGATGCGGGCTTGCCCAGAGGAGGAACATCTCATGGCTCTCGTCCTCGGCAGGGCCTGTTTCCGAAAAAGTACAAGTCCGGCTCCTTGTCCCACACGGAAGGTGGTAGGCCGGAAAGCTGTTGCTGGTCTTCACTGTCCCCCTGCAGCCTATTCAAAGGCACAACAGGATTCACGACGCGGGCTTGCCCAGAGGAGGAACATCTCATGGCTCTAGTCCTCGGCAGAGCCTGATCCTGGAAAGGCACACGTCCGGCTCGTTGTCCCACACGGAAGGTGGCAGGCTGGAAAGCTGTTGCTGGTCTTCACCGTCCCCCTGCAGCCTATTCAAAGGCACAACAGGATTCGGGACCCGGGCATGCCCAGAGGAGGAACATCTCATGGCTCTCTTCCTCGGCAGAGCCTGATTCCGAAAAGGCACACGTCCGGCTCCTTGTCCCACACGGAAGGTGGCAGCCCTGAAAGCTGTTGCTGGTCTTCACCGTCCCCCTGCAGCCTATTCACAGGCACAACAGGATCTGGGACCCGGGCTTGCCCAGAGGAGGAACATCTCATGGCTCTCGTCCTCGGCAGGGCCTCTTTCCGAAAAGGCACACGTCCGGCTCCTTGTCCCACACGGAAGGTGGCAGCCCTGAAAGCTGTTGCTGGTCTTCACCGTCCCCCTGCAGCCTATTCACAGGCAGAAGAGGATCTGGGACCCGGGCTTGCCCAGAGGAGGAACATCTCATGGCTCTCGTCCTCGGCAGAGCCTTTTCCGAAAAGGCACACGTCCGGCTCCTTGTCCCACACGGAAGGTGGCAGCCCTGAAAGATGTTGCTGGTCTTCACCGTCCCCCTGCAGCCTATTCACAGGCACAACAGGATCTGGGACCGGGGCTTGCCCAGAGGAGGAACATCTCATGGCTCTCGTCCTCGGCAGGGCCTCTTTCCGAAAAGGCACACGTCCGGCTCCTTGTCCCACAAGGAAGGTGGCAGCCCTGAAAGATGTTGCTGGTCTTCACAGTCCCCCTGCAGCCTATTCACAGGCACAACAGGATCTGGGACCCGGGCTTGCCCAGAGGAGGAACATCTCATGGCTCTTGTCCTCGGCAGAGTCTGATTCTGGAAAGGCACACATCCAGCTCCTTGTCCCACACGGAAGGTGGCAGGCCGGAAAGCTGTTGCTGGTCTTCACCGTCCCCCTGCAGCCTATTCACAGGCACAACAGGATCTGGGACCCGGGCTTGCCCAGAGGAGGAACATCTCATGGCTCTAGTCCTCGGCAGAGCCTGATTCTGGAAAGGCACACGTCCGGCTCCTTGTCGAACACGGAATGTGGCAGGCTGGAAAGATGTTGCTGGTCTTCACCGTCCCCCTGCAGCCTATTCAAAGGCACAACAGGATTCGGGACCCGGGCATGCCCAGAGGAGGAACATCTCATGGCTCTCTTCCTCGGCAGAGCCTGATTCCGAAAAGGCACACGTCCGGCTCCTTGTCCCACACGGAAGGTGTCAGCCCTGAAAGCTGTTGCTGGTCTTCACCGTCCCCCTGCAGCCTATTCACAGGCACAAAAGGATCTGGGACACGCGCTTGCCCAGAGGAGGAACATCTCATGGCTCTCGTCCTCGGCAGGGCCTCTTTCCGAAAAGGCACACGTCTGGCTCCTTGTCCCACACGGAAGGTGGTAGGCCGGAAAGCTGTTGCTGGTCTTCACTGTCCCCCTGCAGCCTATTCAAAGGCACAACAGGATTCACGATGCGGGCTTGCCCAGAGTAGGAACATCTCATGGCTCTCGTCCTCGGCAGAGCCATATTCCGGAAAGGCACACGTCCGGCTCCTTGTCCCACAAGGAAGGTGGCAGCCCTGAAAGCTGTTGCTGGTCTTCACCATCCCCCTGCAGCCTATTCACAGGCACAACAGGATCTGGGACCCGGGCTTGCCCAGAGGAGTAACATCTCATGGATCTCGTCCTCGGCAGAGCCTGATTCCGGAAAGGCACATGTCCGGCTCCTTGTCCCACACGGAAGGTGGCAGGTTGGAAAGATGTTGCTGGTCTTCACCGTCCCCTGCAGCCTATTCACAGGCACAACAGGATCTGGGACCCGGGCTTGCCCAGAGGAGGAACATCTCATGGCTCTCGTCCTCAGCAGGGCCTCTTTCCGAAAAGGCACACGTATGGCTCCTTATACCACACGGAAGGTGGTAGGCCGGAAAGCTGTTGCTGGTCTTCACCGTCCCCCTGCAGCCCATTCACAGGCACAACAGGATCTGGGACCCGGGCTTGCCCAGAGGAGGAACATCTCATGGCTCTCGTCCTCGGCAGGGCCTCTTTCCGAAAAGGCACACGTCCGGCTCCTTGTCCCACACGGAAGGTGGCAGCCCTGAAAGCTGTTGCTGGTCTTCACCGTCCCCCTGCAGCCTATTCACAGGCACAACAGGATCTGGGACCCGGGCTTGCCCAGAGGAGGAACATCTCATGGCTCTCGTCCTCGGCAGAGCCTTTTCCGAAAAGGCACACGTCCGGCTCCTTGTCCCACACGGAGGGTGGCAGCCCTGAAAGCTGTTGCTGGTCTTCACCGTCCCCCTGCAGCCTATTCACAGGCACAACAGGATCTGGGACCGGGGCTTGCCCAGAGGAGGAACATCTCATGGCTCTCGTCCTCGGCAGGGCCACTTTCCGAAAAGGCACACGTCCGGCTCCTTGTCCCACAAGGAAGGTGGCAGCCCTGAAAGATGTTGCTGGTCTTCACCGTCCCCCTGCAGCCTATTCACAGGCACAACAGGATCTGGGACCCGGGCTTGCCCAGAGGAGGAACATCTCATGGATCTCGTCCTCGGCAGAGCCTGATTCCGGAAAGGCACACGTCCGGCTCCTTGTCCCACACGGAAGGTGGCAGGTTGGAAAGATGTTGCTGGTCTTCACCGTCCCCTGCAGCCTATTCACAGGCACAACAGGATCTGAGACCGGGACTTGCCCAGAGGAGGAACATCTCATGGCTCTAGTCCTCGGCAGAGCCTGATTCTGGAAAGGCACACGTCCGGCTCCTTGTCCCACACGGAAGGTGGCAGGCTGGAAAGATGTTGCTGGTCTTCACCGTCCCCCTGCAGCCTATTCAAAGGCACAACAGGATTCGGGACCCGGGCATGCCCAGAGGAGGAACATCTCATGGCTCTCTTCCTCGGCAGAGCCTGATTCCGAAAAGGCACACGTCCGGCTCCTTGTCCCACACGGAAGGTGGCAGCCCTGAAAGCTGTTGCTGGTCTTCACCGTCCCCCTGCAGCCTATTCACAGGCACAACAGGATCTGGGACACGGGCTTGCCCAAATGAGGAACATCTCATGGCTCTCGTCCTCGGCAGAGCCTGATTCTGGAAAGTCACACGTCCGGCTCCTTGTCCCACACGGAAGGTGGCAGGCCGGAAAGATGTTGCTGGTCTTCACCGTCCCCCTGCAGCCTATTCAAAGGCACAACAGGATTCGGGACCCGGGCATGCCCAGTAGAGGAACATCTCATGTCTCTCTTCCTCGGCAGAGCCTGATTCCGAAAAGGCACACATCCGGCTCCTTGTCCCACACGGAAGGTGGCAGCCCTGAAAGCTGTTGCTGGTCTTCACCGTCCCGCTGCAGCCTGTTCACAGGCACAACAGGATCTGGGGCCCGGGCTTGCCCAGAGGAGGAACATCTCATGGCTCTCGTCCTCGGCAGGGCCTGATTCCGAAAAGGCACACGTGCGGCTCCTTGTCCAACACGGAAGTTGGCACCCCTGAAGGATGTTGCTGGTCTTCACCGTCCCCCTGCAGCCTATTCACAGGTACAACAGGATTCACGATGCGGGCTTGCCCAGAGGAGGAACATCTCATGGCTCTCGTCCTCGGCAGGGCCTGTTTCCGAAAAAGCACACGTCCGGCTCCTTGTCCCACACGGAAGGTGGTAGGCCGGAAAGCTGTTGCTGGTCTTCACCGTCCCCCTGCAGCCTATTCAAAGGCACAACAGGATTCACGATGCGGGCTTGCCCAGAGGAGGAACATGTTATGGCTCTCGTCCTCGGCAGAGCCCGATTCCGAAAAGGCACACGTCCGGCTCCTTGTCCCACACGGAAGGTGGCAGGCCGAAAAGCTGTTGCTGGTCTTCACCGTCCCCCTGCAGCCTATTCACAGGCAAAACAGGATGTGGGGCCCGGGCTTGCCCAGAGGAGGAACATCTCATGGCTGTCGTCCTCGGCAGAGCCTATTTCTGAAAAGTCACACGTCCGGCTCCTTGTCCCACACGGAAGTTGGCACCCTGAAAGCTGTTGCTGGTCTTCACCGTCCCCCTGCAGCCTATTCACAGGTACAACAGGATCTGGGACCCGGGCTTGCCCAGAGGAGGAACATCTCATGGCTCTCTTCCTCGGCAGAGTCTGATTCTGGAAAGGCACACGTCCGGCTCCTTGTCCCACAAGGAAGGTGGCAGGCAGGAAAGATGTTGCTGGTCTTCACCGTCCCCCTGCAGCCTATTCACAGGCACAACAGGATCTGGGACCGGGGCTTGCCCAGAGGAGGAACATCTCATGGCTCTAGTCCTCGGCAGAGCCTGATCCTGGAAAGGCACACGTCCGGCTCATTGTCCCACACGGAAGGTGGCAGCCCTCAAAGCTGTTGCTGGTCTTCACCATCTCCCTGCAGCCTATTCACAGGCACAACAGGATTCAGGACCCGGGCATGCCCAGAGGAGGAACATCTCATGGCTCTCGTCCTCGGCAGGGCCTGATTCCAAAAAGGCACACGTCCGGGTCCTTATCCCACAAGCCAGGTGGCAGCCCTGAAAGCTGTTGCTGGTCTTCACCGTCCCCCTGCAGCCTATTCACAGGCACATCAGGATCTGGGACCCGGGCTTGCCCAGAGGAGGAACATCTCATGGCTCTCGTCCTCGGCAGAGCCTTATTCCGGAAAGGCACACGTTCGGCTCCTTGTCCCACACGGAAGGTGGCAGCCCTGAAAGCTGTAGCTGGTCTTCACCGTCCCCCTGCAGCCTATTCACAGGCACAATAGGATTTAGGACCCGGGCATGCCCAGAGGAGGAACATCTCATGGCTCTCTTCCTCGGCAGAGCCCGATTCCGAAAAGGCACACGTCCGGCTCCTTGTCCCACAAGGAAGGTGGCAGCCCTGAAAGCTGTTGCTGGTCTTCAGCATCCCCCTGCAGCCTATTCACAGGCACAACAGGATCTGGGACCCGGGCTTGCCCAGAGGAGGAACATCTCATGGCTCTCGTCCTCGGCAGAGCCTGATTCCGGAAAGGCACATGTCCGACTCCTTGTCCCACACGGAAGGTGGCAGGTTGGAAAGATGTTGCTGGTCTTCACCGTCCCCCTGCAGCCTATTCACAGGCACAAGAGGATCTGGGACCCGGGCTTGCCCAGAGGAGGAACATCTCATGGCTCTCGTCCTCGGCAGAGCCTTTTCCGAAAAGGCACACGTCCGGCTCCTTGTCCCACACGGAAGGTGGCAGCCCTGAAAGCTGTTGCTGGTCTTCACCGTCCCGCTGCAGCCTATTCACAGGCACAACAGGATCTGGGGCCCGGGCTTGCCCAGAGGAGGAACATCTCATGGCTCTCGTCCTCGGCAGGGCCTGATTCCGAAAAGGCACACGTGCGGCTCCTTGTCCAACACGGAAGTTGGCACCCCTGAAGGATGTTGCTGGTCTTCACCGTCCCCCTGCAGCCTATTCACAGGTACAACAGGATTCACGATGCGGGCTTGCCCAGAGGAGGAACATCTCATGGCTCTCGTCCTCGGCAGGGCCTGTTTCCGAAAAAGCACACGTCCGGCTCCTTGTCCCACACGGAAGGTGGTAGGCCGGAAAGCTGTTGCTGGTCTTCACCGTCCCCCTGCAGCCTATTCAAAGGCACAACAGGATTCACGATGCGGGCTTGCCCAGAGGAGGAACATCTTATGGCTCTCGTCCTCGGCAGAGCCCGATTCCGAAAAGGCACACGTCCGGCTCCTTGTCCCACACGGAAGGTGGCAGGCCGGAAAGCTGTTGCTGGTCTTCACCGTCCCCCTGCAGCCTATTCACAGGCAAAACAGGATGTGGGGCCCGGGCTTGCCCAGAGGAGGAACATCTCATGGCTGTCGTCCTCGGCAGAGCCTATTTCTGAAAAGTCACACGTCCGGCTCCTTGTCCCACACGGAAGTTGGCACCCTGAAAGCTGTTGCTGGTCTTCACCGTCCCCCTGCAGCCTATTCACAGGTACAACAGGATCTGGGACCCGGGCTTGCCCAGAGGAGGAACATCTCATGGCTCTCTTCCTCGGCAGAGTCTGATTCTGGAAAGGCACACGTCCGGCTCCTTGTCCCACAAGGAAGGTGGCAGGCAGGAAAGATGTTGCTGGTCTTCACCGTCCCCCTGCAGCCTATTCACAGGCACAACAGGATCTGGGACCGGGGCTTGCCCAGAGGAGGAACATCTCATGGCTCTAGTCCTCGGCAGAGCCTGATCCTGGAAAGGCACACGTCCGGCTCCTTGTCCCACACGGAAGGTGGCAGCCCTCAAAGCTGTTGCTGGTCTTCACCATCTCCCTGCAGCCTATTCACAGGCACAACAGGATTCAGGACCCGGGCATGCCCAGAGGAGGAACATCTCATGGCTCTCGTCCTCGGCAGGGCCTGATTCCAAAAAGGCACACGTCCGGGTCCTTATCCCACAAGCCAGGTGGCAGCCCTGAAAGCTGTTGCTGGTCTTCACCGTCCCCCTGCAGCCTATTCACAGGCACATCAGGATCTGGGACCCGGGCTTGCCCAGAGGAGGAACATCTCATGGCTCTCGTCCTCGGCAGAGCCTTATTCCGGAAAGGCACACGTTCGGCTCCTTGTCCCACACGGAAGGTGGCAGCCCTGAAAGCTGTAGCTGGTCTTCACCGTCCCCCTGCAGCCTATTCACAGGCACAATAGGATTTAGGACCCGGGCATGCCCAGAGGAGGAACATCTCATGGCTCTCTTCCTCGGCAGAGCCCGATTCCGAAAAGGCACACGTCCGGCTCCTTGTCCCACAAGGAAGGTGGCAGCCCTGAAAGCTGTTGCTGGTCTTCAGCATCCCCCTGCAGCCTATTCACAGGCACAACAGGATCTGGGACCCGGGCTTGCCCAGAGGAGGAACATCTCATGGCTCTCGTCCTCGGCAGAGCCTGATTCCGGAAAGGCACATGTCCGACTCCTTGTCCCACACGGAAGGTGGCAGGTTGGAAAGATGTTGCTGGTCTTCACCGTCCCCCTGCAGCCTATTCACAGGCACAAGAGGATCTGGGACCCGGGCTTGCCCAGAGGAGGAACATCTCATGGCTCTCGTCCTCGGCAGAGCCTTTTCCGAAAAGGCACACGTCCGGCTCCTTGTCCCACACGGAAGGTGGCAGCCCTGAAAGCTGTTGCTGGTCTTCACCGTCCCCCTGCAGCCTATTCACAGGCACAACAGGATCTGGGGCCCGGGCTTGCCCAGAGGAGGAACATCTCATGGCTCTCGTCCTCGGCAGGGCCTGATTCCGAAAAGGCACACGTGCGGCTCCTTGTCCAACACGGAAGTTGGCACCCCTGAAGGATGTTGCTGGTCTTCACCGTCCCCCTGCAGCCTATTCACAGGTACAACAGGATTCACGATGCGGGCTTGCCCAGAGGAGGAACATCTCATGGCTCTCGTCCTCGGCAGGGCCTGTTTCCGAAAAAGCACACGTCCGGCTCCTTGTCCCACACGGAAGGTGGTAGGCCGGAAAGCTGTTGCTGGTCTTCACCGTCCCCCTGCAGCCTATTCAAAGGCACAACAGGATTCACGATGCGGGCTTGCCCAGAGGAGGAACATCTTATGGCTCTCGTCCTCGGCAGAGCCCGATTCCGAAAAGGCACACGTCCGGCTCCTTGTCCCACACGGAAGGTGGCAGGCCGAAAAGCTGTTGCTGGTCTTCACCGTCCCCCTGCAGCCTATTCACAGGCAAAACAGGATGTGGGGCCCGGGCTTGCCCAGAGGAGGAACATCTCATGGCTGTCGTCCTCGGCAGAGCCTATTTCTGAAAAGTCACACGTCCGGCTCCTTGTCCCACACGGAAGGTGGCAGCCCTGAAAGCTGTTGCTGGTCTTCACCGTCACCCTGCAGCCTATTCACAGGTACAACAGGATCTGGGACCCGGGCTTGCCCAGAGGAGGAACATCTCATGGCTCTCTTCCTCGGCAGAGTCTGATTCTGGAAAGGCACACGTCCGGCTCCTTGTCCCACAAGGAAGGTGGCAGGCAGGAAAGCTGTTGCTGGTCTTCACCGTCCCCCTGCAGCCTATTCACAGGCACAACAGGATCTGGGACCGGGGCTTGCCCAGAGGAGGAACATCTCATGGCTCTAGTCCTCGGCAGAGCCTGATCCTGGAAAGGCACACGTCCGGCTCCTTGTCCCACACGGAAGGTGGCAGCCCTCAAAGCTGTTGCTGGTCTTCACCATCTCCCTGCAGCCTATTCACAGGCACAACAGGATTCAGGACCCGGGCATGCCCAGAGGAGGAACATCTCATGGCTCTCGTCCTCGGCAGGGCCTGATTCCAAAAAGGCACACGTCCGGGTCCTTATCCCACAAGGCAGGTGGCAGCCCTGAAAGCTGTTGCTGGTCTTCACCGTCCCCCTGCAGCCTATTCACAGGCACATCAGGATCTGGGACCCGGGCTTGCCCAGAGGAGGAACATCTCATGGCTCTCGTCCTCGGCAGAGCCTTATTCCGGAAAGGCACACGTTCGGCTCCTTGTCCCACACGGAAGGTGGCAGCCCTGAAAGCTGTAGCTGGCCTTCACCGTCCCCCTGCAGCCTATTCACAGGCACAATAGGATTTAGGACCCGGGCATGCCCAGAGGAGGAACATCTCATGGCTCTCTTCCTCGGCAGAGCCCGATTCCGAAAAGGCACACGTCCGGCTCCTTGTCCCACAAGGAAGGTGGCAGCCCTGAAAGCTGTTGCTGGTCTTCACCATCCCCCTGCAGCCTATTCACAGGCACAACAGGATCTGGGACCCGGGCTTGCCCAGAGGAGGAACATCTCATGGCTCTCGTCCTCGGCAGAGCCTGATTCCGGAAAGGCACATGTCCGGCTCCTTGTCCCACACGGAAGGTGGCAGGTTGGAAAGATGTTGCTGGTCTTCACCGTCCCCTGCAGCCTATTCACAGGCACAACAGGATCTGGGACCCGGGCTTGCCCAGAGGAGGAACATCTCATGGCTCTCGTCCTCGGCAGGGCCTGATTCCGAAAAGGCACACGTCCGGCTCCTTGTCCCACACGGAAGGTGGCAGCCCTGAAAGCTGTTGCTGGTCTTCACCGTCCCCCTGCAGCCTATTCACAGGCACAAGAGGATCTGGGACCCGGGCTTGCCCAGAGGAGGAACATCTCATGGCTCTCGTCCTCGGCAGAGCCTTTTCCGAAAAGGCACACGTCCGGCTCCTTGTCCCACACGGAAGGTGGCAGCCCTGAAAGATGTTGCTGGTCTTCACCGTCCCCCTGCAGCCTATTCTCAGGCACAACAGGATCTGGGACCCGGGCTTGCCCAGAGAAGGAACATCTCATGGCTCTCGTCCTCGGCAGGGCCTGTTTCCGAGAAGGCACACGTCCGGCTCCTTGTCCCACACGGAAGGTGGCAGGCCGGAAAGCTGTTGCTGGTCTTCACCGTCCCCCTGCAGCCTATTCACAGGCACAACAGGATCTGAGACGGGGGCTTGCCCAGAGGAGGAACATCTCATGGCTCTAGTCCTCGGCAGAGCCTGATTCTGGAAAGGCACACGTCCGGCTCCTTGTCCCACACGGAAGGTGGCAGGCTGGAAAGATGTTGCTGGTCTTCACCGACCCCCTGCAGCCTATTCAAAGGCACAACAGGATTCGGGACCCGGGCATGCCCAGAGGAGGAACATCTCATGGCTCTCTTCCTCGGCAGAGCCTGATTCAGAAAAGGCACACGTCCGGCTCCTTGTCCCACACGGAAGGTGGCAGCCCTGAAAGCTGTTGCTGGTCTTCACCGTCCCCCTGCAGCCTATTCACAGGCACAACAGGATCTGGGACCCGGGCTTGCCCAAATGAGGAACATCTCATGGCTCTCGTCCTTGGCAGAGCCTGATTCTGGAAAGGCACACGTCCGGCTCCTTGTCCCACACGGAAGGTGGCAGCCCTGAAAGATGTTGCTGGTCTTCACCGTCCCCCTGCAGCCTATTCAGAGGCACAACAGGATCTGGGACCCGGGCTTGCCCAGAGGAGGAACATCTCATGGCTCTCGTCCTCGGCAGAGTCTGATTCTGGAAAGGCACAAGTCCGGCTCCTTGTCCCACACGGAAGGTGGCAGGCCGGAAAGATGTTGCTGGTCTTCACCGTCCCCCTGCAGCCTATTCAAAGGCAGAACAGGATTCGGGACCCGGGCATGCCCAGTAGAGGAACATCTCATGGCTCTCTTCCTCGGCAGAGCCTGATTCCGAAAAGGCACAGGTCCGGCTCCTTGTCCCACACGGAAGGTGGCAGGCTGGAAAGCTGTTGCTGGTCTTCACCATCCCCCTGCAGCCTATTCACAGGTACAACAGGATCTGGGACCCGGGCTTGCCCAGAGGAGGAACATCTCATGGCTCTCTTCCTCGGCAGAGTCTGATTCTGGAAAGGCACACGTCCGGCTCCTTGTCCCACAAGGAAGGTGGCAGGCCGGAAAGATGTTGCTGGTCTTCACCGTCCCCCTGCAGCCTATTCACAGGCACAACAGGATCTGGGACCGGGGCTTGCCCAGAGGAGGAACATCTCATGGCTCTCGTCCTCGGCAGAGCCTGATCCTGGAAAGGCACACGTCCGGCTCCTTGTCCCACACGGAAGGTGGCAGCCCTCAAAGCTGTTGCTGGTCTTCACCATCTCCCTGCAGCCTATTCACAGGCACAACAGGATTCAGGACCCGGGCATGCCCAGAGGAGGAACATCTCATGGCTCTCGTCCTCGGCAGGGCCTGATTCCGAAAAGGCACACGTCCGGGTCCTTATCCCACAAGGAAGGTGGCAGCCCTGAAAGCTGTTGCTGGTCTTCACCGTCCCCCTGCAGCCTATTCACAGGCACATCAGGATCTGGGACCCGGGCTTGCCCAGAGGAGGAACATCTCATGGCTCTCGTCCTCGGCAGAGCCTGATTCCGGAAAGGCACACGTTCGGCTCCTTGTCCAACACGGAAGGTGGCAGCCCTGAAAGCTGTTGCTGGTCTTTACCGTCCCCCTGCAGCCTATTCACAGGCACAACAGGATTCAGGACCCGGGCATGCCCAGAGGAGGAACATCTCATGGCTCTCGTCCTCGGCAGGGCCTGATTCCGAAAAGGCACACGTCCGGGTCCTTATCCCACACGGAAGGTGGCAGGCCGGAAAGCTGTTGCTGGTCTTCACCGTCCCCCTGCAGCCTATTCACAGGCACAACAGGATCTGAGACGGGGGCTTGCCCAGAGGAGGAACATCTCATGGCTCTAGTCCTCGGCAGAGCCTGATTCTGGAAAGGCACACGTCCGGCTCCTTGTCCCACACGGAAGGTGGCAGGCTGGAAAGATGTTGCTGGTCTTCACCGACCCCCTGCAGCCTATTCAAAGGCACAACAGGATTCGGGACCCGGGCATGCCCAGAGGAGGAACATCTCATGGCTCTCTTCCTCGGCAGAGCCTGATTCCGAAAAGGCACACGTCCGGCTCCTTGTCCCACACGGAAGGTGGCAGCCCTGAAAGCTGTTGCTGGTCTTCACCGTCCCCCTGCAGCCTATTCACAGGCACAACAGGATCTGGGACCCGGGCTTGCCCAAATGAGGAACATCTCATGGCTCTCGTCCTCGGCAGAGCCTGATTCTGGAAAGGCACACGTCCGGCTCCTTGTCCCACACGGAAGGTGGCAGCCCTGAAAGATGTTGCTGGTCTTCACCGTCCCCCTGCAGCCTATTCACAGGCACAACAGGATCTGGGACCCGGGCTTGCCCAGAGGAGGAACATCTCATGGCTCTCGTCCTCGGCAGAGTCTGATTCTGGAAAGGCACAAGTCCGGCTCCTTGTCCCACACGGAAGGTGGCAGGCCGGAAAGATGTTGCTGGTCTTCACCGTCCCCCTGCAGCCTATTCAAAGGCAGAACAGGATTCGGGACCCGGGCATGCCCAGTAGAGGAACATCTCATGGCTCTCGTCCTCGGCAGAGCCTGATTCCGAAAAGGCACAGGTCCGGCTCCTTGTCCCACACGGAAGGTGGCAGCCCTGAAAGCTGTTGCTGGTCTTCACCATCCCCCTGCAGCCTATTCACAGGTACAACAGGATCTGGGACCCGGGCTTGCCCAGAGGAGGAACATCTCATGGCTCTCTTCCTCGGCAGAGTCTGATTCTGGAAAGGCACACGTCCGGCTCCTTGTCCCACAAGGAAGGTGGCAGGCCGGAAAGATGTTGCTGGTCTTCACCGTCCCCCTGCAGCCTATTCACAGGCACAACAGGATCTGGGACCGGGGCTTGCCCAGAGGAGGAACATCTCATGGCTCTAGTCCTCGGCAGAGCCTGATCCTGGAAAGGCACACGTCCGGCTCCTTGTCCCACACGGAAGGTGGCAGCCCTCAAAGCTGTTGCTGGTCTTCACCATCTCCCTGCAGCCTATTCACAGGCACAACAGGATTCAGGACCCGGGCATGCCCAGAGGAGGAACATCTCATGGCTCTCGTCCTCGGCAGGGCCTGATTCCGAAAAGGCACACGTCCGGGTCCTTATCCCACAAGGAAGGTGGCAGCCCTGAAAGCTGTTGCTGGTCTTCACCGTCCCCCTGCAGCCTATTCACAGGCACATCAGGATCTGGGACCCGGGCTTGCCCAGAGGAGGAACATCTCATGGCTCTCGTCCTCGGCAGAGCCTGATTCCGGAAAGGCACACGTTCGGCTCCTTGTCCAACACGGAAGGTGGCAGCCCTGAAAGCTGTTGCTGGTCTTTACCGTCCCCCTGCAGCCTATTCACAGGCACAATAGGATTTAGGACCCGGGCATGCCCAGAGGAGGAACATCTCATGGCTCTCGTCCTTGGCAGAGCCTGATACCGGAAAGGCACATGTCCGGCTCCTTGTCCCACACGGAAGGTGGCAGGCTGGAAAGCTGTTGCTGGTCTTCACCGTCCCCCTGCAGCCTATTCACAGGCACAACAGGATCTGGGACCCGCGCTTGCCCAGAGGAGGAACATCTCATGGCTCTCGTCCTCGGCAGGGCCTCTTTCCGAAAAGGCACACGTCTGGCTCCTTGTCCCACACGGAAGGTGGTAGGCCGGAAAGCTGTTGCTGGTCTTCACTGTCCCCCTGCAGCCTATTCAAAGGCACAACAGGATTCACGACGCGGGCTTACCCAGAGGAGGAACATCTCATGGCTCTCGTCCTTGGCAGAGCCATATTCCGGAAAGGCACACGTTCGGCTCCTTGTCCCACACGGAAGGTGGCAGCCCTGAAAGCTGTAGCTGGTCTTCACCGTCCCCCTGCAGCCTATTCACAGGCACAATAGGATTTAGGACCCGGGCATGCCCAGAGGAGGAACATCTCATGGCTCTCTTCCTCGGCAGAGCCCGATTCCGAAAAGGCACACGTCCGGCTCCTTGTCCCACAAGGAAGGTGGCAGCCCTGAAAGCTGTTGCTGGTCTTCACCATCCCCCTGCAGCCTATTCACAGGCACAACAGGATCTGGGACCCGGGCTTGCCCAGAGGAGTAACATCTCATGGCTCTCGTCCTCGGCATAGCCTGATTCCGGAAAGGCACATGTCCGGCTCCTTGTCCCACACGGAAGGTGGCAGGTTGGAAAGATGTTGCTGGTCTTCACCGTCCCCTGCAGCCTATTCACAGGCACAACAGGATCTGGGACCCGGGCTTGCCCAGAGGAGGAACATCTCATGGCTCTCGTCCTCGGCAGGGCCTCTTTCCGAAAAGGCACACGTATGGCTCCTTATACCACACGGAAGGTGGCAGGCCGGAAAGATGTTGCTGGTCTTCACCGTCCCCCTGCAGCCCATTCACAGGCACAAAAGGATCTGGGACCCGGGCTTGCCCAGAGGAGGAACATCTCATGGCTCTCGTCCTCGGCAGGGCCTCTTTCCGAAAAGGCACACGTCCGGCTCCTTGTCCCACACGGAAGGTGGCAGCCCTGAAAGCTGTTGCTGGTCTTCACCGTCCCCTGCAGCCTATTCACAGGCACAACAGGATCTGGGACCCGGGCTTGCCCAGAGGAGGAACATCTCATGGCTCTCGTCCTCGGCAGAGCCTTTTCCGAAAAGGCACACGTCCGGCTCCTTGTCCCTCACGGAAGGTGGCAGCCCTGAAAGCTGTTGCTGGTCTTCACCGTCCCCCTGCAGCCTATTCACAGGCACAACAGGATCTGGGACCAGGGCTTGCCCAGAGGTGGAACATCTCATGGCTCTCGTCCTCGGCAGGGCCTCATTCCGAAAAGGCACACGTCCGGCTCCTTGTCCCACAAGGAAGGTGGCAGCCCTGAAAGATGTTGCTGGTCTTCACCGTCCCCCTGCAGCCTATTCTCAGGCACAACAGGATCTGGGACCCGGGCTTGCCCAGAGGAGGAACATCTCATGGCTCTCGTCCTCGGCAGAGTCTGATTCTGGAAAGGCACACATCCGGCTCCTTGTCCCACACGGAAGGTGGCAGGCCGGAAAGCTGTTGCTGGACTTCACCGTCCCCCTGCAGCCTATTCACAGGCACAACAGGATCTGGGACCGGGGCTTGCCCATAGGAGGAACATCTCATGGCTCTAGTCCTCGGCAGAGCCTGATTCTGGAAAGGCACACGTCCGGCTCCTTGTCCCACACGGAAGGTGGCAGGCTGGAAAGCTGTTGCTGGTCTTCACTGTCCCCCTGCAGCCTATTCAAAGGCACAACAGGATTCACGACGCAGGCTTGCCCAGAGGAGGAACATCTCATGGCTCTCGTCCTCGGCAGAGCCATATTCCGGAAAGGCACACGTCCGGATCCTTGTCCCACACGGAAGGTGGCAGCCCTGAAAGCTGTTGCTGGTCTTCACCGTCCCCCTGCAGCCTATTCACAGGCACAATAGGATTTAGGACCCGGGCATGCCCAAATGAGGAACATCTCATGGCTCTCTTCCTCGGCAGAGCCCGATTCCGAAAAGGCACACGTCCGGCTCCTTGTCCCACAAGGAAGGTGGCAGCCCTGAAAGCTGTTGCTGGTCTTCACCATCCCCCTGCAGCCTATTCACAGGCACAACAGGATCTGGGACCCGGGCTTGCCCAGAGGAGTAACATCTCATGGCTCTCGTCCTCGGCAGAGCCTGATTCCGGAAAGGCACATGTCCGGCTCCTTGTCCCACACGGAAGGTGGCAGGTTGGAAAGATGTTGCTGGTCTTCACCGTCCCCTGCAGCCTATTCACAGGCACAACAGGATCTGGGACCCGGGCTTGCCCAGAGGAGGAACATCTCATGGCTCTCGTCCTCGGCAGGGCCTCTTTCCGAAAAGGCACACGTATGGCTCCTTATACAACACGGAAGGTGGTAGGCCGGAAAGCTGTTGCTGGTCTTCACCGTCCCCCTGCAGCCCATTCACAGGCACAACAGGATCTGGGACCCGGGCTTGCCCAGAGGAGGAACATCTCATGGCTCTCGTCCTTGGCAGGGCCTCTTTCCGAAAAGGCACACGTCCGGCTCCTTGTCCCACACGGAAGGTGGCAGCCCTGAAAGCTGTTGCTGGTCTTCACCGTCCCCCTGCAGCCTATTCACAGGCACAACAGGATCTGGGACCCGGGCTTGCCCAAATGAGGAACATCTCATGGCTCTCGTCCTCGGCAGAGCCTGATTCTGGAAAGGGACACCTCCGGCTCCTTGTCCCACACGGAAGGTGGCAGCCCTGAAAGATGTTGCTGGTCTTCACCGTCCCCCTGCAGCCTATTCACAGGCACAACAGGATCTGGGACCCGGGCTTGCCCAGAGGAGGAACATCTCATGGCTCTCGTCCTCGGCAGAGTCTGATTCTGGAAAGGCACAAGTCCGGCTCCTTGTCCCACACGGAAGGTGGCAGGCCGGAAAGATGTTGCTGGTCTTCACCGTCCCCCTGCAGCCTATTCAAAGGCAGAACAGGATTCGGGACCCGGGCATGCCCAGTAGAGGAACATCTCATGGCTCTCTTCCTCGGCAGAGCCTGATTCCGAAAAGGCACAGGTCCGGCTCCTTGTCCCACACGGAAGGTGGCAGCCCTGAAAGCTGTTGCTGGTCTTCACCATCCCCCTGCAGCCTATTCACAGGTACAACAGGATCTGGGACCCGGGCTTGCCCAGAGGAGGAACATCTCATGGCTCTCTTCCTCGGCAGAGTCTGATTCTGGAAAGGCACACGTCCGGCTCCTTGTCCCACAAGGAAGGTGGCAGGCCGGAAAGATGTTGCTGGTCTTCACCGTCCCCCTGCAGCCTATTCACAGGCACAACAGGATCTGGGACCGGGGCTTGCCCAGAGGAGGAACATCTCATGGCTCTAGTCCTCGGCAGAGCCTGATCCTGGAAAGGCACACGTCCGGCTCCTTGTCCCACACGGAAGGTGGCAGCCCTCAAAGCTGTTGCTGGTCTTCACCATCTGCCTGCAGCCTATTCACAGGCACAACAGGATTCAGGACCCGGGCATGCCCAGAGGAGGAACATCTCATGGCTCTCGTCCTCGGCAGGGCCTGATTCCGAAAAGGCACACGTCCGGGTCCTTATCCCACAAGGAAGGTGGCAGCCCTGAAAGCTGTTGCTGGTCTTCACCGTCCCCCTGCAGCCTATTCACAGGCACATCAGGATCTGGGACCCGGGCTTGCCCAGAGGAGGAACATCTCATGGCTCTCGTCCTCGGCAGAGCCTGATTCCGGAAAGGCACACGTTCGGCTCCTTGTCCAACACGGAAGGTGGCAGCCCTGAAAGCTGTTGCTGGTCTTTACCGTCCCCCTGCAGCCTATTCACAGGCACAATAGGATTTAGGACCCGGGCATGCCCAGAGGAGGAACATCTCATGGCTCTCGTCCTTGGCAGAGCCTGATACCGGAAAGGCACATGTCCGGCTCCTTGTCTCACACGGAAGGTGGCAGGCTGGAAAGATGTTGCTGGTCTTCACCGTCCCCCTGCAGCCTATTCACAGGCACAACAGGATCTGGGACCCGCGCTTGCCCAGAGGAGGAACATCTCATGGCTCTCGTCCTCGGCAGGGCCTCTTTCCGAAAAGGCACACGTCTGGCTCCTTGTCCCATACGGAAGGTGGTAGGCCGGAAAGCTGTTGCTGGTCTTCACTGTCCCCCTGCAGCCTATTCAAAGGCACAACAGGATTCACGACGCGGGCTTGCCCAGAGGAGGAACATCTCATGGCTCTCGTCCTTGGCAGAGCCATATTCCGGAAAGGCACACGTTCGGCTCCTTGTCCCACACGGAAGGTGGCAGCCCTGAAAGCTGTAGCTGGTCTTCACCGTCCCCCTGCAGCCTATTCACAGGCACAATAGGATTTAGGACCCGGGCATGCCCAGAGGAGGAACATCACATGGCTCTCTTCCTCGGCAGAGCCCGATTCCGAAAAGGCACACGTCCGGCTCCTTGTCCCACAAGGAAGGTGGCAGCCCTGAAAGCTGTTGCTGGTCTTCACCATCCCCCTGCAGCCTATTCACAGGCACAACAGGATCTGGGACCCGGGCTTGCCCAGAGGAGTAACATCTCATGGCTCTCGTCCTCGGCAGAGCCTGATTCCGGAAAGGCACATGTCCGGCTCCTTGTCCCACACGGAAGGTGGCAGGTTGGAAAGATGTTGCTGGTCTTCACCGTCCCCTGCAGCCTATTCACAGGCACAACAGGATCTGGGACCCGGGCTTGCCCAGAGGAGGAACATCTCATGGCTCTCGTCCTCGGCAGGGCCTCTTTCCGAAAAGGCACACGTCCGGCTCCTTGTCCCACACGGAAGGTGGCAGCCCTGAAAGCTGTTGCTGGTCTTCACCGTCCCCCTGCAGCCTATTCACAGGCACAAGAGGATCTGGGACCCGGGCTTGCCCAGAGGAGGAACATCTCATGGCTCTCGTCCTCGGCAGAGCCTTTTCCGAAAAGGCACACGTCCGGCTCCTTGTCCCTCACGGAAGGTGGCAGCCCTGAAAGCTGTTGCTGGTCTTCACCGTCCCCCTGCAGCCTATTCACAGGCACAACAGGATCTGGGACCAGGGCTTGCCCAGAGGTGGAACATCTCATGGCTCTCGTCCTCGGCAGGGCCTCATTCCGAAAAGGCACAGGTCCGGCTCCTTGTCCCACACGGAAGGTGGCAGCCCTGAAAGCTGTTGCTGGTCTTCACCATCCCCCTGCAGCCTATTCACAGGTACAACAGGATCTGGGACCCGGGCTTGCCCAGAGGAGGAACATCTCATGGCTCTCGTCCTCGGCAGAGTCTGATTCTGGAAAGGCACACGTCCGGCTCCTTGTCCCACAAGGAAGGTGGCAGGCCGGAAAGATGTTGCTGGTCTTCACCGTCCCCCTGCAGCCTATTCACAGGCACAACAGGATCTGGGACCGGGGCTTGCCCAGAGGAGGAACATCTCATGGCTCTAGTCCTCGGCAGAGCCTGATCCTGGAAAGGCACACGTCCGGCTCCTTGTCCCACACGGAAGGTGGCAGCCCTCAAAGCTGTTGCTGGTCTTCACCATCTCCCTGCAGCCTATTCACAGGCACAACAGGATTCAGGACCCGGGCATGCCCAGAGGAGGAACATCTCATGGCTCTCGTCCTCGGCAGGGCCTGATTCCGAAAAGGCACACATCCGGGTCCTTATCCCACAAGGAAGGTGGCAGCCCTGAAAGCTGTTGCTGGTCTTCACCGTCCCCCTGCAGCCTATTCACAGGCACATCAGGATCTGGGACCCGGGCTTGCCCAGAGGAGGAACATCTCATGGCTCTCGTCCTCGGCAGAGCCTGATTCCGGAAAGGCACACGTTCGGCTCCTTGTCCCACACGGAAGGTGGCAGCCCTGAAAGCTGTAGCTGGTCTTCACCGTCCCCCTGCAGCCTATTCACAGGCACAATAGGATTTAGGACCCGGGCATGCCCAGAGGAGGAACATCTCATGGCTCTCTTCCTCGGCAGAGCCCGATTCCGAAAAGGCACACGTCCGGCTCCTTGTCCCACAAGGAAGGTGGCAGCCCTGAAAGCTGTTGCTGGTCTTCACCATCCCCCTGCAGCCTATTCACAGG
Source organism: Astur gentilis (assembly GCF_929443795.1). Taxonomy (NCBI): domain Eukaryota; kingdom Metazoa; phylum Chordata; class Aves; order Accipitriformes; family Accipitridae; genus Astur; species Astur gentilis. The sequence continues at coordinate 2,142,273 of NW_026061079.1, read as the reverse complement.
CACAACAGGATCTGGGACCCGGGCTTGCCCAGAGGAGTAACATCTCATGGCTCTCGTCCTCGGCAGAGCCTGATTCCGGAAAGGCACATGTCCGGCTCCTTGTCCCACACGGAAGGTGGCAGGTTGGAAAGATGTTGCTGGTCTTCACCGTCCCCTGCAGCCTATTCACAGGCACAACAGGATCTGGGACCCGGGCTTGCCCAGAGGAGGAACATCTCATGGCTCTCGTCCTCGGCAGGGCCTCATTCCGAAAAGGCACAGGTCCGGCTCCTTGTCCCACACGGAAGGTGGCAGCCCTGAAAGCTGTTGCTGGTCTTCACCATCCCCCTGCAGCCTATTCACAGGTACAACAGGATCTGGGACCCGGGCTTGCCCAGAGGAGGAACATCTCATGGCTCTCGTCCTCGGCAGAGTCTGATTCTGGAAAGGCACACGTCCGGCTCCTTGTCCCACAAGGAAGGTGGCAGGCCGGAAAGATGTTGCTGGTCTTCACCGTCCCCCTGCAGCCTATTCACAGGCACAACAGGATCTGGGACCGGGGCTTGCCCAGAGGAGGAACATCTCATGGCTCTAGTCCTCGGCAGAGCCTGATCCTGGAAAGGCACACGTCCGGCTCCTTGTCCCACACGGAAGGTGGCAGCCCTCAAAGCTGTTGCTGGTCTTCACCATCTCCCTGCAGCCTATTCACAGGCACAACAGGATTCAGGACCCGGGCATGCCCAGAGGAGGAACATCTCATGGCTCTCGTCCTCGGCAGGGCCTGATTCCGAAAAGGCACACATCCGGGTCCTTATCCCACAAGGAAGGTGGCAGCCCTGAAAGCTGTTGCTGGTCTTCACCGTCCCCCTGCAGCCTATTCACAGGCACATCAGGATCTGGGACCCGGGCTTGCCCAGAGGAGGAACATCTCATGGCTCTCGTCCTCGGCAGAGCCTGATTCCGGAAAGGCACACGTTCGGCTCCTTGTCCCACACGGAAGGTGGCAGCCCTGAAAGCTGTAGCTGGTCTTCACCGTCCCCCTGCAGCCTATTCACAGGCACAATAGGATTTAGGACCCGGGCATGCCCAGAGGAGGAACATCTCATGGCTCTCTTCCTCGGCAGAGCCCGATTCCGAAAAGGCACACGTCCGGCTCCTTGTCCCACAAGGAAGGTGGCAGCCCTGAAAGCTGTTGCTGGTCTTCACCATCCCCCTGCAGCCTATTCACAGGCACAACAGGATCTGGGACCCGGGCTTGCCCAGAGGAGTAACATCTCATGGCTCTCGTCCTCGGCAGAGCCTGATTCCGGAAAGGCACATGTCCGGCTCCTTGTCCCACACGGAAGGTGGCAGGTTGGAAAGATGTTGCTGGTCTTCACCGTCCCCTGCAGCCTATTCACAGGCACAACAGGATCTGGGACCCGGGCTTGCCCAGAGGAGGAACATCTCATGGCTCTCGTCCTCGGCAGGGCCTCTTTCCGAAAAGGCACACGTCCGGCTCCTTGTCCCACACGGAAGGTGGCAGCCCTGAAAGCTGTTGCTGGTCTTCACCGTCCCCCTGCAGCCTATTCACAGGCACAAGAGGATCTGGGACCCGGGCTTGCCCAGAGGAGGAACATCTCATGGCTCTCGTCCTCGGCAGAGCCTTTTCCGAAAAGGCACACGTCCGGCTCCTTGTCCCTCACGGAAGGTGGCAGCCCTGAAAGCTGTTGCTGGTCTTCACCGTCCCCCTGCAGCCTATTCACAGGCACAACAGGATCTGGGACCAGGGCTTGCCCAGAGGTGGAACATCTCATGGCTCTCGTCCTCGGCAGGGCCTCATTCCGAAAAGGCACAGGTCCGGCTCCTTGTCCCACACGGAAGGTGGCAGCCCTCAAAGCTGTTGCTGGTCTTCACCATCCCCCTGCAGCCTATTCACAGGTACAACAGGATCTGGGACCCGGGCTTGCCCAGAGGAGGAACATCTCATGGCTCTCGTCCTCGGCAGAGTCTGATTCTGGAAAGGCACACGTCCGGCTCCTTGTCCCACAAGGAAGGTGGCAGGCCGGAAAGATGTTGCTGGTCTTCACCGTCCCCCTGCAGCCTATTCACAGGCACAACAGGATCTGGGACCGGGGCTTGCCCAGAGGAGGAACATCTCATGGCTCTCGTCCTCGGCAGAGCCTGATCCTGGAAAGGCACACGTCCGGCTCCTTGTCCCACACGGAAGGTGGCAGCCCTCAAAGCTGTTGCTGGTCTTCACCATCTCCCTGCAGCCTATTCACAGGCACAACAGGATTCAGGACCCGGGCATGCCCAGAGGAGGAACATCTCATGGCTCTCGTCCTCGGCAGGGCCTGATTCCGAAAAGGCACACGTCCGGGTCCTTATCCCACAAGGAAGGTGGCAGCCCTGAAAGCTGTTGCTGGTCTTCACCGTCCCCCTGCAGCCTATTCACAGGCACATCAGGATCTGGGACCCGGGCTTGCCCAGAGGAGGAACATCTCATGGCTCTCGTCCTCGGCAGAGCCTGATTCCGGAAAGGCACACGTTCGGCTCCTTGTCCAACACGGAAGGTGGCAGCCCTGAAAGCTGTTGCTGGTCTTTACCGTCCCCCTGCAGCCTATGCACAGGCACAATAGGATTTAGGACCCGGGCATGCCCAGAGGAGGAACATCTCATGGCTCTCGTCCTTGGCAGAGCCTGATACCGGAAAGGCACATGTCCGGCTCCTTGTCTCACACGGAAGGTGGCAGGCTGGAAAGATGTTGCTGGTCTTCACCGTCCCCCTGCAGCCTATTCACAGGCACAACAGGATCTGGGACCCGCGCTTGCCCAGAGGAGGAACATCTCATGGCTCTCGTCCTCGGCAGGGCCTCTTTCCGAAAAGGCACACGTCTGGCTCCTTGTCCCATACGGAAGGTGGTAGGCCGGAAAGCTGTTGCTGGTCTTCACTGTCCCCCTGCAGCCTATTCAAAGGCACAACAGGATTCACGACGCGGGCTTGCCCAGAGGAGGAACATCTCATGGCTCTCGTCCTTGGCAGAGCCATATTCCGGAAAGGCACACGTTCGGCTCCTTGTCCCACACGGAAGGTGGCAGCCCTGAAAGCTGTAGCTGGTCTTCACCGTCCCCCTGCTGCCTATTCACAGGCACAATAGGATTTAGGACCCGGGCATGCCCAGAGGAGGAACATCTCATGGCTCTCTTCCTCGGCAGAGCCCGATTCCGAAAAGGCACACGTCCGGCTCCTTGTCCCACAAGGAAGGTGGCAGCCCTGAAAGCTGTTGCTGGTCTTCACCATCCCCCTGCAGCCTATTCACAGGCACAACAGGATCTGGGACCCGGGCTTGCCCAGAGGAGTAACATCTCATGGCTCTCGTCCTCGGCAGAGCCTGATTCCGGAAAGGCACATGTCCGGCTCCTTGTCCCACACGGAAGGTGGCAGGTTGGAAAGATGTTGCTGGTCTTCACCGTCCCCTGCAGCCTATTCACAGGCACAACAGGATCTGGGACCCGGGCTTGCCCAGAGGAGGAACAACTCATGGCTCTCGTCCTCGGCAGGGCCTCTTTCCGAAAAGGCACACGTATGGCTCCTTATACCACACGGAAGGTGGCAGGCCGGAAAGATGTTGCTGGTCTTCACCGTCCCCCTGCAGCCCATTCACAGGCACAAAAGGATCTGGGACCCGGGCTTGCCCAGAGGAGGAACATCTCATGGCTCTCGTCCTCGGCAGGGCCTCTTTTGAAAAGGCACACGTCCGGCTCCTTGTCCCACACGGAAGGTGGCAGCCCTGAAAGCTGTTGCTGGTCTTCACCGTCCCCCTGCAGCCTATTCACAGGCACAAGAGGATCTGGGACCCGGGCTTGCCCAGAGGAGGAACATCTCATGGCTCTCGTCCTCGGCAGAGCCTTTTCCGAAAAGGCACACGTCCGGCTCCTTGTCCCTCACGGAAGGTGGCAGCCCTGAAAGCTGTTGCTGGTCTTCACCGTCCCCCTGCAGCCTATTCACAGGCACAACAGGATCTGGGACCAGGGCTTGCCCAGAGGTGGAACATCTCATGGCTCTCGTCCTCGGCAGGGCCTCATTCCGAAAAGGCACACGTCCGGCTCCTTGTCCCACAAGGAAGGTGGCAGCCCTGAAAGATGTTGCTGGTCTTCACCGTCCCCCTGCAGCCTATTCTCAGGCACAACAGGATCTGGGACCCGGGCTTGCCCAGAGGAGGAACATCTCATGGCTCTCGTCCTCGGCAGAGTCTGATTCTGGAAAGGCACACATCCGGCTCCTTGTCCCACACGGAAGGTGGCAGGCCGGAAAGCTGTTGCTGGTCTTCACCGTCCCCCTGCAGCCTATTCACAGGCACAACAGGATCTGAGACCGGGGCTTGCCCAGAGGAGGAACATCTCATGGCTCTAGTCCTCGGCAGAGCCTGATTCTGGAAAGGCACACGTCCGGCTCCTTGTCCCACACGGAAGGTGGCAGGCTGGAAAGCTGTTGCTGGTCTTCACTGTCCCCCTGCAGCCTATTCAAAGGCACAACAGGATTCACGACGCAGGCTTGCCCAGAGGAGGAACATCTCATGGCTCTCGTCCTCGGCAGAGCCATATTCCGGAAAGGCACACGTCCGGATCCTTGTCCCACACGGAAGGTGGCAGCCCTGAAAGCTGTTGCTGGTCTTCACCGTCCCCCTGCAGCCTATTCACAGGCACAATAGGATTTAGGACCCGGGCATGCCCAAATGAGGAACATCTCATGGCTCTCTTCCTCGGCAGAGCCCGATTCCGAAAAGGCACACGTCCGGCTCCTTGTCCCACAAGGAAGGTGGCAGCCCTGAAAGCTGTTGCTGGTCTTCACCATCCCCCTGCAGCCTATTCACAGGCACAACAGGATCTGGGACCCGGGCTTGCCCAGAGGAGTAACATCTCATGGCTCTCGTCCTCGGCAGAGCCTGATTCCGGAAAGGCACATGTCCGGCTCCTTGTCCCACACGGAAGGTGGCAGGTTGGAAAGATGTTGCTGGTCTTCACCGTCCCCTGCAGCCTATTCACAGGCACAACAGGATCTGGGACCCGGGCTTGCCCAGATGAGGAACATCTCATGGCTCTCGTCCTCGGCAGGGCCTCTTTCCGAAAAGGCACACGTATGGCTCCTTATACAACACGGAAGGTGGTAGGCCGGAAAGCTGTTGCTGGTCTTCACCGTCCCCCTGCAGCCCATTCACAGGCACAACAGGATCTGGGACCCGGGCTTGCCCAGAGGAGGAACATCTCATGGCTCTCGTCCTCGGCAGGGCCTCTTTCCGAAAAGGCACACGTCCGGCTCCTTGTCCCACACGGAAGGTGGCAGCCCTGAAAGCTGTTGCTGGTCTTCACCGTCCCCCTGCAGCCTATTCACAGGCACAAGAGGATCTGGGACCCGGGCTTGCCCAGAGGAGGAACATCTCATGGCTCTCGTCCTCGGCAGAGCCTTTTCCGAAAAGGCACACGTCCGGCTCCTTGTCCCACACGGAAGGTGGCAGCCCTGAAAGCTGTTGCTGGTCTTCACCGTCCCCCTGCAGCCTATTCACAGGCACAACAGGATCTGGGACCGGGGCTTGCCCAGAGGAGGAACATCTCATGGCTCTCGTCCTCGGCAGGGCCTCTTTCCGAAAAGGCACACGTCCGGCTCCTTGTCCCACAAGGAAGGTGGCAGCCCTGAAAGATGTTGCTGGTCTTCACCGTCCCCCTGCAGCCTATTTACAGGCACAACAGGATCTGGGACCCGGGCTTGCCCAGAGGAGGAACATCTCATGGCTCTTGTCCTCGGCAGAGTCTGATTCTGGAAAGGCACACATCCAGCTCCTTGTCCCACACGGAAGGTGGCAGCCCTGAAAGCTGTTGCTGGTCTTCACCGTCCCCCTGCAGCCTATTCACAGGCACAACAGGATCTGAGACCGGGGCTTGCCCAGAGGAGGAACATCTCATGGCTCTAGTCCTCGGCAGACCCTGATTCTGGAAAGGCACACGTCCGGCTCCTTGTCCCACACGGAAGGTGGCAGGCTGGAAAGATGTTGCTGGTCTTCACCGTCCCCCTGCAGCCTATTCAAAGGCACAACAGGATTCGGGACCCGGGCATGCCCAGAGGAGGAACATCTCATGGCTCTCTTCCTCGGCAGAGCCTGATTCCGAAAAGGCACACGTCCGGCTCCTTGTCCCACACGGAAGGTGGCAGCCCTGAAAGCTGTTGCTGGTCTTCACCGTCCCCCTGCAGCCTATTCACAGGCACAACAGGATCTGGGACCCGGGCTTGCCCAAATGAGGAACATCTCATGGCTCTCGTCCTCGGCAGAGCCTGATTCTGGAAAGGCACACGTCCGGCTCCTTGTCCCACACGGAAGGTGGCAGGCCGGAAAGATGTTGCTGGTCTTCACCATCCCCCTGCAGCCTATTCAAAGGCAGAACAGGATTCGGGACCCGGGCATGCCCAGTAGAGGAACATCTCATGTCTCTCTTCCTCGGCAGAGCCTGATTCCGAAAAGGCACACATCCGGCTCCTTGTCCCACACGGAAGGTGGCAGCCCTGAAAGCTGTTGCTGGTCTTCACCGTCCCGCTGCAGCCTATTCACAGGCACAACAGGATCTGGGGCCCGGGCTTGCCCAGAGGAGGAACATCTCATGGCTCTCGTCCTCGGCAGGGCCTCTTTCCGAAAAGGCACACGTGCGGCTCCTTGTCCAACACGGAAGTTGGCACCCCTGAAGGATGTTGCTGGTCTTCACCGTCCCCCTGCAGCCTATTCACAGGTACAACAGGATTCACGATGCGGGCTTGCCCAGAGGAGGAACATCTCATGGCTCTCGTCCTCGGCAGGGCCTGTTTCCGAAAAAGCACACGTCCGGCTCCTTGTCCCACACGGAAGGTGGTAGGCCGGAAAGCTGTTGCTGGTCTTCACCGTCCCCCTGCAGCCTATTCAAAGGCACAACAGGATTCACGATGCGGGCTTGCCCAGATTAGGAACATCTTATGGCTCTCGTCCTCGGCAGAGCCCGATTCCGAAAAGGCACACGTCCGGCTCCTTGTCCCACACGGAAGGTGGCAGCCCTGAAAGCTGTTGCTGGTCTTCACCGTCCCCCTGCAGCCTATTCACAGGCACAATAGGATTTAGGACCCGGGCTTGCCCAGAGGAGGAACATCTCATGGCTGTCGTCCTCGGCAGAGCCTATTTCTGAAAAGTCACACGTCCGGCTCCTTGTCCCACACGGAAGGTGGCAGCCCTGAAAGCTGTTGCTGGTCTTCACCGTCCCCCTGCAGCCTATTCACAGGTACAACAGGATCTGGGACCCGGGCTTGCCCAGAGGGGGAACATCTCATGGCTCTCTTCCTCGGCAGAGTCTGATTCTGGAAAGGCACACGTCCGGCTCCTTGTCCCACAAGGAAGGTGGCAGGCAGGAAAGATGTTGCTGGTCTTCACCGTCCCCCTGCAGCCTATTCACAGGCACAACAGGATCTGGGACCGGGGCTTGCCCAGAGGAGGAACATCTCATGGCTCTAGTCCTCGGCAGAGCCTGATCCTGGAAAGGCACACGTCCGGCTCCTTGTCCCACACGGAAGGTGACAGCCCTCAAAGCTGTTGCTGGTCTTCACCATCTCCCTGCAGCCTATTCACAGGCACATCAGGATCTGGGACCCGGGCTTGCCCAGAGGAGGAACATCTCATGGCTCTCGTCCTCGGCAGAGCCTTATTCCGGAAAGGCACACGTTCGGCTCCTTGTCCCACACGGAAGGTGGCAGCCCTGAAAGCTGTAGCTGGTCTTCACCGTCCCCCTGCAGCCTATTCACAGGCACAATAGGATTTAGGACCCGGGCATGCCCAGAGGAGGAACATCTCATGGCTCTCTTCCTCGGCAGAGCCCGATTCCGAAAAGGCACACGTCCGGCTCCTTGTCCCACAAGGAAGGTGGCAGCCCTGAAAGCTGTTGCTGGTCTTCACCATCCCCCTGCAGCCTATTCACAGGCACAACAGGATCTGGGACCCGGGCTTGCCCAGAGGAGGAACATCTCATGGCTCTCGTCCTCGGCAGAGCCTGATTCCGGAAAGGCACATGTCCGGCTCCTTGTCCCACACGGAAGGTGGCAGGTTGGAAAGATGTTGCTGGTCTTCACCGTCCCCTGCAGCCTATTCACAGGCACAACAGGATCTGGGACCCGGGCTTGCCCAGAGGAGGAACATCTCATGGCTCTCGTCCTCGGCAGGGCCTCTTTCCGAAAAGGCACACGTCCGGCTACTTGTCCCACACGGAAGGTGGCAGCCCTGAAAGCTGTTGCTGGTCTTCACCGTCCGCCTGCAGCCTCTCCACAGGCACAACAGGATCTGGGACCCGGGCTTGCCCAGAGGAGGAACATCTCATGGCTCTCGTCCTCGGCAGAGCCTTTTCCGAAAAGGCACACGTCCGGCTCCTTGTCCCACACGGAAGGTGGCAGCCCTGAAAGATGTTGCTGGTGTTCACCGTCCCCCTGCAGCCTATTCACAGGCACAACAGGATCTGGGACCGGGGCTTGCCCAGAGGTGGAACATCTCATGGCTCTCGTCCTCGGCAGGGCCTCTTTCCGAAAAGGCACACGTCCGGCTCCTTGTCCCACAAGGAAGGTGGCAGCCCTGAAAGATGTTGCTGGTCTTCACCGTCCCCCTGCAGCCTATTCTCAGGCACAACAGGATCTGGGACCCGGGCTTGCCCAGAGGAGGAACATCTCATGGCTCTCGTCCTCGGCAGGGCCTTTTTCCGAGAAGGCACACGTCCGGCTCCTTGTCCCACACGGAAGGTGGCAGGCCGGAAAGCTGTTGCTGGTCTTCACCGTCCCCCTGCAGCCTATTCACAGGCACAACAGGATCTGAGACGGGGGCTTGCCCAGAGGAGGAACATCTCATGGCTCTAGTCCTCGGCAGAGCCTGATTCTGGAAAGGCACACGTCCGGCTCCTTGTCCCACACGGAAGGTGGCAGGCTGGAAAGATGTTGCTGGTCTTCACCATCCCCCTGCAGCCTATTCAAAGGCACAACAGGATTCGGGACCCGGGCATGCCCAGAGGAGGAACATCTCATGGCTCTCTTCCTCGGCAGAGCCTGATTCCGAAAAGGCACACGTCCAGCTCCTTGTCCCACACGGAAGGTGGCAGCCCTGAAAGCTGTTGCTGGTCTTCACCGTCCCCCTGCAGCCTATTCACAGGCACAACAGGATCTGGGACCCGGGCTTGCCCAGAGGAGGAACATCTCATGGCTCTCTTCCTCGGCAGAGCCTGATTCTGGAAAGGCACACGTCCGGCTCCTTGTCCCACACGGAAGGTGGCAGCCCTGAAAGATGTTGCTGGTCTTCACCGTCCCCCTGCAGCCTATTCACAGGCACAACAGGATCTGGGACCCGGGCTTGCCCAGAGGAGGAACATCTCATGGCTCTCGTCCTCGGCAGAGTCTGATTCTGGAAAGGCACAAGTCCGGCTCCTTGTCCCACACGGAAGGTGGCAGGCCGGAAAGATGTTGCTGGTCTTCACCGTCCCCCTGCAGCCTATTCAAAGGCAGAACAGGATTCGGGACCCGGGCATGCCCAGTAGAGGAACATCTCATGGCTCTCTTCCTCGGCAGAGCCTGATTCCGAAAAGGCACAGGTCCGGCTCCTTGTCCCACACGGAAGGTGGCAGCCCTGAAAGCTGTTGCTGGTCTTCACCGTCCCGCTGCAGCCTATTCACAGGCACAACAGGATCTGGGACCCGGGCTTGCCCAGAGGAGGAACATCTCATGGCTCTCGTCCTCGGCAGGGCCTGTTTCCGAAAAAGCACACGTCCGGCTCCTTGTCCCACACGGAAGGTGGTAGGCCGGAAAGCTGTTGCTGGTCTTCACTGTCCCCCTGCAGCCTATTCAAAGGCACAACAGGATTCACGACGCGGGCTTGCCCAGAGGAGGAACATCTCATGGCTCTAGTCCTCGGCAGAGCCTGATCCTGGAAAGGCACACGTCCGGCTCCTTGTCCCACACGGAAGGTGGCAGGCTGGAAAGCTGTTGCTGGTCTTCACCGTCCCCCTGCAGCCTATTCAAAGGCACAACAGGATACGGGACCCGGGCAAGCCCAGAGGAGGAACATCTCATGGCTCTCGTCCTCGGCAGAGCCTGTTTCCGAAAAGGCACACGTCCGGCTCCTTGTCCCACACGGAAGGTGGCAGCCCTGAAAGCTGTTGCTGGTCTTCACCGTCCCCCTGCAGCCTATTCACAGGCACAACAGGATCTGGGACCCGGGCTTGCCCAGAGGAGGAACATCTCATGGCTCTCGTCCTCTGCAGAGCCTGATTCCGGAAAGGCACACGTCCGGCACCTTGTCCCACACGGAAGGTGGCAGGCCGAAAAGCTGTTGCTGGTCTTCACCGTCCCCCTGCAGCCTATTCACAGGCAAAACAGGATGTGGGGCCCGGGCTTGCCCAGAGGAGGAACATCTCAGGGCTGTCGTCCTCGGCAGAGCCTATTTCTGAAAAGTCACACGTCCGGCTCCTTGTCCCACACGGAAGGTGGCAGCCCTGAAAGCTGTTGCTGGTCTTCACCGTCCCCCTGCAGCCTATTCACAGGTACAACAGGATCTGGGACCCGGGCTTGCCCAGAGGAGGAACATCTCATGGCTCTCTTCCTTGGCAGAGTCTGATTCTGGAAAGGCACACGTCCGGCTCCTTGTCCCACAAGGAAGGTGGCAGGCCGGAAAGATGTTGCTGGTCTTCACCGTCCCCCTGCAGCCTATTCACAGGCACAACAGGATCTGGGACCGGGGCTTGCCCAGAGGAGGAACATCTCATGGCTCTAGTCCTCGGCAGAGCCTGATCCTGGAAAGGCACACGTCCGGCTCCTTGTCCCACACGGAAGGTGGCAGCCCTCAAAGCTGTTGCTGGTCTTCACCATCTCCCTGCAGCCTATTCACAGGCACAACAGGATTCAGGACCCGGGCATGCCCAGAGGAGGAACATCTCATGGCTCTCGTCCTCGGCAGGGCCTGATTCCGAAAAGGCACACGTCCGGGTCCCTATCCCACAAGGAAGGTGGCAGCCCTGAAAGCTGTTGCTGGTCTTCACCGTCCCCCTGCAGCCTATTCACAGGCACATCAGGATCTGGGACCCGGGCTTGCCCAGAGGAGGAACATCTCATGGCTCTCGTCCTCGGCAGAGCCTGATTCCGGAAAGGCACACGTTCGGGTCCTTGTCCCACACGGAAGGTGGCAGGTTGGAAAGATGTTGCTGGTCTTCACCGTCCCCTGCAGCCTATTCACAGGCACAACAGGATCTGGTACCCGGGCTTGCCCAGAGGAGGAACATCTCACGGCTCTCGTCGTCGGCAGGGCCTCTTTCCGAAAAGGCACACGTCCGGCTCCTTGTCCCACACGGAAGGTGGCAGCCCTGAAAGCTGTTGCTGGTCTTCACCGTCCCCCTGCAGCCTATTCACAGGCACAAGAGGATCTGGGACCCGGGCTTGCCCAGAGGAGGAACATCTCATGGCTCTCGTCCTCGGCAGAGCCTTTTCCGAAAAGGCACACGTCCGGCTCCTTGTCCCACACGGAAGGTGGCAGCCCTGAAAGATGTTGCTGGTCTTCACCGTCCCCCTGCAGCCTATTCACAGGCACAACAGGATCTGGGACCCGGGCTTGCCCAGAGGAGGAACATCTCATGGCTCTCGTCCTCGGCAGAGTCTGATTCTGGAAAGGCACAACTCCGGCTCCTTGTCCCACACGGAAGGTGGCAGGCCGGAAAGATGTTGCTGGTCTTCACCGTCCCCCTGCAGCCTATTAACAGGCACAAGAGGATCTGGGACCCGGGCTTGCCCAGAGGAGGAACATCTCAAGGCTCTCGTCCTCGGCAGGGCCTGATTCCGAAAAGGCACACGTCCGGCTCCTTGTCCCACACGGAAGTTGGCACCCCTGAAGGATGTTGCTGGTCTTCACCGTCCCCCTGCAGCCTATTCACAGGTACAACAGGATTCACGATGCGGGCTTGCCCAGAGGAGGAACATCTCATGGCTCTCGTCCTCGGCAGAGCCTGATTCCGAAAAGGCACACGTCCGGCTCCTTGTCCCACACGGAAGGTGGCAGCCCTGAAAGCTGTTGCTGGTCTTCACCGTCCCCCTGCAGCCTATTCACAGGCACAACAGGATCTCGGACCCGGGCTTGCCCAAAGGAGGAACATCTCATGGCTCTCGTCCTCGGCAGAGCCTGATTCCGGAAAGGCACATGTCCGGCTCCTTGTCTCACACGGAAGGCGGCAGGCTGGAAAGATGTTGCTGGTCTTCACCGTCCCCCTGCAGCCTATTCACAGGCACAACAGGATCTGGGACCCGCGCTTGCCCAGAGGAGGAACATCTCATGGCTCTCGTCCTCGGCAGGGCCTCTTTCCGAAAAGGCACACGTCTGGCTCCTTGCCCAACACGGAAGGTGGTAGGCCGGAAAGCTGTTGCTGGTCTTCACTGTCCCCCTGCAGCCTATTCAAAGGCACAACAGGATTCACGACGCGGGCTTGCCCAGAGGAGGAACATCTCATGGCTCTCGTCCTCGGCAGAGCCTGATTCCGGAAAGGCACATGTCCGGCTCCTTGTCCCACACGGAAGGTGGCAGGCTGGAAAGATGTTGCTGGTCTTCACCGTCCCCCTGCAGCCTATTCACAGGCACAACAGGATCTGGGACCCGGGCTTGCCCAGAGGAGGAACATCTCATGGCTCTCGTCCTCGGCAGGGCCTGATTCCGAAAAGGCACACGTCCGGCTCCTTGTCCCACACGGAAGGTGGCAGCCCTGAAAGCTGTTGCTGGTCTTCACCGTCCCCCTGCAGCCTATTCACAGGCACAACAGGATCTGGGACCCGGGCTTGCCCAGAGGAGGAACATCTCATGGCTCTCGTCCTCTGCAGAGCCTGATTCCGGAAAGGCACACGTCCGGCACCTTGTCCCACACGGAAGGGGGCAGGCTGGAAAGATGTTGCAGGTCTTCACCGTCCCCCTGCAGCCTATTCAAAGGCACAACAGGATTCGGGACCCGGGCTTGCCCAGAGGAGGAACATCTCATGGCTCTCTTCCTCGGCAGAGCCTGATTCCGAAAAGGCACACGTCCGGCTCCTTGTCCCACACGGATGGTGGCAGCCCTGAAAGCTGTTGCTGGTCTTCACCGTTCCCCTGCAGCCTATTCAAAGGCACAACAGGATTCACGATGCGGGCTTGCCCAGAGGAGGAACATCTTATGGCTCTCGTCCTCGGCAGAGCCCGATTACGAAAAGGCACACGTCCGGCTCCTTGTCCCACACGGAAGGTGGCAGGCCGAAAAGCTGTTGCTGGTCTTCACCGTCCCCCTGCAGCCTATTCACAGGCAAAACAGGATGTGGGGCCCGGGCTTGCCCAGAGGAGGAACATCTCAGGGCTGTCGTCCTCGGCAGAGCCTATTTCTGAAAAGTCACACGTCCGGCTCCTTGTCCCACACGGAAGGTGGCAGCCCTGAAAGCTGTTGCTGGTCTTCACCGTCCCCCTGCAGCCTATTCACAGGTACAACAGGATCTGGGACCCGGGCTTGCCCAGAGGAGGAACATCTCATGGCTCTCTTCCTCGGCAGAGTCTGATTCTGGAAAGGCACACGTCCGGCTCCTTGTCCCACAAGGAAGGTGGCAGGCCGGAAAGATGTTGCTGGTCTTCACCGTCCCCCTGCAGCCTATTCACAGGCACAACAGGATCTGGGACCGGGGCTTGCCCAGAGGAGGAACATCTCATGGCTCTAGTCCTCGGCAGAGCCTGATCCTGGAAAGGCACACGTCCGGCTCCTTGTCCCACACGGAAGGTGGCAGCCCTCAAAGCTGTTGCTGGTCTTCACCATCTCCCTGCAGCCTATTCACAGGCACAACAGGATTCAGGACCCGGGCATGCCCAGAGGAGGAACATCTCATGGCTCTCGTCCTCGGCAGGGCCTGATTCCGAAAAGGCACACGTCCGGGTCCCTATCCCACAAGGAAGGTGGCAGCCCTGAAAGCTGTTGCTGGTCTTCACCGTCCCCCTGCAGCCTATTCACAGGCACATCAGGATCTGGGACCCGGGCTTGCCCAGAGGAGGAACATCTCATGGCTCTCGTCCTCGGCAGAGCCTGATTCCGGAAAGGCACACGTTCGGGTCCTTGTCCCACACGGAAGGTGGCAGGTTGGAAAGATGTTGCTGGTCTTCACCGTCCCCTGCAGCCTATTCACAGGCACAACAGGATCTGGTACCCGGGCTTGCCCAGAGGAGGAACATCTCATGGCTCTCGTCCTCGGCAGGGCCTCTTTCCGAAAAGGCACACGTCCGGCTCCTTGTCCCACACGGAAGGTGGCAGCCCTGAAAGCTGTTGCTGGTCTTCACCGTCCCCCTGCAGCCTATTCACAGGCACAAGAGGATCTGGGACCCGGGCTTGCCCAGAGGAGGAACATCTCATGGCTCTCGTCCTCGGCAGAGCCTTTTCCGAAAAGGCACACGTCCGGCTCCTTGTCCCACACGGAAGGTGGCAGCCCTGAAAGATGTTGCTGGTCTTCACCGTCCCCCTGCAGCCTATTCACAGGCACAACAGGATCTGGGACCGGGGCTTGCCCAGAGGTGGAACATCTCATGGCTCTCGTCCTCGGCAGGGCCTCTTTCCGAAAAGGCACACGTCCGGCTCCTTGTCCCACAAGGAAGGTGGCAGCCCTGAAAGATGTTGCTGGTCTTCACCGTCCCCCTGCAGCCTATTCTCAGGCACAACAGGATCTGGGACCCGGGCTTGCCCAGAGAAGGAACATCTCATGGCTCTCGTCCTCGGCAGAGTCTGATTCTGGAAAGGCACACATCCGGCTCCTTGTCCCACACGGAAGGTGGCAGGCCGGAAAGCTGTTGCTGGTCTTCACCGTCCCCCTGCAGCCTATTCACAGGCACAACAGGATCTGAGACCGGGGCTTGCGCAGAGGAGGAACATCTCATGGCTTTAGTCCTCGGCTGAGCCTGATTCTGGAAAGGCACACATCCGGCTCCTTGTCCCACACGGAAGGTGGCAGGCTGGAAAGCTGTTGCTGGTCTTCACTGTCCCCCTGCAGCCTATTCAAAGGCACAACAGGATTCACGACGCGGGCTTGCCCAGAGGAGGAACATCTCATGGCTCTCGTCCTCGGCAGAGCCATATTCCGGAAAGGCACACGTCCGGCTCCTTGTCCCACACGGAAGGTGGCAGCCCTGAAAGCTGTTGCTGGTCTTCACCGTCCCCCTGCAGCCTATTCACAGGCACAATAGGATTTAGGACCCGGGCATGCCCAGAGGAGGAACATCTCATGGCTCTCTTCCTCGGCAGAGCCCGATTCCGAAAAGGCACACGTCCGGCTCCTTGTCCCACAAGGAAGGTGGCAGCCCTGAAAGCTGTTGCTGGTCTTCACCTTCCCCCTGCAGCCTATTCACAGGCACAACAGGATCTGGGACCCGGGCTTGCCCAGAGGAGTAACATCTCATGGCTCTCGTCCTCGGCAGAGCCTGATTCCGGAAAGGCACATGTCCGCATCCTTGTCCCACACGGAAGGTGGCAGGTTGGAAAGATGTTGCTGGTCTTCACCGTCCCCTGCAGCCCATTCACAGGCACAACAGGATCTGGGACCCGGGCTTGCCCACAGGAGGAACATCTCATGGCTCTCGTCCTCGGCAGGGCCTCTTTCCGAAAAGGCACACGTCCGGCTCCTTGTCCCACACGGAAGGTGGCAGCCCTGAAAGCTGTTGCTGGTCTTCACCGTCCCCCTGCAGCCTATTCACAGGCACAAGAGGATCTGGGACCCGGGCTTGCCCAGAGGAGGACCATCTCATGGCTCTCGTCCTCGGCAGAGCCTTTTCCGAAAAGGCACACGTCCGGCTCCTTGTCCCACACGGAAGGTGGCAGCCCTGAAAGATGTTGCTGGTCTTCACCGTCCCCCTGCAGCCTATTCACAGGCACAACAGGATCTGGGTCCGGGGCTTGCCCAGAGGAGGAACATCTCATGGCTCTCTTCCTCGGCAGGGCCTATTTCCGAAAAGGCACACGTCCGGCTCCTTGTCCCACACGGAAAGTGGCAGCCCTGAAAGATGTTGCTGGTCTTCACCGTCCCCCTGCAGCCTATTCACAGGCACAACAGGATCTGGGACCCGGGCTTGCCCAGAGGAGGAACATCTCATGGCTCTCGGCCTCGGCAGAGCCTATTTCTTAAAAGTCACACGTCCGGCTCCTTGTCCCACACGGAAGGTGGCAGGCCGGAAAGCTGTTGCTGGTCTTCACCGTCCCCCTGCAGCCTATTCACAGGCACAACAGGATCTGGGACCCGGGCTTGCCCAAATGAGGAACATCTCATGGCTCTCTTCCTCGGCAGAGCCTGATTCTGGAAAGGCACACGTCCGGCTCCTTGTCCCACACGGAAGGTGGCAGCCCTGAAAGATGTTGCTGGTCTTCACCGTCCCCCTGCAGCCTATTCACAGGCACAACAGGATCTGGGACCCGGGCTTGCCCAGAGGAGGAACATCTCATGGCTCTCGTCCTCGGCAGAGCCATATTCCGGAAAGGCACACGTCCGGCTCCTTGTCCCACACGGAAGGTGGCAGCCCTGAAAGCTGTTGCTGGTCTTCACCGTCCCCCTGCAGCCTATTCACAGGCACAATAGGATTTAGGACCCGGGCATGCCCAGAGGAGGAACATCTCATGGCTCTCTTCCTCGGCAGAGCCCGATTCCGAAAAGGCACACGTCCGGCTCCTTGTCCCACAAGGAAGGTGGCAGCCCTGAAAGCTGTTGCTGGTCTTCACCATCCCCCTGCAGCCTATTCACAGGCACAACAGGATCTGGGACCCGGGCTTGCCCAGAGGAGTAACATCTCATGGCTCTCGTCCTCGGCAGAGCCTGATTCCGGAAAGGCACATGTCCGCATCCTTGTCCCACACGGAAGGTGGCAGGTTGGAAAGTTGTTGCTGGTCTTCACCGTCCCCTGCAGCCCATTCACAGGCACAACAGGATCTGGGACCCGGGCTTGCCCACAGGAGGAACATCTCATGGCTCTCGTCCTCGGCAGGGCCTCTTTCCGAAAAGGCACACGTCCGGCTCCTTGTCCCACACGGAAGGTGGCAGCCCTGAAAGCTGTTGCTGGTCTTCACCGTCCCCCTGCAGCCTATTCACAGGCACAAGAGGATCTGGGACCCGGGCTTGCCCAGAGGAGGACCATCTCATGGCTCTCGTCCTCGGCAGAGCCTTTTCCGAAAAGGCACACGTCCGGCTCCTTGTCCCACACGGAAGGTGGCAGCCCTGAAAGATGTTGCTGGTCTTCACCGTCCCCCTGCAGCCTATTCACAGGCACAACAGGATCTGGGTCCGGGGCTTGCCCAGAGGAGGAACATCTCATGGCTCTCTTCCTCGGCAGGGCCTATTTCCGAAAAGGCACACGTCCGGCTCCTTGTCCCACACGGAAAGTGGCAGCCCTGAAAGATGTTGCTGGTCTTCACCGTCCCCCTGCAGCCTATTCTCAGGCACAACAGGATCTGGGACCCGGGCTTGCCCAGAGGAGGAACATCTCATGGCTCTCGGCCTCGGCAGAGCCTATTTCTTAAAAGTCACACGTCCGGCTCCTTGTCCCACACGGATGGTGGCAGGCCGGAAAGCTGTTGCTGGTCTTCACCGTCCCCCTGCAGCCTATTCACAGGCACAACAGGATCTGGGACCCGGGCTTGCCCAAATGAGGAACATCTCATGGCTCTCTTCCTCGGCAGAGCCTGATTCTGGAAAGGCACACGTCCGGCTCCTTGTCCCACACGGAAGGTGGCAGCCCTGAAAGATGTTGCTGGTCTTCACCGTCCCCCTGCAGCCTATTCACAGGCACAACAGGATCTGGGACCCGGGCTTGCCCAGAGGAGGAACATCTCATGGCTCTCGTCCTCGGCAGAGTCTGATTCTGGAAAGGCACAAGTCCGGCTCCTTGTCCCACACGGAAGGTGGCAGGCCGGAAAGATGTTGCTGGTCTTCACCGTCCCCCTGCAGCCTATTCAAAGGCAGAACAGGATTCGGGACCCGGGCATGCCCAGTAGAGGAACATCTCATGGCTCTCTTCCTCGGCAGAGCCTGATTCCGAAAAGGCACAGGTCCGGCTCCTTGTCCCACACGGAAGGTGGCAGCCCTGAAAGCTGTTGCTGGTCTTCACCGTCCCGCTGCAGCCTATTCACAGGCACAACAGGATCTGGGACCCGGGCTTGCCCAGAGGAGGAACATCTCATGGCTCTCGTCCTCGGCAGGGCCTGTTTCCGAAAAGGCACACGTCCGGCTCCTTGTCCCACACGGAAGGTGGTAGGCCGGAAAGCTGTTGCTGGTCTTCACTGTCCCCCTGCAGCCTATTCAAAGGCACAACAGGATTCACGACGCGGGCTTGCCCAGAGGAGGAACATCTCATGGCTCTAGTCCTCGGCAGAGCCTGATCCTGGAAAGGCACACGTCCGGCTCCTTGTCCCACACGGAAGGTGGCAGGCTGGAAAGCTGTTGCTGGTCTTCACCATCCCCCTGCAGCCTATTCAAAGGCACAACAGGATTCGGGACCCGGGCAAGCCCAGAGGAGGAACATCTCATGGCTCTCGTCCTCGGCAGAGCCTGATTCCGAAAAGGCACACGTCCGGCTCCTTGTCCCACACGGAAGGTGGCAGCCCTGAAAGCTGTTGCTGGTCTTCACCGTCCCCCTGCAGCCTATTCACAGGCACAACAGGATCTGGGACCCGGGCTTGCCCAGAGGAGGAACATCTCATGGCTCTCGTCCTCTGCAGAGCCTGATTCCGGAAAGGCACACGTCCGGCACCTTGTCCCACACGGAAGGGGGCAGGCTGGAAAGATGTTGCTGGTCTTCACCGTCCCCCTGCAGCCTATTCAAAGGCACAACAGGATTCGGGACCCGGGCTTGCCCAGAGGAGGAACATCTCATGGCTCTCTTCCTCGGCAGAGCCTGATTCCGAAAAGGCACACGTCCGGCTCCTTGTCCCACACGGATGGTGGCAGCCCTGAAAGCTGTTGCTGGTCTTCACCGTTCCCCTGCAGCCTATTCAAAGGCACAACAGGATTCACGATGCGGGCTTGCCCAGAGGAGGAACATCTTATGGCTCTCGTCCTCGGCAGAGCCCGATTCCGAAAAGGCACACGTCCGGCTCCTTGTCCCACACGGAAGGTGGCAGGCCGAAAAGCTGTTGCTGGTCTTCACCGTCCCCCTGCAGCCTATTCACAGGCAAAACAGGATGTGGGGCCCGGGCTTGCCCAGAGGAGGAACATCTCAGGGCTGTCGTCCTCGGCAGAGCCTATTTCTGAAAAGTCACACGTCCGGCTCCTTGTCCCACACGGAAGGTGGCAGCCCTGAAAGCTGTTGCTGGTCTTCACCGTCCCCCTGCAGCCTATTCACAGGTACAACAGGATCTGGGACCCGGGCTTGCCCAGAGGAGGAACATCTCATGGCTCTCTTCCTCGGCAGAGTCTGATTCTGGAAAGGCACAGGTCCGGCTCCTTGTCCCACAAGGAAGGTGGCAGGCCGGAAAGATGTTGCTGGTCTTCACCGTCCCCCTGCAGCCTATTCACAGGCACAACAGGATCTGGGACCGGGGCTTGCCCAGAGGAGGAACATCTCATGGCTCTAGTCCTCGGCAGAGCCTGATCCTGGAAAGGCACACGTCCGGCTCCTTGTCCCACACGGAAGGTGGCAGCCCTCAAAGCTGTTGCTGGTCTTCACCATCTCCCTGCAGCCTATTCACAGGCACAACAGGATTCAGGACCCGGGCATGCCCAGAGGAGGAACATCTCATGGCTCTCGTCCTCGGCAGGGCCTGATTCCGAAAAGGCACACGTCCGGGTCCCTATCCCACAAGGAAGGTGGCAGCCCTGAAAGCTGTTGCTGGTCTTCACCGTCCCCCTGCAGCCTATTCACAGGCACAACAGGATCTGGGACCCGGGCTTGCCCAGAGGAGGAACATCTCATGGCTCTCGTCCTCGGCAGAGCCTGATTCCGGAAAGGCACACGTTCGGGTCCTTGTCCCACACGGAAGGTGGCAGGTTGGAAAGATGTTGCTGGTCTTCACCGTCCCCTGCAGCCTATTCACAGGCACAACAGGATCTGGTACCCGGGCTTGCCCAGAGGAGGAACATCTCATGGCTCTCGTCCTCGGCAGGGCCTTTTCCGAAAAGGCACACGTCCGGCTCCTTGTCCCACACGGAAGGTGGCAGCCCTGAAAGATGTTGCTGGTCTTCACCGTCCCCCTGCAGCCTATTCACAGGCACAACAGGATCTGGGACCGGGGCTTGCCCAGAGGTGGAACATCTCATGGCTCTCGTCCTCGGCAGGGCCTCTTTCCGAAAAGGCACACGTCCGGCTCCTTGTCCCACAAGGAAGGTGGCAGCCCTGAAAGATGTTGCTGGTCTTCACCGTCCCCCTGCAGCCTATTCTCAGGCACAACAGGATCTGGGACCCGGGCTTGCCCAGAGAAGGAACATCTCATGGCTCTCGTCCTCGGCAGAGTCTGATTCTGGAAAGGCACACATCCGGCTCCTTGTCCCACACGGAAGGTGGCAGGCCGGAAAGCTGTTGCTGGTCTTCACCGTCCCCCTGCAGCCTATTCACAGGCACAACAGGATCTGAGACCGGGGCTTGCGCAGAGGAGGAACATCTCATGGCTCTAGTCCTCGGCAGAGCCTGATTCTGGAAAGGCACACATCCGGCTCCTTGTCCCACACGGAAGGTGGCAGGCTGGAAAGCTGTTGCTGGTCTTCACTGTCCCCCTGCAGCCTATTCAAAGGCACAACAGGATTCACGACGCGGGCTTGCCCAGAGGAGGAACATCTCATGGCTCTCGTCCTCGGCAGAGCCATATTCCGGAAAGGCACACGTCCGGCTCCTTGTCCCACACGGAAGGTGGCAGCCCTGAAAGCTGTTGCTGGTCTTCACCGTCCCCCTGCAGCCTATTCACAGGCACAATAGGATTTAGGACCCGGGCATGCCCAGAGGAGGAACATCTCATGGCTCTCTTCCTCGGCAGAGCCCGATTCCGAAAAGGCACACGTCCGGCTGCTTGTCCCACAAGGAAGGTGGCAGCCCTGAAAGCTGTTGCTGGTCTTCACCATCCCCCTGCAGCCTATTCACAGGCACAACAGGATCTGGGACCCGGGCTTGCCCAGAGGAGTAACATCTCATGGCTCTCGTCCTCGGCAGAGCCTGATTCCGGAAAGGCACATGTCCGGATCCTTGTCCCACACGGAAGGTGGCAGGTTGGAAAGATGTTGCTGGTCTTCACCGTCCCCTGCAGCCCATTCACAGGCACAACAGGATCTGGGACCCGGGCTTGCCCACAGGAGGAACATCTCATGGCTCTCGTCCTCGGCAGGGCCTCTTTCCGAAAAGGCACACGTCCGGCTCCTTGTCCCACACGGAAGGTGGCAGCCCTGAAAGCTGTTGCTGGTCTTCACCGTCCCCCTGCAGCCTATTCACAGGCACAAGAGGATCTGGGACCCGGGCTTGCCCAGAGGAGGACCATCTCATGGCTCTCGTCCTCGGCAGAGCCTTTTCCGAAAAGGCACACGTCCGGCTCCTTGTCCCACACGGAAGGTGGCAGCCCTGAAAGATGTTGCTGGTCTTCACCGTCCCCCTGCAGCCTATTCACAGGCACAACAGGATCTGGGTCCGGGGCTTGCCCAGAGGAGGAACATCTCATGGCTCTCTTCCTCGGCAGGGCCTATTTCCGAAAAGGCACACGTCCGGCTCCTTGTCCCACACGGAAAGTGGCAGCCCTGAAAGATGTTGCTGGTCTTCACCGTCCCCCTGCAGCCTATTCTCAGGCACAACAGGATCTGGGACCCGGGCTTGCCCAGAGGAGGAACATCTCATGGCTCTCGGCCTCGGCAGAGCCTATTTCTTAAAAGTCACACGTCCGGCTCCTTGTCCCACACGGAAGGTGGCAGGCCGGAAAGCTGTTGCTGGTCTTCACCGTCCCCCTGCAGCCTATTCACAGGCACAACAGGATCTGGGACCCGGGCTTGCCCAGAGGAGGAACATCTCATGGCTCTCGTCCTCGGCAGAGTCTGATTCTGGAAAGGCACAAGTCCGGCTCCTTGTCCCACACGGAAGGTGGCAGGCCGGAAAGATGTTGCTGGTCTTCACCGTCCCCCTGCAGCCTATTCAAAGGCAGAACAGGATTCGGGACCCGGGCATGCCCAGTAGAGGAACATCTCATGGCTCTCTTCCTCGGCAGAGCCTGATTCCGAAAAGGCACAGGTCCGGCTCCTTGTCCCACACGGAAGGTGGCAGCCCTGAAAGCTGTTGCTGGTCTTCACCGTCCCGCTGCAGCCTATTCACAGGCACAACAGGATCTGGGACCCGGGCTTGCCCAGAGGAGGAACATCTCATGGCTCTCGTCCTCGGCAGGGCCTGTTTCCGAAAAAGCACACGTCCGGCTCCTTGTCCCACACGGAAGGTGGTAGGCCGGAAAGCTGTTGCTGGTCTTCACTGTCCCCCTGCAGCCTATTCAAAGGCACAACAGGATTCACGACGCGGGCTTGCCCAGAGGAGGAACATCTCATGGCTCTAGTCCTCGGCAGAGCCTGATCCTGGAAAGGCACACGTCCGGCTCCTTGTCCCACACGGAAGGTGGCAGGCTGGAAAGCTGTTGCTGGTCTTCACCGTCCCCCTGCAGCCTATTCAAAGGCACAACAGGATTCGGGACCCGGGCAAGCCCAGAGGAGGAACATCTCATGGCTCTCGTCCTCGGCAGAGCCTGATTCCGAAAAGGCACACGTCCGGCTCCTTGTCCCACACGGAAGGTGGCAGCCCTGAAAGCTGTTGCTGGTCTTCACCGTCCCCCTGCAGCCTATTCACAGGCACAACAGGATCTGGGACCCGGGCTTGCCCAGAGGAGGAACATCTCATGGCTCTCGTCCTCTGCAGAGCCTGATTCCGGAAAGGCACACGTCCGGCACCTTGTCCCACACGGAAGGGGGCAGGCTGGAAAGATGTTGCTGGTCTTCACCGTCCCCCTGCAGCCTATTCAAAGGCACAACAGGATTCGGGACCCGGGCTTGCCCAGAGGAGGAACATCTCATGGCTCTCTTCCTCGGCAGAGCCTGATTCCGAAAAGGCACACGTCCGGCTCCTTGTCCCACACGGATGGTGGCAGCCCTGAAAGCTGTTGCTGGTCTTCACCGTTCCCCTGCAGCCTATTCAAAGGCACAACAGGATTCACGATGCGGGCTTGCCCAGAGGAGGAACATCTTATGGCTCTCGTCCTCGGCAGAGCCCGATTCCGAAAAGGCACACGTCCGGCTCCTTGTCCCACACGGAAGGTGGCAGGCCGAAAAGCTGTTGCTGGTCTTCACCGTCCCCCTGCAGCCTATTCACAGGCAAAACAGGATGTGGGGCCCGGGCTTGCCCAGAGGAGGAACATCTCAGGGCTGTCGTCCTCGGCAGAGCCTATTTCTGAAAAGTCACACGTCCGGCTCCTTGTCCCACACGGAAGGTGGCAGCCCTGAAAGCTGTTGCTGGTCTTCACCGTCCCCCTGCAGCCTATTCACAGGTACAACAGGATCTGGGACCCGGGCTTGCCCAGAGGAGGAACATCTCATGGCTCTCTTCCTCGGCAGAGTCTGATTCTGGAAAGGCACACGTCCGGCTCCTTGTCCCACAAGGAAGGTGGCAGGCCGGAAAGATGTTGCTGGTCTTCACCGTCCCCCTGCAGCCTATTGACAGGCACAACAGGATCTGGGACCGGGGCTTGCCCAGAGGAGGAACATCTCATGGCTCTAGTCCTCGGCAGAGCCTGATCCTGGAAAGGCACACGTCCGGCTCCTTGTCCCACACGGAAGGTGGCAGCCCTCAAAGCTGTTGCTGGTCTTCACCATCTCCCTGCAGCCTATTCACAGGCACAACAGGATTCAGGACCCGGGCATGCCCAGAGGAGGAACATCTCATGGCTCTCGTCCTCGGCAGGGCCTGATTCCGAAAAGGCACACGTCCGGGTCCCTATCCCACAAGGAAGGTGGCAGCCCTGAAAGCTGTTGCTGGTCTTCACCGTCCCCCTGCAGCCTATTCACAGGCACATCAGGATCTGGGACCCGGGCTTGCCCAGAGGAGGAACATCTCATGGCTCTCGTCCTCGGCAGAGCCTGATTCCGGAAAGGCACACGTTCGGGTCCTTGTCCCACACGGAAGGTGGCAGGTTGGAAAGATGTTGCTGGTCTTCACCGTCCCCTGCAGCCTATTCACAGGCACAACAGGATCTGGTACCCGGGCTTGCCCAGAGGAGGAACATCTCATGGCTCTCGTCCTCGGCAGGGCCTCTTTCCGAAAAGGCACACGTCCGGCTCCTTGTCCCACACGGAAGGTGGCAGCCCTGAAAGCTGTTGCTGGTCTTCACCGTCCCCCTGCAGCCTATTCACAGGCACAAGAGGATCTGGGACCCGGGCTTGCCCAGAGGAGGAACATCTCATGGCTCTCGTCCTCGGCAGAGCCTTTTCCGAAAAGGCACACGTCCGGCTCCTTGTCCCACACGGAAGGTGGCAGCCCTGAAAGATGTTGCTGGTCTTCACCGTCCCCCTGCAGCCTATTCACAGGCACAACAGGATCTGGGACCGGGGCTTGCCCAGAGGTGGAACATCTCATGGCTCTCGTCCTCGGCAGGGCCTCTTTCCGAAAAGGCACACGTCCGGCTCCTTGTCCCACAAGGAAGGTGGCAGCCCTGAAAGATGTTGCTGGTCTTCACCGTCCCCCTGCAGCCTATTCTCAGGCACAACAGGATCTGGGACCCGGGCTTGCCCAGAGAAGGAACATCTCATGGCTCTCGTCCTCGGCAGAGTCTGATTCTGGAAAGGCACACATCCGGCTCCTTGTCCCACACGGAAGGTGGCAGGCCGGAAAGCTGTTGCTGGTCTTCACCGTCCCCCTGCAGCCTATTCACAGGCACAACAGGATCTGAGACCGGGGCTTGCGCAGAGGAGGAACATCTCATGGCTCTAGTCCTCGGCAGAGCCTGATTCTGGAAAGGCACACATCCGGCTCCTTGTCCCACACGGAAGGTGGCAGGCTGGAAAGCTGTTGCTGGTCTTCACTGTCCCCCTGCAGCCTATTCAAAGGCACAACAGGATTCACGACGCGGGCTTGCCCAGAGGAGGAACATCTCATGGCTCTCGTCCTCGGCAGAGCCATATTCCGGAAAGGCACACGTCCGGCTCCTTGTCCCACACGGAAGGTGGCAGCCCTGAAAGCTGTTGCTGGTCTTCACCGTCCCCCTGCAGCCTATTCACAGGCACAATAGGATTTAGGACCCGGGCATGCCCAGAGGAGGAACATCTCATGGCTCTCTTCCTCGGCAGAGCCCGATTCCGAAAAGGCACACGTCCGGCTCCTTGTCCCACAAGGAAGGTGGCAGCCCTGAAAGCTGTTGCTGGTCTTCACCATCCCCCTGCAGCCTATTCACAGGCACAACAGGATCTGGGACCCGGGCTTGCCCAGAGGAGTAACATCTCATGGCTCTCGTCCTCGGCAGAGCCTGATTCCGGAAAGGCACATGTCCGGATCCTTGTCCCACACGGAAGGTGGCAGGTTGGAAAGATGTTGCTGGTCTTCACCGTCCCCTGCAGCCCATTCACAGGCACAACAGGATCTGGGACCCGGGCTTGCCCACAGGAAGAACATCTCATGGCTCTCGTCCTCGGCAGGGCCTCTTTCCGAAAAGGCACACGTCCGGCTCCTTGTCCCACACGGAAGGTGGCAGCCCTGAAAGCTGTTGCTGGTCTTCACCGTCCCCCTGCAGCCTATTCACAGGCACAAGAGGATCTGGGACCCGGGCTTGCCCAGAGGAGGACCATCTCATGGCTCTCGTCCTCGGCAGAGCCTTTTCCGAAAAGGCACACGTCCGGCTCCTTGTCCCACACGGAAGGTGGCAGCCCTGAAAGATGTTGCTGGTCTTCACCGTCCCCCTGCAGCCTATTCACAGGCACAACAGGATCTGGGTCCGGGGCTTGCCCAGAGGAGGAACATCTCATGGCTCTCTTCCTCGGCAGGGCCTATTTCCGAAAAGGCACACGTCCGGCTCCTTGTCCCACACGGAAAGTGGCAGCCCTGAAAGATGTTGCTGGTCTTCACCGTCCCCCTGCAGCCTATTCTCAGGCACAACAGGATCTGGGACCCGGGCTTGCCCAGAGGAGGAACATCTCATGGCTCTCGGCCTCGGCAGAGTCTGATTCTGGAAAGGCACACATCCGGCTCCTTGTCCCACACGGAAGGTGGCAGGCCGGAAAGCTGTTGCTGGTCTTCACCGTCCCCCTGCAGCCTATTCACAGGCACAACAGGATCTGAGACCGGGGCATGCCCAGAGGAGGAACATCTCATGGCTCTAGTCCTCGGCAGAGCCTGATTCTGGAAAGGCACACGTCCGGCTCCTTGTCCCACACGGAAGGTGGCAGGCTGGAAAGATGTTGCTGGTCTTCACCGTCCCCCTGCAGCCTATTCAAAGGCACAACAGGATTCGGGACCCGGGCATGCCCAGAGGAGGAACATCTCATGGCTCTCTTCCTCGGCAGAGCCTGATTCCGAAAAGGCACACGTCCGGCTCCTTGTCCCACAAGGAAGGTGGCAGCCCTGAAAGCTGTTGCTGGTCTTCACCGTCCCCCTGCAGCCTATTCACAGGCACAACAGGATCTGGGACCCGGGCTTGCCCAGAGGAGGAACATCTCATGGCTCTCGTCCTCGGCAGAGCCTGATTCCGGAAAGGCACATGTCCGGATCCTTGTCCCACACGGAAGGTGGCAGGTTGGAAAGATGTTGCTGGTCTTCACCGTCCCCTGCAGCCCATTCACAGGCACAACAGGATCTGGGACCCGGGCTTGCCCACAGGAGGAACATCTCATGGCTCTCGTCCTCGGCAGGGCCTCTTTCCGAAAAGGCACACGTCCGGCTCCTTGTCCCACACGGAAGGTGGCAGCCCTGAAAGCTGTTGCTGGTCTTCACCGTCCCCCTGCAGCCTATTCACAGGCACAAGAGGATCTGGGACCCGGGCTTGCCCAGAGGAGGACCATCTCATGGCTCTCGTCCTCGGCAGAGCCTTTTCCGAAAAGGCACACGTCCGGCTCCTTGTCCCACACGGAAGGTGGCAGCCCTGAAAGATGTTGCTGGTCTTCACCGTCCCCCTGCAGCCTATTCACAGGCACAACAGGATCTGGGTCCGGGGCTTGCCCAGAGGAGGAACATCTCATGGCTCTCTTCCTCGGCAGGGCCTATTTCCGAAAAGGCACACGTCCGGCTCCTTGTCCCACACGGAAAGTGGCAGCCCTGAAAGCTGTTGCTGGTCTTCACCGTCCCCCTGCAGCCTATTCTCAGGCACAACAGGATCTGGGACCCGGGCTTGCCCAGAGGAGGAACATCTCATGGCTCTCGGCCTCGGCAGAGTCTGATTCTGGAAAGGCACACATCCGGCTCCTTGTCCCACACGGAAGGTGGCAGGCCGGAAAGCTGTTGCTGGTCTTCACCGTCCCCCTGCAGCCTATTCACAGGCACAACAGGATCTGAGACCGGGGCATGCCCAGAGGAGGAACATCTCATGGCTCTAGTCCTCGGCAGAGCCTGATTCTGGAAAGGCACACGTCCGGCTCCTTGTCCCACACGGAAGGTGGCAGGCTGGAAAGATGTTGCTGGTCTTCACCGTCCCCCTGCAGCCTATTCAAAGGCACAACAGGATTCGGGACCCGGGCATGCCCAGAGGAGGAACATCTCATGGCTCTCTTCCTCGGCAGAGCCTGATTCCGAAAAGGCACACGTCCGGCTCCTTGTCCCACAAGGAAGGTGGCAGCCCTGAAAGCTGTTGCTGGTCTTCACCGTCCCCCTGCAGCCTATTCACAGGCACAACAGGATCTGGGACCCGGGCTTGCCCAGAGGAGGAACATCTCATGGCTCTCGTCCTCGGCAGAGTCTGATTCTGGAAAGGCACAACTCCGGCTCCTTGTCCCACACGGAAGGTGGCTGGCCGGAAAGATGTTGCTGGTCTTCACCGTCCCCCTGCAGCCTATTCACAGGCAGAACAGGATCTGGGACCCGGGCATGCCCAGTAGAGGAACATCTCATGGCTCTCTTCCTCGGCAGAGCCTGATTCCGAAAAGGCACACGTCCGGCTCCTTGTCCCACACGGAAGGTAGCAGCCCTGAAAGCTGTTGCTGGTCTTCACTGTCCCCCTGCAGCCTATTCACAGGCACAACAGGATCTGGGACCCGGGCTTGCCCAGAGGAGGAACATCTCATGGCTCTCGTCCTCGGCAGGGCCTGATTCCGAAAAGGCACACGTCCGGCTCCTTGTCCCACACGGAAGTTGGCACGCCTGAAGAATGTTGCTGGTCTTCACCGTCCCCCTGCAGCCTATTCACAGGTACAACAGGATTCACGATGCGGGCTTGCCCAGAGGAGGAACATCTCATGGCTCTCGTCCTCGGCAGAGCCTGATTCCGAAAAGGCACACGTCCGACTCCTTGTCCCACACGGAAGGTGGCAGCCCTGAAAGCTGTTGCTGGTCTTCACCGTCCCCCTGCAGCCTATTCACAGGCACAACAGGATTCACGACGCGGGCTTGCCCAGAGGAGGAACATCTCATGGCTCTCGTCCTCGGCAGAGCCTGATTCCGGAAAGGCACATGTCCGGCTCCTTGTCTCACACGGAAGGCGGCAGGCTGGAAAGATGTTGCTGGTCTTCACCGTCCCCCTGCAGCCTATTCACAGGCACAACAGGATCTGGGACCCGCGCTTGCCCAGAGGAGGAACATCTCATGGCTCTCGTCCTCGGCAGGGCCTCTTTCCGAAAAGGCACACGTCCGGCTCCTTGTCCCACACGGAAGGTGGTAGGCCGGAAAGCTGTTGCTGGTCTTCACTGTCCCCCTGCAGCCTATTCAAAGGCACAACAGGATTCACGACGCGGGCTTGCCCAGAGGAGGAACATCTCATGGCTCTCGTCCTCGGCAGGGCCTCTTTCCGAAAAGGCACACGTATGGCTCCTTATACCACACGGAAGGTGGTAGGCCGGAAAGCTGTTGCTGGTCTTCACCGTCCCCCTGCAGCCCATTCACAGGCACAACAGGATCTGGGACACGGGCTTGCCCAGAGGAGGAACATCTCATGGCTGTCGTCCTCGGCAGAGCCTTTTCCGAAAAGGCACACGTCCGGCTCCTTGTCCCACACGGAAGGTGGCAGCCCTGAAAGCTGTTGCTGGTCTTCACCGTCCCCCTGCAGCCTATTCACAGGCACAAGAGGATCTGGGACCCGGGCTTGCCCAGAGGAGGAACATCTCATGGCTCTCGTCCTCGGCAGAGCCTGATTCCGAAAAGGCACACGTCCGGCTCCTTGTCCCACACGGAAGGTGGCAGGCCTAAAAGCTGTTGCTGGTCTTCACCGTCCCCCTGCAGCCTATTCACAAGCACAACAGGATCTGGGACCGGGGCTTGCCCAGAGGTGGAACATCTCATGGCTCTCGTCCTCGGCAGGGCCTCTTTCCGAAAAGGCACACGTCCGGCTCCTTGTCCCACAAGGAAGGTGGCAGCCCTGAAAGATGTTGCTGGTCTTCACCGTCCCCCTGCAGCCTATTCTCAGGCACAACAGGATCTGGGACCCGGGCTTGCCCAGAGGAGGAACATCTCATGGCTCTCGTCCTCGGCAGAGTCTGATTCTGGAAAGGCACACGTCCGGCTCCTTGTCCCACACGGAACGTGGCAGGCTGGAAAGCTGTTGCTGGTCTTCACCGTCCCCCTGCAGCCTATTCACAGGCACAACAGGATCTGGGACCCGCGCTTGCCCAGAGGAGGAACATCTCATGGCTCTCGTCCTCGGCAGGGCCTCTTTCCGAAAAGGCACACGTCTGGCTCCTTGTCCCACACGGAAGGTGGTAGGCCGGAAAGCTGTTGCTGGTCTTCACTGTCCCCCTGCAGCCTATTCAAAGGCACAACAGGATTCACGACGCGGGCTTGCCCAGAGGAGGAACATCTCATGGCTCTCGTCCTCGGCAGGGCCTCTTTCCGAAAAGGCACACGTATGGCTCCTTATACCACACGGAAGGTGGTAGGCCGGAAAGCTGTTGCTGGTCTTCACCGTCCCCCTGCAGCCCATTCACAGGCACAACAGGATCTGGGACACGGGCTTGCCCAGAGGAGGAACATCTCATGGCTGTCGTCCTCGGCAGAGCCTTTTCCGAAAAGGCACACGTCCGGCTCCTTGTCCCACACGGAAGGTGGCAGCCCTGAAAGCTGTTGCTGGTCTTCACCGTCCCCCTGCAGCCTATTCACAGGCACAAGAGGATCTGGGACCCGGGCTTGCCCAGAGGAGGAACATCTCATGGCTCTCGTCCTCGGCAGAGCCTCTTTCCGAAAAGGCACACGTCCGGCTCCTTGTCCCACACGGAAGGTGGCAGGCCTAAAAGCTGTTGCTGGTCTTCACCGTCCCCCTGCAGCCTATTCACAAGCACAACAGGATCTGGGACCGGGGCTTGCCCAGAGGTGGAACATCTCATGGCTCTCGTCCTCGGCAGGGCCTCTTTCCGAAAAGGCACACGTCCGGCTCCTTGTCCCACAAGGAAGGTGGCAGCCCTGAAAGATGTTGCTGGTCTTCACCGTCCCCCTGCAGCCTATTCTCAGGCACAACAGGATCTGGGACCCGGGCTTGCCCAGAGGAGGAACATCTCATGGCTCTCGTCCTCGGCAGAGTCTGATTCTGGAAAGGCACACGTCCGGCTCCTTGTCCCACACGGAAGGTGGCAGGCTGGAAAGCTGTTGCTGGTCTTCACCGTCCCCCTGCAGCCTATTCTCAGGCACAACAGGATCTGGGACCCGGGCTTGCCCAGAGGAGGAACATCTCATGGCTCTCGTCCTCGGCAGAGTCTGATTCTGGAAAGGCACACGTCCGGCTCCTTGTCCCACACGGAAGGTGGCAGGCTGGAAAGCTGTTGCTGGTCTTCACTGTCCCCCTGCAGCCTATTCAAAGGCACAACAGGATTCACGACGCGGGCTTGCCCAGAGGAGGAACATCTCATGGCTCTCGTCCTCGGCAGAGCCTGATTCCGGAAAGGCACATGTCCGGCTCCTTGTCCCACACGGAAGGTGGCAGGCTGGAAAGATGTTGCTGGTCTTCACCGTCCCCCTGCAGCCTATTCACAGGCACAACAGGATCTGGGACCCGGGCTTGCCCAGAG
Organism: Astur gentilis; assembly: GCF_929443795.1. Classification (NCBI taxonomy): domain Eukaryota; kingdom Metazoa; phylum Chordata; class Aves; order Accipitriformes; family Accipitridae; genus Astur; species Astur gentilis. The sequence continues at coordinate 2,111,129 of NW_026061079.1, read as the reverse complement.
GAGGAACATCTCATGGCTCTCGTCCTCGGCAGGGCCTCTTTCCGAAAAGGCAAACGTATGGCTCCTTATACCACACGGAAGGTGGTAGGCCGGAAAGCTGTTGCTGGTCTTCACCGTCCCCCTGCAGCCCATTCACAGGCACAACAGGATCTGGGACCCGGGCTTGCCCAGAGGAGGAACATCTCATGGCTCTCGACCTCGGCAGGGCCTCTTTCCGAAAAGGCACACGTCCGGGTCCTTATCCCACACGGAAGGTGGCAGCCCTGAACGGTGTTGCTGGTCTTCACCGTCCCCCTGCAGCCTATTCACAGGCACAACAGGATCTGGGACCCGGGCTTGCCCAGAGGAGGAACATCTCATGGCTCTCGTCCTCGGCAGAGCCTTTTCCGAAAAGGCACACGTCCGGCTCCTTGTCCCACACGGAAGGTGGCAGCCCTGAAAGATGTTGCTGGTCTTCACCGTCCCCCTGCAGCCTATTCACAGGCACAACAGGATCTGGGACCGGGGCTTGCCCAGAGGAGGAACATCTCATGGCTCTCTTCCTCGGCAGGGCCTATTTCCGAAAAGGCACACGTCCGGCTCATTGTCCCACACGGAAAGTGGCAGCCCTGAAAGATGTTGCTGGTCTTCACCGTCCCCCTGCAGCCTATTCTCAGGCACAACAGGATCTGGGACCCGGGCTTGCCCAGAGGAGGAACATCTCATGGCTCTCGTCCTCGGCAGAGTCTGATTCTGGAAAGGCACACATCCGGCTCCTTGTCCCACACGGAAGGTGGCAGGCCGGAAAGCTGTTGCTGGTCTTCACCGTCCCCCTGCAGCCTATTCACAGGCACAACAGGATCTGAGACCGGGGCATGCCCAGAGGAGGAACATCTCATGGCTCTAGTCCTCGGCAGAGCCTGATTCTGGAAAGGCACACGTCCAGCTCCTTGTCCCACACGGAAGGTGGCAGGCTGGAAAGATGTTGCTGGTCTTCACCGTCCCCCTGCAGCCTATTCAAAGGCACAACAGGATCTGGGAACGGGGCTTGCCCAGAGGTGGAACATCTCATGGCTCTCGTCCTCGGCAGGGCCTCTTTCCGAAAAGGCACACGTCCGGCTCCTTGTCCCACAAGGAAGCTGGCAGCCCTGAAAGATGTTGCTGGTCTTCACCGTCCCGCTGCAGCCTATTCTCAGGCACAACAGGATCTGGGACCCGGGCTTGCCCAGAGGAGTAACATCTCATGGCTCTCGTCCTCGGCAGAGCCTGATTCCGGAAAGGCACATGTCCGTCTCCTTGTCCCACACGGAAGGTGGCAGGTTGGAAAGATGTTGCTGGTCTTCACCGTCCCCTGCAGCCTATTCACAGGCACAACAGGATCTGGGACCCGGGCTTGCCCAGAGGAGGAACATCTCATGGCTCTCGTCCTCGGCAGGGGCTCTTTCCGAAAAGGCACACGTCCGGCTCCTTGTCCCACACGGAAGGTGGCAGCCCTGAAAGCTGTTGCTGGTCTTCACCGTCCCCCTGCAGCCTATTCACAGGCACAAGAGGATCTGGGACCCGGGCTTGCCCAGAGGAGGAACATCTCATGGCTCTCGTCCTCGGCAGAGCCTTTTCCGAAAAGGCACACGTCCGGCTCCTTGTCCCACACGGAAGGTGGCAGCCCTGAAAGCTGTTGCTGGTCTTCACCGTCCCCCTGCAGCCTATTGATAGGTACGACAGGATCTGGGACCCGGGCTTGCCCAGAGGAGGAACATCTCATGGCTCTCGTCCTCGGCAGAGCCCGATTCCGAAAAGGCACACGTCCGGCTCCTTGTCCCACACGGAAGATGGCAGCCCTGAAAGCTGTTGCTGGTCTTCACCATCCCCCTGCAGCCTATTCACAGGCACAACAGGATCTGGGACCCGGGCTTGCCCAGAGGAGGAACATCTCATGGCTCTCGTCCTCGGCAGAGCCTAATTCCGGAAAGGCACATGTCCGGCTCCTTGTCCCACACGTAAGGTGGTAGGCCGGAAAGCTGTTGCTGGTCTTCACCGTCCCCCTGCAGCCCATTCACAGGCACAACAGGATCTGGGACCCGGGCTTGCCCAGAGGAGGAACATCTCATGGCTCTCATCCTCGGCAGGGCCTCTTTCCGAAAAGGCACACGTCCGGCTCCTTGTCCCACACGGAAGGTGGCAGGCCGGAAAGCTGTTGCTGGTCTTCACCGTCCCCCTGCAGCCTATTCACAGGCACATGAGGATCTGGGACCCGGGCTTGCCCAGAGGAGGAACATCTCATGGCTCTCGTCCTCGGCAGGGCCTGTTTCCGAAAAGGCACACGTCCGGCTCCTTGTCCCACACGGAAGGTGGTTTGCCGGAAAGCTGTTGCTGGTCTTCACTGTCCCCCTGCAGCCTATTCAAAGGCACAACAGGATTCACGACGCGGGCCTGCCCAGAGGAGGAACATCTCATGGCTCTAGTCCTCGGCAGAGCCTCTTTCCGAAAAGGCACACGTCTGGCTCCTTGTCCCACACGGAAGGTGGTAGGCCGGAAAGCTGTTGCTGGTCTTCACTGTCCCCCTGCAGCCTATTCAAAGGCACAACAGGATTACCGACGCGGGCTTGCGAGAGGAGGAACATCTCATGGCTCTCGTCCTCGGCAGAGCCTGATTCTGGAAAGGCACACGTTCGGCTCCTTGTCCCACACGGAAGGTGGCAGCCCTGAAAGCTGTTGCTGGTCTTCACCATCCCCCTGCAGCCTATTCACAGGCACAATAGGATTTAGGACCCTGGCATGCCCAGAGGAGGAACATCTCATGGCTCTCTTCCTCGGCAGAGCCCGATTCCGAAAAGGCACACGTCCGGCTCCTTGTCCCACAAGGAAGGTGGCAGCCCTGAAAGGTGTTGCTGGTCTTCACCATCCCCCTGCAGCCTATTGACAGGTATGACAGGATCTGGGACCCGGGCTTGCCCAGAGGAGGAACATCTCATGGCTCTAGTCCTCGGCAGAGCCTGATTCCGGAAAGGCACATGTCCGGCTCCTTGTCCCACACGGAAGGTGGCAGGCTGGAAAGATGTTGCTGGTCTTCACCGTCCCCCTGCAGCCTATTCACAGGCACAACAGGATCTGGGACCCGGGCTTGCCCAGAGGAGGAACATCTCATGGCTCTCGTCCTCGGCAGAGCCTGATTCCGGAAAGGCACATGTCCGGCTCCTTGTCCCACACGGAAGGTAGTAGGCCGGAAAGCTGTTGCTGGTCTTCACCGTCCCCCTGCAGCCCATTCACAGGCACAACAGGATCTGGGACCCGGGCTTGCCCAGAGGAGGAACATCTCATGGCTCTCGTCCTCGGCAGGGCCTCTTTCCGAAAATGCACACGTCCGGCTCCTTGTCCCACACGGAAGGTGGCAGCCCTGAAAGCTGTTGCTGGTCTTCACCGTCCCCCTGCAGCCTATTCACAGGCACAACAGGATCTGGGACCCGGGCTTGCCCAGAGGAGGAACATCTCATGGCTCTCGTCCTCGTCAGAGCCTTTTCCGAAAAGGCACACGTCCAGCTCCTTGTCCCACACGGAAGGTGGCAGCCCTGAAAGATGTTGCTGGTCTTCACCGTCCCCCTGCAGCCTATTCACAGGCACAACAGGATCTGGGGCCCGGGCTTGCCCAGAGGAGGAACATCTCATGGCTCTCGTCCTCGGCAGGGCCTCTTTCCGAAAAGGCACACGTCCGGGTCCTTATCCCACACGGAAGTTGGCACCCCTGAAGGATGTTGCTGGTCTTCACCGTCCCCCTGCAGCCTATTCACAGGCACAACAGGATCTGGGGCCCGGGCTTGCCCAGAGGAGGAACATCTCATGGCTCTCGTCCTCGGCAGGGCCTCTTTCCGAAAAGGCACACGTCTGGCTCCTTGTCCCACACGGAAGGTGGTAGGCCGGAAAGCTGTTGCTGGTCTTCACCGTCCCCCTGCAGCCTATTCAAAGGCACAACAGGATTCACGACGCGGGCTTGCCCAGAGGAGGAACATCTCATGGCTCTAGTCCTCGGCAGAGCCTGATCCTGGAAAGGCACACGTCCGTCTCCTTGTCCCACACGGAAGGTGGCAGGCTGGAAAGCTGTTGCTGGTCTTCACCGTCCCCCTGCAGCCTATTCAAAGGCACAACAGGATTCGGGACCCGGGCATGCCCAGAGGAGGAACATCTCATGGCTCTCTTCCTCGGCAGGGCCTCTTTCCGAAAAGGCACACGTCCGGCTCCTTGTCCCACACGGAAGGTGGCAGCCCTGAAAGATGTTGCTGGTCTTCACCGTCCCCCTGCAGCCTATTCAAAGGCACAACAGGATTCGGGACCCGGGCATGCCTAGAGGAGGAACATCTCATGGCTCTCTTCCTCGGCAGGGCCTCTTTCCGGAAAGGCACATGTCCGGCTCCTTGTCCCACACGGAAGGTGGCAGCCCTGAAAGCTGTTGCTGGTCTTCACCGTCCCCCTGCAGCCTATTCACAGGCACAACAGGATCTGGGACCCGGGCTTGCCCAGAGGAGGAACATCTCATGGCTCTCGTCCTCGGCAGAGCCTGATTCCGGAAAGGCACATGTCCGGCTCCTTGTCCCACACGGAAGGTGGTAGGCCGGAAAGCTGTTGCTGGTCTTCACCGTCCCCCTGCAGCCCATTCACAGGCACAACAGGATCTGGGACCCGGGCTTGCCCAGAGGAGGAACATCTCATGGCTCTCGTCCTCGGCAGGGCCTCTTTCCGAAAAGGCACACGTCCGGCTCCTTGTCCCACACGGAAGGTGGCAGGCCGGAAAGCTGTTGCTGGTCTTCACCGTCCCCCTGCAGCCTATTCACAGGCACATGAGGATCTGGGACCCGGGCTTGCCCAGAGGAGGAACATCTCATGGCTCTCGTCCTCGGCAGGGCCTGTTTCCGAAAAGGCACACGTCCGGCTCCTTGTCCCACACGGAAGGTGGTAGGCCGGAAAGCTGTTGCTGGTCTTCACTGTCCCCCTGCAGCCTATTCAAAGGCACAACAGGATTCACGACGCGGGCCTGCCCAGAGGAGGAACATCTCATGGCTCTAGTCCTCGGCAGGGCCTCTTTCCGAAAAGGCACACGTCTGGCTCCTTGTCCCACACGGAAGGTGGTAGGCCGGAAAGCTGTTGCTGGTCTTCACTGTCCCCCTGCAGCCTATTCAAAGGCACAACAGGATTCACGATGCGGGCTTGCCCAGAGGAGGAACATCTCATGGCTCTCGTCCTCGGCAGAGCCTGATTCTGGAAAGGCACACGTTCGGCTCCTTGTCCCACACGGAAGGTGGCAGCCCTGAAAGCTGTTGCTGGTCTTCACCATCCCCCTGCAGCCTATTCACAGGCACAATAGGATTTAGGACCCGGGCATGCCCAGAGGAGGAACATCTCATGGCTCTCTTCCTCGGCAGAGCCCGATTCCGAAAAGGCACACGTCCGGCTCCTTGTCCCACAAGGAAGGTGGCAGCCCTGAAAGCTGTTGCTGGTCTTCACCATCCCCCTGCAGCCTATTCACAGGCACAACAGGATCTGGGACCCGGGCTTGCCCAGAGGAGGAACATCTCATGGCTCTCGTCCTCGGCAGAGCCTGATTCCGGAAAGGCACATGTCCGGCTCCTTGTCTCACACGGAAGGTGGCAGCCCTGAAAGCTGTTGCTGGTCTTCACCGTCCCCCTGCAGCCTACTCACAGGCACAACAGGATCTGGGGCCCGGGCTTGCCCAGAGGAGGAACATCTCATGGCTCTCGTCCTCGGCAGAGCCTGATTCCGGAAAGGCACATGTCCGGCTCCTTGTCTCACACGGAAGGTGGCAGGCTGGAAGGATGTTGCTGGTCTTCACCGTCCCCCTGCAGCCCATTCACAGGCACAACAGGATCTGGGACCCGGGCTTGCCCAGAGGAGGAACATCTCATGGCTCTCGTCCTCGGCAGGGCCTCTTTCCGAAAAGGCACACGTCTGGCTCCTTGTCCCACACGGAAGGTGGTAGGCCGGAAAGCTGTTGCTGGTCTTCACTGTCTCCCTGCAGCCTATTCAAAGGCACAACAGGATTCACGACGCGGGCTTGCCCAGAGGAGGAACATCTCATGGCTCTCGTCCTCGGCAGAGCCTCTTTCCGGAAAGGCACATGTCCGGCTCCTTGTCCCACACGGAAGGTGGCAGGCTGGAAAGCTGTTGCTGGTCTTCACCGTCCCCCTGCAGCCTATTCACAGGCACAACAGGATCTGGGACCCGGGCTTGCCCAGAGGAGGAACATCTCATGGCTCTCGTCCTCGGCAGAGCCTGATTCCGGAAAGGCACATGTCCGGCTCCTTGTCCCACAAGGAAGGTGGTAGGCTGGAAAGCTGTTACTGGTCTTCACCGTCCCCCTGCAGCCCATTCACAGGCACAACAGGATCTGGGACCCGGGCTTGCCCAGAGGAGGAACATCTCATGGCTCTCGTCCTCGGCAGGGCCTCTTTCCGAAAAGGCACACGTCCGGCTCCTTGTCCCACACGGAAGGTGGCAGGCCGGAAAGCTGTTGCTGGTCTTCACCGTCCCCCTGCAGCCTATTCACAGGCACATGAGGATCTGGGACCCGGGCTTGCCCAGAGGAGGAACATCTCATGGCTCTCGTCCTCGGCAGGGCCTGTTTCCGAAAAGGCACACGTCCGGCTCCTTGTCCCACACGGAAGGTGGTAGGCCGGAAAGCTGTTGCTGGTCTTCACTGTCCCCCTGCAGCCTATTCACAGGCACAACAGGATTCACGACGCGGGCCTGCCCAGAGGAGGAACATCTCATGGCTCTAGTCCTCGGCAGGGCCTCTTTCCGAAAAGGCACACGTCTGGCTCCTTGTCCCACACGGAAGGTGGTAGGCCGGAAAGCTGTTGCTGGTCTTCACTGTCCCCCTGCAGCCTATTCAAAGGCACAACAGGATTACCGACGCGGGCTTGCCCAGAGGAGGAACATCTCATGGCTCTCGTCCTCGGCAGAGCCTGATTCTGGAAAGGCACACGTTCGGCTCCTTGTCCCACACGGAAGGTGGCAGCCCTGAAAGCTGTTGCTGGTCTTCACCGTCCCCCTGCAGCCTATTCACAGGCACAATAGGATTTAGGACCCGGGCATGCCCAGAGGAGGAACATCTCATGGCTCTCTTCCTCGGCAGAGCCCGATTCCGAAAAGGCACACGTCCGGCTCCTTGTCCCACAAGGAAGGTGGCAGCCCTGAAAGCTGTTGCTGGTCTTCACCATCCCCCTGCAGCCTATTCACAGACACAACAGGATCTGGGACCCGGGCTTGCCCAGAGGAGGAACATCTCATGGCTCTCGTCCTCGGCAGAGCCTGATTCCGGAAAGGCACATGTCCGGCTCCTTGTCCCACACGAAAGGTGGTAGGCCGGAAAGCTGTTGCTGGTCTTCAACGTCCCCCTGCAGCCCATTCACAGGCACAACAGGATCTGGGACCCGGGCTTGCCCAGAGGAGGAACATCTCATGGCTCTCATCCTCGGCAGGGCCTCTTTCCGAAAAGGCACACGTCCGGCTCCTTGTCCCACACGGAAGGTGGCAGGCCGGAAAGCTGTTGCTGGTCTTCACTGTCCCCCTGCAGCCTATTCAAAGGCACAACAGGATTCACGATGCGGGCCTGCCCAGAGGAGGAACATCTCATGGCTCTAGTGCTCGGCAGGGCCTCTTTCCGAAAAGGCACACGTCTGGCTCCTTGTCCCACACGGAAGGTGGTAGGCCGGAAAGCTGTTGCTGGTCTTCACTGTCCCCCTGCAGCCTATTCAAAGGCACAACAGGATTCACGATGCCGGCTTGCCCAGAGGAGGAACATCTCATGGCTCTCGTCCTCGGCAGAGCCTGATTCTGGAAAGGCACACGTTCGGCTCCTTGTCCCACACGGAAGGTGGCAGCCCTGAAAGCTGTTGCTGGTCTTCACCATCCCCCTGCAGCCTATTCACAGGCACAATAGGATTTAGGACCCGGGCATGCCCAGAGGAGGAACATCTCATGGCTCTCTTCCTCGGCAGAGCCTGATTCCGAAAAGGCACACGTCCGGCTCCTTGTCCCACAAGGAAGGTGGCAGCCCTGAAAGCTGTTGATGGTCTTCACCTTCCCCCTGCAGCCTATTCACAGGCACAACAGGATCTGGGACCCGGGCTTGCCCAGAGGAGGAACATCTCATGGCTCTCGTCCTCGGCAGAGCCTGATTCCGGAAAGGCACATGTCCGGCTCCTTGTCTCACACGGAAGGTGGCAGCCCTGAAAGCTGTTGCTGGTCTTCACCGTCCCCCTGCAGCCTACTCACAGGCACAACAGGATCTGGGGCCCGGGCTTGCCCAGAGGAGGAACATCTCATGGCTCTCGTCCTCGGCAGAGCCTGATTCCGGAAAGGCACATGTCCGGCTCCTTGTCTCACACGGAAGGTGGCAGGCTGGAAGGATGTTGCTGGTCTTCACCGTCCCCCTGCAGCCCATTCACAGGCACAACAGGATCTGGGACCCGGGCTTGCCCAGAGGAGGAACATCTCATGGCTCTCGTCCTCGGCAGGGCCTCTTTCCGAAAAGGCACACGTCTGGCTCCTTGTCCCACACGGAAGGTGGTAGGCCGGAAAGCTGTTGCTGGTCTTCACTGTCCCCCTGCAGCCTATTCAAAGGCACAACAGGATTCACGACGCGGGCTTGCCCAGAGGAGGAACATCTCATGGCTCTCGTCCTCGGCAGAGCCTCTTTCCGGAAAGGCACATGTCCGGCTCCTTGTCCCACACGGAAGGTGGCAGGCTGGAAAGCTGTTGCTGGTCTTCACCGTCCCCCTGCAGCCTATTCACAGGCACAACAGGATCTGGGACCCGGGCTTGCCCAGAGGAGGAACATCTCATGGCTCTCGTCCTCGGCAGAGCCTGATTCCGGAAAGGCACATGTCCGGCTCCTTGTCCCACACGGAAGGTGGTAGGCTGGAAAGCTGTTACTGGTCTTCACCGTCCCCCTGCAGCCCATTCACAGGCACAACAGGATCTGGGACCCGGGCTTGCCCAGAGGAGGAACATCTCATGGCTCTCGTCCTCGGCAGGGCCTCTTTCCGAAAAGGCACACGTCCGGCTCCTTGTCCCACACGGAAGGTGGCAGGCCGGAAAGCTGTTGCTGGTCTTCACCGTCCCCCTGCAGCCTATTCACAGGCACATGAGGATCTGGGACCCGGGCTTGCCCAGAGGAGGAACATCTCATGGCTCTCGTCCTCGGCAGGGCCTGTTTCCGAAAAGGCACACGTCCGGCTCCTTGTCCCACACGGAAGGTGGTAGGCCGGAAAGCTGTTGCTGGTCTTCACTGTCCCCCTGCAGCCTATTCACAGGCACAACAGGATTCACGACGCGGGCCTGCCCAGAGGAGGAACATCTCATGGCTCTAGTCCTCGGCAGGGCCTCTTTCCGAAAAGGCACACGTCTGGCTCCTTGTCCCACACGGAAGGTGGTAGGCCGGAAAGCTGTTGCTGGTCTTCACTGTCCCCCTGCAGCCTATTCAAAGGCACAACAGGATTACCGACGCGGGCTTGCCCAGAGGAGGAACATCTCATGGCTCTCGTCCTCGGCAGAGCCTGATTCTGGAAAGGCACACGTTCGGCTCCTTGTCCCACACGGAAGGTGGCAGCCCTGAAAGCTGTTGCTGGTCTTCACCGTCCCCCTGCAGCCTATTCACAGGCACAATAGGATTTAGGACCCGGGCATGCCCAGAGGAGGAACATCTCATGGCTCTCTTCCTCGGCAGAGCCCGATTCCGAAAAGGCACACGTCCGGCTCCTTGTCCCACAAGGAAGGTGGCAGCCCTGAAAGCTGTTGCTGGTCTTCACCATCCCCCTGCAGCCTATTCACAGGCACAACAGGATCTGGGACCCGGGCTTGCCCAGAGGAGGAACATCTCATGGCTCTCGTCCTCGGCAGAGCCTGATTCCGGAAAGGCACATGTCCGGCTCCTTGTCCCACACGGAAGGTGGTAGGCCGGAAAGCTGTTGCTGGTCTTCAACGTCCCCCTGCAGCCCATTCACAGGCACAACAGGATCTGGGACCCGGGCTTGCCCAGAGGAGGAACATCTCATGGCTCTCATCCTCGGCAGGGCCTCTTTCCGAAAAGGCACACGTCCGGCTCCTTGTCCCACACGGAAGGTGGCAGGCCGGAAAGCTGTTGCTGGTCTTCACTGTCCCCCTGCAGCCTATTCAAAGGCACAACAGGATTCACGACGCGGGCCTGCCCAGAGGAGGAACATCTCATGGCTCTAGTCCTCGGCAGGGCCTCTTTCCGAAAAGGCACACGTCTGGCTCCTTGTCCCACACGGAAGGTGGTAGGCCGGAAAGCTGTTGCTGGTCTTCACTGTCCCCCTGCAGCCTATTCAAAGGCACAACAGGATTCACGATGCGGGCCTGCCCAGAGGAGGAACATCTCATGGCTCTAGTCCTCGGCAGGGCCTCTTTCCGAAAAGGCACACGTCTGGCTCCTTGTCCCACACGGAAGGTGGTAGGCCGGAAAGCTGTTGCTGGTCTTCACTGTCCCCCTGCAGCCTATTCAAAGGCACAACAGGATTCACGATGCCGGCTTGCCCAGAGGAGGAACATCTCATGGCTCTCGTCCTCGGCAGAGCCTGATTCTGGAAAGGCACACGTTCGGCTCCTTGTCCCACACGGAAGGTGGCAGCCCTGAAAGCTGTTGCTGGTCTTCACCATCCCCCTGCAGCCTATTCACAGGCACAATAGGATTTAGGACCCGGGCATGCCCAGAGGAGGAACATCTCATGGCTCTCTTCCTCGGCAGAGCCCGATTCCGAAAAGGCACACGTCCGGCTCCTTGTCCCACAAGGAAGGTGGCAGCCCTGAAAGCTGTTGATGGTCTTCACCATCCCCCTGCAGCCTATTCACAGGCACAACAGGATCTGGGACCCGGGCTTGCCCAGAGGAGGAACATCTCATGGCTCTCGTCCTCGGCAGAGCCTGATTCCGGAAAGGCACATGTCCGGCTCCTTGTCTCACACGGAAGGTGGCAGCCCTGAAAGCTGTTGCTGGTCTTCACCGTCCCCCTGCAGCCTACTCACAGGCACAACAGGATCTGGGGCCCGGGCTTGCCCAGAGGAGGAACATCTCATGGCTCTCGTCCTCGGCAGAGCCTGATTCCGGAAAGGCACATGTCCGGCTCCTTGCCTCACACGGAAGGTGGCAGGCTGGAAGGATGTTGCTGGTCTTCACCGTACCCCTGCAGCCCATTCACAGGCACAACAGGATCTGGGACCCGGGCTTGCCCAGAGGAGGAACATCTCATGGCTCTCGTCCTCGGCAGGGCCTCTTTCCGAAAAGGCACACGTCTGGCTCCTTGTCCCACACGGAAGGTGGTAGGCCGGAAAGCTGTTGCTGGTCTTCACTGTCCCCCTGCAGCCTATTCAAAGGCACAACAGGATTCACGACGCGGGCTTGCCCAGAGGAGGAACATCTCATGGCTCTCGTCCTCGGCAGAGCCTCTTTCCGGAAAGGCACATGTCCGGCTCCTTGTCCCACACGGAAGGTGGCAGGCTGGAAAGCTGTTGCTGGTCTTCACCGTCCCCCTGCAGCCTATTCACAGGCACAACAGGATCTGGGACCCGGGCTTGCCCAGAGGAGGAACATCTCATGGCTCTCGTCCTCGGCAGAGCCTGATTCCGGAAAGGCACATGTCCGGCTCCTTGTCCCACACGGAAGGTGGTAGGCTGGAAAGCTGTTACTGGTCTTCACCGTCCCCCTGCAGCCCATTCACAGGCACAACAGGATCTGGGACCCGGGCTTGCCCAGAGGAGGAACATCTCATGGCTCTCGTCCTCGGCAGGGCCTCTTTCCGAAAAGGCACACGTCCGGCTCCTTGTCCCACACGGAAGGTGGCAGGCCGGAAAGCTGTTGCTGGTCTTCACCGTCCCCCTGCAGCCTATTCACAGGCACATGAGGATCTGGGACCCGGGCTTGCCCAGAGGAGGAACATCTCATGGCTCTCGTCCTCGGCAGGGCCTGTTTCCGAAAAGGCACACGTCCGGCTCCTTGTCCCACACGGAAGGTGGTAGGCCGGAAAGCTGTTGCTGGTCTTCACTGTCCCCCTGCAGCCTATTCACAGGCACAACAGGATTCACGACGCGGGCCTGCCCAGAGGAGGAACATCTCATGGCTCTAGTCCTCGGCAGGGCCTCTTTCCGAAAAGGCACACGTCTGGCTCCTTGTCCCACACGGAAGGTGGTAGGCCGGAAAGCTGTTGCTGGTCTTCACTGTCCCCCTGCAGCCTATTCAAAGGCACAACAGGATTACCGACGCGGGCGTGCCCAGAGGAGGAACATCTCATGGCTCTCGTCCTCGGCAGAGCCTGATTCTGGAAAGGCACACGTTCGGCTCCTTGTCCCACACGGAAGGTGGCAGCCCTGAAAGCTGTTGCTGGTCTTCACCGTCCCCCTGCAGCCTATTCACAGGCACAATAGGATTTAGGACCCGGGCATGCCCAGAGGAGGAACATCTCATGGCTCTCTTCCTCGGCAGAGCCCGATTCCGAAAAGGCACACGTCCGGCTCCTTGTCCCACAAGGAAGGTGGCAGCCCTGAAAGCTGTTGCTGGTCTTCACCATCCCCCTGCAGCCTATTCACAGGCACAACAGGATCTGGGACCCGGGCTTGCCCAGAGGAGGAACATCTCATGGCTCTCGTCCTCGGCAGAGCCTGATTCCGGAAAGGCACATGTCCGGCTCCTTGTCCCACACGGAAGGTGGTAGGCCGGAAAGCTGTTGCTGGTCTTCAACGTCCCCCTGCAGCCCATTCACAGGCACAACAGGATCAGGGACCCGGGCTTGCCCAGAGGAGGAACATCTCATGGCTCTCATCCTCGGCAGGGCCTCTTTCCGAAAAGGCACACGTCCGGCTCCTTGTCCCACACGGAAGGTGGCAGGCCGGAAAGCTGTTGCTGGTCTTCACTGTCCCCCTGCAGCCTATTCAAAGGCACAACAGGATTCACGACGCGGGCCTGCCCAGAGGAGGAACATCTCATGGCTCTAGTCCTCGGCAGGGCCTCTTTCCGAAAAGGCACACGTCTGGCTCCTTGTCCCACACGGAAGGTGGTAGGCCGGAAAGCTGTTGCTGGTCTTCACTGTCCCCCTGCAGCCTATTCAAAGGCACAACAGGATTCACGATGCCGGCTTGCCCAGAGGAGGAACATCTCATGGCTCTCGTCCTCGGCAGAGCCTGATTCTGGAAAGGCACACGTTCGGCTCCTTGTCCCACACGGAAGGTGGCAGCCCTGAAAGCTGTTGCTGGTCTTCACCATCCCCCTGCAGCCTATTCACAGGCACAATAGGATTTAGGACCCGGGCATGCCCAGAGGAGGAACATCTCATGGCTCTCTTCCTCGGCAGAGCCCGATTCCGAAAAGGCACACGTCCGGCTCCTTGTCTCACACGGAAGGTGGCAGGCTGGAAGGATGTTGCTGGTCTTCACCATCCCCCTGCAGCCTATTCACAGGCACAACAGGATCTGGGACCCGGGATTGCCCAGAGGAGGAACATCTCATGGCTCTCGTCCTCGGCAGAGCCTGATTCCGGAAAGGCACATGTCCGGCTCCTTGTCTCACACGGAAGGTGGCAGGCTGGAAGGATGTTGCTGGTCTTCACCGTCCCCCTGCAGCCTATTCACAGGCACAACAGGATCTGGGACCCGCGCTTGCCCAGAGGAGGAACATCTCATGGCTCTCGTCCTCGGCAGGGCCTCTTTCCGAAAAGGCACACGTCTGGCTCCTTGTCCCACACGGAAGGTGGTAGGCCAAAAAGCTGTTGCTGGTCTTCACTGTCCCCCTGCAGCCTATTGAAAGGCACAACAGGATTCACGACGCGGGCTTGCCCAGAGGAGGAACATCTCATGGCTCTCGTCCTCGGCAGAGCCTGATTCTGGAAAGGCACACGTTCGGCTCCTTGTCCCACACGGAAGGTGGCAGCCCTGAAAGCTGTTGCTGGTCTTCACCGTCCCCCTGCAGCCTATTCACAGGCACAATAGGATTTAGGACCCGGGCATGCCCAGAGGAGGAACATCTCATGGCTCTCTTCCTCGGCAGAGCCCGATTCCGAAAAGGCACACGTCCGGCTCCTTGTCCCACAAGGAAGGTGGCAGCCCTGAAAGCTGTTGCTGGTCTTCACCATCCCCCTGCAGCCTATTCACAGGCACAACAGGATCTGGGACCCGGGCTTGCCCAGAGGAGGAACATCTCATGGCTCTCGTCCTCGGCAGAGCCTGATTCCGGAAAGGCACATGTCCGGCTCCTTGTCCCACACGGAAGGTGGCAGGCTGGAAAGATGTTGCTGGTCTTCACCGTCCCCCTGCAGCCTATTCACAGGCACAACAGGATCTGGGACCCGGGCTTGCCCAGAGGAGGAACATCTCATGGGTCTCGTCCTCGGCAGAGCCTGATTCCGGAAAGGCACATGTCCGGCTCCTTGTCCCACACGGAAGGTGGTAGGCCGGAAAGCTGTTGCTGGTCTTCACCGTCCCCCTGCAGCCCATTCACAGGCACAACAGGATCTGGGACCCGGGCTTGCCCAGAGGAGGAACATCTCATGGCTCTCATCCTCGGCAGGGCCTGTTTCCGAAAAGGCACACGTCCGGCTCCTTGTCCCACACGGAAGGTGGCAGGCCGGAAAGCTGTTGCTGGTCTTCACCGTCCCCCTGCAGCCTATTCACAGGCACAACAGGATCTGGGACCCGGGCTTGCCCAGAGGAGTAACATCTCATGGCTCTAGTCCTCGGCAGGGCCTCTTTCCGAAAAGGCACACGTCTGGCTCCTTGTCCCACACGGAAGGTGGTAGGCCGGAAAGCTGTTGCTGGTCTTCACTGTCCCCCTGCAGCCTATTCAAAGGCACAACAGGATTCACGATGCCGGCTTGCCCAGAGGAGGAACATCTCATGGCTCTCGTCCTCGGCAGAGCCTGATTCTGGAAAGGCACACGTTCGGCTCCTTTTCCCACACGGAAGGTGGCAGCCCTGAAAGCTGTTGCTGGTCTTCACCATCCCCCTGCAGCCTATTCACAGGCACAATAGGATTTAGGACCCGGGCATGCCCAGAGGAGGAACATCTCATGGCTCTCTTCCTCGGCAGAGCCCGATTCCGAAAAGGCACACGTCCGGCTCCTTGTCCCACAAGGAAGGTGGCAGCCCTGAAAGCTGTTGCTGGTCTTCACCATCCCCCTGCAGCCTATTGACAGGTATGACAGGATCTGGGACCCGGGATTGCCCAGAGGAGGAACATCTCATGGCTCTCGTCCTCGGCAGAGCCTGATTCCGGAAAGGCACATGTCCGGCTCCTTGTCTCACACGGAAGGTGGCAGGCTGGAAGGATGTTGCTGGTCTTCACCGTCCCCCTGCAGCCTATTCATAGGCACAACAGGATCTGGGACCCGCGCTTGCCCAGAGGAGGAACATCTCATGGCTCTCGTCCTCGGCAGGGCCTCTTTCCGAAAAGGCACACGTCTGGCTCCTTGTCCCACACGGAAGGTGGTAGGCCAAAAAGCTGTTGCTGGTCTTCACTGTCCCCCTGCAGCCTATTGAAAGGCACAACAGGATTCACGACGCGGGCTTGCCCAGAGGAGGAACATCTCATGGCTCTCGTCCTCGGCAGAGCCTGATTCTGGAAAGGCACACGTTCGGCTCCTTGTCCCACACGGAAGGTGGCAGCCCTGAAAGCTGTTGCTGGTCTTCACCGTCCCCCTGCAGCCTATTCACAGGCACAATAGGATTTAGGACCCGGGCATGCCCAGAGGAGGAACATCTCATGGCTCTCTTCCTCGGCAGAGCCCGATTCCGAAAAGGCACACGTCCGGCTCCTTGTCCCACAAGGAAGGTGGCAGCCCTGAAAGCTGTTGCTGGTCTTCACCATCCCCCTGCAGCCTATTCACAGGCACAACAGGATCTGGGACCCGGGCTTGCCCAGAGGAGGAACATCTCATGGCTCTCGTCCTCGGCAGAGCCTGATTCCGGAAAGGCACATGTCCGGCTCCTTGTCCCACACGGAAGGTGGCAGGCTGGAAAGATGTTGCTGGTCTTCACCGTCCCCCTGCAGCCTATTCACAGGCACAACAGGATCTGGGACCCGGGCTTGCCCAGAGGAGGAACATCTCATGGGTCTCGTCCTCGGCAGAGCCTGATTCCGGAAAGGCACATGTCCGGCTCCTTGTCCCACACGGAAGGTGGTAGGCCGGAAAGCTGTTGCTGGTCTTCACCGTCCCCCTGCAGCCCATTCACAGGCACAACAGGATCTGGGACCCGGGCTTGCCCAGAGGAGGAACATCTCATGGCTCTCATCCTCGGCAGGGCCTCTTTCCGAAAAGGCACACGTCCGGCTCCTTGTCCCACACGGAAGGTGGCAGGCCGGAAAGCTGTTGCTGGTCTTCACCGTCCCCCTGCAGCCTATTCACAGGCACAACAGGATCTGGGACCCGGGCTTGCCCAGAGGAGTAACATCTCATGGCTCTCGTCCTCGGCAGGGCCTGTTTCCGTAAAGGCACACGTCCGGCTCCTTGTCCCACACGGAAGGTGGTAGGCCGGAAAGCTGTTGCTGGTCTTCACTGTCCCCCTGCAGCCTATTCAAAGGCACAACAGGATTCACGACGCGGGCCTGCCCAGAGGAGGAACATCTCATGGCTCTAGTCCTCGGCAGGGCCTCTTTCCGAAAAGGCACACGTCTGGCTCCTTGTCCCACACGGAAGGTGGTAGGCCGGAAAGCTGTTGCTGGTCTTCACTGTCCCCCTGCAGCCTATTCAAAGGCACAACAGGATTCACGACGCGGGCTTGCCCAGAGGAGGAACATCTCATGGCTCTCGTCCTCGGCAGAGCCTGATTCTGGAAAGGCACACGTCCGGCTCCTTGTCCCACACGGAAGGTGGCAGCCCTGAAAGCTGTTGCTGGTCTTCACCATCCCCCTGCAGCCTATTCACAGGCACAATAGGATTTAGGACCCGGGCATGCCCAGAGGAGGAACATCTCATGGCTCTCTTCCTCGGCAGAGCCCGATTCCGAAAAGGCACACGTCCGGGTCCTTATCCCACACGGAAGTTGGCACCCCTGAAGGATGTTGCTGGTCTTCACCGTCCCCCTGCAGCCTATTCACAGGCACAACAGGATCTGGGGCCCGGGCTTGCCCAGAGGAGGAACATCTCATGGCTCTCGTCCTCGGCTGGGCCTCTTTCCGAAAAGGCACACGTCTGGCTCCTTGTCCCACACGGAAGGTGGCAGGCCGGAAAGCTGTTGCTGGTCTTCACCGTCCCCCTGCAGCCTATTCAAAGGCACAACAGGATTCACGACGCGGGCTTGCCCAGAGGAGGAACATCTCATGGCTCTAGTCCTCGGCAGAGCTTGATCCTGGAAAGGCACACGTCCGTCTCCTTGTCCCACACGGAAGGTGGCAGGCTGGAAAGCTGTTGCTGGTCTTCACCGTCCCCCTGCAGCCTATTCAAAGGCACAACAGGATTCGGGACCCGGGCATGCCTAGAGGAGGAACATGTCATGGCTCTCTTCCTCGGCAGGGCCTCTTTCCGAAAAGGTACACGTCTGGCTCCTTGTCCCACACGGAAGGTGGCAGGCCGGAAAGCTGTTGCTGGTCTTCACCGTCCCCCTGCAGCCTATTCACAGGCACAACAGGATCTGGGGCCCGGGCTTCCCAGAGGAGGAACATCTCATGGCTCTCGTCCTCGGCAGGGCCTGATTCCGAAAAGGCACACGTCCGGCTCCTTATCCCACGCGGAAGTTGGCAGCCATGAAAGCTGTTGCTGGTCTTCACCGTCCCCCTGCAGCCTATTGACAGGTACGACAGGATCTGGGACCCGGGCTTGCCCAGAGGAGGAACATCTCATGGCTCTCGTCCTCGGCAGAGACTGATTCCGGAAAGGCACACGTTCGGCTCCTTGTCCCACACGGAAGGTGGCAGCCCTGAAAGCTGTTGCTGGTCTTCACCGTCCCCCTGCAGCCTATTCACAGGCACAACAGGATCTGGGGCCCGGGCTTGCCCAGAGGAGGAACATCTCATGGCTCTCGTCCTCGGCAGAGCCTGATTCCGGAAAGGCACATGTCCGGCTCCTTGTCTCACACGGAAGGTGGCAGGCTGGAAGGATGTTGCTGGTCTTCACCGTCCCCCTGCAGCCTATTCACAGGCACAACAGGACCTGGGACCCGCGCTTGCCCAGAGGAGGAACATCTCATGGCTCTCGTCCTCGGCAGGGCCTCTTCCCGAAAAGGCACACGTCTGGCTCCTTGTCCCACACGGAAGGTGGTAGGCCGGAAAGCTGTTGCTGGTCTTCACTGTCCCCCTGCAGCCTATTCAAAGGCACAACAGGATTCACGACGCGGGCTTGCCCAGAGGAGGAACATCTCATGGCTCTCGTCCTCGGCAGAGCCTGATTCTGGAAAGGCACACGTTCGGCTCCTTGTCCCACACGGAAGGTGGCAGCCCTGAAAGCTGTTGCTGGTCTTCACCGTCCCCCTGCAGCCTATTCACAGGCACAATAGGATTTAGGACCCGGGCATGCCCAGAGGAGGAACATCTCATGGCTCTCTTCCTCGGCAGAGCCCGATTCCGAAAAGGCACACGTCCGGCTCCTTGTCCCACAAGGAAGGTGGCAGCCCTGAAAGCTGTTGCTGGTCTTCACCATCCCCCTGCAGCCTATTCACAGGCACAACAGGATCTGGGACCCGGGCTTGCCCAGAGGAGGAACATCTCATGGCTCTCGTCCTCGGCAGAGCCTGATTCCGGAAAGGCACATATCCGGCTCCTTGTCCCACACGGAAGGTGGCAGGCTGGAAAGCTGTTGCTGGTCTTCACCGTCCCCCTGCAGCCTATTCACAGGCACAACAGGATCTGGGACCCGGGCTTGCCCAGAGGAGGAACATCTCATGGCTCTCGTCCTCGGCAGGGCCTCTTTCCGAAAAGGCACACGTCCGGCTCCTTGTCCCACACGGAAGGTGGCAGGCCGGAAAGCTGTTGCTGGTCTTCACCGTCCCCCTGCAGCCTATTCACAGGCACATGAGGATCTGGGACCCGGGCTTGCCCAGAGGAGGAACATCTCATGGCTCTCGTCCTCGGCAGGGCCTGTTTCCGAAAAGGCACACGTCCGGCTCCTTGTCCCACACGGAAGGTGGTAGGCCGGAAAGCTGTTGCTGGTCTTCACTGTCCCCCTGCAGCCTATTCAAAGGCAGAACAGGATTCACGATGCGGGCTTGCCCAGAGGAGGAACATCTCATGGCTCTCGTCCTCGGCAGAGCCTGATTCTGGAAAGGCACACGTTCGGCTCCTTGTCCCACACGAAAGGTGGCAGCCCTGAAAGCTGTTGCTGGTCTTCACCATCCCCCTGCAGCCTATTCACAGGCACAATAGGATTTAGGACCCGGGCATGCCCAGAGGAGGAACATCTCATGGCTCTCTTCCTCGGCAGAGCCCGATTCCGAAAAGGCACACGTCCGGCTCCTTGTCCCACAAGGAAGGTGGCAGCCCTGAAAGCTGTTGCTGGTCTTCACCATCCCCCTGCAGCCTATTCACAGGCACAACAGGATCTGGGACCCGGGCTTGCCCAGAGGAGGAACATCTCATGGCTCTCTTCCTCGGCAGAGCCTGATTCCGGAAAGGCACATGTCCGGCTCCTTGTCTCACACGGAAGGTGGCAGGCTGGAAGGATGTTGCTGGTCTTCACCGTCCCCCTGCAGCCTATTCACAGGCACAACAGGATCTGGGACCCGGGCTTGCCCAGAGGAGGAACATCTCATGGCTCTCGTCCTCGGCAGAGCCTGATTCCGGAAAGGCACATGTCCGGCTCCTTGTCCCACACGGAAGGTGGTAGGCCGGAAAGCTGTTGCTGGTCTTCACCGTCCCCCTGCAGCCCATTCACAGGCACAACAGGATCTGGGACCCGGGCTTGCCCAGAGGAGGAACATCTCATGGCTCTCATCCTCGGCAGGGCCTCTTTCCGAAAAGGCACACGTCCGGCTCCTTGTCCCACACGGAAGGTGGCAGGCCGGAAAGCTGTTGCTGGTCTTCACCGTCCCCCTGCAGCCTATTCACAGGCACAACAGGATCTGGGACCCGGGCTTGCCCAGAGGAGGAACATCTCATGGCTCTCGTCCTCGGCAGGGCCTCTTTCCGTAAAGGCACATGTCCGGCTCCTTGTCCCACACGGAAGGTGGTAGGCCGGAAAGCTGTTGCTGGTCTTCACCGTCCCCCTGCAGCCCATTCACAGGCACAACAGGATCTGGGACCCGGGCTTACCCAGAGGAGGAACATCTCATGGCTCTCGTCCTCGGCAGGGCCTCTTTCCGAAAAGGCACACGTCCGGCTCCTTGTCCCACACGGAAGGTGGCAGCCCTGAAAGCTGTTGCTGGTCTTCACCGTCCCCCTGCAGCCTATTCACAGGCACAACAGGATCTGGGACCCGGGCTTGCCCAGAGGAGGAACATCTCATGGCTCTCGTCCTCGTCAGAGCCTTTTCCGAAAAGGCACACGTCCAGCTCCTTGTCCCACACGGAAGGTGGCAGCCCTGAAAGATGTTGCTGGTCTTCACCGTCCCCCTGCAGACTATTCACAGGCACAACAGGATCTGGGACCCGGGCTTGCCCAGAGGAGGAACATCTCATGGCTCTCGTCCTCGGCAGGGCCTCTTTCCGAAAAGGCACACGTCCGGGTCCTTATCCCACACGGAAGTTGGCACCCCTGAAGGATGTTGCTGGTCTTCACCGTCCCCCTGCAGCCTATTCACAGGCACAACAGGATCTGGGGCCCGGGCTTGCCCAGAGGAGGAACATCTCATGGCTCTCGTCCTCGGCAGGGCCTCTTTCCGAAAAGGCACACGTCTGGCTCCTTGTCCCACACGGAAGGTGGTAGGCCGGAAAGCTGTTGCTGGTCTTCACAGTCCCCCTGCAGCCTATTCAAAGGCACAACAGGATTCACGACGCGGGCTTGCCCAGAGGAGGAACATCTCATGGCTCTAGTCCTCGGCAGAGCCTGATCCTGGAAAGGCACACGTCCGTCTCCTTGTCCCACACGGAAGGTGGCAGGCTGGAAAGCTGTTGCTGGTCTTCACCGTCCCCCTGCAGCCTATTCAAAGGCACAACAGGATTCGGGACCCGGGCATGCCCAGAGGAGGAACATCTCATGGCTCTCTTCCTCGGCAGGGCCTCTTTCCGAAAAGGCACACGTCCGGCTCCTTGTCCCACACGGAAGGTGGCAGCCCTGAAAGATGTTGCTGGTCTTCACCGTCCCCCTGCAGCCTATTCAAAGGCACAACAGGATTCGGGACCCGGGCATGCCCAGAGGAGGAACATCTCATGGCTCTCGTCCTCGGCAGGGCCTGATTCCGAAAAGGCACACGTCCGGCTCCTTATCCCACGCGGAAGTTGGCAGCCATGAAAGCTGTTGCTGGTCTTCACCGTCCCCCTGCAGCCTATTGACAGGTACGACAGGATCTGGGACCCGGGCTTGCCCAGAGGAGGAACATCTCATGGCTCTCGTCCTCGGCAGAGACTGATTCCGGAAAGGCACACGTTCGGCTCCTTGTCCCACACGGAAGGTGGCAGCCCTGAAAGCTGTTGCTGGTCTTCACCGTCCCCCTGCAGCCTATTCACAGGCACAACAGGATCTGGGGCCCGGGCTTGCCCAGAGGAGGAACATCTCATGGCTCTCGTCCTCGGCAGAGCCTGATTCCGGAAAGGCACATGTCCGGCTCCTTGTCTCACACGGAAGGTGGCAGGCTGGAAGGATGTTGCTGGTCTTCACCGTCCCCCTGCAGCCTATTCACAGGCACAACAGGACCTGGGACCCGCGCTTGCCCAGAGGAGGAACATCTCATGGCTCTCGTCCTCGGCAGGGCCTCTTCCCGAAAAGGCACACGTCTGGCTCCTTGTCCCACACGGAAGGTGGTAGGCCGGAAAGCTGTTGCTGGTCTTCACTGTCCCCCTGCAGCCTATTCAAAGGCACAACAGGATTCACGACGCGGGCTTGCCCAGAGGAGGAACATCTCATGGCTCTCGTCCTCGGCAGAGCCTGATTCTGGAAAGGCACACGTTCGGCTCCTTGTCCCACACGGAAGGTGGCAGCCCTGAAAGCTGTTGCTGGTCTTCACCGTCCCCCTGCAGCCTATTCACAGGCACAATAGGATTTAGGACCCGGGCATGCCCAGAGGAGGAACATCTCATGGCTCTCTTCCTCGGCAGAGCCCGATTCCGAAAAGGCACACGTCCGGCTCCTTGTCCCACAAGGAAGGTGGCAGCCCTGAAAGCTGTTGCTGGTCTTCACCATCCCCCTGCAGCCTATTCACAGGCACAACAGGATCTGGGACCCGGGCTTGCCCAGAGGAGGAACATCTCATGGCTCTCGTCCTCGGCAGAGCCTGATTCCGGAAAGGCACATATCCGGCTCCTTGTCCCACACGGAAGGTGGCAGGCTGGAAAGCTGTTGCTGGTCTTCACCGTCCCCCTGCAGCCTATTCACAGGCACAACAGGATCTGGGACCCGGGCTTGCCCAGAGGAGGAACATCTCATGGCTCTCGTCCTCGGCAGGGCCTCTTTCCGAAAAGGCACACGTCCGGCTCCTTGTCCCACACGGAAGGTGGCAGGCCAGAAAGCTGTTGCTGGTCTTCACCGTCCCCCTGCAGCCTATTCACAGGCACATGAGGATCTGGGACCCGGGCTTGCCCAGAGGAGGAACATCTCATGGCTCTCGTCCTCGGCAGGTGCTGTTTCCGAAAAGGCACACGTCCGGCTCCTTGTCCCACACGGAAGGTGGTAGGCCGGAAAGCTGTTGCTGGTCTTCACTGTCCCCCTGCAGCCTATTCAAAGGCAGAACAGGATTCACGATGCGGGCTTGCCCAGAGGAGGAACATCTCATGGCTCTCGTCCTCGGCAGAGCCTGATTCTGGAAAGGCACACGTTCGGCTCCTTGTCCCACACGGAAGGTGGCAGCCCTGAAAGCTGTTGCTGGTCTTCACCATCCCCCTGCAGCCTATTCACAGGCACAATAGGATTTAGGACCCGGGCATGCCCAGAGGAGGAACATCTCATGGCTCTCTTCCTCGGCAGAGCCCGATTCCGAAAAGGCACACGTCCGGCTCCTTGTCCCACAAGGAAGGTGGCAGCCCTGAAAGCTGTTGCTGGTCTTCACCATCCCCCTGCAGCCTATTGACAGGTATGACAGGATCTGGGACCCGGGATTGCCCAGAGGAGGAACATCTCATGGCTCTCGTCCTCGGCAGAGCCTGATTCCGGAAAGGCATATGTCCGGCTCCTTGTCTCACACGGAAGGTGGCAGGCTGGAAGGATGTTGCTGGTCTTCACCGTCCCCCTGCAGCCTATTCACAGGCACAACAGGATCTGGGACCCGGGCTTGCCCAGAGGAGGAACATCTCATGGGTCTCGTCCTCGGCAGAGCCTGATTCCGGAAAGGCACATGTCCGGCTCCTTGTCCCACACGGAAGGTGGTAGGCCGGAAAGCTGTTGCTGGTCTTCACCGTCCCCCTGCAGCCCATTCACAGGCACAACAGGATCTGGGACCCGGGCTTGCCCAGAGGAGGAACATCTCATGGCTCTCATCCTCGGCAGGGCCTCTTTCCGAAAAGGCACACGTCCGGCTCCTTGTCCCACACGGAAGGTGGCAGGCCGGAAAGCTGTTGCTGGTCTTCACCGTCCCCCTGCAGCCTATTCACAGGCACAACAGGATCTGGGACCCGGGCTTGCCCAGAGGAGGAACATCTCATGGCTCTCGTCCTCGGCAGAGCCTCTTTCCGTAAAGGCACATGTCCGGCTCCTTGTCCCACAAGGAAGGTGGCAGGCTGGAAGGATGTTGCTGGTCTTCACCATCCCCCTGCAGCCTATTCACAGGCACAACAGGATCTGGGACCCGGGATTGCCCAGAGGAGGAACATCTCATGGCTCTCGTCCTCGGCAGAGCCTGATTCCGGAAAGGCATATGTCCGGCTCCTTGTCTCACACGGAAGGTGGCAGGCTGGAAGGATGTTGCTGGTCTTCACCGTCCCCCTGCAGCCTATTCACAGGCACAACAGGATCTGGGACCCGCGCTTGCCCAGAGGAGGAACATCTCATGGCTCTCGTCCTCGGCAGGGCCTCTTTCCGAAAAGGCACACGTCTGGCTCCTTGTCCCACACGGAAGGTGGTAGGCCAAAAAGCTGTTGCTGGTCTTCACTGTCCCCCTGCAGCCTATTGAAAGGCACAACAGGATTCACGACGCGGGCTTGCCCAGAGGAGGAACATCTCATGGCTCTCGTCCTCGGCAGAGCCTGATTCTGGAAAGGCACACGTTCGGCTCCTTGTCCCACACGGAAGGTGGCAGCCCTGAAAGCTGTTGCTGGTCTTCACCGTCCCCCTGCAGCCTATTCACAGGCACAATAGGATTTAGGACCCGGGCATGCCCAGAGGAGGAACATCTCATGGCTCTCTTCCTCGGCAGAGCCCGATTCCGAAAAGGCACACGTCCGGCTCCTTGTCCCACAAGGAAGGTGGCAGCCCTGAAAGCTGTTGCTGGTCTTCACCATCCCCCTGCAGCCTATTCACAGGCACAACAGGATCTGGGACCCGGGCTTGCCCAGAGGAGGAACATCTCATGGCTCTCGTCCTCGGCAGAGCCTGATTCCGGAAAGGCACATGTCCGGCTCCTTGTCCCACACGGAAGGTGGCAGGCTGGAAAGATGTTGCTGGTCTTCACCGTCCCCCTGCAGCCTATTCACAGGCACAACAGGATCTGGGACCCGGGCTTGCCCAGAGGAGGAACATCTCATGGGTCTCGTCCTCGGCAGAGCCTGATTCCGGAAAGGCACATGTCCGGCTCCTTGTCCCACACGGAAGGTGGTAGGCCGGAAAGCTGTTGCTGGTCTTCACCGTCCCCCTGCAGCCCATTCACAGGCACAACAGGATCTGGGACCCGGGCTTGCCCAGAGGAGGAACATCTCATGGCTCTCATCCTCGGCAGGGCCTCTTTCCGAAAAGGCACACGTCCGGCTCCTTGTCCCACACGGAAGGTGGCAGGCCGGAAAGCTGTTGCTGGTCTTCACCGTCCCCCTGCAGCCTATTCACAGGCACAACAGGATCTGGGACCCGGGCTTGCCCAGAGGAGTAACATCTCATGGCTCTAGTCCTCGGCAGGGCCTCTTTCCGAAAAGGCACACGTCTGGCTCCTTGTCCCACACGGAAGGTGGTAGGCCGGAAAGCTGTTGCTGGTCTTCACTGTCCCCCTGCAGCCTATTCAAAGGCACAACAGGATTCACGATGCCGGCTTGCCCAGAGGAGGAACATCTCATGGCTCTCGTCCTCGGCAGAGCCTGATTCTGGAAAGGCACACGTTCGGCTCCTTTTCCCACACGGAAGGTGGCAGCCCTGAAAGCTGTTGCTGGTCTTCACCGTCCCCCTGCAGCCTATTCACAGGCACAATAGGATTTAGGACCCGGGCATGCCCAGAGGAGGAACATCTCATGGCTCTCTTCCTCGGCAGAGCCCGATTCCGAAAAGGCACACGTCCGGCTCCTTGTCCCACAAGGAAGGTGGCAGCCCTGAAAGCTGTTGCTGGTCTTCACCATCCCCCTGCAGCCTATTCACAGGCACGACAGGATCTGGGACCCGGGCTTGCCCAGAGGAGGAACATCTCATGGCTCTCTTCCTCGGCAGAGCCTGATTCCGGAAAGGCACATGTCCGGCTCCTTGTCCCACACGGAAGGTGGTAGGCCGGAAAGCTGTTGCTGGTCTTCACCGTCCCCCTGCAGCCCATTCACAGGCACAACAGGATCTGGGACCCGGGCTTGCCCAGAGGAGGAACATCTCATGGCTCTCATCCTCGGCAGGGCCTCTTTCCGAAAAGGCACACGTCCGGCTCCTTGTCCCACACGGAAGGTGGCAGGCCGGAAAGCTGTTGCTGGTCTTCACCGTCCCCCTGCAGACTATTCACAGGCACAACAGGATCTGGGACCCGGGCTTGCCCAGAGGAGGAACATCTCATGGCTCTCGTCCTCGGCAGGGCCTCTTTCCGAAAAGGCACACGTCCGGGTCCTTATCCCACACGGAAGTTGGCACCCCTGAAGGATGATGCTGGTCTTCACCGTCCCCCTGCAGCCTATTCACAGGCACAACAGGATCTGGGGCCCGGGCTTGCCCAGAGGAGGAACATCTCATGGCTCTCGTCCTCGGCAGGGCCTCTTTCCGAAAAGGCACACGTCTGGCTCCTTGTCCCACACGGAAGGTGGTAGGCCGGAAAGCTGTTGCTGGTCTTCACAGTCCCCCTGCAGCCTATTCAAAGGCACAACAGGATTCACGACGCGGGCTTGCCCAGAGGAGGAACATCTCATGGCTCTAGTCCTCGGCAGAGCCTGATCCTGGAAAGGCACACGTCCGTCTCCTTGTCCCACACGGAAGGTGGCAGGCTGGAAAGCTGTTGCTGGTCTTCACCGTCCCCCTGCAGCCTATTCAAAGGCACAACAGGATTCGGGACCCGGGCATGCCCAGAGGAGGAACATCTCATGGCTCTCTTCCTCGGCAGGGCCTCTTTCCGAAAAGGCACACGTCCGGCTCCTTGTCCCACACGGAAGGTGGCAGCACTGAAAGATGTTGCTGGTCTTCACCGTCCCCCTGCAGCCTATTCAAAGGCACAACAGGATTCGGGACCCGGGCATGCCTAGAGGAGGAACATCTCATGGCTCTCTTCCTCGGCAGGGCCTCTTTCCGAAAAGGCACACGTCTGGCTCCTTGTCCCACACGGAAGGTGGCAGGCCGGAAAGCTGTTGCTGGTCTTCACCGTCCCCCTGCAGCCTATTCACAGGCACAACAGGATCTGGGGCCCGGGCTTCCCAGAGGAGGAACATCTCATGGCTCTCGTCCTCGGCAGGGCCTGATTCCGAAAAGGCACACGTCCGGCTCCTTATCCCACGCGGAAGTTGGCAGCCATGAAAGCTGTTGCTGGTCTTCACCGTCCCCCTGCAGCCTATTGACAGGTACGACAGGATCTGGGACCCGGGCTTGCCCAGAGGAGGAACATCTCATGGCTCTCGTCCTCGGCAGAGCCTGATTCCGGAAAGGCACATGTCCGGCTCCTTGTCTCACACGGAAGGTGGCAGGCTGGAAGGATGTTGCTGGTCTTCACCGTCCCCCTGCAGCCTATTCACAGGCACAACAGGATCTGGGACCCGCGCTTGCCCAGAGGAGGAACATCTCATGGCTCTCGTCCTCGGCAGGGCCTCTTTCCGAAAAGGCACACGTCTGGCTCCTTGTCCCACACGGAAGGTGGTAGGCCGGAAAGCTGTTGCTGGTCTTCACTGTCCCCCTGCAGCCTATTCAAAGGCACAACAGGATTCACGACGCGGGCTTGCCCAGAGGAGGAACATCTCATGGCTCTCGTCCTCGGCAGAGCCTGATTCTGGAAAGGCACACGTTCGGCTCCTTGTCCCACACGGAAGGTGGCACCCCTGAAAGCTGTTGCTGGTCTTCACCGTCCCCCTGCAGCCTATTCACAGGCACAATAGGATTTAGGACCCGGGCATGCCCAGAGGAGGAACATCTCATGGCTCTCTTCCTCGGCAGAGCCCGATTCCGAAAAGGCACACGTCCGGCTCCTTGTCCCACAAGGAAGGTGGCAGCCCTGAAAGCTGTTGCTGGTCTTCACCATCCCCCTGCAGCCTATTCACAGGCACAACAGGATCTGGGACCCGGGCTTGCCCAGAGGAGGAACATCTCATGGCTCTCGTCCTCGGCAGAGCCTGATTCCGGAAAGGCACATGTCCGGCTCCTTGTCCCACACGGAAGGTGGCAGGCTGGAAAGCTGTTGCTGGTCTTCACCGTCCCCCTGCAGCCTATTCACAGGCACAACAGGATCTGGGACCCGGGCTTGCCCAGAGGAGGAACATCTCATGGCTCTCGTCCTCGGCAGGGCCTCTTTCCGAAAAGGCACACGTCCGGCTCCTTGTCCCACACGGAAGGTGGCAGGCCGGAAAGCTGTTGCTGGTCTTCACCGTCCCCCTGCAGCCTATTCACAGGCACATGAGGATCTGGGACCCGGGCTTGCCCAGAGGAGGAACATCTCATGGCTCTCGTCCTCGGCAGGGCCTGTTTCCGAAAAGGCACACGTCCGGCTCCTTGTCCCACACGGAAGGTGGTAGGCCGGAAAGGTGTTGCTGGTCTTCACTGTCCCCCTGCAGCCTATTCAAAGGCACAACAGGATTCACGACGCTGGCCTGCCCAGAGGAGGAACATCTCATGGCTCTAGTCCTCGGCAGGGCCTCTTTCCGAAAAGGCACACGTCTGGCTCCTTGTCCCACACGGAAGGTGGTAGGCCGGAAAGCTGTTGCTGGTCTTCACTGTCCCCCTGCAGCCTATTCAAAGGCACAACAGGATTCACGATGCGGGCTTGCCCAGAGGAGGAACATCTCATGGCTCTCGTCCTCGGCAGAGCCTGATTCTGGAAAGGCACACGTTCGGCTCCTTGTCCCACACGGAAGGTGGCAGCCCTGAAAGCTGTTGCTGGTCTTCACTGTCCCCCTGCAGCCTATTCACAGGCACAATAGGATTTAGGACCCGGGCATGCCCAGAGGAGGAACATCTCATGGCTCTCTTCCTCGGCAGAGCCCGATTCCGAAAAGGCACACGTCCGGCTCCTTGTCCCACAAGGAAGGTGGCAGCCCTGAAAGCTGTTGCTGGTCTTCACCATCCCCCTGCAGCCTATTCACAGGCACAACAGGATCTGGGACCCGGGCTTGCCCAGAGGAGGAACATCTCATGGCTCTCGTCCTCGGCAGAGCCTGATTCCGGAAAGGCACATGTCCGGCTCCTTGTCCCACACGGAAGGTGGCAGGCTGGAAAGCTGTTGCTGGTCTTCACCGTCCCCCTGCAGCCTATTCACAGGCACAACAGGATCTGGGACCCGGGCTTGCCCAGAGGAGGAACATCTCATGGCTCTCGTCCTCGGCAGGGCCTCTTTCCGAAAAGGCACACGTCCGGCTCCTTGTCCCACACGGAAGGTGGCAGGCCGGAAAGCTGTTGCTGGTCTTCACCATCCCCCTGCAGCCTATTCACAGGCACATGAGGATCTGGGACCCGGGCTTGCCCAGAGGAGGAACATCTCATGGCTCTCGTCCTCGGCAGGGCCTGTTTCCGAAAAGGCACACGTCCGGCTCCTTGTCCCACACGGAAGGTGGTAGGCCGGAAAGCTGTTGCTGGTCTTCACTGTCCCCCTGCAGCCTATTCAAAGGCACAACAGGATTCACGACGCTGGCCTGCCCAGAGGAGGAACATCTCATGGCTCTAGTCCTCGGCAGGGCCTCTTTCCGAAAAGGCACACGTCTGGCTCCTTGTCCCACACGGAAGGTGGTAGGCCGGAAAGCTGTTGCTGGTCTTCACTGTCCCCCTGCAGCCTATTCAAAGGCACAACAGGATTCACGATGCGGGCTTGCCCAGAGGAGGAACATCTCATGGCTCTCGTCCTCGGCAGAGCCTGATTCTGGAAAGGCACACGTTCGGCTCCTTGTCCCACACGGGAGGTGGCAGCCCTGAAAGCTGTTGCTGGTCTTCACTGTCCCCCTGCAGCCTATTCACAGGCACAATAGGATTTAGGACCCGGGCATGCCCAGAGGAGGAACATCTCATGGCTCTCTTCCTCGGCAGAGCCCGATTCCGAAAAGGCACACGTCCGGCTCCTTGTCCCACAAGGAAGGTGGCAGCCCTGAAAGCTGTTGCTGGTCTTCACCATCCCCCTGCAGCCTATTGACAGGTATGACAGGATCTGGGACCCGGGATTGCCCAGAGGAGGAACATCTCATGGCTCTCGTCCTCGGCAGAGCCTGATTCCGGAAAGGCACATGTCCGGCTCCTTGTCTCACACGGAAGGTGGCAGGCTGGAAGGATGTTGCTGGTCTTCACTGTCCCCCTGCAGCCTATTCACAGGCACAACAGGATCTGGGACCCGCGCTTGCCCAGAGGAGGAACATCTCATGGCTCTCGTCCTCGGCAGGGCCTCTTTCCGAAAAGGCACACGTCTGGCTCCTTGTCCCACACGGAAGGTGGTAGGCCGGAAAGCTGTTGCTGGTCTTCACTGTCCCCCTGCAGCCTATTGAAAGGCACAACAGGATTCACGACGCGGGCTTGCCCAGAGGAGGAACATCTCATGGCTCTCGTCCTCGGCAGAGCCTGATTCTGGAAAGGCACACGTTCGGCTCCTTGTCCCACACGGAAGGTGGCAGCCCTGAAATCTGTTGCTGGTCTTCACCGTCCCCCTGCAGCCTATTCACAGGCACAATAGGATTTAGGACCCGGGCATGCCCAGAGGAGGAACATCTCATGGCTCTCTTCCTCGGCAGAGCCCGATTCCGAAAAGGCACACGTCCGGCTCCTTGTCCCACAAGGAAGGTGGCAGCCCTGAAAGCTGTTGCTGGTCTTCACCATTCCCCTGCAGCCTATTCACAGGCACAACAGGATCTGGGACCCGGGCTTGCCCAGAGGAGGAACATCTCATGGCTCTCGTCCTCGGCAGAGCCTGATTCCGGAAAGGCACATGTCCGGCTCCTTGTCCCACACGGAAGGTGGTAGGCCGGAAAGCTGTTGCTGGTCTTCACCGTCCCCCTGCAGCCCATTCACAGGCACAACAGGATCTGGGACCCGGGCTTGCCCAGAGGAGGAACATCTCATGGCTCTCATCCTCGGCAGGGCCTCTTTCCGAAAAGGCACACGTCCGGCTCCTTGTCCCACACGGAAGGTGGCAGGCCGGAAAGCTGTTGCTGGTCTTCACCGTCCCCCTGCAGCCTATTCACAGGCACATGAGGATCTGGGACCCGGGCTTGCCCAGAGGAGGAACATCTCATGGCTCTCGTCCTCGGCAGGGCCTGTTTCCGAAAAGGCACACGTCCGGCTCCTTGTCCCACACGGAAGGTGGCAGCCCTGAAAGCTGTTGCTGGTCTTCACTGTCCCCCTGCAGCATATTCAAAGGCAAAACAGGATTCACGACGCGGGCCTGCCCAGAGGAGGAACATCTCATGGCTCTAGTCCTCGGCAGGGCCTCTTTCCGAAAAGGCACACGTCTGGCTCCTTGTCCCACACGGAAGGTGGTAGGCCGGAAAGCTGTTGCTGGTCTTCACTGTCCCCCTGCAGCCTATTCAAAGGCACAACAGGATTCACGACGCGGGCTTGCCCAGAGGAGGAACATCTCATGGCTCTCTTCCTCGGCAGAGCCCGATTCCGAAAAGGCACACGTCCGGCTCCTTGTCCCACAAGGAAGGTGGCAGCCCTGAAAGCTGTTGCTGGTCTTCACCATCCCCCTGCAGCCTATTGACAGGTATGACAGGATCTGGGACCCGGGCTTGCCAAGAGGAGGAACATCTCATGGCTCTAGTCCTCGGCAGAGCCTGATTCCGGAAAGGCACATGTCCGGCTCCTTGTCCCACACGGAAGGTGGCAGGCTGGAAAGATGTTGCTGGTCTTCACCGTCCCCCTGCAGCCTATTCACAGGCACAACAGGATCTGGGACCCGGGCTTGCCCAGAGGAGGAACATCTCATGGCTCTCGTCCTCGGCAGAGCCCGATTCCGGAAAGGCACATGTCCGGCTCCTTGTCCCACACGGAAGGTGGTAGGCCGGAAAGCTGTTGCTGCTCTTCAACGTCCCCCTGCAGCCCATTCACAGGCACAACAGGATCTGGGACCCGGGCTTGCCCAGAGGAGGAACATCTCATGGCTCTCGTCCTCGGCAGGGCCTCTTTCCGAAAAGGCACACGTTCGGCTCCTTGTCCCACACGGAAGGTGGCAGCCCTGAAAGCTGTTGCTGGTCTTCACCGTCCCCCTGCAGCCTATTCACAGGCACAACAGGATCTGGGACCCGGGCTTGCCCAGAGGAGGAACATCTCATGGCTCTCGTCCTCGTCAGAGCCTTTTCCGAAAAGGCACACGTCCAGCTCCTTGTCCCACACGGAAGGTGGCAGGCTGGAAAGCTGTTGCTGGTCTTCACCGTCCCCCTGCAGCCTATTCAAAGGCACAACAGGATTCGGGACCCGGGCATGCCCAGAGGAGGAACATCTCATGGCTCTCTTCCTCGGCAGGGCCTCTTTCCGAAAAGGCACACGTCCGGCTCCTTGTCCCACACGGAAGGTGGCAGCCCTGAAAGATGTTGCTGGTCTTCACCGTCCCCCTGCAGCCTATTCAAAGGCACAACAGGATTCGGGACCCGGGCATGCCTAGAGGAGGAACATCTCATGGCTCTCTTCCTCGGCAGGGCCTCTTTCCGAAAAGGCACACCTCTGGCTCCTTGTCCCACACGGAAGGTGGCAGGCCGGAAAGCTGTTGCTGGTCTTCACCGTCCCCCTGCAGCCTATTCACAGGCACAACAGGATCTGGGGCCCGGGCTTCCCAGAGGAGGAACATCTCATGGCTCTCGTCCTCGGCAGGGCCTGATTCCGAAAAGGCACAAGTCCGGCTCCTTATCCCACACGGAAGTTGGCAGCCATGAAAGCTGTTGCTGGTCTTCACCTTCCCCCTGCAGCCTATTGACAGGTACGACAGGATCTGGGACCCGGGCTTGCCCAGAGGAGGAACATCTCATGGCTCTCGTCCTCGGCAGAGCCTGATTCCGGAAAGGCACACGTTCGGCTCCTTGTCCCACACGGAAGGTGGCAGCCCTGAAAGCTGTTGCTGGTCTTCACCGTCCCCCTGCAGCCTATTCACAAGCACAACAGGATCTGGGGCCCGGGCTTGCCCAGAGGAGGAACATCTCATGGCTCTCGTCCTCGGCAGGGCCTGATTCCGGAAAGGCACACGTCCGGCTCCTTGTCCCACACGGAAGTTGGCACCCCTGAAGGATGTTGCTGGTCTTCACCGTCCCCCTGCAGCCTATTCACAGGCACAACAGGATCTGGGGCCCGGGCTTGCCCAGAGGAGGAACATCTCATGGCTCTCGTACTCGGCAGGGCCTCTTTCCGAAAAGGTACACGTCTGGCTCCTTGTCCCACACGGAAGGTGGCAGGCCGGAAAGCTGTTGCTGGTCTTCACCGTCCCCCTGCAGCCTATTCACAGGCACATCAGGATCTGGGACCCGGGCTTGCCCAGAGGAGGAACATCTCATGGCTCTCGTCCTCGGCAGGGCCTCTTTCCGAAAAGGCACACGTCCGGCTCCTTGTCCCATACGGAAGGTGGTAGGCCGGAAAGCTGTTGCTGGTCTTCACTGTCCCCCTGCAGCCTATTCAAAGGCACAACAGGATTCACGACGCGGGCTTGCCCAGAGGAGGAGCATCTCATGGCTCTCTTCCTCGGCAGGGCCTCTTTCTGAAAAGGCACACGTCCGGCTCCCTGTCCCACACGAAGGTGGCAGCCCTGAAAGCTGTTGCTGGTCTTCACCGTCCCCCTGCAGCCTATTCACAGGCACAACAGGATCTGGGACCCGGGCTTGCCCAGAGGAGGAACATCTCATGGCTCTCGTCCTCGGCAGGGCCTCTTTCCGAAAAGGCACACGTCCGGCTCCTTGTCCCACACGGAAGGTGGCAGCCCTGAAAGCTGTTGCTGGTCTTCACCGTCCCCCTGCAGCCTATTCACAGGCACAACAGGATCTGGGACCCGGGCTTGCCCAGATGAGGAACATCTCATGGCTCTCTTCCTCGGCAGAGTCTGATTCTGGAAAGGCACACATCCGGCTCCTTGTCCCACACGGAAGGTGCCAGGCCGGAAAGTTGTTGCTGGTCTTCACCGTCCCCCTGCAGCCTATTCACAGGCACAACAGGATCTGAGACCGGGGCTTGCCCAGAGGAGGAACATCTCATGGCTCTAGTCCTCGGCAGAGCCTGATTCTGGAAAGGCACACGTCCGGCTCCTTGTCCCACACGGAAGGTGGCAGCCCTGAAAGCTGTTGCTGGTCTTCACCATCCCCCTGCAGCCTATTCACAGGCACAACAGGATCTGGGACCCGGGCTTGCCCAGAGGAGGAACATCTCATGGCTCTCGTCCTCGGCAGAGCCTGATTCCGGAAAGGCACATGTCCGGCTCCTTGTCCCACACGGAAGGTGGCAGGCTGGAAAGCTGTTGCTGGTCTTCACCGTCCCCCTGCAGCCTATTCACAGGCACAACAGGATCTGGGACCCGGGCTTGCCCAGAGGAGGAACATCTCATGGCTCTCGTCCTCGGCAGGGCCTCTTTCCGAAAAGGCACACGTCCGGCTCCTTGTCCCACACGGAAGGTGGCAGGCCGGAAAGCTGTTGCTGGTCTTCACCGTCCCCCTGCAGCCTATTCACAGGCACATGAGGATCTGGGACCCGGGCTTGCCCAGAGGAGGAACATCTCATGGCTCTCGTCCTCGGCAGGGCCTGTTTCCGAAAAGGCACACGTCCGGCTCCTTGTCCCACACGGAAGGTGGTAGCCCGGAAAGCTGTTGCTGGTCTTCACTGTCCCCCTGCAGCCTATTCAAAGGCACAACAGGATTCACGACGCTGGCCTGCCCAGAGGAGGAACATCTCATGGCTCTAGTCCTCGGCAGGGCCTCTTTCCGAAAAGGCACACGTCTGGCTCCTTGTCCCACACGGAAGGTGGTAGGCCGGAAAGCTGTTGCTGGTCTTCACTGTCCCCCTGCAGCCTATTCAAAGGCACAACAGGATTCACGATGCGGGCTTGCCCAGAGGAGGAACATCTCATGGCTCTCGTCCTCGGCAGAGCCTGATTCTGGAAAGGCACACGTTCGGCTCCTTGTCCCACACGGAAGGTGGCAGCCCTGAAAGCTGTTGCTGGTCTTCACTGTCCCCCTGCAGCCTATTCACAGGCACAATAGGATTTAGGACCCGGGCATGCCCAGAGGAGGAACATCTCATGGCTCTCTTCCTCGGAAGAGCCCGATTCCGAAAAGGCACACGTCCGGCTCCTTGTCCCACAAGGAAGGTGGCAGCCCTGAAAGCTGTTGCTGGTCTTCACCATCCCCCTGCAGCCTATTGACAGGTATGACAGGATCTGGGACCCGGGATTGCCCAGAGGAGGAACATCTCATGGCTCTCGTCCTCGGCAGAGCCTGATTCCGGAAAGGCACATGTCCGGCTCCTTGTCTCACACGGAAGGTGGCAGGCTGGAAGGATGTTGCTGGTCTTCACTGTCCCCCTGCAGCCTATTCACAGGCACAACAGGATCTGGGACCCGGGCTTGCCCAGAGGAGGAACATCTCATGGCTCTCGTCCTCGGCAGGGCCTCTTTCCGAAAAGGCACACGTCTGGCTCCTTGTCCCACACGGAAGGTGGTAGGCCGGAAAGCTGTTGCTGGTCTTCACTGTCCCCCTGCAGCCTATTGAAAGGCACAACAGGATTCACGACGCGGGCTTGCCCAGAGGAGGAACATCTCATGGCTCTCGTCCTCGGCAGAGCCTGATTCTGGAAAGGCACACGTTCGGCTCCTTGTCCCACACGGAAGGTGGCAGCCCTGAAATCTGTTGCTGGTCTTCACCGTCCCCCTGCAGCCTATTCACAGGCACAATAGGATTTAGGACCCGGGCATGCCCAGATGAGGAACATCTCATGGCTCTCTTCCTCGGCAGAGCCCGATTCCGAAAAGGCACACGTCCGGCTCCTTGTCCCACAAGGAAGGTGGCAGCCCTGAAAGCTGTTGCTGGTCTTCACCATCCCCCTGCAGCCTATTCACAGGCACAACAGGATCTGGGACCCGGGCTTGCCCAGAGGAGGAACATCTCATGGCTCTCGTCCTCGGCAGAGCCTGATTCCGGAAAGGCACATGTCCGGCTCCTTGTCCCACACGGAAGGTGGTAGGCCGGAAAGCTGTTGCTGGTCTTCACCGTCCCCCTGCAGCCCATTCACAGGCACAACAGGATCTGGGACCCGGGCTTGCCCAGAGGAGGAACATCTCATGGCTCTCATCCTCGGCAGGGCCTCTTTCCGAAAAGGCACACGTCCGGCTCCTTGTCCCACACGGAAGGTGGCAGGCCGGAAAGCTGTTGCTGGTCTTCACCGTCCCCCTGCAGCCTATTCACAGGCACATGAGGATCTGGGACCCGGGCTTGCCCAGAGGAGGAACATCTCATGGCTCTCGTCCTCGGCAGGGCCTGTTTCCGAAAAGGCACACGTCCGGCTCCTTGTCCCACACGGAAGGTGGCAGCCCTGAAAGCTGTTGCTGGTCTTCACTGTCCCCCTGCAGCATATTCAAAGGCACAACAGGATTCACGACGCGGGCCTGCCCAGAGGAGGAACATCTCATGGCTCTAGTCCTCGGCAGGGCCTCTTTCCGAAAAGGCACACGTCTGGCTCCTTGTCCCACACGGAAGGTGGTAGGCCGGAAAGCTGTTGCTGGTCTTCACTGTCCCCCTGCAGCCTATTCAAAGGCACAACAGGATTCACGACGCGGGCTTGCCCAGAGGAGGAACATCTCATGGCTCTCTTCCTCGGCAGAGCCCGATTCCGAAAAGGCACACGTCCGGCTCCTTGTCCCACAAGGAAGGTGGCAGCCCTGAAAGCTGTTGCTGGTCTTCACCATCCCCCTGCAGCCTATTGACAGGTATGACAGGATCTGGGACCCGGGCTTGCCCAGAGGAGGAACATCTCATGGCTCTAGTCCTCGGCAGAGCCTGATTCCGGAAAGGCACATGTCCGGCTCCTTGTCCCACACGGAAGGTGGCAGGCTGGAAAGATGTTGCTGGTCTTCACCGTCCCCCTGCAGCCTATTCACAGGCACAACAGGATCTGGGACCCGGGCTTGCCCAGAGGAGGAACATCTCATGGCTCTCGTCCTCGGCAGAGCCCGATTCCGGAAAGGCACATGTCCGGCTCCTTGTCCCACACGGAAGGTGGTAGGCCGGAAAGCTGTTGCTGCTCTTCACCGTCCCCCTGCAGCCTATTCACAGGCACAACAGGATCTGGGACCCGGGCTTGCCCAGAGGAGGAACATCTCATGGCTCTCGTCCTCGGCAGGGCCTCTTTCCGAAAAGGCACACGTTCGGCTCCTTGTCCCACACGGAAGGTGGCAGCCCTGAAAGCTGTTGCTGGTCTTCACCGTCCCCCTGCAGCCTATTCACAGGCACAACAGGATCTGGGACCCGGGCTTGCCCAGAGGAGGAACATCTCATGGCTCTCGTCCTCGTCAGAGCCTTTTCCGAAAAGGCACACGTCCAGCTCCTTGTCCCACACGGAAGGTGGCAGGCTGGAAAGCTGTTGCTGGTCTTCACCGTCCCCCTGCAGCCTATTCAAAGGCACAACAGGATTCGGGACCCGGGCATGCCCAGAGGAGGAACATCTCATGGCTCTCTTCCTCGGCAGGGCCTCTTTCCGAAAAGGCACACGTCCGGCTCCTTGTCCCACACGGAAGGTGGCAGCCCTGAAAGATGTTGCTGGTCTTCACCGTCCCCCTGCAGCCTATTCAAAGGCACAACAGGATTCGGGACCCGGGCATGCCTAGAGGAGGAACATCTCATGGCTCTCTTCCTCGGCAGGG
Source organism: Astur gentilis (assembly GCF_929443795.1). Lineage (NCBI taxonomy): Eukaryota > Metazoa > Chordata > Aves > Accipitriformes > Accipitridae > Astur > Astur gentilis. Next base: position 2,073,739 of record NW_026061079.1, on the reverse strand, counting down.
CCTCTTTCCGAAAAGGCACACCTCTGGCTCCTTGTCCCACACGGAAGGTGGCAGGCCGGAAAGCTGTTGCTGGTCTTCACCGTCCCCCTGCAGCCTATTCACAGGCACAACAGGATCTGGGGCCCGGGCTTCCCAGAGGAGGAACATCTCATGGCTCTCGTCCTCGGCAGGGCCTGATTCCGAAAAGGCACAAGTCCGGCTCCTTATCCCACACGGAAGTTGGCAGCCATGAAAGCTGTTGCTGGTCTTCACCGTCCCCCTGCAGCCTATTGACAGGTACGACAGGATCTGGGACCCGGGCTTGCCCAGAGGAGGAACATCTCATGGCTCTCGTCCTCGGCAGAGCCTGATTCCGGAAAGGCACACGTTCGGCTCCTTGTCCCACACGGAAGGTGGCAGCCCTGAAAGCTGTTGCTGGTCTTCACCGTCCCCCTGCAGCCTATTCACAAGCACAACAGGATCTGGGGCCCGGGCTTGCCCAGAGGAGGAACATCTCATGGCTCTCGTCCTCGGCAGGGCCTGATTCCGGAAAGGCACACGTCCGGCTCCTTGTCCCACACGGAAGTTGGCACCCCTGAAGGATGTTGCTGGTCTTCACCGTCCCCCTGCAGCCTATTCACAGGCACAACAGGATCTGGGGCCCAGGCTTGCCCAGAGGAGGAACATCTCATGGCTCTCGTCCTCGGCAGGGCCTCTTTCCGAAAAGGTACACGTCTGGCTCCTTGTCCCACACGGAAGGTGGCAGGCCGGAAAGCTGTTGCTGGTCTTCACCGTCCCCCTGCAGCCTATTCACAGGCACATCAGGATCTGGGACCCGGGCTTGCCCAGAGGAGGAACATCTCATGGCTCTCGTCCTCGGCAGGGCCTGTTTCCGAAAAGGCACACGTCCGGCTCCTTGTCCCATACGGAAGGTGGTAGGCCGGAAAGCTGTTGCTGGTCTTCACTGTCCCCCTGCAGCCTATTCAAAGGCACAACAGGATTCACGACGCGGGCTTGCCCAGAGGAGGAGCATCTCATGGCTCTCTTCCTCGGCAGGGCCTCTTTCTGAAAAGGCACACGTCCGGCTCCCTGTCCCACACGAAGGTGTCAGGCTGGAAAGCTGTTGCTGGTCTTCACCGTCCCCCTGCAGCCTATTCACAGGCACAACAGGATCTGGGACCCGGGCTTGCCCAGAGGAGGAACATCTCATGGCTCTCGTCCTCGGCAGGGCCTCTTTCCGAAAAGGCACACGTCCGGCTCCTTGTCCCACACGGAAGGTGGCAGCCCTGAAAGCTGTTGCTGGTCTTCACCGTCCCCCTGCAGCCTATTCACAGGCACATGAGGATCTGGGACCCGGGCTTGCCCAGATGAGGAACATCTCATGGCTCTCTTCCTCGGCAGAGTCTGATTCTGGAAAGGCACACATCCGGCTCCTTGTCCCACACGGAAGGTGCCAGGCCGGAAAGTTGTTGCTGGTCTTCACCGTCCCCCTGCAGCCTATTCACAGGCACAACAGGATCTGAGACCGGGGCTTGCCCAGAGGAGGAACATCTCATGGCTCTAGTCCTCGGCAGAGCCTGATTCTGGAAAGGCACACGTCCGGCTCCTTGTCCCACACGGAAGGTGGCAGCCTGGAAAGATGTTGCTGGTCTTCACAGTCCCCCTGCAGCCTATTCAAAGGCACAACAGGATTCGGGACCCGGGCATGCCCAGAGGAGGAACATCTCATGGCTCTCTTCCTCGGCAGAGCCTGATTCCGAAAGGCACACGTCCGGCTCCTTGTCCCACACGGAAGGTGGCAGCCCTGAAAGCTGTTGCTGGTCTTCACCGTCCCCCTGCAGCCTATTCACAGGCACAACAGGATCTGGGACCCGGGCTTGCACAGAGGAGGAACATCTCATGGCTCTCGTCCTCGGCAGGGCCTCTTTCCGAAAAGGCACACGTCCGGCTCCTTGTCCCACACGGAAGGTGGTAGGCCGGAAAGCTGTTGCTGGTCTTCACTGTCCCCCTGCAGCCTATTCAAAGGCACAACAGGATTCACGACGCGGGCTCTCCCAGAGGAGGAACATCTCATGGCTCTCGTCCTCGGCAGAGTCTGATTCTGGAAAGGCACACATCCGGCTCCTTGTCCCACACGGAAGGTGGCAGGCCGGAAAGCTTTTGCTGGTCTTCACCGTCCCCCTGCAGCCTATTCACAGGCACAACAGGATCTGGGACCCGGGCTTGCCCAGAGGAGGAACATCTCATGGCTCTCGTCCTCGGCAGAGCCTGATTCCGGAAAGGCACATGTCCGGCTCCTTGTCCCACACGGAAGGTGGCAGGCTGGAAAGCTGTTGCTGGTCTTCACCGTCCCCCTGCAGCCTATTCACAGGCACAACAGGATCTGGGACCCGGGCTTGCCCAGAGGAGGAACATCTCATGGCTCTCGTCCTCGGCAGGGCCTCTTTCCGAAAAGGCACACGTCCGGCTCCTTGTCCCACACGGAAGGTGGCAGGCCGGAAAGCTGTTGCTGGTCTTCACCGTCCCCCTGCAGCCTATTCACAGGCACATGAGGATCTGGGACCCGGGCTTGCCCAGAGGAGGAACATCTCATGGCTCTCGTCCTCGGCAGGGCCTGTTTCCGAAAAGGCACACGTCCGGCTCCTTGTCCCACACGGAAGGTGGTAGGCCGGAAAGCTGTTGCTGGTCTTCACTGTCCCCCTGCAGCCTATTCAAAGGCACAACAGGATTCACGACGCTGGCCTGCCCAGAGGAGGAACATCTCATGGCTCTAGTCCTCGGCAGGGCCTCTTTCCGAAAAGGCACACGTCTGGCTCCTTGTCCCACACGGAAGGTGGTAGGCCGGAAAGCTGTTGCTGGTCTTCACTGTCCCCCTGCAGCCTATTCAAAGGCACAACAGGATCTGGGACCCGGGCTTGCCCAGAGGAGGAACATCTCATGGCTCTCGTCCTCGGCAGAGCCTGATTCTGGAAAGGCACACGTTCGGCTCCTTGTCCCACACGGAAGGTGGCAGCCCTGAAAGCTGTTGCTGGTCTTCACTGTCCCCCTGCAGCCTATTCACAGGCACAATAGGATTTAGGACCCGGGCATGCCCAGAGGAGGAACATCTCATGGCTCTCTTCCTCGGCAGAGCCCGATTCCGAAAAGGCACACGTCCGGCTCCTTGTCCCACAAGGAAGGTGGCAGCCCTGAAAGCTGTTGCTGGTCTTCACCATCCCCCTGCAGCCTATTGACAGGTATGACAGGATCTGGGACCCGGGATTGCCCAGAGGAGGAACATCTCATGGCTCTCGTCCTCGGCAGAGCCTGAATTCCGGAAAGGCACATGTCCGGCTCCTTGTCTCACACGGAAGGTGGCAGGCTGGAAGGATGTTGCTGGTCTTCACTGTCCCCCTGCAGCCTATTCACAGGCACAACAGGATCTGGGACCCGCGCTTGCCCAGAGGAGGAACATCTCATGGCTCTCGTCCTCGGCAGGGCCTCTTTCCGAAAAGGCACACGTCTGGCTCCTTGTCCCACACGGAAGGTGGTAGGCCGGAAAGCTGTTGCTGGTCTTCACTGTCCCCCTGCAGCCTATTGAAAGGCACAACAGGATTCACGACGCGGGCTTGCCCAGAGGAGGAACATCTCATGGCTCTCGTCCTCGGCAGAGCCTGATTCTGGAAAGGCACACGTTCGGCTCCTTGTCCCACACGGAAGGTGGCAGCCCTGAAATCTGTTGCTGGTCTTCACCGTCCCCCTGCAGCCTATTCACAGGCACAATAGGATTTAGGACCCGGGCATGCCCAGATGAGGAACATCTCATGGCTCTCTTCCTCGGCAGAGCCCGATTCCGAAAAGGCACACGTCCGGCTCCTTGTCCCACAAGGAAGGTGGCAGCCCTGAAAGCTGTTGCTGGTCTTCACCATCCCCCTGCAGCCTATTCACAGGCACAACAGGATCTGGGACCCGGGCTTGCCCAGAGGAGTAACATCTCATGGCTCTCGTCCTCGGCAGAGCCTGATTCCGGAAAGGCACATGTCCGGCTCCTTGTCCCACACGGAAGGTGGTAGGCCGGAAAGCTGTTGCTGGTCTTCACCGTCCCCCTGCAGCCCATTCACAGGCACAACACGATCTGGGACCCGGGCTTGCCCAGAGGAGGAACATCTCATGGCTCTCATCCTCGGCAGGGCCTCTTTCCGAAAAGGCACACGTCCGGCTCCTTGTCCCACACGGAAGGTGGCAGGCCGGAAAGCTGTTGCTGGTCTTCACCGTCCCCCTGCAGCCTATTCACAGGCACATGAGGATCTGGGACCCGGGCTTGCCCAGAGGAGGAACATCTCATGGCTCTCGTCCTCGGCAGGGCCTGTTTCCGAAAAGGCACACGTCCGGCTCCTTGTCCCACACGGAAGGTGGCAGCCCTGAAAGCTGTTGCTGGTCTTCACTGTCCCCCTGCAGCATATTCAAAGGCACAACAGGATTCACGACGCGGGCCTGCCCAGAGGAGGAACATCTCATGGCTCTAGTCCTCGGCAGGGCCTCTTTCCGAAAAGGCACACGTCTGGCTCCTTGTCCCACACGGAAGGTGGTAGGCCGGAAAGCTGTTGCTGGTCTTCACTGTCCCCCTGCAGCCTATTCACAGGCACAACAGGATTCACGACGCGGGCTTGCCCAGAGGAGGAACATCTCATGGCTCTCTTCCTCGGCAGAGCCCGATTCCGAAAAGGCACACGTCCGGCTCCTTGTCCCACACGGAAGGTGGCAGCCCTGAAAGCTGTTGCTGGTCTTCACCATCCCCCTGCAGCCTATTGACAGGTATGACAGGATCTGGGACCCGGGCTTGCCCAGAGGAGGAACATCTCATGGCTCTAGTCCTCGGCAGAGCCTGATTCCGGAAAGGCACATGTCCGGCTCCTTGTCCCACACGGAAGGTGGCAGGCTGGAAAGATGTTGCTGGTCTTCACCGTCCCCCTGCAGCCTATTCACAGGCACAACAGGATCTGGGACCCGGGCTTGCCCAGAGGAGGAACATCTCATGGCTCTCGTCCTCGGCAGAGCCCGATTCCGGAAAGGCACATGTCCGGCTCCTTGTCCCACACGGAAGGTGGTAGGCCGGAAAGCTGTTGCTGCTCTTCACCGTCCCCCTGCAGCCCATTCACAGGCACAACAGGATCTGGGACCCGGGCTTGCCCAGAGGAGGAACATCTCATGGCTCTCGTCCTCGGCAGGGCCTCTTTCCGAAAAGGCACACGTTCGGCTCCTTGTCCCACACGGAAGGTGGCAGCCCTGAAAGCTGTTGCTGGTCTTCACCGTCCCCCTGCAGCCTATTCACAGGCACAACAGGATCTGGGACCCGGGCTTGCCCAGAGGAGGAACATCTCATGGCTCTCGTCCTCGTCAGAGCCTTTTCCGAAAAGGCACACGTCCAGCTCCTTGTCCCACACGGAAGGTGGCAGGCTGGAAAGCTGTTGCTGGTCTTCACCGTCCCCCTGCAGCCTATTCAAAGGCACAACAGGATTCGGGACCCGGGCATGCCCAGAGGAGGAACATCTCATGGCTCTCTTCCTCGGCAGGGCCTCTTTCCGAAAAGGCACACGTCCGGCTCCTTGTCCCACACGGAAGGTGGCAGCCCTGAAAGATGTTGCTGGTCTTCACCGTCCCCCTGCAGCCTATTCAAAGGCACAACAGGATTCGGGACCCGGGCATGCCTAGAGGAGGAACATCTCATGGCTCTCTTCCTCGGCAGGGCCTCTTTCCGAAAAGGCACACCTCTGGCTCCTTGTCCCACACGGAAGGTGGCAGGCCGGAAAGCTGTTGCTGGTCTTCACCGTCCCCCTGCAGCCTATTCACAGGCACAACAGGATCTGGGGCCCGGGCTTCCCAGAGGAGGAACATCTCATGGCTCTCGTCCTCGGCAGGGCCTGATTCCGAAAAGGCACAAGTCCGGCTCCTTATCCCACACGGAAGTTGGCAGCCATGAAAGCTGTTGCTGGTCTTCACCGTCCCCCTGCAGCCTATTGACAGGTACGACAGGATCTGGGACCCGGGCTTGCCCAGAGGAGGAACATCTCATGGCTCTCGTCCTCGGCAGAGCCTGATTCCGGAAAGGCACACGTTCGGCTCCTTGTCCCACACGGAAGGTGGCAGCCCTGAAAGCTGTTGCTTGTCTTCACCGTCCCCCTGCAGCCTATTCACAAGCACAACAGGATCTGGGGCCCGGGCTTGCCCAGAGGAGGAACATCTCATGGCTCTCGTCCTCGGCAGGGCCTGATTCCGGAAAGGCACACGTCCGGCTCCTTGTCCCACACGGAAGTTGGCACCCCTGAAGGATGTTGCTGGTCTTCACCGTCCCCCTGCAGCCTATTCACAGGCACAACAGGATCTGGGGCCCGGGCTTGCCCAGAGGAGGAACATCTCATGGCTCTCGTCCTCGGCAGGGCCTCTTTCCGAAAAGGTACACGTCTGGCTCCTTGTCCCACACGGAAGGTGGCAGGCCGGAAAGCTGTTGCTGGTCTTCACCGTCCCCCTGCAGCCTATTCACAGGCACATCAGGATCTGGGACCCGGGCTTGCCCAGAGGAGGAACATCTCATGGCTCTCGTCCTCGGCAGGGCCTCTTTCCGAAAAGGCACACGTCCGGCTCCTTGTCCCATACGGAAGGTGGTAGGCCGGAAAGCTGTTGCTGGTCTTCACTGTCCCCCTGCAGCCTATTCAAAGGCACAACAGGATTCACGACGCGGGCTTGCCCAGAGGAGGAGCATCTCATGGCTCTCTTCCTCGGCAGGGCCTCTTTCTGAAAAGGCACACGTCCGGCTCCCTGTCCCACACGAAGGTGGCAGCCCTGAAAGCTGTTGCTGGTCTTCACCGTCCCCCTGCAGCCTATTCACAGGCACAACAGGATCTGGGACCCGGGCTTGCCCAGAGGAGGAACATCTCATGGCTCTCGTCCTCGGCAGGGCCTCTTTCCGAAAAGGCACACGTCTGGCTCCTTGTCCCACACGGAAGTTGTCAGCCCTGAAAGCTGTTGCTGGTCTTCACCGTCCCCCTGCAGCCTATTGACAGGTACGACAGGATCTGGGACCCGGGCTTGCCCAGAGGAGGAACATCTCATGGCTCTCCTCCTCGGCAGAGCCTGATTCGGGAAAGGCACACGTTCGGCTCCTTGTCCCACACGGAAGGTGGCAGCCCTGAAAGCTGTTGCTGGTCTTCACCGTCCCCCTGCAGCCTATTCACAGCTACGACAGGATCTGGGACCCGGGCTTGCCCAGAGGGGGAACATCTCATGGCTCTCGTCCTCGGCAGAGCCCGATTCCTAAAAGGCACACGTCCGGCTCCTTGTCCTACACGGAAGGTTGCAGCCCTGAAAGCTGTTGCTGGTCTTCACCGTCCCCCTGCAGCCTATTCACAGGCACAACAGTATCTGGGACCCGGGCTTGCCCAGAGGAGGAACATCTCATGGCTTTCGTCCTCGGCAGGGCCTGATTCCGAAAAGGCACACGTCCGGCTCCTTGTCCCACACGGAAGTTGGCACCCCTGAAGGATGTTGCTGGTCTTCACCGTCCCCCTGCAGCCTATTCACAGGCACAACAGGATTCACGATGCGGGCTTGCCCAGAGGAGGAACATCTCATGGCTCACGTCCTCGGCAGGGCCTCTTTCCGAAAAGACACACGTCTGGCTGCTTGTCCCACACGGAAGGTTGCAGCCCTGAAAGCTGTTGCTGGTCTTCACCGTCCCCCTGCAGCCTATTGACAGGTACGACAGGATCTGGGACCCGGGCTTGCCCAGAGGAGGAACATCTCATGGCTCTCGTCCTCGGCAGAGCCTGAATCCAAAAAGGCACACGTCCGGCTCCTTGTCCCACACGGAAGTTGGCACCCCTGAAGGATGTTGCTGGTCTTCACCGTCCCCCTGCAGCCTATTCACAGGCACAACAGGATTCACAATGCGGGCTTGCCCATAGGAGGAACATCTCATGGCTCTCGTCCTCGGCAGAGCCTGTTTCCGAAAAGGCACACGTCTGGCTCCTTGTCCCACATGGAAGGTGGCAGGCCGGAAAGCTGTTGCTGGTCTTCACCGTCCCCCTGCAGCCTATTCACAGACACATCAGGATCTGGGGCCCGGGCTTGCCCAGAGGAGGAACATCTCATGGCTCTCGTCCTCGGCAGGGCCTCATTCCGAAAAGGCACACGTCCGGCTCCTTGTCCCACAAGGAAGGTGGCAGCCCTGAAAGCTGTTGCTGGTCTTCACTGTCCCCCTGCAGCCTATTCAAAGGCACAACAGGATTCACGACGCGGGCTTGCCCAGAGGAGGAACATCTCATGGCTCTCGTCCTCGGCAGGGCCTCTTTCCGAAAAGGCACACGTCTGGCTCCTTGTCCCACACGGAAGGTGGCAGCCCTGAAAGCTGTTGCTGGTCTTCACCGTCCCCCTGCAGCCTATTCACAGGCACATGAGGATCTGGGACCCGGGCTTGCCCAGATGAGGAACATCTCATGGCTCTCTTCCTCGGCAGAGTCTGATTCTGGAAAGGCACACATGCGGCTCCTTGTCCCACACGGAAGGTGCCAGGCCGGAAAGTTGTTGCTGGTCTTCACCGTCCCCCTGCAGCCTATTCACAGGCACAACAGGATCTGAGACCGGGGCTTGCCCAGAGGAGGAACATCTCATGGCTCTAGTCCTCGGCAGAGCCTGATTCTGGAAAGGCACACGTCCGGCTCCTTGTCCCACACGGAAGGTGGCAGCCTGGAAAGATGTTGCTGGTCTTCACAGTCCCCCTGCAGCCTATTCAAAGGCACAACAGGATTCGGGACCCGGGCATGCCCAGAGGAGGAACATCTCATGGCTCTCTTCCTCGGCAGAGCCTGATTCCGAAAGGCACACGTCCGGCTCCTTGTCCCACACGGAAGGTGGCAGCCCTGAAAGCTGTTGCTGGTCTTCACCGTCCCCCTGCAGCCTATTCACAGGCACAACAGGATCTGGGACCCGGGCTTGCACAGAGGAGGAACATCTCATGGCTCTCGTCCTCGGCAGGGCCTCTTTCCGAAAAGGCACACGTCCGGCTCCTTGTCCCACACGGAAGGTGGCAGGCTGGAAAGATGTTGCTGGTCTTCACCGTCCCCCTGCAGCCTATTCACAGGCACAACAGGATCTGGGACCCGGGCTTGCCCAGAGGAGGAACATCTCATGGCTCTCGTCCTCGGCAGGGCCTCTTTCCGAAAAGGCACACGTCCGGCTCCTTGTCCCACACGGAAGGTGGTAGGCCGGAAAGCTGTTGCTGGTCTTCACTGTCCCCCTGCAGCCTATTCAAAGGCACAACAGGATTCACGACGCGGGCTTGCCCAGAGGAGGAACATCTCATGGCTCTAGTCCTCGGCAGAGCCTGATCCTGGAAAGGCACACGTCCGTCTCCTTGTCCCACACGGAAGGTGGCAGGCTGGAAAGATGTTGCTGGTCTTCACAGTCCCCCTGCAGCCTATTCAAAGGCACAACAGGATTCGGGACCCGGGCATGCCCAGAGGAGGAACATCTCATGGCTCTCTTCCTCGGCAGGGCCTCTTTCCGAAAAGGCACACGTCCGGCTCCTTGTCCCACACGGATGGTGGCAGCCCTGAAAGCTGTTGCTGGTCTTCACCGTCCCCCTGCAGCCTATTCACAGGCACAACAGGATCTGGGACCCGGGCTTGCCCAGAGGAGGAACATCTCATGGCTCTCGTCCTCGGCAGAGCCTGATTCCGGAAAGGCACACGTTCGGCTCCTTGTCCCACACGGAAGGTGGCAGCCCTGAAAGCTGTTGCTGGTCTTCACCGTCCCCCTGCAGCCTATTCACAGGCACAACAGGATCTGGGGCCCGGGCTTGCCCAGAGGAGGAACATCTCATGGCTCTCGTCCTCGGCAGGGCCTCTTTCCGAAAAGGCACACGTCCGGCTCCTTATCCCACACGGAAGTTGGCACCCCTGAAGGATGTTGCTGGTCTTCACCGTCCCCCTGCAGCCTATTCACAGGCACAACAGGATCTGGGGCCCGGGCTTGCCCAGAGGAGGAACATCTCATGGCTCTCGTCCTCGGCAGGGCCTCTTTCCGAAAAGGCACACGTCTGGCTCCTTGTCCCACACGGAAGGTGGCAGGCCGGAAAGCTGTTGCTGGTCTTCACCGTCCCCCTGCAGCCTATTCACAGGCACAACAGGATCTGGGACCCGGGCTTGCCCAGAGGAGGAACATCTCATGGCTCTCGTCCTCGGCAGGGCCTCTTTCCGAAAAGGCACACGTCCGGCTCCTTGTCCCACACGGAAGGTGGTAGGCCGGAAAGCTGTTGCTGGTCTTCACCGTCCCCCTGCAGCCTATTCAAAGGCACAACAGGATTCACGACGCGGGCTTGCCCAGAGGAGGAACATCTCATGGCTCTAGTCCTCGGCAGAGCCTGATCCTGGAAAGGCACACGTCCGGCTCCTTGTCCCACACGGAAGGTGGCAGGCTGGAAAGATGTTGCTGGTCTTCACCGTCCCCCTGCAGCCTATTCAAAGGCACAACAGGATTCGGGACCCGGGCATGCCCAGAGGAGGAACATCTCATGGCTCTCTTCCTCGGCAGGGCCTCTTTCCGAAAAGGCACACGTCCGGCTCCTTGTCCCACACGGAAGGTGGCAGGCTGGAAAGATGTTGCTGGTCTTCACCGTCCCCCTGCAGCCTATTCACAGGCACAACAGGATCTGAGACCGGGGCTTGCCCAGAGGAGGAACATCTCATGGCTCTCGTCCTCGGCAGAGCCTGATTCTGGAAAGGCACACGTCCAGCTCCTTGTCCCACACGGAAGGTGGCAGGCTGGAAAGATGTTGCTGGTCTTCACCGTCCCCCTGCAGCCTATTCAAAGGCACAACAGGATTCGGGACCCGGGCATGCCCAGAGGAGGAACATCTCATGGCTCTCGTCCTCGGCAGAGCCTCTTTCCGAAAAGGCACACGTCCGGCTCCTTGTCCCACACGGAAGGTGGCAGCCCTGAAAGCTGTTGCTGGTCTTCACCATCCCCCTGCAGCCTATTCACAGGCACAACAGGATCTGGGACCCGGGCTTGCCCAGAGGAGGAACATCTCATGGCTCTCGTCCTCGGCAGAGCCTGATTCCGAAAAGGCACACGTCCGGCTCCTTGTCCCACACGGAAGGTGGCAGCCCTGAAGGATGTTGCTGGTCTTCACCGTCCCCCTGCAGCCTATTCACAGGCACAACAGGATCTGGGGCCCGTGCTTGCCCAGAGGAGGAACATCTCATGGCTCTCGTCCTCGGCAGGGCCTGTTTCCGAAAAGGCACACGTCCGGCTCCTTGTCGAACACGGAAGTTGGCACCCCTGAAGGATGTTGCTGGTCTTCACCGTCCCCCTGCAGCCTATTCACAGGCACAACAGGTTTCACGATGCGGGCTTGCCCAGAGGAGGAACATCTCATGGCTCTCGTCCTCGGCAGGGCCTCTTTCCGAAAAGTCACACGTCCGGCTCCTTGTCCCACACGGAAGGTGGCAGCCCTGAAAGCTGTTGCTGGTCTTCACCGTCCCCCTGCAGCCTATTCACAGGCACAACAGGATCTGGGACCCGGGATTGCCCAGAGGAGGAACATCTCATGGCTCTCGTCCTCGGCAGAGCCTGATTCCGGAAAGGCACATGTCCGGCTCCTTGTCCCACACGGAAGGTGGCAGGCTGGAAAGATGTTGCTGGTCTTCACCGTCCCCCTGCAGCCTATTCACAGGCACAATAGGATTTAGGACCCGGGCATGCCCAGAGGAGGAACATCTCATGGCTCTCGTCCTCGGCAGAGCCCGATTCCGAAAAGGCACACGTCCGGCTCCTTGTCCCACAAGGAAGGTGGCATCCCTGAAAGCTGTTGCTGGTCTTCACCGTCCCCCTGCAGCCTATTCACAGGCACAACAGGATCTGGGACCCGGGCTTGCCCAGAGGAGGAACATCTCATGGCTCTCGTCCTCGGCAGAGCCTCTTTCCGAAAAGGCACACGTATGGCTCCTTGTACCACACGGAAGGTGGCAGCCCTGAAAGCTGTTGCTGGTCTTCACCGTCCCCCTGCAGCCTATTCACAGGCACAACAGGATCTGGGACCCGGGCTTGCCCAGAGGAGGAACATCTCATGGCTCTCGTCCTCGGCAGAGCCTGTTTCCGAAAAGGCACACGTCCGGCTCCTTGTCCCACAAGGAAGGTGGCAGCCCTGAAAGCTGTTGCTGGTCTTCACAGTCCCCCTGCAGCCTATTGACAGGTACGACAGGATCTTGGACCGGGCTTGCCCAGAGGAGGAACATCTCATGGCTCTCGTCCTCGGCAGTGCCTGATTCCGGAAAGGCAAATGTTCGGCTCCTTGTCCCACACGGAATGTGACAGCCCTGAAAGCTGTTGCTGGTATTCACCGTCCCCCTGCAGCCTATTCACAGGCACAATAGGATTTAGGACCCGGGCATGCCCAGAGGAGGAACATCTCATGGCTCTCTTCCTCGGCAGGGCCTCTTTCCGAAAAGGCACACATCCGGCTCCTTGTCCCACACGGAAGGTGGCAGCCCTGAAAGCTGTTGCTGGTCTTCACCGTCCCCATGCAGCCTATTCACAGGCACAACAGGATCTGGGACCCGGGCTTGCCCAGAGGAGGAACATCTCATGGCTCTCGTCCTCGGCAGAGTCTGATTCTGGAAAGGCACATATCCGGCTCCTTGTCCCACACGGAAGGTGGCAGGCCGGAAAGCTGTTGCTGGTCTTCACCGTCCCCCTGCAGCCTATTCACAGGCACAACAGGATCTGAGACCGGGGCTTGCCCAGAGGAGGAACATCTCATGGCTCTAGTCCTCGGCAGAGCCTGATTCTGGAAAGGCACACGTCCGGCTCCTTGTCCCACACGGAAGGTGGCAGGCTGGAAAGATGTTGCTGGTCTTCACCGTCCCCCTGCAGCCTATTCACAGGCACAACAGGATCTGGGACCCGGGCTTGCCCAGAGGAGGAACATCTCATGGCTCTCGTCCTCGGCAGGGCCTCTTTCCGAAAAGGCACACGTCCGGCTCCTTGTCCCACACGGAAGGTGGTAGGCCGGAAAGCTGTTGCTGGTCTTCACTGTCCCCCTGCAGCCTATTCAAAGGCACAACAGGATTCACGACGCGGGCTTGCCCAGAGGAGGAACATCTCATGGCTCTAGTCCTCGGCAGAGCCTGATCCTGGAAAGGCACACGTCCGGCTCCTTGTCCCACACGGAAGGTGGCAGGCTGGAAAGATGTTACTGGTCTTCACCGTCCCCCTGCTGCCTATTCAAAGGCACAACAGGATTCGGCACCCGGGCATGCCCAGAGGAGGAACATCTCATGGCTCTCTTCCTCGGCAGGGCCTCTTTCCGAAAAGGCACACGTCCGGCTCCTTGTCCCACACGGATGGTGGCAGCCCTGAAAGCTGTTGCTGGTCTTCACCGTCCCCCTGCAGCCTATTCACAGGCACAACAGGATCTGGGACCCGGGCTTGCCCAGAGGAGGAACATCTCATGGCTCTCGTCCTCGGCAGAGCCTGATTCCGGAAAGGCACACGTTCGGCTCCTTGTCCCACACGGAAGGTGGCAGCCCTGAAAGCTGTTGCTGGTCTTCACCGTCCCCCTGCAGCCTATTCACAGGCACAACAGGATCTGGGGCCCGGGCTTCCCAGAGGAGGAACATCTCATGGCTCTCGTCCTCGGCAGGGCCTGATTCCGAAAAGGCACACGTCCGGCTCCTTATCCCACACGGAAGTTGGCACCCCTGAAGGATGTTGCTGGTCTTCACCGTCCCCCTGCAGCCTATTCACAGGCACAACAGGATCTGGGGCCCGGGCTTGCCCAGAGGAGGAACATCTCATGGCTCTCGTCCTCGGCAGGGCCTCTTTCCGAAAAGGCACACGTCTGGCTCCTTGTCCCACACGGAAGGTGGCAGGCCGGAAAGCTGTTGCTGGTCTTCACCGTCCCCCTGCAGCCTATTCACAGGCACAACAGGATCTGGGACCCGGGCTTGCCCAGAGGAGGAACATCTCATGGCTCTCGTCCTCGGCAGGGCCTCTTTCCGAAAAGGCACACGTCCGGCTCCTTGTCCCACACGGAAGGTGGTAGGCCGGAAAGCTGTTGCTGGTCTTCACCGTCCCCCTGCAGCCTATTCAAAGGCACAACAGGATTCACGACGCGGGCTTGCCCAGAGGAGGAACATCTCATGGCTCTAGTCCTCGGCAGAGCCTGATCCTGGAAAGGCACACGTCCGTCTCCTTGTCCCACACGGAAGGTGGCAGGCTGGAAAGATGTTGCTGGTCTTCACCGTCCCCCTGCAGCCTATTCAAAGGCACAACAGGATTCGGGACCCGGGCATGCCCAGAGGAGGAACATCTCATGGCTCTCTTCCTCGGCAGGGCCTCTTTCCGAAAAGGCACACGTCCGGCTCCTTGTCCCACACGGAAGGTGGCAGCCCTGAAAGATGTTGCTGGTCTTCACCGTCCCCCTGCAGCCTATTCAAAGGCACAACAGTATCTGGGACCCGGGCATGCCTAGAGGAGGAACATCTCATGGCTCTCTTCCTCGGCAGGGCCTCTTTCCGAAAAGGCACACGTCTGGCTCCTTGTCCCACACGGAAGGTGGCAGGCCGGAAAGCTGTTGCTGGTCTTCACCGTCCCCCTGCAGCCTATTCACAGGCACAACAGGATCTGGGGCCCGGGCTTCCCAGAGGAGGAACATCTCATGGCTCTCGTCCTCGGCAGGGCCTGATTCCGAAAAGGCACACGTCCGGCTCCTTATCCCACACGGAAGTTGGCAGCCATGAAAGCTGTTGCTGGTCTTCACCGTCCCCCTGCAGCCTATTGACAGGTACGACAGGATCTGGGACCCGGGCTTGCCCAGAGGAGGAACATCTCATGGCTCTCGTCCTCGGCAGAGCCTGATTCCGGAAAGGCACACGTCCGGCTCCTTGTCCCACACGGAAGGTGGCAGGCCGGAAAGATGTTGCTGGTCTTCACCGTCCACCTGCAGCCTATTCACAGGCACAACAGGATCTGGGGCCCGGGCTTGCCCAGAGGAGGAACATCTCATGGCTCTCGTCCTCGGCAGGGCCTGATTCCGAAAAGGCACACGTCCGGCTCCTTGTCCCACACGGAAGTTGGCAGCCCTGAAGGATGTTGCTGGTCTTCACCGTCCCCCTGCAGCCTATTCACAGGCACAACAGGATCTGGGGCCCGGGCTTGCCCAGAGGAGGAACATCTCATGGCTCTCGTCCTCGGCAGGGCCTCTTTCCGAAAAGGTACACGTCTGGCTCCTTGTCCCACACGGAAGGTGACAGGCCGGAAAGCTGTTGCTGGTCTTCACCGTCCCCCTGCAGCCTATTCACAGGCACATCAGGATCTGGGACCCGGGCTTGCCCAGAGGAGGAACATCTCATGGCTCTCGTCCTCGGCAGGGCCTGTTTCCGAAAAGGCACACGTCCGGCTCCTTGTCCCATACGGAAGGTGGTAGGCCGGAAAGCTGTTGCTGGTCTTCACTGTCCCCCTGCAGCCTATTCAAAGGCACAACAGGATTCACGACGCGGGCTTGCCCAGAGGAGGAGCATCTCATGGCTCTCTTCCTCGGCAGAGTCTGATTCTGGAAAGGCACACATCCGGCTCCTTGTCCCACACGGAAGGTGCCAGGCCGGAAAGCTGATGCTGGTCTTCACCGTCCCCCTGCAGCCTATTCACAGGCACAACAGGATCTGAGACCGGGGCTTGCCCAGAGGAGGAACATCTCATGGCTCTAGTCCTCGGCAGAGCCTGATTCTGGAAAGGCACACGTCCGGCTCCTTGTCCCACACGGAAGGTGGCAGCCTGGAAAGATGTTGCTGGTCTTCACCGTCCCCCTGCAGCCTATTCAAAGGCACAACAGGATTCGGGACCCGGGCTTGCCCAGAGGAGGAACATCTCATGGCTCTCGTCCTCGGCAGAGCCTGATTCCGAAAAGGCACACGTCCGGCTCCTTGTCCCACACGGAAGGTGGCAGCCCTGAAAGCTGTTGCTGGTCTTCACCGTCCCCCTGCAGCCTATTCACAGGCACAACAGGATCTGGGGCCCGGGCTTCCCAGAGGAGGAACATCTCATGGCTCTCGTCCTCGGCAGAGCCTGATTCCGGAAAGGCACATGTCCGGCTCCTTGTCCCACACGGAAGGTGGCAGGCTGGAAAGATGTTGCTGGTCTTCACCGTCCCCCTGCAGCCTATTCACAGGCACAATAGGATTTAGGACCCGGGCATGCCCAGAGGAGGAACATCTCATGGCTCTCGTCCTCGGCAGAGCCCGATTCCGAAAAGGCACACGTCCGGCTCCTTGTCCCACAAGGAAGGTGGCATCCCTGAAAGCTGTTGCTGGTCTTCACCGTCCCCCTGCAGCCTATTCACAGGCACAACAGGATCTGGGACCCGGGCTTGCCCAGAGGAGGAACATCTCATGGCTCTCGTCCTCGGCAGAGCCTCTTTCCGAAAAGGCACACGTATGGCTCCTTGTACCACACGGAAGGTGGCAGCCCTGAAAGCTGTTGCTGGTCTTCACCGTCCCCCTGCAGCCTATTCACAGGCACAACAGGATCTGGGACCCGGGCTTGCCCAGAGGAGGAACATCTCATGGCTCTCGTCCTCGGCAGAGCCTGATTCCGAAAAGGCACACGTCCGGCTCCTTATCCCACACGGAAGGTGGTAGCCCTGAAAGCTCTTGCTGGTCTTCACAGTCCCCCTGCAGCCTATTGACAGGTACGACAGGATCTTGGACCGGGCTTGCCCAGAGGAGGAACATCTCATGGCTCTCGTCCTCGGCAGTGCCTGATTCCGGAAAGGCAAATGTTCGGCTCCTTGTCCCACACGGAATGTGACAGCCCTGAAAGCTGTTGCTGGTATTCACCGTCCCCCTGCAGCCTATTCACAGGCACAATAGGATTTAGGACCCGGGCATGCCCAGAGGAGGAACATCTCATGGCTCTCTTCCTCGGCAGGGCCTCTTTCCGAAAAGGCACACATCCGGCTCCTTGTCCCACACGGAAGGTGGCAGCCCTGAAAGCTGTTGCTGGTCTTCACCGTCCCCATGCAGCCTATTCACAGGCACAACAGGATCTGGGACCCGGGCTTGCCCAGAGGAGGAACATCTCATGGCTCTCGTCCTCGGCAGAGTCTGATTCTGGAAAGGCACATATCCGGCTCCTTGTCCCACACGGAAGGTGGCAGGCCGGAAAGCTGTTGCTGGTCTTCACCGTCCCCCTGCAGCCTATTCACAGGCACAACAGGATCTGAGACCGGGGCTTGCCCAGAGGAGGAACATCTCATGGCTCTAGTCCTCGGCAGAGCCTGATTCTGGAAAGGCACACGTCCGGCTCCTTGTCCCACACGGAAGGTGGCAGGCTGGAAAGATGTTGCTGGTCTTCACCGTCCCCCTGCAGCCTATTCACAGGCACAACAGGATCTGGGACCCGGGCTTGCCCAGAGGAGGAACATCTCATGGCTCTCGTCCTCGGCAGGGCCTCTTTCCGAAAAGGCACACGTCCGGCTCCTTGTCCCACACGGAAGGTGGTAGGCCGGAAAGCTGTTGCTGGTCTTCACTGTCCCCCTGCAGCCTATTCAAAGGCACAACAGGATTCACGACGCGGGCTTGTCCAGAGGAGGAACATCTCATGGCTCTAGTCCTCGGCAGAGCCTGATCCTGGAAAGGCACACGTCCGGCTCCTTGTCCCACACGGAAGGTGGCAGGCTGGAAAGATGTTACTGGTCTTCACCGTCCCCCTGCTGCCTATTCAAAGGCACAACAGGATTCGGCACCCGGGCATGCCCAGAGGAGGAACATCTCATGGCTCTCTTCCTCGGCAGGGCCTCTTTCCGAAAAGGCACACGTCCGGCTCCTTGTCCCACACGGATGGTGGCAGCCCTGAAAGCTGTTGCTGGTCTTCACCGTCCCCCTGCAGCCTATTCACAGGCACAACAGGATCTGGGACCCGGGCTTGCCCAGAGGAGGAACATCTCATGGCTCTCGTCCTCGGCAGAGCCTGATTCCGGAAAGGCACACGTTCGGCTCCTTGTCCCACACGGAAGGTGGCAGCCCTGAAAGCTGTTGCTGGTCTTCACCGTCCCCCTGCAGCCTATTCACAGGCACAACAGGATCTGGGGCCCGGGCTTCCCAGAGGAGGAACATCTCATGGCTCTCGTCCTCGGCAGGGCCTGATTCCGAAAAGGCACACGTCCGGCTCCTTATCCCACACGGAAGTTGGCACCCCTGAAGGATGTTGCTGGTCTTCACCGTCCCCCTGCAGCCTATTCACAGGCACAACAGGATCTGGGGCCCGGGCTTGCCCAGAGGAGGAACATCTCATGGCTCTCGTCCTCGGCAGGGCCTCTTTCCGAAAAGGCACACGTCTGGCTCCTTGTCCCACACGGAAGGTGGCAGGCCGGAAAGCTGTTGCTGGTCTTCACCGTCCCCCTGCAGCCTATTCACAGGCACAACAGGATCTGGGACCCGGGCTTGCCCAGAGGAGGAACATCTCATGGCTCTCGTCCTCGGCAGGGCCTCTTTCCGAAAAGGCACACGTCCGGCTCCTTGTCCCACACGGAAGGTGGTAGGCCGGAAAGCTGTTGCTGGTCTTCACCGTCCCCCTGCAGCCTATTCAAAGGCACAACAGGATTCACGACGCGGGCTTGCCCAGAGGAGGAACATCTCATGGCTCTAGTCCTCGGCAGAGCCTGATCCTGGAAAGGCACACGTCCGTCTCCTTGTCCCACACGGAAGGTGGCAGGCTGGAAAGATGTTGCTGGTCTTCACCGTCCCCCTGCAGCCTATTCAAAGGCACAACAGGATTCGGGACCCGGGCATGCCCAGAGGAGGAACATCTCATGGCTCTCTTCCTCGGCAGGGCCTCTTTCCGAAAAGGCACACGTCCGGCTCCTTGTCCCACACGGAAGGTGGCAGCCCTGAAAGATGTTGCTGGTCTTCACCGTCCCCCTGCAGCCTATTCAAAGGCACAACAGTATCTGGGACCCGGGCATGCCTAGAGGAGGAACATCTCATGGCTCTCTTCCTCGGCAGGGCCTCTTTCCGAAAAGGCACACGTCTGGCTCCTTGTCCCACACGGAAGGTGGCAGGCCGGAAAGCTGTTGCTGGTCTTCACCGTCCCCCTGCAGCCTATTCACAGGCACAACAGGATCTGGGGCCCGGGCTTCCCAGAGGAGGAACATCTCATGGCTCTCGTCCTCGGCAGGGCCTGATTCCGAAAAGGCACACGTCCGGCTCCTTATCCCACACGGAAGTTGGCAGCCATGAAAGCTGTTGCTGGTCTTCACCGTCCCCCTGCAGCCTATTGACAGGTACGACAGGATCTGGGACCCGGGCTTGCCCAGAGGAGGAACATCTCATGGCTCTCGTCCTCGGCAGAGCCTGATTCCGAAAAGGCACACGTCCGGCTCCTTGTCCCACACGGAAGGTGGCAGGCCGGAAAGATGTTGCTGGTCTTCACCGTCCACCTGCAGCCTATTCACAGGCACAACAGGATCTGGGACCCGGGCTTGCCCAGAGGAGGAACATCTCATGGCTCTCGTCCTCGGCAGGGCCTGATTCCGAAAAGGCACACGTCCGGCTCCTTGTCCCACACGGAAGTTGGCAGCCCTGAAGGATGTTGCTGGTCTTCACCGTCCCCCTGCAGCCTATTCACAGGCACAACAGGATCTGGGGCCCGGGCTTGCCCAGAGGAGGAACATCTCATGGCTCTCGTCCTCGGCAGGGCCTCTTTCCGAAAAGGTACACGTCTGGCTCCTTGTCCCACACGGAAGGTGACAGGCCGGAAAGCTGTTGCTGGTCTTCACCGTCCCCCTGCAGCCTATTCACAGGCACATCAGGATCTGGGACCCGGGCTTGCCCAGAGGAGGAACATCTCATGGCTCTCGTCCTCGGCAGGGCCTGTTTCCGAAAAGGCACACGTCCGGCTCCTTGTCCCATACGGAAGGTGGTAGGCCGGAAAGCTGTTGCTGGTCTTCACTGTCCCCCTGCAGCCTATTCAAAGGCACAACAGGATTCACGACGCGGGCTTGCCCAGAGGAGGAGCATCTCATGGCTCTCTTCCTCGGCAGAGTCTGATTCTGGAAAGGCACACATCCGGCTCCTTGTCCCACACGGAAGGTGCCAGGCCGGAAAGCTGATGCTGGTCTTCACCGTCCCCCTGCAGCCTATTCACAGGCACAACAGGATCTGAGACCGGGGCTTGCCCAGAGGAGGAACATCTCATGGCTCTAGTCCTCGGCAGAGCCTGATTCTGGAAAGGCACACGTCCGGCTCCTTGTCCCACACGGAAGGTGGCAGCCTGGAAAGATGTTGCTGGTCTTCACCGTCCCCCTGCAGCCTATTCAAAGGCACAACAGGATTCGGGACCCGGGCTTGCCCAGAGGAGGAACATCTCATGGCTCTCGTCCTCGGCAGAGCCTGATTCCGAAAAGGCACACGTCCGGCTCCTTGTCCCACACGGAAGGTGGCAGCCCTGAAAGCTGTTGCTGGTCTTCACCGTCCCCCTGCAGCCTATTCACAGGCACAACAGGATCTGGGGCCCGGGCTTCCCAGAGGAGGAACATCTCATGGCTCTCGTCCTCGGCAGAGCCTGATTCCGGAAAGGCACACGTTCAGCTCCTTGTCCCACACAGAATGTGGCAGCCCTGAAAGCTGTTGCTGGTCTTCACCGTCCCCCTGCAGCCTATTCACAGGCACAACAGGATCTGGGGCCCGGGCTTCCCAGAGGAGGAACATCTCATGGCTCTCGTCCTCGGCAGAGCCTCTTTCCGAAAAGGCACACGTCCGGCTCCTTGTCCCACACGGAAGTTGGCACCCCTGAAGGATGTTGCTGGTCTTCACCGTCCCCCTGCAGCCTATTCACAGGCACAACAGGATCTGGGGCCCGGGCTTGCCCAGAGGAGGAACATCTCATGGCTCTCGTCCTCGGCAGGGCCTCTTTCCGAAAAGGTACACGTCTGGCTCCTTGTCCCACACGGAAGGTGACAGGCCGGAAAGCTGTTGCTGGTCTTCACCGTCCCCCTGCAGCCTATTCACAGGCACATCAGGATCTGGGACCCGGGCTTGCCCAGAGGAGGAACATCTCATGGCTCTCGTCCTCGGCAGGGCCTGTTTCCGAAAAGGCACACGTCCGGCTCCTTGTCCCATACGGAAGGTGGTAGGCCGGAAAGCTGTTGCTGGTCTTCACTGTCCCCCTGCAGCCTATTCAAAGGCACAACAG
Source organism: Astur gentilis (assembly GCF_929443795.1). Classification (NCBI taxonomy): domain Eukaryota; kingdom Metazoa; phylum Chordata; class Aves; order Accipitriformes; family Accipitridae; genus Astur; species Astur gentilis. The sequence continues at coordinate 2,052,535 of NW_026061079.1, read as the reverse complement.
GATTCACGACGCGGGCTTGCCCAGAGGAGGAGCATCTCATGGCTCTCTTCCTCGGCAGGGCCTCTTTCTGAAAAGGCACACGTCCGGCTCCCTGTCCCACACGAAGGTGGCAGCCCTGAAAGCTGTTGCTGGTCTTCACCGTCCCCCTGCAGCCTATTCACAGGCACAACAGGATCTGGGACCCGGGCTTGCCCAGAGGAGGAACATCTCATGGCTCTCGTCCTCGGCAGGGCCTCTTTCCGAAAAGGCACACGTCCGGCTCCTTGTCCCACACGGAAGGTGGCAGCCCTGAAAGCTGTTGCTGGTCTTCACCGTCCCCCTGCAGCCTATTCACAGGCACAACAGAATCTGAGACCGGGGCTTGCCCAGAGGAGGAACATCTCATGGCTCTAGTCCTCGGCAGAGCCTGATTCTGGAAAGGCACACGTCCGGCTCCTTGTCCCACACGCAAGGTGGCAGCCTGGAAAGATGTTGCTGGTCTTCACCGTCCCCCTGCAGCCTATTCAAAGGCACAACAGGATTCGGGACCCGGGCATGCCCAGAGGAGGAACATCTCATGGCTCTCTTCCTCGGCAGAGCCTGATTCCGAAAAGGCACATGTCCGGCTCCTTGTCCCACACGGAAGGTGGCAGCCCTGAAAGCTGTTGCTGGTCTTCACCGTCCCCCTGCAGCCTATTCACAGGCACAACAGGATCTGGGACCCGGGCTTGCCCAGAGGAGGAACATCTCATGGCTCTCGTCCTCGGCAGGGTCTCTTTCCGAAAAGGCACACGTCCGGCTCCTTGTCCCACACGGAAGGTGGTAGGCCGGAAAGCTGTTGCTGGTCTTCACTGTCCCCCTGCAGCCTATTCAAAGGCACAACAGGATTCACGACGCGGGCTTGCCCAGAGGAGGAACATCTCATGGCTCTAGTCCTCGGCAGAGCCTGATCCTGGAAAGGCACACGTCCGGCTCCTTGTCCCACAAGGAAGGTGGCAGGCTGGAAAGATGTTGCTGGTCTTCACCGTCCCCCTGCAGCCTATTCAAAGGCACAACAGGATTCGGGACCCGGGCATGCCCAGAGGAGGAACATCTCATGGCTCTCTTCCTCGGCAGGGCCTCTTTCCGAAAAGGCACACATCCGGCTCCTTGTCCCACACGGAAGGTGGCAGCCCTGAAAGCTGTTGCTGGTCTTCACCGTCCCCCTGCAGCCTATTCACAGGCACAACAGGATCTGGGGCCCGGGCTTCCCAGAGGAGGAACATCTCATGGCTCTCGTCCTCGGCAGGGCCTCTTTCCGAAAAGGCACACGTCCGGCTCCTTGTCCCACACGGAAGTTGGCACCCCTGAAGGATGTTGCTGGTCTTCACCGTCCCCCTGCAGCCTATTCACAGGCACAACAGGATCTGGGGCCCGGGCTTGCCCAGAGGAGGAACATCTCATGGCTCTCGTCCTCGGCAGGGCCTCTTTCCGAAAAGGCACACGTCCGGCTCCTTGTCCCACACGGAAGGTGGCAGCCCTGAAAGCTGTTGCTGGTCTTCACCGTCGCCCTGCAGCCTATTCACAGGCACAACAGGATCTGGGACCCGGGCTTGCCCAGAGGAGGAACATCTCATGGCTCTCGTCCTCGGCAGAGCCTGATTCCGAAAAGGCACACGTCCGGCTCCTTGTCCCACACGGAAGGTGGCAGCCCTGAAAGCTGTTGCTGGTCTTCACCGTCCCCCTGCAGCCTATTCACAGGTACAACAGGATTCAGGACCCGGGCATGCCCAGAGGAGGAACATCTCATGGATCTTGTCCTCGGCAGAGCCTGATTCCGAAAAGGCACACGTCCGGCTCCTTGTCCCACACGGAAGGTGGCAGCCCTGAAAGCTGTTGCTGGTCTTCACCGTCCCCCTGCAGCCTATTCACAGGCACAACAGGATTCGGGACCCGGGCATGCCCAGAGGAGGAACATCTCATGGCTCTCATCCTCGGCAGAGCCTCTTTCCGAAAAGGCACACGTCCGGCTCCTTGTCCCACACGGAAGGTGGCAGCCCTGAAAGCTGTTGCTGGTCTTCACCGTCCCCCTGCAGCCTATTCAGAGGCACAACAGGATTCGGGACCCGGGCATGCCCAGAGGAGGAACATCTCATGGATCTCTTCCTCGGCAGAGCCTCATTCCGAAAAGGCACACGTCCGGCTCCTTGTCCCACACGGAAGGTGGCAGCCCTGAAAGCTGTTGCTGGTCTTCACCGTCCCCCTGCAGCCTATTCACAGGCACAACAGGATCTGGGACCCGGGCTTGCCCAGAGGAGGAACATCTCATGGCTCTCGTCCTCGGCAGAGCCTGGTTCCGAAAAGGCACACGTCCGGCTCCTTGTCCCACACAGAAGGTGGCAGCCCTGAAAGCTGTTGCTGGTCTTCACCATCCCCCTGCAGCCTATTCACAGGCACAACAGGATTCAGGACCCGGGCATGCCCAGAGGAGGAACATCTCATGGATCTCTTCCTCGGCGGAGCCTGATTCCGAAAAGGCACACGTCCGGCTCCTTGTCCCACACGGAAGGTGGCAGCCCTGAAAGCTGTTGCTGGTCTTCACCGTCCCCCTGCAGCCTATTCACAGGCACAACAGGATTCGGGACCCGGGCATGCCCAGAGGAGGAACATCTCATGGATCTTGTCCTCGGCAGAGCATGATTCTGAAAAGGCACACGTCCGGCTCCCTGTCCCACACGGAAGGTGGCAGCCCTGAAAGCTGTTGCTGGTCTTCACCGTCCCCCTGCAGCATATTCAGAGGTGCAACAGGATCTGGGACCCGGGCTTGCTGAGAGGAGGAACATCTCATGGCTCTCGTCCTCGGCAGAGCCTGATTCCGAAAAGGCACACGTCCGGCTCCTTGTCCCACACGGAAGGTGGCAGCCCTGAAAGCTGTTGCTGGTCTTCACCGTCCCCCTGCAGCCTATTCACAGGTACAACAGGATCTGGGACCCGGGCTTGCCCAGAGGAGGAACATCTCATGGCTCTCGTCCTCGGCAGAGCCTAATTCCGAAAAGGCACACGTCCGGCTCCTTGTCCCACACGGAAGGTGGCAGCCCTGAAAGCTGTTGCTGGTCTTCACCGTCCCCCTGCAGCCTATTCAGAGGCACAACAGGATTCAGGACCCGGGCATGCCCAGAGGAGGAACATCTCATGGATCTCGTCCTCGGCAGAGCCTGATTCCGAAAAGGCACACGTCCGGCTCCTTGTCCCACACGGAAGGTGGCAGCCCTGAAAGCTGTTGCTGGTCTTCACCGTCCCCCTGCAGCCTATTCACAGGTACAACAGGATCTGGGACCCGGGCTTGCCCAGAGGAGGAACATCTCATGGCTCTCGTCCTCGGCAGAGCCTGATTCCGAAAAGGCACACGTCCGGCTCCTTGTCCCACACGGAAGGTGGCAGCCCTGAAAGCTGTTGCTGGTCTTCACCGTCCCCCTGCAGCCTATTCACAGGTACAACAGGATCTGGGACCCGGGCTTGCCCAGAGGAGGAACATCTCATGGCTCTCGTCCTCGGCAGAGCCTATTCCGAAAAGGCACACGTCCGGCTCCTTGTCCCACACGGAAGGTGGCAGCCCTGAAAGCTGTTGCTGGTCTTCACCGTCCCCCTGCAGCCTATTCACAGGTACAACAGGATCTGGGACCCGGGCTTGCCCAGAGGAGGAACATCTCATGGCTCTCGTCCTCGGCAGAGCCTGATTCCGAAAAGGCACACGTCCGGCTCCTTGTCCCACACGGAAGGTGGCAGCCCTGAAAGCTGTTGCTGGTCTTCACCGTCCCCCTGCAGCCTATTCACAGGCACAACAGGATCTGGGGCCCGTGCTTGCCCAGAGGAGGAACATCACATGGCTCTCGTCCTCGGCAGGGCCTCTTTCCGAAAAGGCACACGTCCGGCTCCTTGTCGAACACGGAAGTTGGCACCCCTGAAGGATGTTGCTGGTCTTCACCGTCCCCCTGCAGCCTATTCACAGGCACAACAGGTTCCACGATGCGGGCTTGCCCAGAGGAGGTACATCTCATGGCTCTCGTCCTCGGCAGGGCCTCTTTCCGAAAAGGCACACGTCCGGCTCCTTGTCCCACACGGAAGGTGGCAGCCCTGAAAGCTGTTGCTGGTCTTCACCGTCCCCCTGCAGCCTATTCACAGGCACAATAGGATTTAGGACCCGGGCATGCCCAGAGGAGGAACATCTCATGGCTCTCGTCCTCGGCAGAGCCCGATTCCGAAAAGGCACACGTCCGGCTCCTTGTCCCACAAGGAAGGTGGCAGCCCTGAAAGCTGTTGCTGGTCTTCACCGTCCCCCTGCAGCCTATTCACAGGCACAACAGGATCTGGGACCCGGGCTTGCCCAGAGGAGGAACATCTCATGGCTCTCGTCCTCGGCAGAGCCTCTTTCCGAAAAGGCACACGTATGGCTCCTTGTACCACACGGAAGGTGGTAGGCCGGAAAGCTGTTGCTGGTCTTCACCGTCCCCCTGCAGCCTATTCACAGGCACAACAGGATCTGGGACCCGGGCTTGCCCAGAGGAGGAACATCTCATGGCTCTCGTCCTCGGCAGAGCCTGATTCCGAAAAGGCACACGTCCGGCTCCTTGTCCCACACGGAAGGTGGCAGCCCTGAAAGCTGTTGCTGGTCTTCACCGTCCCCCTGCAGCCTATTCACAGGCACAACAGGATCTGGGACCCGGGCTTGCCCAGAGGAGGAACATCTCATGGCTCTCGTCCTCGGCAGAGCCTGATTCAGAAAAGGCACACGTCCGGCTCCTTATCCCACATGGAAGGTGGTAGCCCTGAAAGCTCTTGCTGGTCTTCACAGTCCCCCTGCAGCCTATTGACAGGTACGACAGGATCTGGGACCGGGCTTGCCCAGAGGAGGAACATCTCATGGCTCTAGTCCTCGGCAGTGCCTGATTCCGGAAAGGCAAACGTTCGGCTCCTTGTCCCACACGGAATGTGACAGCCCTGAAAGCTGTTGCTGGTCTTCACCGTCCCCCTGCAGCCTATTCACAGGCACAATAGGATTTAGGACCCGGGCATGCCCAGAGGAGGAACATCTCATGGCTCTCTTCCTCGGCAGGGCCTCTTTCCGAAAAGGCACACGTCCGGCTCCTTGTCCCACACGGAAGGTGGCAGCCCTGAAAGATGTTGCTGGTCTTCACCGTCCCCCTGCAGCCTATTCACAGGCACAACAGGATCTGGGACCCGGGCTTGCCCAGAGGAGGAACATCTCATGGCTCTCGTCCTCGGCAGGGCCTCTTTCCGAAAAGGCACACGTCCGGCTCCTTGTCCCACAAGGAAGGTGGCAGCCCTGAAAGCTGTTGCTGGTCTTCACCGTCCCCCTGCAGCCTATTCACAGGCACAACAGGATCTGGGACCCGGGCTTGCCCAGAGGAGGAACATCTCATGGCTCTCGTCCTCGGCAGAGCCTCTTTCCGAAAAGGCACACGTATGGCTCCTTGTACCACACGGAAGGTGGTAGGCCGGAAAGCTGTTGCTGGTCTTCACCGTCCCCCTGCAGCCTATTCACAGGCACAACAGGATCTGGGACCCGGGCTTGCCCAGAGGAGGAACATCTCATGGCTCTCGTCCTCGGCAGAGCCTGATTCCGAAAAGGCACACGTCCGGCTCCTTGTCCCACACGGAAGGTGGCAGCCCTGAAAGCTGTTGCTGGTCTTCACCGTCCCCCTGCAGCCTATTCACAGGCACAACAGGATCTGGGACCCGGGCTTGCCCAGAGGAGGAACATCTCATGGCTCTCGTCCTCGGCAGAGCCTGATTCCGAAAAGGCACACGTCCGGCTCCTTATCCCACACGGAAGGTGGTAGCCCTGAAAGCTCTTGCTGGTCTTCACCGTCCCCCTGCAGCCTATTCACAGGCACAACAGGATCTGGGACCCGGGCTTGCCCAGAGGAGGAACATCTCATGGCTCTCGTCCTCGGCAGGGCCTCTTTCCGAAAAGGCACACGTCCGGCTCCTTGTCCCACAAGGAAGGTGGCAGCCCTGAAAGCTGTTGCTGGTCTTCACCGTCCCCCTGCAGCCTATTCACAGGCACAACAGGATCTGGGACCCGGGCTTGCCCAGAGGAGGAACATCTCATGGCTCTCGTCCTCGGCAGAGCCTCTTTCCGAAAAGGCACACGTATGGCTCCTTGTACCACACGGAAGGTGGTAGGCCGGAAAGCTGTTGCTGGTCTTCACCGTCCCCCTGCAGCCTATTCACAGGCACAACAGGATCTGGGACCGGGGCTTGCCCAGAGGAGGAACATCTCATGGCTCTCGTCCTCGGCAGAGCCTGATTCCGAAAAGGCACACGTCCGGCTCCTTGTCCCACACGGAAGGTGGCAGCCCTGAAAGCTGTTGCTGGTCTTCACCGTCCCCCTGCAGCCTATTCACAGGCACAACAGGATCTGGGACCCGGGCTTGCCCAGAGGAGGAACATCTCATGGCTCTCGTCCTCGGCAGAGCCTGATTCCGAAAAGGCACACGTCCGGCTCCTTATCCCACACGGAAGGTGGTAGCCCTGAAAGCTCTTGCTGGTCTTCACAGTCCCCCTGCAGCCTATTGACAGGTACGACAGGATCTGGGACCGGGCTTGCCCAGAGGAGGAACATCTCATGGCTCTCGTCCTCGGCAGTGCCTGATTCCGGAAAGGCAAACGTTCGGCTCCTTGTCCCACACGGAATGTGACAGCCCTGAAAGCTGTTGCTGGTCTTCACCGTCCCCCTGCAGCCTATTCACAGGCACAATAGGATTTAGGACCCGGGCATGCCCAGAGGAGGAACATCTCATGGCTCTCTTCCTCGGCAGGGCCTCTTTCCGAAAAGGCACACGTCCGGCTCCTTGTCCCACACGGAAGGTGGCAGCCCTGAAAGATGTTGCTGGTCTTCACCGTCCCCCTGCAGCCTATTCACAGGCACAACAGGATCTGGGACCCGGGCTTGCCCAGAGGAGGAACATCTCATGGCTCTCGTCCTCGGCAGGGCCTCTTTCCGAAAAGGCACACGTCCGGCTCCTTGTCCCACACGGAAGGTGGCAGCCCTGAAAGCTGTTGCTGGTCTTCACCATCCCCCTGCAGCCTATTCACAGGCACAACAGGATCTGGGACCCGGGCTTGCCCAGAGGAGGAACATCTCATGGCTCTCGTCCTCGGCAGAGTCTGATTCTGGAAAGGCACACATCCGGCTCCTTGTCCCACACGGAAGGTGGCAGGCCGGAAAGCTGTTGCTGGTCTTCACCGTCCCCCTGCAGCCTATTCACAGGCACAACAGGATCTGGGGCCCGGGCTTCCCAGAGGAGGAACATCTCATGGCTCTCTTCCTCGGCAGGGCCTCTTTCCGAAAAGGCACACATCCGGCTCCTTGTCCCACACGGAAGGTGGCAGCCCTGAAAGCTGTTGCTGGTCTTCACCGTCCCCCTGCAGCCTCTTCACAGGCACAACAGGATCTGGGACCCGGGCTTGCCCAGAGGAGGAACATCTCATGGCTCTCGTCCTCGGCAGAGCCTGATTCCGGAAAGGCACACGTTCAGCTCCTTGTCCCACACAGAATGTGGCAGCCCTGAAAGCTGTTGCTGGTCTTCACCGTCCCCCTGCAGCCTATTCACAGGCACAACAGGATCTGGGGCCCGGGCTTCCCAGAGGAGGAACATCTCATGGCTCTCGTCCTCGGCAGGGCCTCTTTCCGAAAAGGCACACGTCCGGCTCCTTGTCCCACACGGAAGTTGGCACCCCTGAAGGATGTTGCTGGTCTTCACCGTCCCCCTGCAGCCTATTCACAGGCACAACAGGATCTGGGGCCCGGGCTTGCCCAGAGGAGGAACATCTCATGGCTCTCGTCCTCGGCAGGGCCTCTTTCCGAAAAGGCACACATCCGGCTCCTTGTCCCACACGGAAGGTGGCAGCCCTGAAAGCTGTTGCTGGTCTTCACCGTCCCCCTGCAGCCTATTCACAGGCACAACAGGATCTGGGACCCGGGCTTGCCCAGAGGAGGAACATCTCATGGCTCTCGTCCTCGGCAGAGCTTGATTCCGGAAAGGCACACGTTCAGCTCCTTGTCCCACACAGAATGTGGCAGCCCTGAAAGCTGTTGCTGGTCTTCACCGTCCCCCTGCAGCCTATTCACAGGCACAACAGGATCTGGGGCCCGGGCTTCCCAGAGGAGGAACATCTCATGGCTCTCGTCCTCGGCAGGGCCTCTTTCCGAAAAGGCACACGTCCGGCTCCTTGTCCCACACGGAAGTTGGCACCCCTGAAGGATGTTGCTGGTCTTCACCGTCCCCCTGCAGCCTATTCACAGGCACAACAGGATCTGGGGCCCGGGCTTGCCCAGAGGAGGAACATCTCATGGCTCTCGTCCTCGGCAGGGCCTCTTTCCGAAAAGGTACACGTCTGGCTCCTTGTCCCACACGGAAGGTGACAGGCCGGAAAGCTGTTGCTGGTCTTCACCGTCCCCCTGCAGCCTATTCACAGGCACATCAGGATCTGGGACCCGGGCTTGCCCAGAGGAGGAACATCTCATGGCTCTCGTCCTCGGCAGGGCCTGTTTCCGAAAAGGCACACGTCCGGCTCCTTGTCCCATACGGAAGGTGGTAGGCCGGAAAGCTGTTGCTGGTCTTCACTGTCCCCCTGCAGCCTATTCAAAGGCACAACAGGATTCACGACGCGGGCTTGCCCAGAGGAGGAACATCTCATGGCTCTCGTCCTCGGCAGGGCCTCTTTCTGAAAAGGCACACGTCCGGCTCCCTGTCCCACACGAAGGTGGCAGCCCTGAAAGCTATTGCTGGTCTTCACCGTCCCCCTGCAGCCTATTCACAGGCACAACAGGATCTGGGACCCGGGCTTGCCCAGAGGAGGAACATCTCATGGCTCTCGTCCTCGGCAGGGCCTCTTTCCGAAAAGGCACACGTCCGGCTCCTTGTCCCACACGGAAGGTGGCAGCCCTGAAAGCTGTTGCTGGTCTTCACCGTCCCCCTGCAGCCTATTCACAGGCACAACAGGATCTGAGACCGGGGCTTGCCCAGAGGAGGAACATCTCATGGCTCTAGTCCTCGGCAGAGCCTGATTCTGGAAAGGCACACGTCCGGCTCCTTGTCCCACACGCAAGGTGGCAGCCTGGAAAGATGTTGCTGGTCTTCACCGTCCCCCTGCAGCCTATTCAAAGGCACAACAGGATTCGGGACCCGGGCATGCCCAGAGGAGGAACATCTCATGGCTCTCTTCCTCGGCAGAGCCTGATTCCGAAAAGGCACACGTCCGGCTCCTTGTCCCACACGGAAGGTGGCAGCCCTGAAAGCTGTTGCTGGTCTTCACCGTCCCCCTGCAGCCTATTCACAGGCACAACAGGATCTGGGACCCGGGCTTGCCCAGAGGAGGAACATCTCATGGCTCTCGTCCTCGGCAGGGCCTCTTTCCGAAAAGGCACACGTCCGGCTCCTTGTCCCACACGGAAGGTGGTAGGCCGGAAAGCTGTTGCTGGTCTTCACTGTCCCCCTGCAGCCTATTCAAAGGCACAACAGGATTCACGACGCGGGCTTGCCCAGAGGAGGAACATCTCATGGCTCTAGTCCTCGGCAGAGCCTGATCCTGGAAAGGCACACGTCCGGCTCCTTGTCCCACAAGGAAGGTGGCAGGCTGGAAAGATGTTGCTGGTCTTCACCGTCCCCCTGCAGCCTATTCAAAGGCAGAACAGGATTCGGGACCCGGGCATGCCCAGAGGAGGAACATCTCATGGCTCTCTTCCTCGGCAGGGCCTCTTTCCGAAAAGGCACACATCCGGCTCCTTGTCCCACACGGAAGGTGGCAGCCCTGAAAGCTGTTGCTGGTCTTCACCGTCCCCCTGCAGCCTATTCACAGGCACAACAGGATCTGGGACCCGGGCTTGCCCAGAGGAGGAACATCTCATGGCTCTCGTCCTCGGCAGAGCCTCATTCCGGAAAGGCACACGTTCAGCTCCTTGTCCCACACAGAATGTGGCAGCCCTGAAAGCTGTTGCTGGTCTTCACCGTCCCCCTGCAGCCTATTCACAGGCACAACAGGATCTGGGGCCCGGGCTTCCCAGAGGAGGAACATCTCATGGCTCTCGTCCTCGGCAGGGCCTCTTTCCGAAAAGGCACACGTCCGGCTCCTTGTCCCACACGGAAGTTGGCACCCCTGAAGGATGTTGCTGGAATCACCGTCCCCCTGCAGCCTATTCACAGGCACAACAGGATCTGTGGCCCGGGCTTGCCCAGAGGAGGAACATCTCATGGCTCTCGTCCTCGGCAGGGCCTCTTTCCGAAAAGGCACACGTCCGGCTCCTTGTCCCACACGGAAGGTGGCAGCCCTGAAAGCTGTTGCTGGTCTTCACCGTCCCCCTGCAGCCTATTCACAGGCACAACAGGATCTGGGACCCGGGCTTGCCCAGAGGAGGAACATCTCATGGCTCTCGTCCTCGGCAGGGCCTCTTTCCGAAAAGGCACACGTCCGGCTCCTTGTCCCACACGGAAGGTGGTAGGCCGGAAAGCTGTTGCTGGTCTTCACTGTCCCCCTGCAGCCTATTCAAAGGCACAACAGGATTCACGACGCGGGCTTGCCCAGAGGAGGAACATCTCATGGCTCTCGTCCTCGGCAGAGCCTGATTCCGGAAAGGCACACGTTCGGCTCCTTGTCCCACACGGAAGGTGGCAGCCCTGAAAGCTGTTGCTGGTCTTCACCATCCCCCTGCAGCCTATTCACAGGCACAACAGGATTCAGAACCCGGGCATGCCCAGAGGAGGAACATCTCATGGCTCTCTTCCTCGGCAGAGCCCGATTCCGAAAAGGCACACGTCCGGCTCCTTGTCCCACAAGGAAGGTGGCAGCCCTGAAAGCTGTTGCTGGTCTTCACCGTCCCCCTGCAGCCTATTCACAGGCACAATAGGATTTAGGACCCGGGCATGCCCAGAGGAGGAACATCTCATGGCTCTCTTCCTCGGCAGAGCCTGATTCCGAAAAGGCACATGTCCGGCTCCTTGTCCCACACGGAAAGTGGCAGCCCTGAAAGCTGTTGCTGGTCTTCACCGTCCCCCTGCAGCCTATTCACAGGCACAACAGGATCTGGGACCCGGGCTTGCCCAGAGGAGGAACATATCATGGCTCCCGTCCTCGGCAGAGTCTGATTCTGGAAAGGCACACGTCCAGCTCCTTGTCCCACACGGAAGGTGGCAGGCTGGAAAGATGTTGCTGGTCTTCACCGTCCCCCTGCAGCCTATTCAAAGGCACAACAGGATTCGGGACCCGGGCATGCCCAGAGGAGGAACATTTCATGGCTCTCGTCCTCGGCAGAGCCTCTTTCCGAAAAGGCACACGTCCGGCTCCTTGTCCCACACGGAAGGTGGCAGCCCTGAAAGCTGTTGCTGGTCTTCACCATCCCCCTGCAGCCTATTCACAGGCACAACAGGATCTGGGACCCGGGCTTGCCCAGAGGAGGAACATCTCATGGCTCTCGTCCTCGGCAGAGCCTGATTCCGAAAAGGCACACGTCCGGCTCCTTGTCCCACACGGAAGGTGGCAGCCCTGAAGGATGTTGCTGGTCTTCACCGTCCCCCTGCAGCCTATTCACAGGCACAACAGGATCTGGGGCCCGTGCTTGCCCAGAGGAGGAACATCTCATGGCTCTCGTCCTCGGCAGGGCCTCTTTCCGAAAAGGCACACGTCCGGCTCCTTGTCGAACACGGAAGTTGGCACCCCTGAAGGATGTTGCTGGTCTTCACCGTCCCCCTGCAGCCTATTCACAGGCACAACAGGTTTCACGATGCGGGCTTGCCCAGAGGAGGAACATCTCATGGCTCTCGTCCTCGGCAGGGCCTCTTTCCGAAAAGTCACACGTCCGGCTCCTTGTCCCACACGGAAGGTGGCAGCCCTGAAAGCTGTTGCTGGTCTTCACCGTCCCCCTGCAGCCTATTCACAGGCACAATAGGATTTAGGACCCGGGCATGCCCAGAGGAGGAACATCTCATGGCTCTCGTCCTCGGCAGAGCCCGATTCCGAAAAGGCACACGTCCGGCTCCTTGTCCCACAAGGAAGGTGGCAGCCCTGAAAGCTGTTGCTGGTCTTCACCGTCCCCCTGCAGCCTATTCACAGGCACAACAGGATCTGGGACCCGGGCTTGCCCAGAGGAGGAACATCTCATGGCTCTCGTCCTCGGCAGAGCCTCTTTCCGAAAAGGCACACGTATGGCTCCTTGTACCACACGGAAGGTGGTAGGCTGGAAAGCTGTTGCTGGTCTTCACCGTCCCCCTGCAGCCTATTCACAGGCACAACAGGATCTGGGACCCAGGCTTGCCCAGAGGAGGAACATCTCATGGCTCTCGTCCTCGGCAGAGCCTGATTCCGAAACGGCACACGTCCGGCTCCTTGTCCCACACGGAAGGTGGCAGCCCTGAAAGCTGTTGCTGGTCTTCACCGTCCCCCTGCAGCCTATTGACAGGCACAACAGGATCTGGGACCCGGGCTTGCCCAGAGGAGGAACATCTCATGGCTCTCGTCCTCGGCAGGGCCTCTTTCCGAAAAGGCACACGTCCGGCTCCTTGTCCCACACGGAAGGTGGTAGGCCGGAAAGCTGTTGCTGGTCTTCACTGTCCCCCTGCAGCCTATTCAAAGGCACAACAGGATTCACGACGCGGGCTTGCCCAGAGGAGGAACATCTCATGGCTCTCGTCCTCGGCAGAGCCTGATTCCGGAAAGGCACACGTTCGGCTCCTTGTCCCACACGGAAGGTGGCAGCCCTGAAAGCTGTTGCTGGTCTTCACCATCCCCCTGCAGCCTATTCACAGGCACAACAGGATTCAGAACCCGGGCATGCCCAGAGGAGGAACATCTCATGGCTCTCTTCCTCGGCAGAGCCCGATTCCGAAAAGGCACACGTCCGGCTCCTTGTCCCACAAGGAAGGTGGCAGCCCTGAAAGCTGTTGCTGGTCTTCACCGTCCCCCTGCAGCCTATTCACAGGCACAATAGGATTTAGGACCCGGGCATGCCCAGAGGAGGAACATCTCATGGCTCTCTTCCTCGGCAGAGCCTGATTCCGAAAAGGCACATGTCCGGCTCCTTGTCCCACACGGAAAGTGGCAGCCCTGAAAGCTGTTGCTGGTCTTCACCGTCCCCCTGCAGCCTATTCACAGGCACAACAGGATCTGGGACCCGGGCTTGCCCAGAGGAGGAACATATCATGGCTCCCGTCCTCGGCAGAGTCTGATTCTGGAAAGGCACACGTCCAGCTCCTTGTCCCACACGGAAGGTGGCAGGCTGGAAAGATGTTGCTGGTCTTCACCGTCCCCCTGCAGCCTATTCACAGGCACAATAGGATTTAGGACCCGGGCATGCCCAGAGGAGGAACATCTCATGGCTCTCTTCCTCGGCAGAGCCTGATTCCGAAAAGGCACATGTCCGGCTCCTTGTCCCACACGGAAGGTGGCAGCCCTGAAAGCTGTTGCTGGTCTTCACCGTCCCCCTGCAGCCTATTCACAGGCACAACAGGATCTGGGACCCGGGCTTGCCCAGAGGAGGAACATCTCATGGCTCTCGTCCTCGGCAGAGCCTCTTTCCGAAAAGGCACACGTATGGCTCCTTGTACCACACGGAAGGTGGTAGGCCGGAAAGCTGTTGCTGGTCTTCACCGTCCCCCTGCAGCCTATTCACAGGCACAACAGGATCTGGGACCCAGGCTTGCCCAGAGGAGGAACATCTCATGGCTCTCGTCCTCGGCAGGGCCTCTTTCCGAAAAGGCACACGTCCGGCTCCTTGTCGAACACGGAAGTTGGCACCCCTGAAGGATGTTGCTGGTCTTCACCGTCCCCCTGCAGCCTATTCACAGGCACAACAGGATTCACGATGCGGGCTTGCCCAGAGGAGGAACATCTCATGGCTCTCGTCCTCGGCAGGGCCTCTTTCCGAAAAGGCACACGTCCGGCTCCTTGTCCCACACGGAAGGTGGCAGCCCTGAAAGCTGTTGCTGGTCTTCACCGTCCCCCTGCAGCCTATTCACAGGCACAACAGGATCTGGGACCCGGGATTGCCCAGAGGAGGAACATCTCATGGCTCTCGTCCTCGGCAGAGCCTGATTCCGGAAAGGCACATGTCCGGCTCCTTGTCCCACACGGAAGGTGGCAGGCTGGAAAGATGTTGCTGGTCTTCACCGTCCCCCTGCAGCCTATTCACAGGCACAATAGGATTTAGGACCCGGGCATGCCCAGAGGAGGAACATCTCATGGCTCTCGTCCTCGGCAGAGCCCGATTCCGAAAAGGCACACGTCCGGCTCCTTGTCCCACAAGGAAGGTGGCAGCCCTGAAAGCTGTTGCTGGTCTTCACCGTCCCCCTGCAGCCTATTCACAGGCACAACAGGATCTGGGACCCGGGCTTGCCCAGAGGAGGAACATCTCATGGCTCTCGTCCTCGGCAGGGCCTCTTTCCGAAAAGGCACACGTCTGGCTCCTTGTCCCACACGGAAGGTGGCACCCCTGAAGGATGTTGCTGGTCTTCACCGTCCCCCTGCAGCCTATTCACAGGCACAACAGGATCTGGGGCCCGGGCTTGCCCAGAGGAGGAACATCTCATGGCTCTCGTCCTCGGCAGGGCCTCTTTCCGAAAAGGCACACGTCCGGCTCCTTGTCCCACACGGAAGGTGGCAGCCCTGAAAGCTGTTGCTGGTCTTCACCGTCCCCCTGCAGCCTATTCACAGGCACAACAGGATCTGGGACCCGGGCTTGCCCAGAGGAGGAACATATCATGGCTCTCGTCCTCGGCAGGGCCTCTTTCCGAAAAGGCACACGTCCGGCTCCTTGTCCCACACGGAAGGTGGCAGGCCGGAATGCTGTTGCTGGTCTTCACTGTCCCCCTGCAGCCTATTCAAAGGCACAACAGGATTCACGACGCGGGCTTGCCCAGAGGAGGAACATCTCATGGCTCTCGTCCTCGGCAGAGCCTGATTCCGGAAAGGCACACGTCCGGCTCCTTGTCCCACACGGAAGGTGGCAGCCCTGAAAGCTGTTGCTGGTCTTCACCATCCCCCTGCAGCCTATTCACAGGCACAACAGGATTCAGGACCCGGGCATGCCCAGAGGAGGAACATCTCATGGCTCTCTTCCTCGGCAGAGCCCGATTCCGAAAAGGCACACGTCCGGCTCCTTGTCCCACAAGGAAGGTGGCAGCCCTGAAAGCTGTTGCTGGTCTTCACCGTCCCCCTGCAGCCTATTCACAGGCACAACAGGATCTGGGACCCGGGCTTGCCCAGAGGAGGAACATCTCATGGCTCTCGTCTTCGGCAGAGCCTGATTCCGAAAAGGCACACGTCCGGCTCCTTATCCCACACGGAAGTTGGCAGCCCTGAAAGCTGTTGCTGGTCTTCACCGTCCCCCTGCAGCCTATTGACAGGTACGACAGGATCTGGGACCCGGGCTTGCCCAGAGGAGGAACATCTCATGGCTCTCGTCCTCGGCAGGGCCTGATTCCGAAAAGGCACACGTCCGGCTCCTTGTCCCACACGGAAGTTGGCACCCCTGAAGGATGTTGCTGGTCTTCACCGTCCCCCTGCAGCCTATTCACAGGCACAACAGGATTCACGATGCGGGCTTGCCCAGAGGAGGAACATCTCATGGCTCTCGTCCTCGGCAGGGCCTCTTTCCGAAAAGGTACACGTCTGGCTCCTTGTCCCACACGGAAGGTGGCAGGCCGGAAAGCTGTTGCTGGTCTTCACCGTCCCCCTGCAGCCTATTCACAGGCACATGAGGATCTGGGACCCGGGCTAGCCCAGAGGAGGAACATCTCATGGCTCTCGTCCTCGGCAGGGCCTCTTTCCGAAAAGGCACACGTCCGGCTCCTTGTCCCACACGGAAGGTGGTAGGCTGGAAAGCTGTTGCTGGTCTTCACTGTCCCCCTGCAGGCTATTCAAAGGCACAACAGGATTCACGACGCGGGCTTGCCCAGAGGAGGAACATCTCATGGCTCTAGTCCTCGGCAGAGCCTGATCCTGGAAAGGCACACGTCCGGCTCCTTGTCCCACACGGAAGGTGGCAGGCTGGAAAGATGTTGCTGGTCTTCACCGTCCCCCTGCAGCCTATTCAAAGGCACAACAGGATTTGGGACCCGGGCATGCCCAGAGGAGGAACATCTCATGGCTCTCTTCCTCGGCAGGGCCTCTTTCCGAAAAGGCACACATATGGCTCCTTGTACCACACGGAAGGTGGCAGCCCTGAAAGCTGTTGCTGGTCTTCACCGTCCCCCTGCAGCCTATTCACAGGCACAACAGGATCTGGGACCCGCGCTTGCCCAGAGGAGGAACATCTCATGGCTCTCGTCCTCGGCAGGGCCTCTTTCCGAAAAGGCACACGTCCGGCTCCTTGTCCCACACGGAAGGTGGTAGGCCGGAAAGCTGTTGCTGGTCTTCACTGTCCCCCTGCAGCCTATTCAAAGGCACAACAGGATTCAGGACCCGGGCTTGCCCAGAGGAGGAACATCTCATGGCTCTCGTCCTCGGCAGAGCCTGATTCCGGAAAGGCACACGTTCGGCTCCTTGTCCCACACGGAAGGTGGTAGCCCTGAAAGCTGTTGCTGGTCTTCACCATCCCCCTGCAGCCTATTCACAGGCACAATAGGATTTAGGACCCGGGCATGCCCAGAGGAGGAACATCTCATGGCTCTCTTCCTCGGCAGAGCCCGATTCCGAAAAGGCACACGTCCGGCTCCTTGTCCCACAAGGAAGGTGGCAGCCCTGAAAGCTGTTGCTGGTCTTCACCATCCCCCTGCAGCCTATTCACAGGCACAACAGGATCTGGGACCCGGGCTTGCCCAGAGCAGGAACATCTCATGGCTCCCGTCCTCGGCAGAGTCTGATTCTGGAAAGGCACACGTCCAGCTCCTTGTCCCACACGGAAGGTGGCAGGCTGGAAAGATGTTGCTGGTCTTCACCGTCCCCCTGCAGCCTATTCACAGGCACAATAGGATTTAGGACCCGGGCATGCCCAGAGGAGGAACATCTCATGGCTCTCTTCCTCGGCAGAGCCTGATTCCGAAAAGGCACATGTCCGGCTCCTTGTCCCACACGGAAGGTGGCAGCCCTGAAAGCTGTTGCTGGTCTTCACCGTCCCCCTGCAGCCTATTCACAGGCACAACAGGATCTGGGACCCGGGCTTGCCCAGAGGAGGAACATCTCATGGCTCTCGTCCTCGGCAGAGCCTCTTTCCGAAAAGGCACACGTATGGCTCCTTGTACCACACGGAAGGTGGTAGGCCGGAAAGCTGTTGCTGGTCTTCACCGTCCCCCTGCAGCCTATTCACAGGCACAACAGGATCTGGGACCCAGGCTTGCCCAGAGGAGGAACATCTCATGGCTCTCGTCCTCGGCAGGGCCTCTTTCCGAAAAGGCACACGTCCGGCTCCTTGTCGAACACGGAAGTTGGCACCCCTGAAGGATGTTGCTGGTCTTCACCGTCCCCCTGCAGCCTATTCACAGGCACAACAGGATTCACGATGCGGGCTTGCCCAGAGGAGGAACATCTCATGGCTCTCGTCCTCGGCAGGGCCTCTTTCCGAAAAGGCACACGTCCGGCTCCTTGTCCCACACGGAAGGTGGCAGCCCTGAAAGCTGTTGCTGGTCTTCACCGTCCCCCTGCAGCCTATTCACAGGCACAACAGGATCTGGGACCCGGGATTGCCCAGAGGAGGAACATCTCATGGCTCTCGTCCTCGGCAGAGCCTGATTCCGGAAAGGCACATGTCCGGCTCCTTGTCCCACACGGAAGGTGGCAGGCTGGAAAGATGTTGCTGGTCTTCACCGTCCCCCTGCAGCCTATTCACAGGCACAATAGGATTTAGGACCCGGGCATGCCCAGAGGAGGAACATCTCATGGCTCTCGTCCTCGGCAGAGCCCGATTCCGAAAAGGCACACGTCCGGCTCCTTGTCCCACAAGGAAGGTGGCAGCCCTGAAAGCTGTTGCTGGTCTTCACCGTCCCCCTGCAGCCTATTCACAGGCACAACAGGATCTGGGACCCGGGCTTGCCCAGAGGAGGAACATCTCATGGCTCTCGTCCTCGGCAGGGCCTCTTTCCGAAAAGGCACACGTCCGGCTCCTTGTCCCACACGGAAGGTGGCACCCCTGAAGGATGTTGCTGGTCTTCACCGTCCCCCTGCAGCCTATTCACAGGCACAACAGGATCTGGGGCCCGGGCTTGCCCAGAGGAGGAACATCTCATGGCTCTCGTCCTCGGCAGGGCCTCTTTCCGAAAAGGCACACGTCCGGCTCCTTGTCCCACACGGAAGGTGGCAGCCCTGAAAGCTGTTGCTGGTCTTCACCGTCCCCCTGCAGCCTATTCACAGGCACAACAGGATCTGGGACCCGGGCTTGCCCAGAGGAGGAACATATCATGGCTCTCGTCCTCGGCAGGGCCTCTTTCCGAAAAGGCACACGTCCGGCTCCTTGTCCCACACGGAAGGTGGCAGGCCGGAATGCTGTTGCTGGTCTTCACTGTCCCCCTGCAGCCTATTCAAAGGCACAACAGGATTCACGACGCGGGCTTGCCCAGAGGAGGAACATCTCATGGCTCTCGTCCTCGGCAGAGCCTGATTCCGGAAAGGCACACGTTCGGCTCCTTGTCCCACACGGAAGGTGGCAGCCCTGAAAGCTGTTGCTGGTCTTCACCATCCCCCTGCAGCCTATTCACAGGCACAACAGGATTCAGGACCCGGGCATGCCCAGAGGAGGAACATCTCATGGCTCTCTTCCTCGGCAGAGCCCGATTCCGAAAAGGCACACGTCCGGCTCCTTGTCCCACAAGGAAGGTGGCAGCCCTGAAAGCTGTTGCTGGTCTTCACCGTCCCCCTGCAGCCTATTCACAGGCACAACAGGATCTGGGACCCGGGCTTGCCCAGAGGAGGAACATCTCATGGCTCTCGTCTTCGGCAGAGCCTGATTCCGAAAAGGCACACGTCCGGCTCCTTATCCCACACGGAAGTTGGCAGCCCTGAAAGCTGTTGCTGGTCTTCACCGTCCCCCTGCAGCCTATTGACAGGTACGACAGGATCTGGGACCCGGGCTTGCCCAGAGGAGGAACATCTCATGGCTCTCGTCCTCGGCAGGGCCTGATTCCGAAAAGGCACACGTCCGGCTCCTTGTCCCACACGGAAGTTGGCACCCCTGAAGGATGTTGCTGGTCTTCACCGTCCCCCTGCAGCCTATTCACAGGCACAACAGGATTCACGATGCGGGCTTGCCCAGAGGAGGAACATCTCATGGCTCTCGTCCTCGGCAGGGCCTCTTTCCGAAAAGGTACACGTCTGGCTCCTTGTCCCACACGGAAGGTGGCAGGCCGGAAAGCTGTTGCTGGTCTTCACCGTCCCCCTGCAGCCTATTCACAGGCACAACAGGATCTGGGACCCGCGCTTGCCCAGAGGAGGAACATCTCATGGCTCTCGTCCTCGGCAGGGCCTCTTTCCGAAAAGGCACACGTCCGGCTCCTTGTCCCACACGGAAGGTGGTAGGCCGGAAAGCTGTTGCTGGTCTTCACTGTCCCCCTGCAGCCTATTCAAAGGCACAACAGGATTTAGGACCCGGGCTTGCCCAGAGGAGGAACATCTCATGGCTCTCGTCCTCGGCAGAGCCTGATTCCGGAAAGGCACACGTTCGGCTCCTTGTCCCACACGGAAGGTGGTAGCCCTGAAAGCTGTTGCTGGTCTTCACCATCCCCCTGCAGCCTATTCACAGGCACAATAGGATTTAGGACCCGGGCATGCCCAGAGGAGGAACATCTCATGGCTCTCTTCCTCGGCAGAGCCCGATTCCGAAAAGGCACACGTCCGGCTCCTTGTCCCACAAGGAAGGTGGCAGCCCTGAAAGCTGTTGCTGGTCTTCACCATCCCCCTGCAGCCTATTCACAGGCACAACAGGATCTGGGACCCGGGCTTGCCCAGAGCAGGAACATCTCATGGCTCTCGTCCTCGGCAGAGCCTGATTCCGGAAAGGCACATGTCCGGCTCCTTGTCCCACACGGAAGGTGGCAGGCTGGAAAGATGTTGCTGGTCTTCACCGTCCCCCTGCAGCCTATTCAAAGGCACAACAGGATTTGGGACCCGGGCATGCCCAGAGGAGGAACATCTCATGGCTCTCTTCCTCGGCAGGGCCTCTTTCCGAAAAGGCACACGTATGGCTCCTTGTACCACACGGAAGGTGGCAGCCCTGAAAGCTGTTGCTGTTCTTCACCGTCCCCCTGCAGCCTATTCACAGGCACAACAGGATCTGGCACCCGGGCTTGCCCAGAGGAGGAACATCTCATGGCTCTCGTCCTCGGCAGAGCCTGATTCCGGAAAGGCACATGTCCGGCTCCTTGTCCCACACGGAAGGTGGCAGCCTTGAAGGATGTTGCTGGTCTTCACCGTCCCCCTGCAGCCTATTCACAGGCACAACAGGATCTGGGACCCGCGCTTGCCCAGAGGAGGAACATCTCATGGCTCTCGTCCTCGGCAGGGCCTCTTTCTGAAAAGGCACACGTATGGCTCCTTGTCCCACACGGAAGGTGGTAGGCCGGAAAGCTGTTGCTGGTCTTCACTGTCCCCCTGCAGCCTATTCAAAGGCACAACAGGATTCACGACGCGGGCTTGCCCAGAGGAGGAACATCTCATGGCTCTCGTCCTCGGCAGAGCCTGATTCTGGAAAGGCACACGTTCGGCTCCTTGTCCCACACGGAAGGTGGCAGCCCTGAAAGCTGTTGCTGGTCTTCACCATCCCCCTGCAGCCTATTCACAGGCACAATAGGATTTAGGACCCGGGCATGCCCAGAGGAGGAACATCTCATGGCTCTCTTCCTCGGCAGAGCCCGATTCCGAAAAGGCACACGTCCGGCTCCTTGTCCCACAAGGAAGGTGGCAGCCCTGAAAGATGTTGCTGGTCTTCACCATCCCCCTGCAGCCTATTCACAGGCACAACAGGATCTGGGACCCGGGCTTGCCCAGAGGAGGAACATCTCATGGCTCTCGTCCTCGGCAGAGCCTGATTCCGGAAAGGCACATGTCCGGCTCCTTGTCCCACACGGAAGGTGGCAGGCTGGAAAGATGTTGCTGGTCTTCACCGTCCCCCTGCAGCCTATTCACAGGCACAACAGGATCTGGGACCCGGGCTTGCCCAGAGGAGGAACATCTCATGGCTCTCGTCCTCGGCAGAGCCTGATTCCGGAAAGGCACATGTCCGGCTCCTTGTCCCACACGGAAGGTGGTAGGCCGGAAAGCTGTTGCTGGTCTTCACCGTCCCCCTGCAGCCCATTCACAGGCACAACAGGATCTGGGACCCGGGCTTGCCCAGAGGAGGAACATCTCATGGCTCTCGTCCTCGGCAGGGCCTCTTTCCGAAAAGGCACACGTCCGGCTCCTTGTCCCACACGGAATGTGGCAGCCCTGAAAGCTGTTGCTGGTCTTCACCGTCCCCCTGCAGCCTATTCACAGGCACAACAGGATCTGGGACCCGGGCTTGCCCAGAGGAGGAACATCTCATGGCTCTCGTCCTCGTCAGAGCCTTTTCCGAAAAGGCACACGTCCAGCTCCTTGTCCCACACGGAAGGTGGCAGCCCTGAAAGATGTTGCTGGTCTTCACCGTCCCCCTGCAGCCTATTCACAGGCACAACAGGATCTGGGACCCGGGCTTGCCCAGAGGAGGAACATCTCATGGCTCTCGTCCTCGGCAGGGCCTCTTTCCGAAAAGGCACACGTCTGGCTCCTTGTCCCACACGGAAGGTGGCAGCCCTGAAAGCTGTTGCTGGTCTTCACCGTCCCCCTGCAGCCTATTCACAGGCACAACAGGATCTGGGACCCGGGCTTGCCCAGAGGAGGAACATATCATGGCTCTCGTCCTCGGCAGGGCCTATTTCCGAAAAGGCACACGTCCGGCTCCTTGTCCCACACGGAAGGTGGCAGGCCGGAATGCTGTTGCTGGTCTTCACTGTCCCCCTGCAGCCTATTCAAAGGCACAACAGGATTCACGACGCGGGCTTGCCCAGAGGAGGAACATCTCATGGCTCTCGTCCTCGGCAGAGCCTGATTCCGGAAAGGCACACGTTCGGCTCCTTGTCCCACACGGAAGGTGGCAGCCCTGAAAGCTGTTGCTGGTCTTCACCATCCCCCTGCAGCCTATTCACAGGCACAACAGGATTCAGGACCCGGGCATGCCCAGAGGAGGAACATCTCATGGCTCTCTTCCTCGGCAGAGCCCGATTCCGAAAAGGCACACGTCCGGCTCCTTGTCCCACAAGGAAGGTGGCAGCCCTGAAAGCTGTTGCTGGTCTTCACCGTCCCCCTGCAGCCTATTCACAGGCACAACAGGATCTGGGACCCGGGCTTGCCCAGAGGAGGAACATCTCATGGCTCTCGTCTTCGGCAGAGCCTGATTCCGAAAAGGCACACGTCCGGCTCTTATCCCACACGGAAGTTGGCAGCCCTGAAAGCTGTTGCTGGTCTTCACCGTCCCCCTGCAGCCTATTGACAGGTACGACAGGATCTGGGACCCGGGCTTGCCCAGAGGAGGAACATCTCATGGCTCTCGTCCTCGGCAGGGCCTGATTCCGAAAAGGCACACGTCCGGCTCCTTGTCCCACACGGAAGTTGGCACCCCTGAAGGATGTTGCTGGTCTTCACCGTCCCCCTGCAGCCTATTCACAGGCACAACAGGATTCACGATGCGGGCTTGCCCAGAGGAGGAACATCTCATGGCTCTCGTCCTCGGCAGGGCCTCTTTCCGAAAAGGTACACGTCTGGCTCCTTGTCCCACACGGAAGGTGGCAGGCCGGAAAGCTGTTGCTGGTCTTCACCGTCCCCCTGCAGCCTATTCACAGGCACATGAGGATCTGGGACCCGGGCTAGCCCAGAGGAGGAACATCTCATGGCTCTCGTCCTCGGCAGGGCCTCTTTCCGAAAAGGCACACGTCCGGCTCCTTGTCCCACACGGAAGGTGGTAGGCTGGAAAGCTGTTGCTGGTCTTCACTGTCCCCCTGCAGGCTATTCAAAGGCACAACAGGATTCACGACGCGGGCTTGCCCAGAGGAGGAACATCTCATGGCTCTAGTCCTCGGCAGAGCCTGATCCTGGAAAGGCACACGTCCGGCTCCTTGTCCCACACGGAAGGTGGCAGGCTGGAAAGATGTTGCTGGTCTTCACCGTCCCCCTGCAGCCTATTCAAAGGCACAACAGGATTTGGGACCCGGGCATGCCCAGAGGAGGAACATCTCATGGCTCTCTTCCTCGGCAGGGCCTCTTTCCGAAAAGGCACACATATGGCTCCTTGTACCACACGGAAGGTGGCAGCCCTGAAAGCTGTTGCTGGTCTTCACCGTCCCCCTGCAGCCTATTCACAGGCACAACAGGATCTGGGACCCGCGCTTGCCCAGAGGAGGAACATCTCATGGCTCTCGTCCTCGGCAGGGCCTCTTTCCGAAAAGGCACACGTCTGGCTCCTTGTCCCACACGGAAGGTGGTAGGCCGGAAAGCTGTTGCTGGTCTTCACTGTCCCCCTGCAGCCTATTCAAAGGCACAACAGGATTCAGGACCCGGGCTTGCCCAGAGGAGGAACATCTCATGGCTCTCGTCCTCGGCAGAGCCTGATTCCGGAAAGGCACACGTTCGGCTCCTTGTCCCACACGGAAGGTGGTAGCCCTGAAAGCTGTTGCTGGTCTTCACCATCCCCCTGCAGCCTATTCACAGGCACAATAGGATTTAGGACCCGGGCATGCCCAGAGGAGGAACATCTCATGGCTCTCTTCCTCGGCAGAGCCCGATTCCGAAAAGGCACACGTCCGGCTCCTTGTCCCACAAGGAAGGTGGCAGCCCTGAAAGCTGTTGCTGGTCTTCACCATCCCCCTGCAGCCTATTCACAGGCACAACAGGATCTGGGACCCGGGCTTGCCCAGAGCAGGAACATCTCATGGCTCTCGTCCTCGGCAGAGCCTGATTCCGGAAAGGCACATGTCCGGCTCCTTGTCCCACACGGAAGGTGGCAGGCTGGAAAGATGTTGCTGGTCTTCACCGTCCCCCTGCAGCCTATTCAAAGGCACAACAGGATTTGGGACCCGGGCATGCCCAGAGGAGGAACATCTCATGGCTCTCTTCCTCGGCAGGGCCTCTTTCCGAAAAGGCACACGTATGGCTCCTTGTACCACACGGAAGGTGGCAGCCCTGAAAGCTGTTGCTGTTCTTCACCGTCCCCCTGCAGCCTATTCACAGGCACAACAGGATCTGGCACCCGGGCTTGCCCAGAGGAGGAACATCTCATGGCTCTCGTCCTCGGCAGAGCCTGATTCCGGAAAGGCACATGTCCGGCTCCTTGTCCCACACGGAAGGTGGCAGCCTTGAAGGATGTTGCTGGTCTTCACCGTCCCCCTGCAGCCTATTCACAGGCACAACAGGATCTGGGACCCGCGCTTGCCCAGAGGAGGAACATCTCATGGCTCTCGTCCTCGGCAGGGCCTCTTTCTGAAAAGGCACACGTATGGCTCCTTGTCCCACACGGAAGGTGGTAGGCCGGAAAGCTGTTGCTGGTCTTCACTGTCCCCCTGCAGCCTATTCAAAGGCACAACAGGATTCACGACGCGGGCTTGCCCAGAGGAGGAACATCTCATGGCTCTCGTCCTCGGCAGAGCCTGATTCTGGAAAGGCACACGTTCGGCTCCTTGTCCCACACGGAAGGTGGCAGCCCTGAAAGCTGTTGCTGGTCTTCACCATCCCCCTGCAGCCTATTCACAGGCACAATAGGATTTAGGACCCGGGCATGCCCAGAGGAGGAACATCTCATGGCTCTCTTCCTCGGCAGAGCCCGATTCCGAAAAGGCACACGTCCGGCTCCTTGTCCCACAAGGAAGGTGGCAGCCCTGAAAGATGTTGCTGGTCTTCACCATCCCCCTGCAGCCTATTCACAGGCACAACAGGATCTGGGACCCGGGCTTGCCCAGAGGAGGAACATCTCATGGCTCTCGTCCTCGGCAGAGCCTGATTCCGGAAAGGCACATGTCCGGCTCCTTGTCCCACACGGAAGGTGGCAGGCTGGAAAGATGTTGCTGGTCTTCACCGTCCCCCTGCAGCCTATTCACAGGCACAACAGGATCTGGGACCCGGGCTTGCCCAGAGGAGGAACATCTCATGGCTCTCGTCCTCGGCAGAGCCTGATTCCGGAAAGGCACATGTCCGGCTCCTTGTCCCACACGGAAGGTGGTAGGCCGGAAAGCTGTTGCTGGTCTTCACCGTCCCCCTGCAGCCCATTCACAGGCACAACAGGATCTGGGACCCGGGCTTGCCCAGAGGAGGAACATCTCATGGCTCTCGTCCTCGGCAGGGCCTCTTTCCGAAAAGGCACACGTCCGGCTCCTTGTCCCACACGGAATGTGGCAGCCCTGAAAGCTGTTGCTGGTCTTCACCGTCCCCCTGCAGCCTATTCACAGGCACAACAGGATCTGGGACCCGGGCTTGCCCAGAGGAGGAACATCTCATGGCTCTCGTCCTCGTCAGAGCCTTTTCCGAAAAGGCACACGTCCAGCTCCTTGTCCCACACGGAAGGTGGCAGCCCTGAAAGATGTTGCTGGTCTTCACCGTCCCCCTGCAGCCTATTCACAGGCACAACAGGATCTGGGACCCGGGCTTGCCCAGAGGAGGAACATCTCATGGCTCTCGTCCTCGGCAGGGCCTCTTTCCGAAAAGGCACACGTCCGGCTACTTGTCCCACACGGAAGGTGGCAGCCCTGAAAGATGTTGCTGGTCTTCACCGTCCCCCTGCAGCCTATTCACAGGCACAACAGGATTCACGATGCGGGCTTGCCCAGAGGAGGAACATCTCATGGCTCTCGTCCTCGGCAGAGTCTGATTCTGGAAAGGCACACGTCCGGCTCCTTGTCCCACTCGGAAGGTGGCAGGCCGGAAAGATGTTGCTGGTCTTCACCGTCCCCCTGCAGCCTATTCACAGGCACAACAGGATCTGAGACCGGGGCTTGCCCAGAGGAGGAACATCTCATGGCTCTAGTCCTCGGCAGAGCCTGATGCTGGAAAGGCACACGTCCGGCTTCTTGTCCCACACGGAAGGTGGCAGGCTGGAAAGATGTTGCTGGTCTTCACCGTCCCCCTGCAGCCTATTCAAAGGCACAACAGGATTCGGGACCCGGGCATGCCCAGAGGAGGAACATCTCATGGCTCTCTTCCTCGGCAGAGCCTCATTCCGAAAAGGCATACGTGCGGCTCCTTGTCCCACACGGAAGGTGGCAGCCCTGAAAGATTTTGCTGGTCTTCACCGTCCCCCTGCAGCGTATTCACAGGCACAACAGGATTCACGATGCGGGCTTGCCCAGAGGAGGAACATCTCATGGCTCTCGTCCTCGGCAGGGCCTCTTTCCGAAAAGGCACAAGTCTGGCTCCTTATCCCACACGGAAGGTGGCAGGCCGGAAAGATTTTGCTGGTCTTCACCGTCCCCCTGCAGCGTATTCACAGGCACAACAGGATTCACGATGCGGGCTTGCCCAGAGGAGGAACATCTCATGGCTCTCGTCCTCGGCAGGGCCTCTTTCCGAAAAGGCACAAGTCTGGCTCCTTATCCCACACGGAAGGTGGCAGGCCGGAAAGATTTTGCTGGTCTTCACCGTCCCCCTGCAGCGTATTCACAGGCACAACAGGATTCACGATGCGGGCTTGCCCAGAGGAGGAACATCTCATGGCTCTCGTCCTCGGCAGGGCCTCTTTCCGAAAAGGCACACGTCTGGCTCCTTGTCCCACACGGAAGGTGGCAGGCCGGAAAGCTGTTGCTGGTCTTCACCGTCCCCCTGCAGCCTATTCACAGGCACATGAGGATCTGGGACCCGGGCTTGCCCAGAGGAGGAACATCTCATGGCTCTCGTCCTCGGCAGGGCCTGTTTCCGAAAAGGCACACGTCCGGCTCCTTGTCCCACACGGAAGGTGGTAGGCCGGAAAGCTGTTGCTGGTCTTCACTGTCCCACTGCAGCCTATTCAAAGGCACAACAGGATTCACGACGCGGGCTTGCCCAGAGGAGGAACATCTCATGGCTCTAGTCCACGGCAGAGCCTGATCCTGGAAAGGCACACGTCTGGCTCCTTGTCCCACACGGAAGGTGGCAGGCTGGAAGGATGTTGCTGGTCTTCACCGTCCCCCTGCAGCCCATTCACAGGCACAACAGGATCTGCGACACGGGCTTGCCCAGAGGAGGAACATCTCATGGCTCTCGTCCTCGGCAGGGCCTCTTTCCGAAAAGGCACACGTCCGGCTCCTTGTCCCACACGGAAGGTGGCAGCCCTGAAACCTGTTGCTGGTCTTCACCGTCCCCCTGCAGCCTATTCACTGGCACAACAGGATCTGGGACCCGGGCTTGCCCAGAGGAGGAACATCTCATGGCTCTCGTCCTCGTCAGAGCCTTTTCCGAAAAGGCACACGTCCGGCTCCTTGTCCCACACGGAAGGTGGCAGCCCTGAAAGATGTTGCTGGTCTTCACCGTCCCCCTGCAGCCTATTCACAGGCACAACAGGATCTGGGACCCGGGCTTGCCCAGAGGAGGAACATCTCATGGCTCTCGTCTTCGGCAGGGCCTCTTTCCGAAAAGGCACACGTCCGGCTCCTTGTCCCACACGGAAGGTGGCAGCCCTGAAAGATGTTGCTGGTCTCACCGTCCCCCTGCAGCCTATTCACAGGCACAACAGGATCTGGGACCCGGGCTTGCCCAGAGGAGGAACATCTCATGGCTCTCGTCCTCGGCAGGGCCTGATTCCGAAAAGGCACACGTCCGGCTCCTTGTCCCACACGGAAGTTGGCAACCCTGAAGGATGTTGCTGGTCTTCACCGTCCCCCTGCAGCCTATTCACAGGCACAACAGGATTCACGATGCGGGCTTGCCCAGAGGAGGAACATCTCATGGCTCTCGTCCTCGGCAGGGCCTCTTTCCGAAAAGGCACACGTCTGGCTCCTTGTCCCACACGGAAGGTGGCAGGCCGGAAAGCTGTTGCTGGTCTTCACCGTCCCCCTGCAGCCTATTCACAGGCACATGAGGATCTGAGACCCGGGCTTGCCCAGAGGAGGAACATCTCATGGCTCTCGTCCTCGGCAGGGCCTGTTTCCGAAAAGGCACACGTCCGGCTCCTTGTCCCACACGGAAGGTGGTAGGCCGGAAAGCTGTTGCTGGTCTTCACTGTCCCACTGCAGCCTATTCAAAGGCACAACAGGATTCACGACGCGGGCTTGCCCAGAGGAGGAACATCTCATGGCTCTAGTCCTCAGCAGAGCCTGATCCTGGAAAGGCACACGTCTGGCTCCTTGTCCCACACGGAAGGTGGCAGGCTGAAAAGATGTTGCTGGTCTTCACCGTCCCCCTGCAGCCTATTCACAGGCACAACAGGATCTGGGACCCGGGCTTGCCCAGAGGAGGAACATCTCATGGCTCTCGTCCTCGGCAGAGCCTGATTCCGGAAAGGCACACGTTCGGCTCCTTGTCCCACACGGAAGGTGGCAGCCCTGAAAGCTGTTGCTGGTCTTCACCGTCCCCCTGCAGCCTATTCACAGGCACAATAGGATTTAGGACCCGGGCATGCCCAGAGGAGGAACATCTCATGGCTCTCGTCCTCGGCAGAGCCTGATTCCGGAAAGGCACACGTCCGGCTCCTTGTCCCACACGGAAGGTGGCAGCCCTGAAAGCTGTTGCTGGTCTTCACCGTCCCCCTGCAGCCTATTCAAAGGCACATCAGTATCTGGGACCCGGGCTTGCCCAGAGGAGGAACATATCATGGCTCTCGTCCTCGGCAAAGTCTGATTCTGGAAAGGCACACGTCCGGCTCCTTGTCTCATACGGAAGGTGGCAGGCCGGAAAGATGTTGCTGGTCTTCACCGTCCCCCTGCAGCCTATTCACAGGCACAACAGGATCTGAGACCCGGGCTTGCCCAGAGGAGGAACATCTCATGGCTCTAGTCCTCGGCAGAGCCTGATTCTGGAAAGGCACACGTCCAGCTCCTTGTCCCACACGGAAGGTGGCAGGCTGGAAAGATGTTGCTGGTCTTCACCGTCCCCCTGCAGCCTATTCACAGGCACAACAGGATTCGGGACCCGGGCATGCCCAGAGGAGGAACATCTCATGGCTCTCGTCCTCGGCAGGGCCTCTTTCCGAAAAGGCACACGTCCGGCTCCTTGTCCCACACGGAAGGTGGCAGCCCTGAAAGCTGTTGCTGGTCTTCACCATCCCCCTGCAGCCTATTCACAGGCACAACAGGATCTGGGACCCGGGCTTGCCCAGAGGAGGAACATCTCATGGCTCTCGTCCTCGGCAGAGCCTGATTCCGAAAAGGCACACGTCCGGCTCCTTGTCCCACACGGAAGGTGGCAGCCCTGAAAGCTGTTGCTGGTCTTCACTTTCCCCCTGCATCCTATTCACAGGCACAACAGGATTCAGGACCCGGGCATGCCCAGAAGAGGAACATCTCATGGTTCTCTTCTTCGGCAGAGCCTGATTCCGAAAAGGCACACGTCCGGCTCCTTGTCCCACACGGAAGGTGGCAGCCCTGAAAGATTTTGCTGGTCTTCACCGTCCCCCTGCAGCGTATTCACAGGCACAACAGGATTCACGATGCGGGCTTGCCCAGAGGAGGAACATCTCATGGCTCTCGTCCTCGGCAGGGCCTCTTTCCGAAAAGGCACAAGTCTGGCTCCTTATCCCACACGGAAGGTGGCAGGCCGGAAAGCTGTTGCTGGTCTTCACCGTCCCCCTGCAGCTTATTGACAGGTTCGACAGGATCTGGGACCCGGGCTTGCCCAGAGGAGGAACATCTCATGGCTCTCGTCCTCGGCAGGGCCTGATTCCGGAAAGGCACACGTTTGGCTCCTTGTCCCACACGGAAGGTGGCAGCCCTGAAAGCTGTTGCTGGTCTTCACCGTCCCCCTGCAGCCTATTCACAGGCACAACAGTATCTGGGGCCCGGGCTTGCCCAGAGGAGGAACATCTCATGGCTCTCGTCCTCGGCAGGGCCAGATTCCGAAAAGGCACACGTCCGGCTCCTTGTCCCACACGGAAGTTGGCACCCCTGAAGGATGTTGCTGGTCTTCACCGTCCCCCTGCAGCCTATTCACAGGCACAACAGGATTCACGATGCGGGCTTGCCCAGAGGAGGAACATCTCATGGCTCTCGTCCTCGGCAGGGCCTCTTTCCGAAAAGGCACACGTCTGGCTCCTTGTCCCACACGGAAGGTGGCAGGCCGGAAAGCTGTTGCTGGTCTTCACCGTCCCCCTTCAGCCTATTCACAGGCACATGAGGATCTGGGACCCGGGCTTGCCCAGAGGAGGAACATCTCATGGCTCTCGTCCTCGGCAGGGCCTGTTTCCGAAAAGGCACACGTCCGGCTCCTTGTCCCACACGGAAGGTGGTAGGCCGGAAAGCTGTTGCTGGTCTTCACTGTCCCACTGCAGCCTATTCAAAGGCACAACAGGATTCACGACGCGGGCTTGCCCAGAGGAGGAACATCTCATGGCTCTAGTCCACGGCAGAGCCTGATCCTGGAAAGGCACACGTCTGGCTCCTTGTCCCACACGGAAGGTGGCAGGCTGGAAGGATGTTGCTGGTCTTCACCGTCCCCCTGCAGCCCATTCACAGGCACAACAGGATCTGCGACACGGGCTTGCCCAGAGGAGGAACATCTCATGGCTCTCGTCCTCGGCAGGGCCTCTTTCCGAAAAGGCACACGTCCGGCTCCTTGTCCCACACGGAAGGTGGCAGCCCTGAAACCTGTTGCTGGTCTTCACCGTCCCCCTGCAGCCTATTCACTGGCACAACAGGATCTGGGACCCGGGCTTGCCCAGAGGAGGAACATCTCATGGCTCTCGTCCTCGTCAGAGCCTTTTCCGAAAAGGCACACGTCCGGCTCCTTGTCCCACACGGAAGGTGGCAGCCCTGAAAGATGTTGCTGGTCTTCACCGTCCCCCTGCAGCCTATTCACAGGCACAACAGGATCTGGGACCCGGGCTTGCCCAGAGGAGGAACATCTCATGGCTCTCGTCTTCGGCAGGGCCTCTTTCCGAAAAGGCACACGTCCGGCTCCTTGTCCCACACGGAAGGTGGCAGCCCTGAAAGATGTTGCTGGTCTCACCGTCCCCCTGCAGCCTATTCACAGGCACAACAGGATCTGGGACCCGGGCTTGCCCAGAGGAGGAACATCTCATGGCTCTTGTCCTCGGCAGGGCCTGATTCCGAAAAGGCACACGTCCGGCTCCTTGTCCCACACGGAAGTTGGCAACCCTGAAGGATGTTGCTGGTCTTCACCGTCCCCCTGCAGCCTATTCACAGGCACAACAGGATTCACGATGCGGGCTTGCCCAGAGGAGGAACATCTCATGGCTCTCGTCCTCGGCAGGGCCTCTTTCCGAAAAGGCACACGTCTGGCTCCTTGTCCCACACGGAAGGTGGCAGGCCGGAAAGCTGTTGCTGGTCTTCAGCGTCCCCCTGCAGCTTATTCACAGGCACATGAGGATCTGAGACCCGGGCTTGCCCAGAGGAGGAACATCTCATGGCTCTCGTCCTCGGCAGGGCCTGTTTCCGAAAAGGCACACGTCCGGCTCCTTGTCCCACACGGAAGGTGGTAGGCCGGAAAGCTGTTGCTGGTCTTCACTGTCCCACTGCAGCCTATTCAAAGGCACAACAGGATTCACGACGCGGGCTTGCCCAGAGGAGGAACATCTCATGGCTCTAGTCCTCAGCAGAGCCTGATCCTGGAAAGGCACACGTCTGGCTCCTTGTCCCACACGGAAGGTGGCAGGCTGGAAAGATGTTGCTGGTCTTCACCGTCCCCCTGCAGCCTATTCACAGGCACAACAGGATCTGGGACCCGGGCTTGCCCAGAGGAGGAACATCTCATGGCTCTCGTCCTCGGCAGAGCCTGATTCCGGAAAGGCACACGTTCGGCTCCTTGTCCCACACGGAAGGTGGCAGCCATGAAAGCTGTTGCTGGTCTTCACCGTCCCCCTGCAGCCTATTCACAGGCACAATAGGATTTAGGACCCGGGCATGCCCAGAGGAGGAACATCTCATGGCTCTCTTCCTCGGCAGGGCCTCTTTCCGAAAAGGCACACGTCCGGCTCCTTGTCCCACACGGAAGGTGGCAGCCCTGAAAGCTGTTGCTGGTCTTCACCGTCCCCCTGCAGCCTATTCAAAGGCACATCAGTATCTGGGACCCGGGCTTGCCCAGAGGAGGAACATATCATGGCTCTCGTCCTCGGCAGAGTCTGATTCTGGAAAGGCACACGTCCGGCTCCTTGTCCCATACGGAAGGTGGCAGGCCGGAAAGATGTTGCTGGTCTTCACCGTCCCCCTGCAGCCTATTCACAGGCACAACAGGATCTGAGACCGGGGCTTGCCCAGAGGAGGAACATCTCATGGCTCTAGTCCTCGGCAGGGCCTGTTTCCGAAAAGGCACACGTCCGGCTCCTTGTCCCACACGGAAGGTGGCAGGCTGGAAGGATGTTGCTGGTCTTCACCGTCCCCCTGCAGCCCATTCACAGGCACAACAGGATCTGGGACCCGGGCTTGCCCAGAGGAGGAACATCTCATGGCTCTCGTCCTCGGCAGAGCCTGATTCCGGAAAGGCACACGTTCGGCTCCTTGTCCCACACGGAAGGTGGCAGGCTGGAAAGATGTTGCTGGTCTTCACCGTCCCCCTGCAGCCTATTCAAAGGCACAACAGGATTCGGGACCCGGGCATGCCCAGAGGAGGAACATCTCATGGCTCTCGTCCTCGGCAGGGCCTCTTTCCGAAAAGGCACACGTCCGGCTCCTTGTCCCACACGGAAGGTGGCAGCCCTGAAAGCTGTTGCTGGTCTTCACCATCCCCCTGCAGCCTATTCACAGGCACAACAGGATCTGGGACCCGGGCTTGCCCAGAGGAGGAACATCTCATGGCTCTCGTCCTCGGCAGAGCCTGATTCCGAAAAGGCACACGTCCGGCTCCTTGTCCCACACGGAAGGTGGCAGCCCTGAAAGCTGTTGCTGGTCTTCACTGTCCCCCTGCAGCCTATTCACAGGCACAACAGGATTCAGGACCCGGGCATGCCCAGAAGAGGAACATCTCATGGTTCTCTTCCTCGGCAGAGCCTGATTCCGAAAAGGCACACGTCCGGCTCCTTGTCCCACACGGAAGGTGGCAGCCCTGAAAGATGTTGCTGGTCTTCACCGTCCCCCTGCAGCCTATTCACAGGCACAACAGGATCTGAGACCGGGGCTTGCCCAGAGGAGGAACATCTCATGGCTCTAGTCCTCGGCATAGCCTGATTCTGGACAGGCACACGTCTGGCTCCTTGTCCCACACGGAAGGTGGCAGGCTGGAAAGCTGTTGCTGGTCTCACCGTCCCCCTGCAGCCTATTCACAGGCACAACAGGATCTGGGACCCGGGCTTGCCCAGAGGAGGAACATCTCATGGCTCTCGTCCTCGGCAGGGCCTGATTCCGAAAAGGCACACGTCCGGCTCCTTGTCCCACACGGAAGTTGGCAACCCTGAAGGATGTTGCTGGTCTTCACCGTCCCCCTGCAGCCTATTCACAGGCACAACAGGATTCACGATGCGGGCTTGCCCAGAGGAGGAACATCTCATGGCTCTCGTCCTCGGCAGGGCCTCTTTCCGAAAAGGCACACGTCTGGCTCCTTGTCCCACACGGAAGGTGGCAGGCCGGAAAGCTGTTGCTGGTCTTCACCGTCCCCCTGCAGCCTATTCACAGGCACATGAGGATCTGAGACCCGGGCTTGCCCAGAGGAGGAACATCTCATGGCTCTCGTCCTCGGCAGGGCCTGTTTCCGAAAAGGCACACGTCCGGCTCCTTGTCCCACACGGAAGGTGGTAGGCCGGAAAGCTGTTGCTGGTCTTCACTGTCCCACTGCAGCCTATTCAAAGGCACAACAGGATTCACGACGCGGGCTTGCCCAGAGGAGGAACATCTCATGGCTCTAGTCCTCGGCAGAGCCTGATCCTGGAAAGGCACACGTCTGGCTCCTTGTCCCACACGGAAGGTGGCAGGCTGGAAAGATGTTGCTGGTCTTCACCGTCCCCCTGCAGCCTATTCACAGGCACAACAGGATCTGGGACCCGGGCTTGCCCAGAGGAGGAACATCTCATGGCTCTCGTCCTCGGCAGAGCCTGATTCCGGAAAGGCACATGTTCGGCTCCTTGTCCCACACGGAAGGTGGCAGCCCTGAAAGCTGTTGCTGGTCTTCACCGTCCCCCTGCAGCCTATTCACAGGCACAATAGGATTTAGGACCCGGGCATGCCCAGAGGAGGAACATCTCATGGCTCTCGTCCTCGGCAGGGCCTCTTTCCGAAAAGGCACACGTCCGGCTCCTTGTCCCACACGGAAGGTGGCAGCCCTGAAAGCTGTTGCTGGTCTTCACCGTCCCCCTGCAGCCTATTCAAAGGCACATCAGTATCTGGGACCCGGGCTTGCCCAGAGGAGGAACATATCATGGCTCTCGTCCTCGGCAGAGTCTGATTCTGGAAAGGCACACGTCCGGCTCCTTGTCCCATACGGAAGGTGGCAGGCCGGAAAGATGTTGCTGGTCTTCACCGTCCCCCTGCAGCCTATTCACAGGCACAACAGGATCTGAGACCGGGGCTTGCCCAGAGGAGGAACATCTCATGGCTCTAGTCCTCGGCAGAGCCTGATTCTGGAAAGGCACACGTCCAGCTCCTTGTCCCACACGGAAGGTGGCAGGCTGGAAAGATGTTGCTGGTCTTCACCGTCCCCCTGCAGCCTATTCAAAGGCACAACAGGATTCGGGACCCGGGCATGCCCAGAGGAGGAACATCTCATGGCTCTCGTCCTCGGCAGGGCCTCTTTTCGAAAAGGCACACGTCCGGCTCCTTGTCCCACACGGAAGGTGGCAGCCCTGAAAGCTGTTGCTGGTCTTCACCATCCCCCTGCAGCCTATTCACAGGCACAACAGGATCTGGGACCCGGGCTTGCCCAGAGGAGGAACATCTCATGGCTCTCGTCCTCGGCAGAGCCTGATTCCGAAAAGGCACACGTCCGGCTACTTGTCCCACACGGAAGGTGGCAGCCCTGAAAGCTCTTGCTGGTCTTCACTGTCCCCCTGCATCCTATTCACAGGCACAACAGGATTCAGGACCCGGGCATGCTCAGAAGAGGAACATCTCATGGTTCTCTTCCTCGGCAGAGCCTGATTCCGAAAAGGCACACGTCCGGCTCCTTGTCGAACACGGAAGGTGGCAGCCCTGAAAGATGTTGCTGGTCTTCACCGTCCCCCTGCAGCCTATTCACAGGCACAACAGGATCTGGGGCCCGTGCTTGCCCAGAGGAGGAACATCTCATGGCTCTCGTCCTCGGCAGGGCCTCTTTCCGAAAAGGCACACGTCCGGCTCCTTGTCGAACACGGAAGTTGGCACCCCTGAAGGATGTTGCTGGTCTTCACCGTCCCCCTGCAGCCTATTCACAGGCACAACAGGATTCACGATGCGGGCTTGCCCAGAGGAGGAACATCTCATGGCTCTCGTCCTCGGCAGGGCCTCCTTCCGAAAAGTCACACGTCCGGATCCTTGTCCCACACGGAAGGTGGCAGCCCTGAAAGCTGTTGCTGGTCTTCACCGTCCCCCTGCAGCCTATTCACAGGCACAACAGGATCTGGGACCCGGGATTGCCCAGAGGAGGAACATCTCATGGCTCTTGTCCTCGGCAGAGCCTGATTCCGGAAAGGCACATGTCCGGCTCCTTGTCCCACACGGAAGGTGGCAGGCTGGAAAGATGTTGCTGGTCTTCACCGTCCCCCTGCAGCCTATTCACAGGCACAACAGGATTCACGACGCGGGCTTGCCCAGAGGAGGAACATCTCATGGCTCTAGTCCTCGGCAGAGCCTGATCCTGGAAAGGCACACGTCTGGCTCCTTGTCCCACACGGAAGGTGGCAGGCTGGAAAGATGTTGCTGGTCTTCACCGTCCCCCTGCAGCCTATTCACAGGCACAACAGGATCTGGGACCCGGGCTTGCCCAGAGGAGGAACATCTCATGGCTCTCGTCCTCGGCAGAGCCTGATTCCGGAAAGGCACATGTTCGGCTCCTTGTCCCACACGGAAGGTGGCAGCCCTGAAAGCTGTTGCTGGTCTTCACCGTCCCCCTGCAGCCTATTCACAGGCACAATAGGATTTAGGACCCGGGCATGCCCAGAGGAGGAACATCTCATGGCTCTCTTCCTCGGCAGGGCCTCTTTCCGAAAAGGCACACGTCCGGCTCCTTGTCCCACACGGAAGGTGGCAGCCCTGAAAGCTGTTGCTGGTCTTCACCGTCCCCCTGCAGCCTATTCAAAGGCACATCAGTATCTGGGACCCGGGCTTGCCCAGAGGAGGAACATATCATGGCTCTCGTCCTCGGCAGAGTCTGATTCCGGAAAGGCACACGTCCGGCTCCTTGTCCCATACGGAAGGTGGCAGGCCGGAAAGATGTTGCTGGTCTTCACTGTCCCCCTGCAGCCTATTCACAGGCAAAACAGGATCTGAGACCGGGGCTTGCCCAGAGGAGGAACATCTCATGGCTCTAGTCCTCGGCAGAGCCTGATTCTGGAAAGGCACACGTCCAGCTCCTTGTCCCACACGGAAGGTGGCAGGCTGGAAAGATGTTGCTGGTCTTCACCGTCCCCCTGCAGCCTATTCAAAGGCACAACAGGATTCGGGACCCGGGCATGCCCAGAGGAGGAACATCTCATGGCTCTCGTCCTCGGCAGGGCCTCTTTTCGAAAAGGCACACGTCCGGCTCCTTGTCCCACACGGAAGGTGGCAGCCCTGAAAGCTGTTGCTGGTCTTCACCATCCCCCTGCAGCCTATTCACAGGCACAACAGGATCTGGGACCCGGGCTTGCCCAGAGGAGGAACATCTCATGGCTCTCGTCCTCGGCAGAGCCTGATTCCGAAAAGGCACACGTCCGGCTACTTGTCCCACACGGAAGGTGGCAGCCCTGAAAGCTGTTGCTGGTCTTCACTGTCCCCCTGCATCCTATTCACAGGCACAACAGGATTCAGGACCCGGGCATGCCCAGAAGAGGAACATCTCATGGTTCTCTTCCTCGGCAGAGCCTGATTCCGAAAAGGCACACGTCCGGCTCCTTGTCGAACACGGAAGGTGGCAGCCCTGAAAGATGTTGCTGGTCTTCACCGTCCCCCTGCAGCCTATTCACAGGCACAACAGGATCTGGGGCCCGTGCTTGCCCAGAGGAGGAACATCTCATGGCTCTCGTCCTCGGCAGGGCCTCTTTCCGAAAAGGCACACGTCCGGCTCCTTGTCGAACACGGAAGTTGGCACCCCTGAAGGATGTTGCTGGTCTTCACCGTCCCCCTGCAGCCTATTCACAGGCACAACAGGATTCACGATGCGGGCTTGCCCAGAGGAGGAACATCTCATGGCTCTCGTCCTCGGCAGGGCCTCCTTCCGAAAAGTCACACGTCCGGCTCCTTGTCCCACACGGAAGGTGGCAGCCCTGAAAGCTGTTGCTGGTCTTCACCGTCCCCCTGCAGCCTATTCACAGGCACAACAGGATCTGGGACCCGGGATTGCCCAGAGGAGGAACATCTCATGGCTCTCGTCCTCGGCAGAGCCTGATTCCGGAAAGGCACATGTCCGGCTCCTTGTCCCACACGGAAGGTGGCAGGCTGGAAAGATGTTGCTGGTCTTCACCGTCCCCCTGCAGCCTATTCACAGGCACAATAGGATTTAGGACCGGGGCATGCCCAGAGGAGGAACATCTCATGGCTCTCGTCCTCGGCAGGGCCTCTTTCCGAAAAGGCACACGTATGGCTCCTTGTCCCACACGGAAGGTGGTAGGCCGGAAAGCTGTTGCTGGTCTTCACCGTCCCCCTGCAGCCTATTCACAGGCACAACAGGATCTGGGACCCGGGCTTGCCCAGAGGAGGAACATCTCATGGCTCTCGTCCTCGGCAGAGCCTGATTCCGAAAAGGCACACGTCCGGCTCCTTGTCCCACACGGAAGGTGGCAGCCCTGAAAGCTGTTGCTGGTCTTCACCGTCCCCCTGCAGCCTATTCTCAGGCACAATAGGATTTAGGACCCGGGCATGCCCAGAGGAGGAACATCTCATGGCTCTCGTCCTCGGCAGAGCCTGATTCCGAAAAGGCACACGTCCGGCTCCTTGTCCCACAAGGAAGGTGGCAGCCCTGAAAGCTGTTGCTGGTCTTCACCGTCCCCCTGCAGCCTATTCACAGGCACAACAGGATCTGGGACCAGGGCTTGCCCAGAGGAGGAACATCTCATGGCTCTCGTCCTCGGCAGGGCCTCTTTTCGAAAAGGCACACGTCCGGCTCCTTGTCCCACACGGAAGGTGGCAGCACTGAAAGCTGCTGCTGGTCTTCACCGTCCCCCTGCAGCCTATTCACAGGCATAATAGGATTTAGGACCCGGGCATGCCCAGAGGAGGAACATCTCATGGCTCTCTTCCTCGGCAGAGCCTGATTCCGAAAAGGCACACGTCCGGCTCCTTGTCCCACAAGGAAGGTGGCAGCCCTGAAAGCTGTTGCTGGTCTTCACCGTCCCCCTGCAGCCTATTCACAGGCACAATAGGATTTAGGACCCGGGCATGCCCAGAGGAGGAACATATCATGGCTCTCGTCCTCGGCAGGGCCTCTTTCCGAAAAGGCACACGTCCGGCTCCTTGTCCCACACGGAAGTTGGCACCCCTGAAGGTTGTTGCTGGTCTTCACCGTCCCCCTGCAGCCTATTCACAGGCACAACAGGATCTGGGACCCGGGCTTGCCCAGAGGAGGAACATCTCATGGCTCTCGTCCTCGGCAGAGCCTCTTTCCGAAAAGGCACACGTATGGCTCCTTGTACCACACGGAAGGTGGTAGGCCGGAAAGCTGTTGCTGGTCTTCACCGTCCCCCTGCAGCCTATTCACAGGCACAACAGGATCTGGGGCCCGTGCTTGCCCAGAGGAGGAACATCTCATGGCTCTCTTCCTCGGCAGGGCCTCATTCCGAAAAGGCACACGTCCGGCTCCTTGTCGAACACGGAAGTTGGCACCCCTGAAGGATGTTGCTGGTCTTCACCGTCCCCCTGCAGCCTATTCACAGGCACAACAGGATTCACGATGCGGGCTTGCCCAGAGGAGGAACATCTCATGGCTCTCGTCCTCGGCAGGGCCTCTTTCCGAAAAGGCACACGTCTGGCTCCTTGTCCCACACGGAAGGTGGCAGGCCGGAAAGCTGTTGCTGGTCTTCACCGTCCCCCTGCAGCCTATTCACAGGCACATCAGGATCTGGGACCCGGGCTTGCCCAGAGGAGGAACATCTCATGGCTCTCGTCCTCGGCAGGGCCTCTTTCCGAAAAGGCACACGTCCGGCTCCTTGTCCAACACGGAAGGTGGCAGCCCTGAAAGCTGTTGCTGGTCTTCACTGTCCCCCTGCAGCCTATTCACAGGCACAACAGGATTCAGGACCCGGGCATGCCCAGAGGAGGAACATCTCATGGTTCTCTTCCTCGGCAGAGCCTGATTCCGAAAAGGCACACGTCCGGCTCCTTGTCCCACAAGGAAGATGGCAGCCCTGAAAGCTGTTGCTGGTCTTCACT
Organism: Astur gentilis; assembly: GCF_929443795.1. Lineage (NCBI taxonomy): Eukaryota > Metazoa > Chordata > Aves > Accipitriformes > Accipitridae > Astur > Astur gentilis. The sequence continues at coordinate 2,012,969 of NW_026061079.1, read as the reverse complement.
GTCCCCCTGCAGCCTATTCACAGGCACAACAGGATCTGGGACCAGGGCTTGCCCAGAGGAGGAACATCTCATGGCTCTCGTCCTCGGCTGGGCCTCTTTTCGAAAAGGCACACGTCCGGCTCCTTGTCGCACACGGAAGGTGGCAGCCCTGAAAGCTGCTGCTGGTCTTCACCGTCCCCCTGCAGCCTATTCACAGGCACAATAGGATTTAGGACCCGGGCATGCCCAGAGGAGGAACATCTCATGGCTCTCGTCCTCGGCAGGGCCTCTTTCCGAAAAGTCACACGTCCGGCTCCTTGTCCCACACGGAAGTTGGCACCCCTGAAGGTTGTTGCTGGTCTTCACCGTCCCCCTGCAGCCTATTCACAGGCACAACAGGATCTGGGACCCGGGCTTGCCCAGAGGAGGAACATCTCATGGCTCTCGTCCTCGGCAGAGCCTCTTTCCGAAAAGGCACACGTATGTCTCCTTGTAACACACGGAATGTGGTAGGCCGGAAAGCTGTTGCTGGTCTTCACCGTCCCCTTGCAGCCTATTCACAGGCACAACAGGATCTGGGACCCGGGCTTGCCCAGAGGAGGAACATCTCATGGCTCTCGTCCTCGGCAGGGCCTCTTTCCGAAAAGGCACACGTCCGGCTCCTTGTCGAACACGGAAGTTGGCACCCCTGAAGGATGTTGCTGGTCTTCACCGTCCCCCTGCAGCCTATTCACAGGCACAACAGGATTCACGATGCGGGCTTGCCCAGAGGAGGAACATCTCATGGCTCTCGTCCTCGGCAGGGCCTCCTTCCGAAAAGTCACACGTCCGGCTCCTTGTCCCACACGGAAGGTGGCAGCCCTGAAAGCTGTTGCTGGTCTTCACCGTCCCCCCTGCAGCCTATTCACAGGCACAACAGGATCTGGGACCCGGGATTGCCCAGAGGAGGAACATCTCATGGCTCTCGTCCTCGGCAGAGCCTGATTCCGGAAAGGCACATGTCCGGCTCCTTGTCCCACACGGAAGGTGGCAGGCTGGAAAGATGTTGCTGGTCTTCACCGTCCCCCTGCAGCCTATTCACAGGCACAATAGGATTTAGGACCGGGGCATGCCCAGAGGAGGAACATCTCATGGCTCTCGTCCTCGGCAGAGCCCGATTCCGAAAAGGCATACGTCCGGCTCCTTGTACCACACGGAAGGTGGCAGCCCTGAAAGCTGTTGCTGGTCTTCACCGTCCCCCTGCAGCCTATTCACAGGCACAACAGGATCTGGGACCCGGGCTTGCCCAGAGGAGGAACATCTCATGGCGCTCGTCCTCGGCAGAGCCTGATTCCGAAAAGGCACACGTCCGGCTCCTTGTCCCACACGGAAGGTGGCAGCCCTGAAAGCTGTTGCTGGTCTTCACCGTCCCCCTGCAGCCTATTCTCAGGCACAATAGGATTTAGGACCCGGGCATGCCCAGAGGAGGAACATCTCATGGCTCTCGTCCTCGGCAGAGCCTGATTCCGAAAAGGCACACGTCCGGCTCCTTGTCCCACAAGGAAGGTGGCAGCCCTGAAAGCTGTTGCTGGTCTTCACCGTCCCCCTGCAGCCTATTCACAGGCACAACAGGATCTTGGACCAGGGCTTGCCCAGAGGAGGAACATCTCATGGCTCTCGTCCTCGGCAGGGCCTCTTTTCGAAAAGGCACACGTCCGGCTCCTTGTCCCACACGGAAGGTGGCAGCCCTGAAAGCTGCTGCTGGTCTTCACCGTCCCCCTGCAGCCTATTCACAGGCATAATAGGATTTAGGACCCGGGCATGCCCAGAGGAGGAACATCTCATGGCTCTCTTCCTCGGCAGAGCCTGATTCCGAAAAGGCACACGTCCGGCTCCTTGTCCCACAAGGAAGGTGGCAGCCCTGAAAGCTGTTGCTGGTCTTCACCGTCCCCCTGCAGCCTATTCACAGGCACAATAGGATTTAGGACCCGGGCATGCCCAGAGGAGGAACATATCATGGCTCTCGTCCTCGGCAGGGCCTCTTTCCGAAAAGGCACACGTCCGGCTCCTTGTCCCACACGGAAGTTGGCACCCCTGAAGGTTGTTGCTGGTCTTCACCGTCCCCCTGCAGCCTATTCACAGGCACAACAGGATCTGGGACCCGGGCTTGCCCAGAGGAGGAACATCTCATGGCTCTCGTCCTCGGCAGAGCCTCTTTCCGAAAAGGCACACGTATGGCTCCTTGTACCACACGGAAGGTGGTAGGCAGGAAAGCTGTTGCTGGTCTTCACCGTCCCCCTGCAGCCTATTCACAGGCACAACAGGATCTGGGACCCGGGCTTGCCCAGAGGAGGAACATCTCATGGCTCTCGTCCTCGGCAGAGCCTGATTCCGAAAAGGCACACGTCCGGCTCCTTGTACCACACGGAAGTTGGCACCCCTGAAAGCTGTTGCTGGTCTTCACCGTCCCCCTGCAGCCTATTCACAGGCACAACAGGATTCACGATGCGGGCTTGCCCAGAGGAGGAACATCTCATGGCTCTCGTCCTCGGCAGGGCCTCTTTCCGAAAAGGCACACGTCCGGCTCCTTGTCCCACACGGAAGGTGGCAGCCCTGAAAGCTGTTGCTGGTCTTCACCGTCCCCCTGCAGCCTATTCAAAGGCACATCAGGATCTGGGACCCGGGCTTGCCCAGAGGAGGAACATATCATGGCTCTCGTCCTCGGCAGAGTCTGATTCTGGAAAGGCACACGTCCGGCTCCTTGTCCCATACGGAAGGTGGCAGGCCGGAAAGATGTTGCTGGTCTTCACCGTCCCCCTGCAGCCTATTCACAGGCACAACAGGATCTGAGACCGGGGCTTGCCCAGAGGAGGAACATCTCATGGCTCTAGTCCTCGGCATAGCCTGATTCTGGACAGGCACACGTCTGGCTCCTTGTCCCACACGGAAGGTGGCAGGCTGGAAAGATGTTGCTGGTCTTCACCGTCCCCCTGCAGCCTATTCAAAGGCACAACAGGATTCGGGACCCGGGCATGCCCAGAGGAGGAACATCTCATGGCTCTCGTCCTCGGCAGAGCCTGATTCCGAAAAGGCACACGTCCGGCTCCTTGTCCCACACGGAAGGTGGCAGCCCTGAAGGATGTTGCTGGTCTTCACCGTCCCCCTGCAGCCTATTCACAGGCACAACAGGATCTGGGACCCGGGCTTGCCCAGAGGAGGAACATCTCATGGCTCTCGTCCTCGGCAGAGCCTGATTCCGGAAAGGCACACGTCTGGCTCCTTGTCCCACACGGAAGGTGGCAGGCCGGAAAGCTGTTGCTGGTCTTCACCATCCCCCTGCAGCCTATTCACAGGCACATCAGGATCTGGGACCCGGGCTTGCCCAGAGGAGGAACATCTCATGGCTCTCGTCCTCGGCAGGGCCTCTTTCCGAAAAAGGCACACGTCCGGCTCCTTGTCCAACACGGAAGGTGGCAGCCCTGAAAGCTGTTGCTGGTCTTCACTGTCCCCCTGCAGCCTATTCACAGGCACAACAGGATTCAGGACCCGGCCATGCCCAGAGGAGGAACATCTCATGGTTCTCTTCCTCGGCAGAGCCTGATTCCGAAAAGGCACACGTCCGGCTCCTTGTCCCACAAGGAAGATGGCAGCCCTGAAAGCTGTTGCTGGTCTTCACCGTCCCCCTGCAGCCTATTCACAGGCACAACAGGATCTGGGACCAGGGCTTGCCCAGAGGAGGAACATCTCATGGCTCTCGTCCTCGGCTGGGCCTCTTTTCGAAAAGGCACACGTCCGGCTCCTTGTCCCACACGGAAGGTGGCAGCCCTGAAAGCTGCTGCTGGTCTTCACCATCCCCCTGCAGCCTATTCACAGGCACAATAGGATTTAGGACCCGGGCATGCCCAGAGGAGGAACATCTCATGGCTCTCTTCCTCGGCAGAGCCTCATTCCGAAAAGGCACACGTCCGGCTCCTTGTCCCACACGGAAGGTGGCAGCCCTGAAAGCTGTTGCTGGTCTTCACCGTCCCCCTGCAGCCTATTCACAGGCACAATAGGATTTAGGACCCGGGCATGCCCAGAGGAGGAACATATCATGGCTCTCGTCCTCGGCAGGGCCTCTTTCCGAAAAGTCACACGTCCGGCTCCTTGTCCCACACGGAAGTTGGCACCCCTGAAGGTTGTTGCTGGTCTTCACCGTCCCCCTGCAGCCTATTCACAGGCACAACAGGATCTGGGACCCGGGCTTGCCCAGAGGAGGAACATCTCATGGCTCTCGTCCTCGGCAGAGCCTCTTTCCGAAAAGGCACACGTATGTCTCCTTGTAACACACGGAAGGTGGTAGGCCGGAAAGCTGTTGCTGGTCTTCACCGTCCCCTTGCAGCCTATTCACAGGCACAACAGGATCTGGGACCCGGGCTTGCCCAGAGGAGGAACATCTCATGGCTCTCGTCCTCGGCAGAGCCTGATTCCGAAAAGGCACACGTCCGGCTCCTTGTCCCACACGGAAGGTGGCAGCCCTGAAAGCTGTTGCTGGTCTTCACCATCCCCCTGCAGCCTATTCACAGGCACAACAGGATCTGGGGCCCGTGCTTGCCCAGAGGAGGAACATCTCATGGCTCTCGTCCTCGGCAGGGCCTCTTTCCGAAAAGGCACACGTCCGGCTCCTTGTCGAACACGGAAGTTGGCAACCCTGAAGGATGTTGCTGGTCTTCACCATCCCCCTGCAGCCTATTCACAGGCACAACAGGATTCACGATGCGGGCTTGCCCAGAGGAGGAACATCTCATGGCTCTCGTCCTCGGCAGGGCCTCTTTCCGAAAAGTCACACGTCCGGCTCCTTGTCCCACACGGAAGGTGGCAGCCCTGAAAGCTGTTGCTGGTCTTCACCGTCCCCCTGCAGCCTATTCACAGGCACAACAGGATCTGGGACCCGGGATTGCCCAGAGGAGGAACATCTCATGGCTCTCGTCCTCGGCAGAGCCTGATTCCGGAAAGGCACATGTCCGGCTCCTTGTCCCACACGGAAGGTGGCAGGCTGGAAAGATGTTGCTGGTCTTCACCGTCCCCCTGCAGCCTATTCACAGGCACAATAGGATTTAGGACCCGGGCATGCCCAGAGGAGGAACATCTCATGGCTCTCGTCCTTGGCAGGGCCTCTTTCCGAAAAGGCACACGTCCGGCTCCTTGTCCCACACGGAAGGTGGCAGCCCTGATAGCTGCTGCTGGTCTTCACCGTCCCCCTGCAGCCTATTCACAGGCATAATAGGATTTAGGACCCGGGCATGCCCAGAGGAGGAACATCTCATGGCTCTCTTCCTCGGCAGAGCCTGATTCCGAAAAGGCACACGTCCGGCTCCTTGTCCCACAAGGAAGGTGGCAGCCCTGAAAGCTGTTGCTGGTCTTCACCGTCCCCCTGCAGCCTATTCACAGGCACAACAGGATCTGGGACCCGGGCTTGCCCAGAGGAGGAACATCTCATGGCTCTCGTCCTCGGCAGAGCCTCTTTCCGAAAAGGCACACGTATGGCTCCTTGTACCACACGGAAGGTGGTAGGCCGGAAAGCTGTTGCTGGTCTTCACCGTCCCCCTGCAGCCTATTCACAGGCACAACAGGATCTGGGACCCGGGCTTGCCCAGAGGAGGAACATCTCATGGCTCTCGTCCTCGGCAGAGCCTGATTCCGAAAAGGCACACGTCCGGCTCCTTGTACCACACGGAAGTTGGCACCCCTGAAAGCTGTTGCTGGTCTTCACCGTCCCCCTGCAGCCTATTCACAGGCACAACAGGATTCACGATGCGGGCTTGCCCAGAGGAGGAACATCTCATGGCTCTCGTCCTCGGCAGAGCCTGATTCCGAAAAGGCACACGTCCGGCTCCTTGTCCCACACGGAAGGTGGCAGCCCTGAAAGCTGTTGCTGGTCTTCACCGTCCCCCTGCAGCCTATTCAAAGGCACATCAGGATCTGGGACCCGGGCTTGCCCAGAGGAGGAACATATCATGGCTCTCGTCCTCGGCAGAGTCTGATTCTGGAAAGGCACACGTCCGGCTCCTTGTCCCATACGGAAGGTGGCAGGCCGGAAAGATGTTGCTGGTCTTCACCGTCCCCCTGCAGCCTATTCACAGGCACAACAGGATCTGAGACCGGGGCTTGCCCAGAGGAGGAACATCTCATGGCTCTAGTCCTCGGCATAGCCTGATTCTGGACAGGCACACGTCTGGCTCCTTGTCCCACACGGAAGGTGGCAGGCTGGAAAGATGTTGCTGGTCTTCACCGTCCCCCTGCAGCCTATTCAAAGGCACAACAGGATTCGGGACCCGGGCATGCCCAGAGGAGGAACATCTCATGGCTCTCGTCCTCGGCAGAGCCTGATTCCGAAAAGGCACACGTCCGGCTCCTTGTCCCACACGGAAGGTGGCAGCCCTGAAGGATGTTGCTGGTCTTCACCGTCCCCCTGCAGCCTATTCACAGGCACAACAGGATCTGGGACCCGGGCTTGCCCAGAGGAGGAACATCTCATGGCTCTCGTCCTCGGCAGAGCCTGATTCCGGAAAGGCACACGTCTGGCTCCTTGTCCCACACGGAAGGTGGCAGGCCGGAAAGCTGTTGCTGGTCTTCACCGTCCCCCTGCAGCCTATTCACAGGCACATCAGGATCTGGGACCCGGGCTTGCCCAGAGGAGGAACATCTCATGGCTCTCGTCCTCGGCAGGGCCTCTTTCCGAAAAAGGCACACGTCCGGCTCCTTGTCCAACACGGAAGGTGGCAGCCCTGAAAGCTGTTGCTGGTCTTCACTGTCCCCCTGCAGCCTATTCACAGGCACAACAGGATTCAGGACCCGGCCATGCCCAGAGGAGGAACATCTCATGGTTCTCTTCCTCGGCAGAGCCTGATTCCGAAAAGGCACACGTCCGGCTCCTTGTCCCACAAGGAAGATGGCAGCCCTGAAAGCTGTTGCTGGTCTTCACCGTCCCCCTGCAGCCTATTCACAGGCACAACAGGATCTGGGACCAGGGCTTGCCCAGAGGAGGAACATCTCATGGCTCTCGTCCTCGGCTGGGCCTCTTTTCGAAAAGGCACACGTCCGGCTCCTTGTCCCACACGGAAGGTGGCAGCCCTGAAAGCTGCTGCTGGTCTTCACCATCCCCCTGCAGCCTATTCACAGGCACAATAGGATTTAGGACCCGGGCATGCCCAGAGGAGGAACATCTCATGGCTCTCTTCCTCGGCAGAGCCTGATTCCGAAAAGGCACACGTCCGGCTCCTTGTCCCACAAGGAAGGTGGCAGCCCTGAAAGCTGTTGCTGGTCTTCACCGTCCCCCTGCAGCCTATTCACAGGCACAATAGGATTTAGGACCCGGGCATGCCCAGAGGAGGAACATATCATGGCTCTCGTCCTCGGCAGAGCCTCTTTCCGAAAAGGCACACGTATGTCTCCTTGTAACACACGGAAGGTGGTAGGCCGGAAAGCTGTTGCTGGTCTTCACCGTCCCCTTGCAGCCTATTCACAGGCACAACAGGATCTGGGACCCGGGCTTGCCCAGAGGAGGAACATCTCATGGCTCTCGTCCTCGGCAGAGCCTGATTCCGAAAAGGCACACGTCCGGCTCCTTGTCCCACACGGAAGGTGGCAGCCCTGAAAGCTGTTGCTGGTCTTCACCATCCCCCTGCAGCCTATTCACAGGCACAACAGGATCTGGGGCCCGTGCTTGCCCAGAGGAGGAACATCTCATGGCTCTCGTCCTCGGCAGGGCCTCTTTCCGAAAAGGCACACGTCCGGCTCCTTGTCGAACACGGAAGTTGGCAACCCTGAAGGATGTTGCTGGTCTTCACCATCCCCCTGCAGCCTATTCACAGGCACAACAGGATTCACGATGCGGGCTTGCCCAGAGGAGGAACATCTCATGGCTCTCGTCCTCGGCAGGGCCTCTTTCCGAAAAGGCACACGTCTGGCTCCTTGTCCCACACGGAAGGTGGCAGCCCTGAAAGCTGTTGCTGGTCTTCACCGTCCCCCTGCAGCCTATTCACAGGCACAACAGGATCTGGGACCCGGGATTGCCCAGAGGAGGAACATCTCATGGCTCTCGTCCTCGGCAGAGCCTGATTCCGGAAAGGCACATGTCCGGCTCCTTGTCCCACACGGAAGGTGGCAGGCTGGAAAGATGTTGCTGGTCTTCACCGTCCCCCTGCAGCCTATTCACAGGCACAATAGGATTTAGGACCCGGGCATGCCCAGAGGAGGAACATCTCATGGCTCTCGTCCTCGGCAGAGCCCAATTCCGAAAAGGCACACGTCCGGCTCCTTGTCCAACACGGAAGGTGGCAGCCCTGAAAGCTGTTGCTGGTCTTCACTGTCCCCCTGCAGCCTATTCACAGGCACAACAGGATTCAGGACCCGGGCATGCCCAGAGGAGGAACATCTCATGGTTCTCTTCCTCGGCAGAGCCTGATTCCGAAAAGGCACACGTCCGGCTCCTTGTCCCACAAGGAAGATGGCAGCCCTGAAAGCTGTTGCTGGTCTTCACCGTCCCCCTGCAGCCTATTCACAGGCACAACAGGATCTGGGACCAGGGCTTGCCCAGAGGAGGAACATCTCATGGCTCTCGTCCTCGGCTGGGCCTCTTTTCGAAAAGGCACACGTCCGGCTCCTTGTCGCACACGGAAGGTGGCAGCCCTGAAAGCTGCTGCTGGTCTTCACCGTCCCCCTGCAGCCTATTCACAGGCACAATAGGATTTAGGACCCGGGCATGCCCAGAGGAGGAACATCTCATGGCTCTCGTCCTCGGCAGGGCCTCTTTCCGAAAAGTCACACGTCCGGCTCCTTGTCCCACACGGAAGTTGGCACCCCTGAAGGTTGTTGCTGGTCTTCACCGTCCCCCTGCAGCCTATTCACAGGCACAACAGGATCTGGGACCCGGGCTTGCCCAGAGGAGGAACATCTCATGGCTCTCGTCCTCGGCAGAGCCTCTTTCCGAAAAGGCACACGTATGTCTCCTTGTAACACACGGAATGTGGTAGGCCGGAAAGCTGTTGCTGGTCTTCACCGTCCCCTTGCAGCCTATTCACAGGCACAACAGGATCTGGGACCCGGGCTTGCCCAGAGGAGGAACATCTCATGGCTCTCGTCCTCGGCAGGGCCTCTTTCCGAAAAGGCACACGTCCGGCTCCTTGTCGAACACGGAAGTTGGCACCCCTGAAGGATGTTGCTGGTCTTCACCGTCCCCCTGCAGCCTATTCACAGGCACAACAGGATTCACGATGCGGGCTTGCCCAGAGGAGGAACATCTCATGGCTCTCGTCCTCGGCAGGGCCTCCTTCCGAAAAGTCACACGTCCGGCTCCTTGTCCCACACGGAAGGTGGCAGCCCTGAAAGCTGTTGCTGGTCTTCACCGTCCCCCTGCAGCCTATTCACAGGCACAACAGGATCTGGGACCCGGGATTGCCCAGAGGAGGAACATCTCATGGCTCTCGTCCTCGGCAGAGCCTGATTCCGGAAAGGCACATGTCCGGCTCCTTGTCCCACACGGAAGGTGGCAGGCTGGAAAGATGTTGCTGGTCTTCACCGTCCCCCTGCAGCCTATTCACAGGCACAACAGGATTCAGGACCGGGGCATGCCCAGAGGAGGAACATCTCATGGCTCTCGTCCTCGGCAGAGCCCGATTCCGAAAAGGCATACGTCCGGCTCCTTGTCCCACACGGAAGGTGGCAGCCCTGAAAGCTGTTGCTGGTCTTCACCGTCCCCCTGCAGCCTATTCACAGGCACAACAGGATCTGGGACCCGGGCTTGCCCAGAGGAGGAACATCTCATGGCGCTCGTCCTCGGCAGAGCCTGATTCCGAAAAGGCACACGTCCGGCTCCTTGTCCCACACGGAAGGTGGCAGCCCTGAAAGCTGTTGCTGGTCTTCACCGTCCCCCTGCAGCCTATTCTCAGGCACAATAGGATTTAGGACCCGGGCTTGCCCAGAGGAGGAACATCTCATGGCTCTCGTCCTCGGCAGAGCCTGATTCCGAAAAGGCACACGTCCGGCTCCTTGTCCCACAAGGAAGGTGGCAGCCCTGAAAGCTGTTGCTGGTCTTCACCGTCCCCCTGCAGCCTATTCACAGGCACAACAGGATCTGGGACCAGGGCTTGCCCAGAGGAGGAACATCTCATGGCTCTCGTCCTCGGCAGGGCCTCTTTTCGAAAAGGCACACGTCCGGCTCCTTGTCCCACACGGAAGGTGGCAGCCCTGAAAGCTGCTGCTGGTCTTCACCGTCCCCCTGCAGCCTATTCACAGGCATAATAGGATTTAGGACCCGGGCATGCCCAGAGGAGGAACATCTCATGGCTCTCTTCCTCGGCAGAGCCTGATTCCGAAAAGGCACACGTCCGGCTCCTTGTCCCACAAGGAAGGTGGCAGCCCTGAAAGCTGTTGCTGGTCTTCACCGTCCCCCTGCAGCCTATTCACAGGCACAACAGGATCTGGGACCCGGGCTTGCCCAGAGGAGGAACATCTCATGGCTCTCGTCCTCGGCAGAGCCTCTTTCCGAAAAGGCACACGTATGGCTCCTTGTACCACACGGAAGGTGGTAGGCCGGAAAGCTGTTGCTGGTCTTCACCGTCCCCCTGCAGCCTATTCACAGGCACAACAGGATCTGGGACCCGGGCTTGCCCAGAGGAGGAACATCTCATGGCTCTCGTCCTCGGCAGAGCCTGATTCCGAAAAGGCACACGTCCGGCTCCTTGTACCACACGGAAGTTGGCACCCCTGAAAGCTGTTGCTGGTCTTCACCGTCCCCCTGCAGCCTATTCACAGGCACAACAGGATTCACGATGCGGGCTTGCCCAGAGGAGGAACATCTCATGGCTCTCGTCCTCGGCAGAGTCTGATTCCGAAAAGGCACACGTCCGGCTCCTTGTCCCACACGGAAGGTGGCAGCCCTGAAAGCTGTTGCTGGTCTTCACCGTCCCCCTGCAGCCTATTCAAAGGCACATCAGGATCTGGGACCCGGGCTTGCCCAGAGGAGGAACATATCATGGCTCTCGTCCTCGGCAGAGTCTGATTCTGGAAAGGCACACGTCCGGCTCCTTGTCCCATACGGAAGGTGGCAGGCCGGAAAGATGTTGCTGGTCTTCACCGTCCCCCTGCAGCCTATTCACAGGCACAACAGGATCTGAGACCGGGGCTTGCCCAGAGGAGGAACATCTCATGGCTCTAGTCCTCGGCATAGCCTGATTCTGGACAGGCACACGTCTGGCTCCTTGTCCCACACGGAAGGTGGCAGGCTGGAAAGATGTTGCTGGTCTTCACCGTCCCCCTGCAGCCTATTCAAAGGCACAACAGGATTCGGGACCCGGGCATGCCCAGAGGAGGAACATCTCATGGCTCTCGTCCTCGGCAGAGCCTGATTCCGAAAAGGCACACGTCCGGCTCCTTGTCCCACACGGAAGGTGGCAGCCCTGAAGGATGTTGCTGGTCTTCACCGTCCCCCTGCAGCCTATTCACAGGCACAACAGGATCTGGGACCCGGGCTTGCCCAGAGGAGGAACATCTCATGGCTCTCGTCCTCGGCGGAGCCTGATTCCGGAAAGGCACACGTCTGGCTCCTTGTCCCACACGGAAGGTGGCAGGCCGGAAAGCTGTTGCTGGTCTTCACCGTCCCCCTGCAGCCTATTCACAGGCACATCAGGATCTGGGACCCGGGCTTGCCCAGAGGAGGAACATCTCATGGCTCTCGTCCTCGGCAGGGCCTCTTTCCGAAAAAGGCACACGTCCGGCTCCTTGTCCAACACGGAAGGTGGCAGCCCTGAAAGCTGTTGCTGGTCTTCACTGTCCCCCTGCAGCCTATTCACAGGCACAACAGGATTCAGGACCCGGCCATGCCCAGAGGAGGAACATCTCATGGTTCTCTTCCTCGGCAGAGCCTGATTCCGAAAAGGCACACGTCCGGCTCCTTGTCCCACAAGGAAGATGGCAGCCCTGAAAGCTGTTGCTGGTCTTCACCGTCCCCCTGCAGCCTATTCACAGGCACAACAGGATCTGGGACCAGGGCTTGCCCAGAGGAGGAACATCTCATGGCTCTCGTCCTCGGCTGGGCCTCTTTTCGAAAAGGCACACGTCCGGCTCCTTGTCCCACACGGAAGGTGGCAGCCCTGAAAGCTGCTGCTGGTCTTCACCATCCCCCTGCAGCCTATTCACAGGCACAATAGGATTTAGGACCCGGGCATGCCCAGAGGAGGAACATCTCATGGCTCTCTTCCTCGGCAGAGCCTGATTCCGAAAAGGCACACGTCCGGCTCCTTGTCCCACAAGGAAGGTGGCAGCCCTGAAAGCTGTTGCTGGTCTTCACCGTCCCCCTGCAGCCTATTCACAGGCACAATAGGATTTAGGACCCGGGCATGCCCAGAGGAGGAACATATCATGGCTCTCGTCCTCGGCAGGGCCTCTTTCCGAAAAGTCACACGTCCGGCTCCTTGTCCCACACGGAAGTTGGCACCCCTGAAGGTTGTTGCTGGTCTTCACCGTCCCCCTGCAGCCTATTCACAGGCACAACAGGATCTGGGACCCGGGCTTGCCCAGAGGAGGAACATCTCATGGCTCTCGTCCTCGGCAGAGCCTCTTTCCGAAAAGGCACACGTATGTCTCCTTGTAACACACGGTAGGTGGTAGGCCGGAAAGCTGTTGCTGGTCTTCACCGTCCCCTTGCAGCCTATTCACAGGCACAACAGGATCTGGGACCCGGGCTTGCCCAGAGGAGGAACATCTCATGGCTCTCGTCCTCGGCAGAGCCTGTTTCCGAAAAGGCACACGTCCGGCTCCTTGTCCCACACGGAAGGTGGCAGCCCTGAAAGCTGTTGCTGGTCTTCACCATCCCCCTGCAGCCTATTCACAGGCACAACAGGATCTGGGGCCCGTGCTTGCCCAGAGGAGGAACATCTCATGGCTCTCGTCCTCGGCAGGGCCTCTTTCCGAAAAGGCACACGTCCGGCTCCTTGTCGAACACGGAAGTTGGCAACCCTGAAGGATGTTGCTGGTCTTCACCGTCCCCCTGCAGCCTATTCACAGGCACAACAGGATTCACGATGCGGGCTTGCCCAGAGGAGGAACATCTCATGGCTCTCGTCCTCGGCAGGGCCTCTTTCCGAAAAGTCACACGTCCGGCTCCTTGTCCCACACGGAAGGTGGCAGCCCTGAAAGCTGTTGCTGGTCTTCACCGTCCCCCTGCAGCCTATTCACAGGCACAACAGGATCTGGGACCCGGGATTGCCCAGAGGAGGAACATCTCATGGCTCTCCTCCTCGGCAGAGCCTGATTCCGGAAAGGCACATGTCCGGCTCCTTGTCCCACACGGAAGGTGGCAGGCTGGAAAGATGTTGCTGGTCTTCACCGTCCCCCTGCAGCCTATTCACAGGCACAATAGGATTTAGGACCCGGGCATGCCCAGAGGAGGAACATCTCATGGCTCTCGTCCTCGGCAGAGCCCAATTCCGAAAAGGCACACGTCCGGCTCCTTGTCCCACAAGGAAGGTGGCAGCCCTGAAAGCTGTTGCTGGTCTTCACCGTCCCCCTGCAGCCTATTCACAGGCACAACAGGATCTGGGACCCGGGCTTGCCCAGAGGAGGAACATCTCATGGCTCTCGTCCTCGGCAGAGCCTCTTTCCGAAAAGGCACACGTATGGCTCCTTGTACCACACGGAAGGTGGTAGGCCGGAAAGCTGTTGCTGGTCTTCACCGTCCCCCTGCAGCCTATTCACAGGCACAACAGGATCTGGGACCCGGGCTTGCCCAGAGGAGGAACATCTCATGGCTCTCGTCCTCGGCAGAGCCTGATTCCGAAAAGGCACACGTCCGGCTCCTTGTCCCACACGGAAGGTGGCAGCCCTGAAAGCTGTTGCTGGTCTTCACCGTCCCCCTGCAGCCTATTCACAGGCACAATAGGATTTAGGACCCGGGTATGCCCAGAGGAGGAACATCTCATGGCTCTCGTCCTCGGCAGAGCCTGATTCCGAAAAGGCACACGTCCGGCTCCTTGTCCCACACGGAAGGTGGCAGCCCTGAAAGCTGTTGCTGGTCTTCACCGTCCCCCTGCAGCCTATTCAAAGGCACAACAGGATCTGGGACCAGGGCTTGCCCAGAGGAGGAACATCTCATGGCTCTCGTCCTCGGCAGGGCCTCTTTTCGAAAAGGCACACGTCCGCCTCCTTGTCGAACACGGAAGTTGGCACCCCTGAAGGATGTTGCTGGTCTTCACCATCCCCCTGCAGCCTATTCACAGGCACAACAGGATTCACGATGCGGGCTTGCCCAGAGGAGGAACATCTCATGGCTCTCGTCCTCGGCAGGGCCTCTTTCCGAAAAGTCACACGTCCGGCTCCTTGTCCCACACGGAAGAAGGCAGCCCTGAAAGCTGCTGCTGGTCTTCACCGTCCCCCTGCAGCCTATTCACAGGCACAATAGGATTTAGGACCCGGGCATGCCCAGAGGAGGAACATCTCATGGCTCTCATCCTCGGCAGAGCCTGATTCCGAAAAGGCACACGTCCGGCTCCTTGTCCCACACGGAAGGTGGCAGCCCTGAAAGCTGTTGCTGGTCTTCACCGTCCCCCTGCAGCCTATTCACAGGCACAATAGGATTTAGGACCCGGGCATGCCCAGAGGAGGAACATCTCATGGCTCTCGTCCTCGGCAGGGCCTCTTTCCGAAAAGGCACACGTCCGGCTCCTTGTCCCACACGGAAGTTGGCACCCCTGAAGGTTGTTGCTGGTCTTCACCGTCCCCCTGCAGCCTATTCACAGGCACAACAGGATCTGGGACCCGGGCTTGCCCAGAGGAGGAACATCTCATGGCTCTCGTCCTCGGCAGAGCCTCTTTCCGAAAAGGCACACGTATGACTCCTTGTACCACAGGGAAGGTGGTAGGCCGGAAAGCTGTTGCTGGTCTTCACCGTCCCCCTGCAGCCTATTCATAGGCACATCAGGATCTGGGACCCGGGCTTGCCCAGAGGAGGAACATCTCATGGCTCTCGTCCTCGGCAGAGCCTGATTCCGAAAAGGCACACGTCCGGCTCCTTGTCCCACACGGAAGGTGGCAGCCCTGAAAGCTGTTGCTGGTCTTCACCGTCCCCCTGCAGCCTATTCACAGGCACAACAGGATCTGGGACCCGGGCTTGCCCAGAGGAGGAACATCTCATGGCTCTCGTCCTCGGCAGAGCCTGATTCCGAAAAGGCACACGTCCGGCTCCTTATCCCACACGGAAGGTGGCAGCCCTGAAAGCTCTTGCTGGTCTTCACCGTCCCCCTGCAGCCTATTGACAGGTACAACAGGATCTGGGACCCGGGCTTGCCCAGAGGAGGAACATCTCATGGCTCTCGTCCTCGGCAGAGCCTGATTCCGGAAAGGCAAACGTTCGGCTCCTTGTCCCACACGGAAGGTGGCAGGCTGGAAAGATGTTGCTGGTCTTCACCGTCCCCCTGCAGCCTATTCACAGGCACAATAGGATTTAGGACCCGGGCATGCCCAGAGGAGGAACATCTCATGGCTCTCGTCCTCGGCAGAGCCTGATTCTGAAAAGGCACACGTCCGGCTCCTTGTAGCACAAGGAAGGTGGCAGCCCTGAAAGCTGTTGCTGGTCTTCACCGTCCCCCTGCAGCCTATTCACAGGCACAACAGGATCTGGGACCCGGGCTTGCCCAGAGGAGGAACATCTCATGGCTCTCGTCCTCGGCAGGGCCTCTTTTCGAAAAGGCACACTTCCGGCTCCTTGTCCCACACGGAAGGTGGCAGCCCTGAAAGCTGTTTCTGGTATTCACCGTCCCCCTGCAGTCTATTCACAGGCACAATAGGATTTAGGACCCGGGCATGCCCAGAGGAGGAACATCTCATGGCTCTCTTCCTCGGCAGAGCCTGATTCCGAAAAGGCACACGTCCGGCTCCTTGTCCCACACGGAAGGTGGCAGCCCTGAAAGCTGTTGCTGGTCTTCACCGTCCCCCTGCAGCCTATTCACAGGCACAATAGGATTTAGGACCCGGGCATGCCCAGAGGAGGAACATCTCATGGCTCTCGTCCTCGGCAGGGCCTCTTTCCGAAAAGGCACACGTCCGGCTCCTTGTCCCACACGGAAGGTGGCAGCCCTGAAAGATGTTGCTGGTCTTCACCGTCCCCCTGCAGCCTATTCAGAGGCACACCAGGATCTGGGACCCGGGCTTGCCCAGAGGAGGAACATCTCATGGCTCTCGTCCTCGGCAGAGCCTGATTCCGGAAAGGCACATGTCCGGCTCCTTGTCGAACACGGAAGGTGGCAGGCTGGAAAGATGTTGCTGGTCTTCACCGTCCCCCTGCAGCCTATTCACAGGCACAACAGGATCTGGGACCCGGGCTTGCCCAGAGGAGGAACATCTCATGGCTCTCGTCCTCGGCAGGGCCTCTTTCCGAAAAGGCACACGTATGGCTCCTTATACCACACGGAAGGTGGTAGGCCGGAAAGCTGTTGCTGGTCTTCACCGTCCCCCTGCAGCCCATTCACAGGCACAACAGGATCTGGGACCCGGGCTTGCCCAGAGGAGGAACATCTCATGGCTCTCGTCCTCGGCAGAGCCTGATTCCGAAAAGGCACACGTCCGGCTCCTTGTCCCACACGGAAGGTGGCAGCCCTGAAAGCTGTTGCTGGTCTTCACCGTCCCCCTGCAGCCTATTCACAGGCACAACAGGATCTGGGACCCGGGCTTGCCCAGAGGAGGAACATCTCATGGCTCTCGTCCTTGGCAGAGCCTCTTTCGAAAAGGCATACGTCCAGCTCCTTGTCCCACACGGAAGGTGGCAGCCCTGAAAGCTGTTGCTGGTCTTCACCGTCCCCCTGCAGCCTATTCACAGGCACAATAGGATTTAGGACCCGGGCATGCCCAGAGGAGGAACATCTCATGGCTCTCGTCCTCGGCAGGGCCTCTTTCCGAAAAGGCACACGTCCGGCTCCTTGTCCCACACGGAAGTTGGCACCCCTGAAGGTTGTTGCTGGTCTTCACCGTCCCCCTGCAGCCTATTCACAGGCACAACAGGATCTGGGACCCGGGCTTGCCCAGAGGAGGAACATCTCATGGCTCTCGTCCTCGGCAGAGCCTCTTTCCGAAAAGGCACACGTATGACTCCTTGTACCACAGGGAAGGTGGTAGGCCGGAAAGCTGTTGCTGGTCTTCACCGTCCCCCTGCAGCCTATTCACAGGCACATCAGGATCTGGGACCCGGGCTTGCCCAGAGGAGGAACATCTCATGGCTCTCGTCCTCGGCAGAGCCTGATTCCGAAAAGGCACACGTCCGGCTCCTTGTCCCACACGGAAGGTGGCAGCCCTGAAAGCTGTTGCTGGTCTTCACCGTCCCCCTGCAGCCTATTCACAGGCACAACAGGATCTGGGACCCGGGCTTGCCCAGAGGAGGAACATCTCATGGCTCTCGTCCTCGGCAGAGCCTGATTCCGAAAAGGCACACGTCCGGCTCCTTATCCCACACGGAAGGTGGCAGCCCTGAAAGCTCTTGCTGGTCTTCACCGTCCCCCTGCAGCCTATTGACAGGTACGACAGGATCTGGGACCCGGGCTTGCCCAGAGGAGGAACATCTCATGGCTCTCGTCCTCGGCAGAGCCTGATTCCGGAAAGGCAAACGTTCGGCTCCTTGTCCCACACGGAAGGTGGCAGGCTGGAAAGATGTTGCTGGTCTTCACCGTCCCCCTGCAGCCTATTCACAGGCACAATAGGATTTAGGACCCGGGCATGCCCAGAGGAGGAACATCTCATGGCTCTCGTCCTCGGCAGAGCCTGATTCTGAAAAGGCACACGTCCGGCTCCTTGTCCCACAAGGAAGGTGGCAGCCCTGAAAGCTGTTGCTGGTCTTCACCGTCCCCCTGCAGCCTATTCACAGGCACAACAGGATCTGGGACCCGGGCTTGCCCAGAGGAGGAACATCTCATGGCTCTCGTCCTCGGCAGGGCCTCTTTTCGAAAAGGCACACGTCCGGCTCCTTGTCCCACACGGAAGGTGGCAGCCCTGAAAGCTGTTTCTGGTATTCACCGTCCCCCTGCAGCCTATTCACAGGCACAATAGGATTTAGGACCCGGGCATGCCCAGAGGAGGAACATCTCATGGCTCTCTTCCTCGGCAGAGCCTGATTCCGAAAAGGCACACGTCCGGCTCCTTGTCCCACACGGAAGGTGGCAGCCCTGAAAGCTGTTGCTGGTCTTCACCGTCCCCCTGCAGCCTATTCACAGGCACAATAGGATTTAGGACCCGGGCATGCCCAGAGGAGGAACATCTCATGGCTCTCGTCCTCGGCAGGGCCTCTTTCCGAAAAGGCACACGTCCGGCTCCTTGTCCCACACGGAAGGTGGCAGCCCAGAAAGATGTTGCTGGTCTTCACCGTCCCCCTGCAGCCTATTCAGAGGCACACCAGGATCTGGGACCCGGGCTTGCCCAGAGGAGGAACATCTCATGGCTCTCGTCCTCGGCAGAGCCTGATTCCGGAAAGGCACATGTCCGGCTCCTTGTCGAACACGGAAGGTGGCAGGCTGGAAAGATGTTGCTGGTCTTCACCGTCCCCCTGCAGCCTATTCACAGGCACAACAGGATCTGGGACCCGGGCTTGCCCAGAGGAGGAACATCTCATGGCTCTCGTCCTCGGCAGGGCCTCTTTCCGAAAAGGCACACGTATGGCTCCTTATACCACACGGAAGGTGGTAGGCCGGAAAGCTGTTGCTGGTCTTCACCGTCCCCCTGCAGCCCATTCACAGGCACAACAGGATCTGGGACCCGGGCTTGCCCAGAGGAGGAACATCTCATGACTCTCTTCCTCGGCAGGGCCTCTTTCCGAAAAGGCACACGTCCGGCTCCTTGTCCCACACGGAAGGTGGCAGGCCGGAAAGCTGTTGCTGGTCTTCACCGTCCCCCTGCAGCCTATTCACAGGCACATCAGGATCTGGGACCCAGGCTTGCCCAGAGGAGGAACGTCTCATGGCTCTCGTCATCGGCAGAGCCTGATTCCGGAAAGTCACACGTTCGGCTTCTTGTCCCACATGGAAGGTGGCAGCCCTGAAAGCTGTTGCTGGTCTTCACCGTCCCCCTGCAGCCTCTTGACAGGAACGACAGGATCTGGGACCCAGTCTTGCCCAGAGGAGGAACATCTCATGGCTCTCGTCCTCGGCAGAGCCTGATTCCGGAAAGGCACACGTTCGGCTCCTTGTCCCACACGGAAGGTGGCAGCCCTGAAAGCTGTTGCTGGTCTTCACCGTCCCCCTGCAGCCTATTCACAGGCACAATAGGATTTAGGACCCGGGCATGCCCAGAGGAGGAACATCTCATGGCTCTCTTCCTCGGCAGAGCCCGTTTCCGAAAAGGCACACGTCCGGCTCCTTGTCCCACAAGGAAGGTGGCAGCCCTGAAAGCTGTTGCTGGTCTTCACCGTCCCCCTGCAGCCTATTCACAGGCACAACAGGATCTGGGACCCGGGCTTGCCCAGAGGAGGAACATCTCATGGCTCTCGTCCTTGGCAGAGCCTCTTTCGAAAAGGCATACGTCCAGCTCCTTGTCCCACACGGAAGGTGGCAGCCCTGAAAGCTGTTGCTGGTCTTCACCGTCCCCCTGCAGCCTATTCACAGGCACAATAGGATTTTGGACCCGGGCATGCCCAGAGGAGGAACATCTCATGGCTCTCGTCCTCGGCAGGGCCTCTTTCCGAAAAGGCACACGTCCGGCTCCTTGTCCCACACGGATGTTGGCACCCCTGAAGGTTGTTGCTGGTCTTCACCGTCCCCCTGCAGCCTATTCACAGGCACAACAGGATCTGGGACCCGGGCTTGCCCAGAGGAGGAACATCTCATGGCTCTCGTCCTCGGCAGAGCCTCTTTCCGAAAAGGCACACGTATGACTCCTTGTACCACAGGGAAGGTGGTAGGCCGGAAAGCTGTTGCTGGTCTTCACCGTCCCCCTGCAGCCTATTCACAGGCACATCAGGATCTGGGACCCGGGCTTGCCCAGAGGAGGAACATCTCATGGCTCTCGTCCTCGGCAGAGCCTGATTCCGAAAAGGCACACGTCCGGCTCCTTGTCCCACACGGAAGGTGGCAGCCCTGAAAGCTGTTGCTGGTCTTCACCGTCCCCCTGCAGCCTATTCACAGGCACAACAGGATCTGGGACCCGGGCTTGCCCAGAGGAGGAACATCTCATGGCTCTCGTCCTCGGCAGAGCCTGATTCCGAAAAGGCACACGTCCGGCTCCTGATCCCACACGGAAGGTGGCAGCCCTGAAAGCTCTTGCTGGTCTTCACCGTCCCCCTGCAGCCTATTGACAGGTACGACAGGATCTGGGACCCGGGCTTGCCCAGAGGAGGAACATCTCATGGCTCTCGTCCTCGGCAGAGCCTGATTCCGGAAAGGCAAACGTTCGGCTCCTTGTCCCACACGGAAGGTGGCAGGCTGGAAAGATGTTGCTGGTCTTCACCGTCCCCCTGCAGCCTATTCACAGGCACAATAGGATTTAGGACCCGGGCATGCCCAGAGGAGGAACATCTCATGGCTCTCGTCCTCGGCAGAGCCTGATTCTGAAAAGGCACACGTCCGGCTCCTTGTCCCACAAGGAAGGTGGCAGCCCTGAAAGCTGTTGCTGGTCTTCACCGTCCCCCTGCAGCCTATTCACAGGCACAACAGGATCTGGGACCCGGGCTTGCCCAGAGGAGGAACATCTCATGGCTCTCGTCCTCGGCAGGGCCTCTTTTCGAAAAGGCACACGTCCGGCTCCTTGTCCCACACGGAAGGTGGCAGCCCTGAAAGCTGTTTCTGGTATTCACCGTCCCCCTGCAGCCTATTCACAGGCACAATAGGATTTAGGACCCGGGCATGCCCAGAGGAGGAACATCTCATGGCTCTCTTCCTCGGCAGAGCCTGATTCCGAAAAGGCACACGTCCGGCTCCTTGTCCCACACGGAAGGTGGCAGCCCTGAAAGCTGTTGCTGGTCTTCACCGTCCCCCTGCAGCCTATTCACAGGCACAATAGGATTTAGGACCCGGGCATGCCCAGAGGAGGAACATCTCATGGCTCTCGTCCTCGGCAGGGCCTCTTTCCGAAAAGGCACACGTCCGGCTCCTTGTCCCACACGGAAGGTGGCAGCCCTAAAAGATGTTGCTGGTCTTCACCGTCCCCCTGCAGCCTATTCACAGGCACAACAGGATCTGGGACCCGGGCTTGCCCAGAGGAGGAACATCTCATGGCTCTCGTCCTCGGCAGAGCCTGATTCCGGAAAGGCACATGTCCGGCTCCTTGCCGAACACGGAAGGTGGCAGGCTGGAAAGATGTTGCTGGTCTTCACCGTCCCCCTGCAGCCTATTCACAGGCACAACAGGATCTGGGACCCGGGCTTGCCCAGAGGAGGAACATCTCATGGCTCTCGTCCTCGGCAGGGCCTCTTTCCGAAAAGGCACACGTATGGCTCCTTGTCCCACACGGAAGGTGGCAGGCCGGAAAGCTGTTGCTGGTCTTCACCGTCCCCCTGCAGCCTATTCACAGGCACATCAGGATCTGGGACCCAGGCTTGCCCAGAGGAGGAACGTCTCATGGCTCTCGTCATCGGCAGAGCCTGATTCCGGAAAGTCACACGTTCGGCTTCTTGTCCCACATGGAAGGTGGCAGCCCTGAAAGCTGTTGCTGGTCTTCACCGTCCCCCTGCAGCCTCTTGACAGGAACGACAGGATCTGGGACCCAGTCTTGCCCAGAGGAGGAACATCTCATGGCTCTCGTCCTCGGCAGAGCCTGATTCCGGAAAGGCACACGTTCGGCTCCTTGTCCCACACGGAAGGTGGCAGCCCTGAAAGCTGTTGCTGGTCTTCACCGTCCCCCTGCAGCCTATTCTCAGGCACAACAGGATCTGGGACCCGGGCTTGCCCAGAGGAGGAACATCTCATGGCTCTCGTCCTCGGTATGGCCTCTTTCCGAAAAGGCACACGTATGGCTCCTTGTACCACACGGAAGGTGGTAGGCCGGAAAGCTGTTGCTGGTCTTCACCGTCCCCCTGCAGCCTATTCACAGGCACAACAGGATCTGGGACCCGGGCTTGCCCAGAGGAGGAACATCTCATGGTTCTCGTCCTCGGCAGAGCCTGATTCCGAAAAGGCACACGTCCGGCTCCTTGTCCCACACGGAAGGTGGCAGCCCTGAAAGCTGTTGCTGGTCTTCACCGTCCCCCTGCAGCCTATTCACAGGCACAATAGGATCTGGGACCCGGGCTTGCCCAGAGGAGGAACATCTCATGGCTCTCGTCCTCGGCAGAGCCTGATTCCGAAAAGGCACACGTCCGGCTCCTTATCCCACACGGAAGGTGGCAGCCCTGAAAGCTCTTGCTGGTCTTCACCGTCCCCCTGCAGCCTATTCACAGGCACAACAGGATCTGGGACCCGGGATTGCCCAGAGGAGGAACATCTCATGGCTCTCGTCCTCGGCAGAGCCTGATTCTGGAAAGGCACACGTTCGGCTCCTTGTCCCACACGGAAGGTGGCAGCCCTGAAAGCTGTTGCTGGTCTTCACCGTCCCCCTGCAGCCTATTCACAGGCACAACAGGATCTGGGACCCGGGCTTGCCCAGAGGAGGAACATCTCATGGCTCTCGTCCTCGGCAGAGCCTGATTCCGAAAAGGCACACGTCCGGCTCCTTGTCCCACAAGGAAGGTGGCAGCCCTGAAAGCTGTTGCTGGTCTTCACTGTCCCCCTGCAGCCTATTCACAGGCACAACAGGATCTGGGACCCGGGCTTGCCCAGAGGAGGAACATCTCATGGCTCTCGTCCTCGGCAGAGCCTGATTCCGAAAAGGCACACGTCCGACTCCTTGTCCCACAAGGAAGGTGGAATACCTGAAAGATGTTGCTGGTCTTCACCGTCCCCCTGCAGCCTATTCACAGGCACAACAGGATCTGGGACCCGGGCTTGCCCAGAGGAGGAACATCTCATGGCTCTCGTCCTCGGCAGAGCCTGATTCCGAAAAGGCACACATCCGGCTCCTTGTCCCACACGGAAGGTGGCAGCCCTGAAAGCTGTTGCTGGTCTTCACCGTCCCCCTGCAGCCTATTCACAGGCACAACAGGATCTGGGACCCGGGCTTGCCCAGAGGAGGAACATCTCATGGCTCTCGTCCTCGGCAGAGCCTGATTCCGAAAAGGTACACGTCCGGCTCCTTGTCCCATACGGAAGGTGGCAGCCCTGAAAGCTGTTGCTGGTCTTCACCGTCCCCCTGCAGCCTATTCACAGGCACAACAGGATCTGGGGCCCGGGCTTGCCCAGAGGAGGAACATCTCATGGCTCTCGTCATCGGCAGGGCCTCTTTTCGAAAAGGCACACGACCGGCTCCTTGTCCCACACGGAAGGTGGCAGCCCTGAAAGCTGTTGCTGGTCTTCACCGTCCCCCTGCAGCCTATTCACAGGCACAACAGGTTCTGGGACCCGGGCTTGCCCAGAGGAGGAACATCTCATGGCTCTCTTCCTCGGCAGAGCCCGATTCCGAAAAGACACACGTCCGGCTCCTTGTCCCACACGGAAGGTGGCAGGCCGGAAAGCTGTTGCTGGTCTTCACCGTCCCCCTGCAGCCTATTCACAGGCACAACAGGATCTGGGACCCGGGCTTGCCCAGAGGAGGAACATCTCATGGCTCTCGTCCTTGGCAGAGCCTCTTTCGAAAAGGCATACGTCCAGCTCCTTGTCCCACACGGAAGGTGGCAGCCCTGAAAGCTGTTGCTGGTCTTCACCGTCCCCCTGCAGCCTATTCACAGGCACAACAGGATCTGGGACCCGGGCTTGCCCAGAGGAGGAACATCTCATGGCTCTCGTCCTCGGCAGAGCCTGATTCCGAAAAGGCACACGTCCGGCTCCTTGTCCCATACGGAAGGTGGCAGCCCTGAAAGCTGTTGCTGGTCTTCACCGTCCCCCTGCAGCCTATTCACAGGCACAACAGGATCTGGGGCCCGGGCTTGCCCAGAGGAGGAACATCTCATGGCTCTCGTCATCGGCAGGGCCTCTTTTCGAAAAGGCACACGTCCGGCTCCTTGTCCCACACGGAAGGTGGCAGCCCTGAAAGCTGTTGCTGGTCTTCACCGTCCCCCTGCAGCCTATTCACAGGCACAACAGGATCTGGGACCCGGGCTTGCCCAGAGGAGGAACATCTCATGGCTCTCTTCCTCGGCAGAGCCCGATTCCGAAAAGACACACGTCCGGCTCCTTGTCCCACACGGAAGGTGGCAGGCCGGAAAGCTGTTGCTGGTCTTCACCGTCCCCCTGCATCCTATTCACAGGCACATCAGGATCTGGGACCCAGGCTTGCCCAGAGGAGGAACGTCTCATGGCTCTCGTCATCGGCAGAGCCTGATTCCGGAAAGTCACACGTTCGGCTTCTTGTCCCACATGGAAGGTGGCAGCCCTGAAAGCTGTTGCTGGTCTTCACCGTCCCCCTGCAGCCTCTTGACAGGAACGACAGGATCTGGGACCCAGTCTTGCCCAGAGGAGGAACATCTCATGGCTCTCGTCCTCGGCAGAGCCTGATTCCGAAAAGGCACACGTCCGGCTCCTTGTCCCACAAGGAAGGTGGCAGCCCTGAAAGCTGTTGCTGGTCTTCACCGTCCCCCTGCAGCCTATTCACAGGCACAACAGGATCTGGGACCCGGGCTTGCCCAGAGGAGGAACATCTCATGGCTCTCGTCCTCGGTATGGCCTCTTTCCGAAAAGGCACACGTATGGCTCCTTGTACCACACGGAAGGTGGTAGGCCGGAAAGCTGTTGCTGGTCTTCACCGTCCCCCTGCAGCCTATTCACAGGCACAACAGGATCTGGGACCCGGGCTTGCCCAGAGGAGGAACATCTCATGGCTCTCGTCCTCGGCAGAGCCTGATTCCGAAAAGGCACACGTCCGGCTCCTTATCCCACACGGAAGGTGGCAGCCCTGAAAGCTCTTGCTGGTCTTCACCGTCCCCCTGCAGCCTATTCACAGGCACAACAGGATCTGGGACCCGGGCTTGCCCAGAGGAGGAACATCTCATGGCTCTCGTCCTCGGCAGAGCCTGATTCTGGAAAGGCACACGTTCGGCTCCTTGTCCCACACGGAAGGTGGCAGCCCTGAAAGCTGTTGCTGGTCTTCACCGTCCCCCTGCAGCCTATTCACAGGCACAACAGGATCTGGGACCCGGGCTTGCCCAGAGGAGGAACATCTCATGGCTCTCGTCCTCGGCAGAGCCTGATTCCGAAAAGGCACACGTCCGGCTCCTTGTCCCACAAGGAAGGTGGCAGCCCTGAAAGCTGTTGCTGGTCTTCACCGTTCCCCTGCAGCCTATTCACAGGCACAACAGGATCTGGGACCCGGGCTTGCCCAGAGGAGGAACATCTCATGACTCTCTTCCTCGGCAGGGCCTCTTTCCGAAAAGGCACACGTCCGGCTCCTTGTCCCACACGGAAGGTGGCAGGCCGGAAAGCTGTTGCTGGTCTTCACCGTCCCCCTGCAGCCTATTCACAGGCACATCAGGATCTGGGACCCAGGCTTGCCCAGAGGAGGAACGTCTCATGGCTCTCGTCATCGGCAGAGCCTGATTCCGGAAAGTCACACGTTCGGCTTCTTGTCCCACATGGAAGGTGGCAGCCCTGAAAGCTGTTGCTGGTCTTCACCGTCCCCCTGCAGCCTCTTGACAGGAACGACAGGATCTGGGACCCAGTCTTGCCCAGAGGAGGAACATCTCATGGCTCTCGTCCTCGGCAGGGCCTCCTTCCGAAAAGTCACACGTCCGGCTCCTTGTCCCACACGGAAGGTGGCAGCCCTGAAAGCTGTTGCTGGTCTTCACCGTCCCCCTGCAGCCTATTCACAGGCACAATAGGATTTAGGACCCGGGCATGCCCAGAGGAGGAACATCTCATGGCTCTCTTCCTCGGCAGAGCCCGATTCCGAAAAGGCACACGTCCGGCTCCTTGTCCCACAAGGAAGGTGGCAGCCCTGAAAGCTGTTGCTGGTCTTCACCGTCCCCCTGCAGCCTATTCACAGGCACAACAGGATCTGGGACCCGGGCTTGCCCAGAGGAGGAACATCTCATGGCTCTCGTCCTCGGTATGGCCTCTTTCCGAAAAGGCACACGTATGGCTCCTTGTACCACACGGAAGGTGGTAGGCCGGAAAGCTGTTGCTGGTCTTCACCGTCCCCCTGCAGCCTATTCACAGGCACAACAGGATCTGGGACCCGGGCTTGCCCAGAGGAGGAACATCTCATGGCTCTCGTCCTCGGCAGAGCCTGATTCCGAAAAGGCACACGTCCGGCTCCTTGTCCCACACGGAAGGTGGCAGCCCTGAAAGCTGTTGCTGGTCTTCACCGTCCCCCTGCAGCCTATTCACAGGCACAACAGGATCTGGGACCCGGGCTTGCCCAGAGGAGGAACATCTCATGGCTCTCGTCCTCGGCAGAGCCTGATTCCGAAAAGGCACACGTCCGGCTCCTTATCCCACACGGAAGGTGGCAGCCCTGAAAGCTCTTGCTGGTCTTCACCGTCCCCCTGCAGCCTATTCACAGGCACAACAGGATCTGGGACCCGGGCTTGCCCAGAGGAGGAACATCTCATGGCTCTCGTCCTCGGCAGAGCCTGATTCCGAAAAGGCACACGTCCGGCTCCTTGTCCCACAAGGAAGGTGGCAGCCCTGAAAGCTGTTGCTGGTCTTCACCGTCCCCCTGCAGCCTATTCACAGGCACAACAGGATCTGGGACCCGGGCTTGCCCAGAGGAGGAACATCTCATGGCTCTCGTCCTCGGCAGAGCCTGATTCCGAAAAGGCACACGTCCGACTCCTTGTCCCACAAGGAAGGTGGAAGACCTGAAAGATGTTGCTGGTCTTCACCGTCCCCCTGCAGCCTATTCACAGGCACAACAGGATCTGGGACCCGGGCTTGCCCAGAGGAGGAACATGTCATGGCTCTCGTCCTCGGCAGAGCCTGATTCCGAAAAGGCACACGTCCGGCTCCTTATCCCACACGGAAGGTGGCAGCCCTGAAAGCTCTTGCTGGTCTTCACCGTCCCCCTGCAGCCTATTCACAGGCACAACAGGATCTGGGACCCGGGCTTGCCCAGAGGAGGAACATCTCATGGCTCTCGTCCTCGGCAGAGCCTGATTCTGGAAAGGCACACGTTCGGCTCCTTGTCCCACACGGAAGGTGGCAGCCCTGAAAGCTGTTGCTGGTCTTCACCGTCCCCCTGCAGCCTATTCACAGGCACAACAGGATCTGGGACCCGGGCTTGCCCAGAGGAGGAACATCTCATGGCTCTCGTCCTCGGCAGAGCCTGATTCCGAAAAGGCACACGTCCGGCTCCTTGTCCCACAAGGAAGGTGGCAGCCCTGAAAGCTGTTGCTGGTCTTCACCGTTCCCCTGCAGCCTATTCACAGGCACAACAGGATCTGGGACCCGGGCTTGCCCAGAGGAGGAACATCTCATGACTCTCTTCCTCGGCAGGGCCTCTTTCCGAAAAGGCACACGTCCGGCTCCTTGTCCCACACGGAAGGTGGCAGGCCGGAAAGCTGTTGCTGGTCTTCACCGTCCCCCTGCAGCCTATTCACAGGCACATCAGGATCTGGGACCCAGGCTTGCCCAGAGGAGGAACGTCTCATGGCTCTCGTCATCGGCAGAGCCTGATTCCGGAAAGTCACACGTTCGGCTTCTTGTCCCACATGGAAGGTGGCAGCCCTGAAAGCTGTTGCTGGTCTTCACCGTCCCCCTGCAGCCTCTTGACAGGAACGACAGGATCTGGGACCCAGTCTTGCCCAGAGGAGGAACATCTCATGGCTCTCGTCCTCGGCAGGGCCTCCTTCCGAAAAGTCACACGTCCGGCTCCTTGTCCCACACGGAAGGTGGCAGCCCTGAAAGCTGTTGCTGGTCTTCACCGTCCCCCTGCAGCCTATTCACAGGCACAATAGGATTTAGGACCCGGGCATGCCCAGAGGAGGAACATCTCATGGCTCTCTTCCTCGGCAGAGCCCGATTCCGAAAAGGCACACGTCCGGCTCCTTGTCCCACAAGGAAGGTGGCAGCCCTGAAAGCTGTTGCTGGTCTTCACCGTCCCCCTGCAGCCTATTCACAGGCACAACAGGATCTGGGACCCGGGCTTGCCCAGAGGAGGAACATCTCATGGCTCTCGTCCTCGGTATGGCCTCTTTCCGAAAAGGCACACGTATGGCTCCTTGTACCACACGGAAGGTGGTAGGCCGGAAAGCTGTTGCTGGTCTTCACCGTCCCCCTGCAGCCTATTCACAGGCACAACAGGATCTGGGACCCGGGCTTGCCCAGAGGAGGAACATCTCATGGCTCTCGTCCTCGGCAGAGCCTGATTCCGAAAAGGCACACGTCCGGCTCCTTGTCCCACACGGAAGGTGGCAGCCCTGAAAGCTGTTGCTGGTCTTCACCGTCCCCCTGCAGCCTATTCACAGGCACAACAGGATCTGGGACCCGGGCTTGCCCAGAGGAGGAACATCTCATGGCTCTCGTCCTCGGCAGAGCCTGATTCCGAAAAGGCACACGTCCGGCTCCTTATCCCACACGGAAGGTGGCAGCCCTGAAAGCTCTTGCTGGTCTTCACCGTCCCCCTGCAGCCTATTCACAGGCACAACAGGATCTGGGACCCGGGCTTGCCCAGAGGAGGAACATCTCATGGCTCTCGTCCTCGGCAGAGCCTGATTCCGAAAAGGCACACGTCCGGCTCCTTGTCCCACAAGGAAGGTGGCAGCCCTGAAAGCTGTTGCTGGTCTTCACCGTCCCCCTGCAGCCTATTCACAGGCACAACAGGATCTGGGACCCGGGCTTGCCCAGAGGAGGAACATCTCATGGCTCTCGTCCTCGGCAGAGCCTGATTCCGAAAAGGCACACGTCCGACTCCTTGTCCCACAAGGAAGGTGGAAGACCTGAAAGATGTTGCTGGTCTTCACCGTCCCCCTGCAGCCTATTCACAGGCACAACAGGATCTGGGACCCGGGCTTGCCCAGAGGAGGAACATGTCATGGCTCTCGTCCTCGGCAGAGCCTGATTCCGAAAAGGCACACGTCCGGCTCCTTGTCCCACACGGAAGGTGGCAGCCCTGAAAGCTGTTGCTGGTCTTCACCGTCCCCCTGCAGCCTATTCACAGGCACAACAGGATCTGGGACCCGGGCTTGCCCAGAGGAGGAACATCTCATGGCTCTCGTCCTCGGCAGAGCCTGATTCCGAAAAGGCACACGTCCGGCTCCTTGTCCCACAAGGAAGGTGGCAGCCCTGAAAGCTGTTGCTGGTCTTCACCGTTCCCCTGCAGCCTATTCACAGGCACAACAGGATCTGGGACCCGGGCTTGCCCAGAGGAGGAACATCTCATGACTCTCTTCCTCGGCAGGGCCTCTTTCCGAAAAGGCACACGTCCGGCTCCTTGTCCCACACGGAAGGTGGCAGGCCGGAAAGCTGTTGCTGGTCTTCACCGTCCCCCTGCAGCCTATTCACAGGCACATCAGGATCTGGGACCCAGGCTTGCCCAGAGGAGGAACGTCTCATGGCTCTCGTCATCGGCAGAGCCTGATTCCGGAAAGTCACACGTTCGGCTTCTTGTCCCACATGGAAGGTGGCAGCCCTGAAAGCTGTTGCTGGTCTTCACCGTCCCCCTGCAGCCTCTTGACAGGAACGACAGGATCTGGGACCCAGTCTTGCCCAGAGGAGGAACATCTCATGGCTCTCGTCCTCGGCAGGGCCTCCTTCCGAAAAGTCACACGTCCGGCTCCTTGTCCCACACGGAAGGTGGCAGCCCTGAAAGCTGTTGCTGGTCTTCACCGTCCCCCTGCAGCCTATTCACAGGCACAATAGGATTTAGGACCCGGGCATGCCCAGAGGAGGAACATCTCATGGCTCTCTTCCTCGGCAGAGCCCGATTCCGAAAAGGCACACGTCCGGCTCCTTGTCCCACAAGGAAGGTGGCAGCCCTGAAAGCTGTTGCTGGTCTTCACCGTCCCCCTGCAGCCTATTCACAGGCACAACAGGATCTGGGACCCGGGCTTGCCCAGAGGAGGAACATCTCATGGCTCTCGTCCTCGGTATGGCCTCTTTCCGAAAAGGCACACGTATGGCTCCTTGTACCACACGGAAGGTGGTAGGCCGGAAAGCTGTTGCTGGTCTTCACCGTCCCCCTGCAGCCTATTCACAGGCACAACAGGATCTGGGACCCGGGCTTGCCCAGAGGAGGAACATCTCATGGCTCTCGTCCTCGGCAGAGCCTGATTCCGAAAAGGCACACGTCCGGCTCCTTGTCCCACACGGAAGGTGGCAGCCCTGAAAGCTGTTGCTGGTCTTCACCGTCCCCCTGCAGCCTATTCACAGGCACAACAGGATCTGGGACCCGGGCTTGCCCAGAGGAGGAACATCTCATGGCTCTCGTCCTCGGCAGAGCCTGATTCCGAAAAGGCACACGTCCGGCTCCTTATCCCACACGGAAGGTGGCAGCCCTGAAAGCTCTTGCTGGTCTTCACCGTCCCCCTGCAGCCTATTCACAGGCACAACAGGATCTGGGACCCGGGCTTGCCCAGAGGAGGAACATCTCATGGCTCTCGTCCTCGGCAGAGCCTGATTCCGAAAAGGCACACGTCCGGCTCCTTGTCCCACAAGGAAGGTGGCAGCCCTGAAAGCTGTTGCTGGTCTTCACCGTCCCCCTGCAGCCTATTCACAGGCACAACAGGATCTGGGACCCGGGCTTGCCCAGAGGAGGAACATCTCATGGCTCTCGTCCTCGGCAGAGCCTGATTCCGAAAAGGCACACGTCCGACTCCTTGTCCCACAAGGAAGGTGGAAGACCTGAAAGATGTTGCTGGTCTTCACCGTCCCCCTGCAGCCTATTCACAGGCACAACAGGATCTGGGACCCGGGCTTGCCCAGAGGAGGAACATGTCATGGCTCTCGTCCTCGGCAGAGCCTGATTCCGAAAAGGCACACGTCCGGCTCCTTGTCCCACACGGAAGGTGGCAGCCCTGAAAGCTGTTGCTGGTCTTCACCGTCCCCCTGCAGCCTATTCACAGGCACAACAGGATCTGGGACCCGGGCTTGCCCAGAGGAGGAACATCTCATGGCTCTCGTCCTCGGCAGAGCCTGATTCCGAAAAGGCACACGTCCGGCTCCTTGTCCCATACGGAAGGTGGCAGCCCTGAAAGCTGTTGCTGGTCTTCACCGTCCCCCTGCAGCCTATTCACAGGCACAACAGGATCTGGGGCCCGGGCTTGCCCAGAGGAGGAACATCTCATGGCTCTCGTCATCGGCAGGGCCTCTTTTCGAAAAGGCACACGTCCGGCTCCTTGTCCCACACGGAAGGTGGCAGCCCTGAAAGCTGTTGCTGGTCTTCACCGTCCCCCTGCAGCCTATTCACAGGCACAACAGGATCTGGGACCCGGGCTTGCCCAGAGGAGGAACATCTCATGGCTCTCTTCCTCGGCAGAGCCACATTACGAAAAGACACACGTCCGGCTCCTTGTCCCACACGGAAGGTGGCAGGCCGGAAAGCTGTTGCTGGTCTTCACCGTCCCCCTGCAGCCTATTCACAGGCACAACAGGATCTGGGACCCGGGCTTGCCCAGAGGAGGAACATCTCATCGCTCTCGTCCTCGGCAGAGCCCGATTCCGAAAAGGCACACGTCCGGCTCCTTGTCCCACACGGAAGGTGGAAGTCCGGAAAGATGTTGCTGGTCTTCACCGTCCCCCTGCAGCCTATTCACAGGCACAACAGGATCTGGGACCCGGGCTTGCCCAGAGGAGGAACATGTCATGGCTCTCGTCCTCGGCAGTGCCTGATTCCGAAAAGGCACACGTCCGGCTCCTTGTCCCACACGGAAGGTGGCAGCCCTGAAAGCTGTTGCTGGTCTTCACCGTCCCCCTGCAGCCTATTCACAGGCACAACAGGATCTGGGACCCGGGCTTGCCCAGAGGAGGAACATCTCATGGCTCTCGTCCTCGGCAGAGCCTGATTCCGAAAAGGCACACGTCCGGCTCCTTGTCCCATACGGAAGGTGGCAGCCCTGAAAGCTGTTGCTGGTCTTCACCGTCCCCCTGCAGCCTATTCACAGGCACAACAGGATCTGGGGCCCGGGCTTGCCCAGAGGAGGAACATCTCATGGCTCTCGTCATCGGCAGGGCCTCTTTTCGAAAAGGCACACGTCCGGCTCCTTGTCCCACACGGAAGGTGGCAGCCCTGAAAGCTGTTGCTGGTCTTCACCGTCCCCCTGCAGCCTATTCACAGGCACAACAGGATCTGGGACCCGGGCTTGCCCAGAGGAGGAACATCTCATGGCTCTCTTCCTCGGCAGAGCCCGATTCCGAAAAGACACACGTCCGGCTCCTTGTCCCACACGGAAGGTGGCAGGCCGGAAAGCTGTTGCTGGTCTTCACCGTCCCCCTGCAGCCTATTCACAGGCACAACAGGATCTGGGACCCGGGCTTGCCCAGAGGAGGAACATCTCATCGCTCTCGTCCTCGGCAGAGCCCGATTCCGAAAAGGCACACGTCCGGCTCCTTGTCCCACACGGAAGGTGGAAGTCCGGAAAGATGTTGCTGGTCTTCACCGTCCCCCTGCAGCCTATTCAAAGGCAGAACAGGATTCGGGACCCGGGCATGCCCAGAGGAGGAACATCTCATGGCTCTCTTCCTCGGCAGAGCCTGATTCCGAAAAGGCACACGTCCGGCTCCTTGTCCCACACGGAAGGTGGCAGCCCTGAAAGCTGTTGCTGGTCTTCACCGTCCCCCTGCAGCCTATTCACAGGCACAACAGGATCTGGGGCCCGGGCTTGCCCAGAGGAGGAACATCTCATGGCTCTCGTCCTCGGCAGGGCCTGATTCCGAAAAGGCACACGTCCGGCTCCTTGTCCCACACGGAAGTTGGCACCCCTGAAGGTTGTTGCTGGTCTTCACCGTCCCCCTGCAGCCTATTCACAGGCACAACAGGATTCACGATGCGGGCTTGCCCAGAGGAGGAACATCTCATGGCTCTCGTCCTCGGCAGGGCCTCTTTCCGAAAAGGCACACTTCTGGCTCCTTGTCCCACACGGAAGGTGGCAGGCCGGAAAGCTGTTGCTGGTCTTCACCGTCCCCCTGCAGCCTATTCACAGGCACATCAGGATCTGGGACCCGGGCTTGCCCAGAGGAGGAACATCTCATGGCTCTCGTCCTCGGCAGAGCCTGATTCCGAAAAGGCACACGTCCGACTCCTTGCCCCACAAGGAAGGTGGAAGACCTGAAAGATGTTGCTGGTCTTCACCGTCCCCCTGCAGCCTATTCACAGGCACAACAGGATCTGGGACCCGGGCTTGCCCAGAGGAGGAACATCTCATGGCTCTCGTCCTCGGCAGGGCCTCTTTCCGAAAAGGCACACGTCCGGCTCCTTGT
Source organism: Astur gentilis (assembly GCF_929443795.1). Classification (NCBI taxonomy): domain Eukaryota; kingdom Metazoa; phylum Chordata; class Aves; order Accipitriformes; family Accipitridae; genus Astur; species Astur gentilis. The sequence continues at coordinate 1,979,625 of NW_026061079.1, read as the reverse complement.
CCCACACGGAAGGTGGCATCCCTGAAAGCTGTTGCTGGTCTTCACCGTCCCCCTGCAGCCTATTCACAGGCACAACAGGATCTGGGGCCCGGGCTTGCCCAGAGGAGGAACATCTCATGGCTCTCGTCCTCGGCAGAGTCTGATTCTGGAAAGGCAAAAGTCCGGCTCCTTGTCCCACACGGAAGGTGGCAGGCCGGAAAGATGTTGCTGGTCTTCACCGTCCCCCTGCAGCCTATTCACAGGCACAACAGGATCTGGGACCGGGGCTTGCCCAGAGGAGGAACATCTCATGGCTCTAGTCCTTGGCAGAGCCTGATTCCGGAAAGGCACATGTCCGGCTCCTTGTCCCACACGGAAGGTGGCAGGCTGGAAAGATGTTGCTGGTCTTCACCGTCTCCCTGCAGCCTATTCACAGGCACAACAGGATCTGGGACCCGGGGTTGCCCAGAGGAGGAACATCTCATGGCTCTCGTCCTCGGCAGAGTCTGATTCTGGAAAGGCACACGTCCGGCTCCTTGTCCCACACGGAAGGTGGCAGTCCGGAAAGATGTTGCTGGTCTTCACCGTCCCCCTGCAGCCTATTCACAGGCACAACAGGATCTGGGACCGGGGCTTGCCCAGAGGAGGAACATCTCATGGCTCTAGTCCTCGGCAGAGCCTGATCCTGGAAAGGCACACGTCCGGCTCCTTGTCCCACACGGAAGGTGGCAGGCCGGGAAGATGTTGCTGGTCTTCACCGTCCCCCTGCAGCCTATTCAAAGGCAGAACAGGATTCGGGACCCGGGCATGCCCAGAGGAGGTACATCTCATGGCTCTCGTCCTCGGCAGAGCCTGATTCCGAAAACGCACACGTCCGGCTCCTTGTCCCACACGGAAGGTGGCAGCCCTGAAAGCTGTTGCTGGTCTTCACCGTCCCCCTGCAGCCTATTCACAGGCACAACAGGATCTGGGGCCCGGGCTTGCCCAGAGGAGGAACATCTCATGGCTCTCGTCCTCGGCAGAGCCTGATTCCGGAAAGGCACATGTCCGGCTACTTGTCGAACACGGAAGGTGACAGGCTGCAAAGATGTTGCTGGTCTTCACCGTCCCCCTGCAGCCTATTGACAGGCACAACAGGATCTGGGACCCGGGCTTGCCCAGAGGAGGAACATCTCATGGCTCTCGTCCTCGGCAGAGTCTGATTCTGGAAAGGCACACGTATGGCTCCTTATACCACACGGAAGGTGGTAGGCCGGAAAGCTGTTGCTGGTCTTCACCGTCCCCCTGCAGCCCATTCACAGGCACAACAGGATCTGGGACCCGGGCTTGCCCAGAGGAGGAACATCTCATGGCTCTCGTCCTCGGTAGGGCCTCTTTCCGAAAAGGCACATGTCCGGCTCTTGTCCCACACGGAAGGTGGCAGCCCTGAAAGCTGTTGCTGGTCTTCACCGTCCCCCTGCAGCCTATTCACAGGCACAACAGGATTCACGATGCGGGCTTGCCCAGAGGAGGAACATCTCATGGCTCTCGTCCTCGGCAGGGCCTCTTTCCGAAAAGGCACACGTCCGGCTCCTTGTCCCACACGGAAGGTGGCAGCCCTGAAAGCTGTTGCTGGTCTTCACCGTCCCCCTGCAGCCCATTCACAGGCACAACAGGATCTGGGACCCGGGATTGCCCAGAGGAGGAACATCTCATGGCTCTCGTCCACGGCAGGGCCTGATTCCGGAAAGGCACATGTCCGGCTCCTTGTCCCACACGGAAGGTGGCAGCCCTGAAAGCTGTTGCTGGTCTTCACCGTCCCCCTGCAGCCTATTCACAGGCACAATAGGATTTAGGACCCGGGCATGCCCAGAGGAGGAACATCTCATGGCTCTCGTCCTCGGCAGAGCCCGATTCCGAAAAGGCACACGTCCGGCTCCTTGTCCCACAAGGAAGGTGGCATCCCTGAAAGCTGTTGCTGGTCTTCACCGTCCCCCTGCAGCCTATTCACAGGCACAACAGGATCTGGGACCCGGGCTTGCCCACAGGAGGAACATCTCATGGCTCTCGTCCTCGGCAGAGCCTGATTCCGAAAAGGCACACGTCCGGCTCCTTATCCCACACGGAAGGTGGCAGCCCTGAAAGCTCTTGCTGGTCTTCACCGTCCCCCTGCAGCCTATTGACAGGTACGACAGGATCTGGGACCCGGGCTTGCCCAGAGGAGGAACATCTCATGGCTCTCCTCCTCGGCAGAGCCTGATTCTGGAAAGGCACACGTTCGGCTCCTTGTCCCACACGGAAGGTGGCAGCCCTGAAAGCTGTTGCTGGTCTTCACCGTCCCCCTGCAGCCTATTCACAGGCACAATAGTATTTAGGACCCGGGCATGCCCAGAGGAGGAACATCTCATGGCTCTCTTCCTCGGCAGAGCCTGATTCCGAAAAGGCACACGTCCGGCTCCTTGTCCCACAAGGAAGGTGGCAGGCCGGAAAGCTGTTGCTGGTCTTCACCGTCCCCCTGCAGCCTATTCACAGGCACAACAGGATCTGGGACCCGGGCTTGCCCAGAGGAGGAACATCTCATGGCTCTCGTCCTCGGCAGAGCCTCTTTCCGAAAAGGCACACGTATGGCTTCTTATCCCACACGGAAGGTGGTAGGCCGGAAAGCTATTGCTGGTCTTCACCGTCCCCCTGCAGCCTATTCACAGGCACAACAGGATCTGGGACCCGGGCTTGCCCAGAGGAGGAACATCTCATGGCTCTCGTCCTCGGCAGAGCCTGATTCCGAAAAGGCACACGTCCGGCTCCTTGTCCCACACGGAAGGTGGCAGCCCTGAAAGCTGTTGCTGGTCTTCACCGTCCCCCTGCAGCCTATTCACAGGCACAACAGGATCTGGGACCCGGGCTTGCCCAGAGGAGGAATATCTCATGGCTCTCGTCATCGGCAGGGCCTCTTTTCGAAAAGGCACACGTCCGGCTCCTTGTCCCACACGGAAGGTGGCAGCCCTGAAAGCTGTTGCTGGTCTTCACCGTCCCCCTGCAGCCTATTCACAGGCACAACAGGATCTGGGACCGGGGCTTGCCCAGAGGAGGAACATCTCATGGCTCTAGTCCTCGGCAGAGTCTGATTCTGGAAAGGCAAAAGTCCGGCTCCTTGTCCCATACGGAAGGTGGCAGGCCGGAAAGATGTTGCTGGTCTTCACCGTCCCCCTGCAGCCTAATCACAGGCACAACAGGATCTGGGACCCGGGCTTGCCCAGAGGAGGAACATCTCATGGCTCTAGTCCTCGGCAGAGCCTGATTCCGGAAAGGCACATGTCCGGCTCCTTGTCCCACACGGAAGGTGGCAGGCTGGAAAGATGTTGCTGGTCTTCACCATCCCCCTGCAGCCTATTCACAGGCACAACAGGATCTGGGACCCGGGGTTGCCCAGAGGAGGAACATCTCATGGCTCTCGTCCTCGGCAGAGTCTGATTCTCGAAAGGCACACGTCCGGCTCCTTGTCCCACACGGAAGGTGGCAGTCCGGAAAGATGTTGCTGGTCTTCACCGTCCCCCTGCAGCCTATTCACAGGCACAACAGGATCTGGGACCGGGGCTTGCCCAGAGGAGGAACATCTCATGGCTCTAGTCCTCGGCAGAGCCTGATCCTGGAAAGGCACACGTCCGGCTCCTTGTCCCACACGGAAGGTGGCAGGCCGGGAAGATGTTGCTGGTCTTCACCATCCCCCTGCAGCCTATTCAAAGGCAGAACAGGATTCGGGACCCGGGCATGCCCAGAGGAGGAACATCTCATGGCTCTCGTCCTCGGCAGAGCCTGATTCCGAAAAGGCACACGTCCGGCTCCTTGTCCCACACGGAAGGTGGCAGCCCTGAAAGCTCTTGCTGGTCTTCACCGTCCCCCTGCAGCCTATTCACAGGCACAACAGGATCTGGGGCCCGGGCTTGCCCAGAGGAGGAACATCTCATGGCTCTCGTCCTCGGCAGAGCCTGATTCCGGAAAGGCACATGTCCGGCTCCTTGTCGAACACGGAAGGTGGCAGGCTGGAAAGATGTTGCTGGTCTTCACCGTCCCCCTGCAGCCTATTGACAGGCACAACAGGATCTGGGACCCGGGCTTGCCCAGAGGAGGAACATCTCATGGCTCTCGTCCTCGGCAGGGCCTCTTTCCGAAAAGGCACACGTCCGGCTCCTTGTCCCACACGGAAGGTGGCAGCCCTGAAAGCTGTTGCTGGTCTTCACCGTCCCCCTGCAGCCTATTCACAGGCACAACAGGATCTGGGACCCGGGATTGCCCAGAGGAGGAACATCTCATGGCTCTCGTCCACGGCAGGGCCTGATTCCGGAAAGGCACATGTCCGGCTCCTTGTCCCATACGGAAGGTGGCAGCCCTGAAAGCTGTTGCTGGTCTTCACCATCCCCCTGCAGCCTATTCACAGGTTCAATAGGATTTAGGACCCGGGCATGCCCAGAGGAGGAACATCTCATGGCTCTCATCCTCGGCAGAGCCCGATTCCGAAAAGGCACACGTCCGGCTCCTTGTCCCACAAGGAAGGTGGCAGCCCTGAAAGCTGTTGCTGGTCTTCACCGTCCCCCTGCAGCCTATTCACAGGCACAACAGGATCTGGGACCCGGGCTTGCCCAGAGGAGGAACATCTCATGGCTCTCGTCCTCGGCAGAGCCTGATTCCGAAAAGGCACACGTCCGGCTCCTTGTCCCACACGGAAGGTGGCAGTCCTGAAAGCTGTTGCTGGTCTTCACCGTCCCCCTGCAGCCTATTCACAGGCACAACAGGATCTGGGACCCGGGCTTGCCCAGAGGAGGAACATCTCATGGCTCTCGTCCTCGGCAGAGCCTGATTCCGAGAAGGCACACGTCCGGCTCCTTGTCCCACACGGAAGGTGGCAGCCCTGAAAGCTCTTGCTGGTCTTCACCGTCCTCCTGCAGCCTATTGACAGGTACGACAGGATCTGGGACCCGGGCTTGCCCAGAGGAGGAACATCTCATGGCTCTCGTCCTCGGCAGAGCCTGATTCCGAAAAGGCACACGTCCGGCTACTTGTCCCACACGGAAGGTGGCAGCCCTGAAAGCTGTTGCTGGTCTTCACCGTCCCCCTGCAGCCTATTCACAGGCACAACAGGATCTGGGACCCGGGATTGCCCAGAGGAGGAACATCTCATGGCTCTCGTCCTCGGCAGGGCCTCTTTCCGAAAAGGCACACGTCCGGCTCCTTGTCCCACACGGAAGGTGGCAGCCCTGAAAGCTGTTGCTGGTCTTCACCGTCCCCCTGCAGCCTATTCACAGGCACAACAGGATCTGGGACCCGGGATTGCCCAGAGGAGGAACATCTCATGGCTCTCGTCCACGGCAGGGCCTGATTCCGGAAAGGCACATGTCCGGCTCCTTGTCCCACACGGAAGGTGGCAGCCCTGAAAGCTGTTGCTGGTCTTCACTGTCCCCCTGCAGCCTATTCACAGGCACAATAGGATTTAGGACCCGGGCATGCCCAGAGGAGGAACATCTCATGGCTCTCGTCCTCGGCAGAGCCCGATTCCGAAAAGGCACACGTCCGGCTCCTTGTCCCACAAGGAAGGTGGCAGCCCTGAAAGCTGTTGCTGGTCTTCACCGTCCCCCTGCAGCCTATTCACAGGCACAACAGGATCTGGGACCCGGGCTTGCCCACAGGAGGAACATCTCATGGCTCTCGTCCTCGGCAGAGCCTGATTCCGAAAAGGCACACGTCCGGCTCCTTATCCCACACGGAAGGTGGCAGCCCTGAAAGCTCTTGCTGGTCTTCACCGTCCCCCTGCAGCCTATTGACAGGTACGACAGGATCTGGGACCCGGGCTTGCCCAGAGGAGGAACATCTCATGGCTCTCGTCCTCGGCAGAGCCTGATTCTGGAAAGGCACACGTTCGGCTCCTTGTCCCACACGGAAGGTGGCAGCCCTGAAAGCTGTTGCTGGTCTTCATCGTCCCCCTGCAGCCTATTCACAGGCACAATAGTATTTAGGACCCGGGCATGCCCAGAGGAGGAACATCTCATGGCTCTCTTCCTCGGCAGAGCCTGATTCCGAAAAGGCACACGTCCGGCTCCTTGTCCCACAAGGAAGGTGGCAGGCCGGAAAGCTGTTGCTGGTCTTCACCGTCCCCCTGCAGCCTATTCACAGGCACAACAGGATCTGGGACCCGGGCTTGCCCAGAGGAGGAACATCTCATGGCTCTCGTCCTCGGCAGAGCCTCTTTCCGAAAAGGCACACGTATGGCTTCTTATCCCACACGGAAGGTGGTAGGCCGGAAAGCTATTGCTGGTCTTCACCGTCCCCCTGCAGCCTATTCACAGGCACAACAGGATCTGGGGCCCGGGCTTGCCCAGAGGAGGAACATCTCATGGCTCTCGTCCTCGGCAGAGCCTGATTCCGAAAAGGCACACGTCCGGCTCCTTGTCCCACACGGAAGGTGGCAGCCCTGAAAGCTGTTGCTGGTCTTCACCGTCCCCCTGCAGCCTATTCACAGGCACAACAGGATCTGGGACCCGGGCTTGCCCAGAGGAGGAACATCTCATGGCTCTCGTCCTCGGCAGAGCCTGATTCCGAAAAGGCACACGTCCGGCTCCTTGTCCCATACGGAAGGTGGCAGCCCTGAAAGCTGTTGCTGGTCTTCACCGTCCCCCTGCAGCCTATTCACAGGCACAACAGGATCTGGGACCCGGGCTTGCCCAGAGGAGGAACATCTCATGGCTCTCGTCATCGGCAGGGCCTCTTTTCGAAAAGGCACACGTCCGGCTCCTTGTCCCACACGGAAGGTGGCAGCCCTGAAAGCTGTTGCTGGTCTTCACCATCCCCCTGCAGCCTATTCACAGGCACAATAGGATTTAGGACCCGGGCATGCCCAGAGGAGGAACATCTCATGGCTCTCGTCCTCGGCAGAGCCCGATTCCGAAAAGACACACGTCCGGCTCCTTGTCCCACAAGGAAGGTGGCAGCCCTGAAAGCTGTTGCTGGTCTTCACCGTCCCCCTGCAGCCTATTCACAGGCACAACAGGATCTGGGGCCCGGGCTTGCCCAGAGGAGGAACATCTCATGGCTCTCGTCCTCGGCAGAGTCTGATTCTGGAAAGGCAAAAGTCCGGCTCCTTGTCCCATACGGAAGGTGGCAGGCCGGAAAGATGTTGCTGGTCTTCACCGTCCCCCTGCAGCCTAATCACAGGCACAACAGGATCTGGGACCGGGGCTTGCCCAGAGGAGGAACATCTCATGGCTCTAGTCCTCGGCAGAGCCTGATTCCGGAAAGGCACATGTCCGGCTCCTTGTCCCACACGGAAGGTGGCAGGCTGGAAAGATGTTGCTGGTCTTCACCGTCCCCCTGCAGCCTATTCACAGGCACAACAGGTTCTGGGACCCGGGGTTGCCCAGAGGAGGAACATCTCATGGCTCTCGTCCTCGGCAGAGTCTGATTCTCGAAAGGCACACGTCCGGCTCCTTGTCCCACACGGAAGGTGGCAGTCCGGAAAGATGTTGCTGGTCTTCACCGTCCCCCTGCAGCCTATTCACAGGCACAACAGGATCTGGGACCGGGGCTTGCCCAGAGGAGGAACATCTCATGGCTCTAGTCCTCGGCAGAGCCTGATCCTGGAAAGGCACACGTCCGGCTCCTTGTCCCTCACGGAAGGTGGCAGGCCGGGAAGATGTTGCTGGTCTTCACCATCCCCCTGCAGCCTATTCAAAGGCAGAACAGGATTCGGGACCCGGGCATGCCCAGAGGAGGAACATCTCATGGCTCTCGTCCTCGGCAGAGCCTGATTCCGAAAAGGCACACGTCCGGCTCCTTGTCCCACACGGAAGGTGGCAGCCCTGAAAGCTCTTGCTGGTCTTCACCGTCCCCCTGCAGCCTATTCACAGGCACAACAGGATCTGGGGCCCGGGCTTGCCCAGAGGAGGAACATCTCATGGCTCTCGTCCTCGGCAGAGCCTGATTCCGGAAAGGCACATGTCCGGCTCCTTGTCGAACACGGAAGGTGGCAGGCTGGAAAGATGTTGCTGGTCTTCACCGTCCCCCTGCAGCCTATTGACAGGCACAACAGGATCTGGGACCCGGGCTTGCCCAGAGGAGGAACATCTCATGGCTCTCGTCCTCGGCAGGGCCTCTTTCCGAAAAGGCACACGTCCGGCTCCTTGTCCCACACGGAAGGTGGCAGCCCTGAAAGCTGTTGCTGGTCTTCACCGTCCCCCTGCAGCCTATTCACAGGCACAACAGGATCTGGGACCCGGGATTGCCCAGAGGAGGAACATCTCATGGCTCTCGTCCACGGCAGGGCCTGATTCCGGAAAGGCACATGTCCGGCTCCTTGTCCCATACGGAAGGTGGCAGCCCTGAAAGCTGTTGCTGGTCTTCACCATCCCCCTGCAGCCTATTCACAGGTTCAATAGGATTTAGGACCCGGGCATGCCCAGAGGAGGAACATCTCATGGCTCTCGTCCTCGGCAGAGCCCGATTCCGAAAAGGCACACGTCCGGCTCCTTGTCCCACAAGGAAGGTGGCAGCCCTGAAAGCTGTTGCTGGTCTTCACCGTCCCCCTGCAGCCTATTCACAGGCACAACAGGATCTGGGACCCGGGCTTGCCCAGAGGAGGAACATCTCATGGCTCTCGTCCTCGGCAGAGCCTGATTCCGAAAAGGCACACGTCCGGCTCCTTGTCCCACACGGAAGGTGGCAGTCCTGAAAGCTGTTGCTGGTCTTCACCGTCCCCCTGCAGCCTATTCACAGGCACAACAGGATCTGGGACCCGGGCTTGCCCAGAGGAGGAACATCTCATGGCTCTCGTCCTCGGCAGAGCCTGATTCCGAGAAGGCACACGTCCGGCTCCTTATCCCACACGGAAGGTGGCAGCCCTGAAAGCTCTTGCTGGTCTTCACCGTCCTCCTGCAGCCTATTGACAGGTACGACAGGATCTGGGACCCGGGCTTGCCCAGAGGAGGAACATCTCATGGCTCTCGTCCTCGGCAGAGCCTGATTCCGAAAAGGCACACGTCCGGCTCCTTGTCCCACACGGAAGGTGGAAGACCTGAAAGCTGTTGCTGGTCTTCACCGTCCCCCTGCAGCCTATTCACAGGCACAACAGGATCTGGGACCCGGGCTTGCCCAGAGGAGGAACATCTCATGGCTCTCGTCCTCGGCAGAGCCTGATTCTGGAAAGGCACACGTTCGGCTCCTTGTCCCACACGGAAGGTCGCAGCCCTGAAAGCTGTTGCTGGTCTTCACCGTCCCCCTGCAGCCTATTCACAGGCACAACAGGATCTGGGGCCCGGGCTTGCCCAGAGGAGGAACATCTCATGGCTCTCGTCCTCGGCAGGGCCTGATTCCGAAAAGGCACACGTCCGGCTCCTTGTCCCACACGGAAGTTGGCACCCCTGAAGGTTGTTGCTGGTCTTCACCGTCCCCCTGCAGCCTATTCACAGGCACAACAGGATTCACGGTGCGGGCTTGCCCAGCGGAGGAACATCTCATGGCTCTCGTCCTCGGCAGGGCCTCTTTCCGAAAAGGCACACGTCCGGCTCCTTGTCCCACAAGGAAGGTGGCAGGCCGGAAAGCTGTTGCTGGTCTTCACCGTCCCCCTGCAGCCTATTCACAGGCACATCAGGATCTGGGACCCGGGCTTGTCCAGAGGAGGAACATCTCATGGCTCTCGTCCTCGGCAGGGCCTCTTTCCGAAAAGGCACACGTCCGGCTACTTGTCCCACACGGAAGGTGGCAGCCCTGAAAGATGTTGCTGGTCTTCACCGTCCCCCTGCAGCCTATTCACAGGCACAACAGGATCTGGGGCCCGGGCTTGCCCAGAGGAGGAACATCTCATGGCTCTCGTCCTCGGCAGTGCCTCTTTCCGAAAAGGCACACGTCCGGCTCCTTGTCCCACACAGAAGTTGGCAACCCTGAAGGTTGTTGCTGGTCTTCACCGTCCCCCTGCAGCCTATTCACAGGCACAACAGGATTCACGATGCGGGCTTTCCCAGAGGAGGAACATCTCATGGCTCTCGTCCTCGGCAGAGTCTGATTCCGAAAAGGCACACGTCCGGCTCCTTGTCCCACAAGGAAGGTGGAAGACCTGAAAGATGTTGCTGGTCTTCACCGTCCCCCTGCAGCCTATGCACAGGCACAACAGGATCTGGGACCCGGGCTTGCCCAGAGGAGGAACATCTCATGGCTCTCGTCCTCGGCAGGGCCTCTTTCCGAAAAGGCACACGTCCGGCTCCTTGTCCCACACGGAAGGTGGCAGCCCTGAAAGCTGTTGCTGGTCTTCACCGTCCCCCTGCAGCCTATTCACAGGCACAACAGGATCTGGGGCCCGGGCTTGCCCAGAGTAGGAACATCTCATGGCTCTCGTCCTCGGCAGAGTCTGATTCTGGAAAGGCAAAAGTCCGGCTCCTTGTCCCACAAGGAAGGTGGCAGGCCGGAAAGATGTTGCTGGTCTTCACCGTCCCCCTGCAGCCTATTCACAGGCACAACAGGATCTGGGACCCGGGCTTGCCTAGAGGAGGAACATCTCATCGCTCTCGTCCTCGGCAGAGCCTGATTCCGAAAAGGCACACGTCCGGCTCCTTATCCCACACGGAAGTTGGCAGCCCTGAAAGCTGTTGCTGGTCTTCACCGTCCCCCTGCAGCCTATTCACAGGCACAATAGGATTTAGGACCCGGGCATGCCCAGATGAGGAACATCTCATGGCTCTCCTCCTCGGCAGGGCCTGATTCCGAAAAGGCACACGTCCGGCTCCTTGTCCCACACGGAAGTTGGCACCGCTGAAGGATGTTGCTGGTCTTCACCGTCCCCCTGCAGCCAATTCAAAGGCACAACAGGATTCACGACGCGGGCTTGCCCAGAGGAGGAACATCTCATGGCTCTCGTCCTCGGCAGGGCCTCTTTCTGAAAAGGCACACGTATGGCTACTTGTACCACACGGAAGGTGGTAGGCCGGAAAGCTGTTGCTGGTCTTCACCGTCCCCCTGCAGCCTATTCACAGGCACAACAGGATCTGGGACCCGGGCTTGCCCAGAGGAGGAACATCTCATGGCTCTCATCCTCGGCAGAGCCTGATTCCGAAAAGGCACACGTCCGGCTCCTTGTCCCACACGGAAGGTGGCAGCCCTGAAAGCTGTTGCTGGTCTTCACCGTCCCCCTGCAGCCTATTCAAAGGCACAACAGCATTCACGACGCGGGCTTGCCCACAGGAGGAACATCTCATGGCTCTCGTCCTCGGCAGAGCCTGATTCCGGAAAGGCACACGTTCGGCTCCTTGTCCCACACGGAAGGTGGCAGCCCTGAAAGCTGTTGCTGGTCTTCACCGTCCCCCTGCAGCCTATTCACAGGCACAATAGGATTTAGGACCCAGGCATGCCCAGCGGAGGAACATCTCATGGCTCTCGTCCTCGGCAGAGCCCGATTCCGAAAAGGCACACGTCCGGCTCCTTGTCCCACAAGGAAGGTGGCAGCCCTGAAGGAGGTTGCTGGTCTTCACCGTCCCCCTGCAGCCTATTCACAGGCACAACAGGATTCACGATGCGGGCTTGCCCAGAGGAGGAACATCTCATGGCTCTCGTCCTCGTCAGGGCCTGATTCCGAAAAGGCACACGTCCGGCTCCTTGTCCCACACGGAAGGTGGCAGGCTGGAAAGATGTTGCTGGTCTTCACCGTCCCCCTGCAGCCTATTCACAGGCACAACAGGATCTGGGACCGGGGCTTGCCCAGAGGAGGAACATCTCATGGCTCTAGTCCTCGGCAGAGCCTGATTCCGGAAAGGCACATGTCCGGCTCCTTGTCCCACACGGAAGGTGGCAGGCTGGAAAGATGTTGCTGGTCTTCACCGTCCCCCTGCAGCCTATTCACAGGCACAACAGGATCTGGGACCCGGGGTTGCCCAGAGGAGGAACATCTCATGGCTCTCGTCCTCGGCAGAGTCTGATTCTCGAAAGGCACACGTCCGGCTCCTTGTCCCACACGGAAGGTGGCAGTCCGGAAAGATGTTGCTGGTCTTCACCGTCCCCCTGCAGCCTATTCACAGGCACAACAGGATCTGGGACCGGGGCTTGCCCAGAGGAGGAACATCTCATGGCTCTCGTCCTCGGCAGAGCCTGATCCTGGAAAGGCACACGTCCGGCTCCTTGTCCCACACGGAAGGTGGCAGGCCGGGAAGATGTTGCTGGTCTTCACCGTCCCCCTGCAGCCTATTCAAAGGCAGAACAGGATTCGGGACCCGGGCATGCCCAGAGGAGGAACATCTCATGGCTCTCGTCCTCGGCAGGGCCTCTTTCCGAAAAGGCACACGTCCGGCTACTTGTCCCACACGGAAGGTGGCAGCCCTGAAAGATGTTGCTGGTCTTCACCGTCCCCCTGCAGCCTATTCACAGGCACAACAGGATCTGGGGCCCGGGCTTGCCCAGAGGAGGAACATCTCATGGCTCTCGTCCTCGGCAGTGCCTCTTTCCGAAAAGGCACACGTCCGGCTCCTTGTCCCACACAGAAGTTGGCAACCCTGAAGGTTGTTGCTGGTCTTCACCGTCCCCCTGCAGCCTATTCACAGGCACAACAGGATTCACGATGCGGGCTTGCCCAGAGGAGGAACATCTCATGGCTCTCGTCCTCGGCAGAGTCTGATTCCGAAAAGGCACACGTCCGGCTCCTTGTCCCACAAGGAAGGTGGAAGACCTGAAAGATGTTGCTGGTCTTCACCGTCCCCCTGCAGCCTATGCACAGGCACAACAGGATCTGGGACCCGGGCTTGCCCAGAGGAGGAACATCTCATGGCTCTCGTCCTCGGCAGGGCCTCTTTCCGAAAAGGCACACGTCCGGCTCCTTGTCCCACACGGAAGGTGGCAGCCCTGAAAGCTGTTGCTGGTCTTCACCGTCCCCCTGCAGCCTATTCACAGGCACAACAGGATCTGGGGCCCGGGCTTGCCCAGAGTAGGAACATCTCATGGCTCTCGTCCTCGGCAGAGTCTGATTCTGGAAAGGCAAAAGTCCGGCTCCTTGTCCCACAAGGATGGTGGCAGGCCGGAAAGATGTTGCTGGTCTTCACCGTCCCCCTGCAGCCTATTCACAGGCACAACAGGATCTGGGACCCGGGCTTGCCTAGAGGAGGAACATCTCATCGCTCTCGTCCTCGGCAGAGCCTGATTCCGAAAAGGCACACGTCCGGCTCCTTATCCCACACGGAAGTTGGCAGCCCTGAAAGCTGTTGCTGGTCTTCACCGTCCCCCTGCAGCCTATTCACAGGCACAATAGGATCTAGGACCCGGGCATGCCCAGATGAGGAACATCTCATGGCTCTCCTCCTCGGCAGGGCCTGATTCCGAAAAGGCACACGTCCGGCTCCTTGTCCCACACGGAAGTTGGCACCGCTGAAGGATGTTGCTGGTCTTCACCGTCCCCCTGCAGCCAATTCAAAGGCACAACAGGATTCACGACGCGGGCTTGCCCAGAGGAGGAACATCTCATGGCTCTCGTCCTCGGCAGGGCCTCTTTCTGAAAAGGCACACGTATGGCTACTTGTACCACACGGAAGGTGGTAGGCCGGAAAGCTGTTGCTGGTCTTCACCGTCCCCCTGCAGCCTATTCACAGGCACAACAGGATCTGGGACCCGGGCTTGCCCAGAGGAGGAACATCTCATGGCTCTCATCCTCGGCAGAGCCTGATTCCGAAAAGGCACACGTCCGGCTCCTTGTCCCACACGGAAGGTGGCAGCCCTGAAAGTTGTTGCTGGTCTTCACCGTCCCCCTGCAGCCTATTCAAAGGCACAACAGCATTCACGACGCGGGCTTGCCCACAGGAGGAACATCTCATGGCTCTCGTCCTCGGCAGAGCCTGATTCCGGAAAGGCACACGTTCGGCTCCTTGTCCCACACGGAAGGTGGCAGCCCTGAAAGCTGTTGCTGGTCTTCACCGTCCCCCTGCAGCCTATTCACAGGCACAATAGGATTTAGGACCCAGGCATGCCCAGCGGAGGAACATCTCATGGCTCTCGTCCTCGGCAGAGCCCGATTCCGAAAAGGCACACGTCCGGCTCCTTGTCCCACAAGGAAGGTGGCAGCCCTGAAGGAGGTTGCTGGTCTTCACCGTCCCCCTGCAGCCTATTCACAGGCACAACAGGATTCACGATGCGGGCTTGCCCAGAGGAGGAACATCTCATGGCTCTCGTCCTCGTCAGGGCCTGATTCCGAAAAGGCACACGTCCGGCTCCTTGTCCCACACGGAAGGTGGCAGGCTGGAAAGATGTTGCTGGTCTTCACCGTCCCCCTGCAGCCTATTCACAGGCACAACAGGATCTGGGACCGGGGCTTGCCCAGAGGAGGAACATCTCATGGCTCTAGTCCTCGGCAGAGCCTGATTCCGGAAAGGCACATGTCCGGCTCCTTGTCCCACACGGAAGGTGGCAGGCTGGAAAGATGTTGCTGGTCTTCACCGTCCCCCTGCAGCCTATTCACAGGCACAACAGGATCTGGGACCCGGGGTTGCCCAGAGGAGGAACATCTCATGGCTCTCGTCCTCGGCAGAGTCTGATTCTCGAAAGGCACACGTCCGGCTCCTTGTCCCACACGGAAGGTGGCAGTCCGGAAAGATGTTGCTGGTCTTCACCGTCCCCCTGCAGCCTATTCACAGGCACAACAGGATCTGGGACCCGGGCTTGCCCAGAGGAGGAACATCTCATGGCTCTCGTCCTCGGCAGAGCCTGATCCTGGAAAGGCACACGTCCGGCTCCTTGTCCCACACGGAAGGTGGCAGGCCGGGAAGATGTTGCTGGTCTTCACCGTCCCCCTGCAGCCTATTCAAAGGCAGAACAGGATTCGGGACCCGGGCATGCCCAGAGGAGGAACATCTCATGGCTCTCGTCCTCGGCAGAGCCTGATTCCGAAAAGGCACACGTCCGGCTCCTTGTCCCACACGGAAGGTGGCAGCCCTGAAAGCTGTTGCTGGTCTTCACCGTCCCCCTGCAGCCTATTCACAGGCACAACAGGATCTGGGGCCCGGGCTTGCCCAGAGGAGGAACATCTCATGGCTCTCGTCCTCGGCAGGGCCTGATTCCGAAAAGGCACACGTCCGGCTCCTTGTCCCACACGGAAGTTGGCACCCCTGAAAGCTGTTGCTGGTCTTCACCATCCCCCTGCAGCCTATTCACAGGCACAACAGGATCTGGGACCCGGGCTTGCCTAGAGGAGGAACATCTCATGGCTCTCGTCCTCGGCAGGGCCTCTTTCCGAAAAGGCACACGTCTGGCTCCTTGTCCCACACGGAAGGTGGCAGCCCTGAAAGCTGTTGCTGGTCTTCACCGTCCCCCTGCAGCCTATTCACAGGCACAACAGGATCTGGGGCCCGGGCTTGCCCAGAGGAGGAACATCTCATGGCTCTCGTCCTCGGCAGGGCCTCTTTCCGAAAAGGCACACGTTCGGCTCCTTGTCCCACACGGAAGGTGGCAGCCCTGAAAGATGTTGCTGGTCTTCACCATCCCCCTGCAGCCTATTCACAGGCACAACAGGATCTGGGACCCGGGCTTGCCTAGAGGAGGAACATCTCATGGCTCTCGTCCTCGGCAGGGCCTCTTTCCGAAAAGGCACACGTATGGCTCCTTATACCACACGGAAGGTGGTAGGCCGGAAAGCTGTTGCTGGTCTTCACCGTCCCCCTGCAGCCCATTCACAGGCACAACAGGATCTGGGACCCGGGCTTGCCCAGAGGAGGAACATCTCATGGCTCTCGTCCTCGGCAGGGCCTCTTTCCGAAAAGGCACATGTCCGGCTCCTTGTCCCACACGGAAGGTGGCAGCCCTGAAAGCTGTTGCTGGTCTTCACCGTCCCCCTGCAGCCTATTCACAGGCACAACAGGATTCACGATGCGGGCTTGCCCAGAGGAGGAACATCTCATGGCTCTCGTCCTCGGCGGAGCCTCTTTCCGAAAAGGCACACGTCCGGCTCCTTGTCCCACACGGAAGGTGGCAGCCCTGAAAGCTGTTGCTGGTCTTCACCGTCCCCCTGCAGCCTATTCACAGGCACAACAGGATCTGGGACCCAGGATTGCCCAGAGGAGCAACATCTCATGGCTCTCGTCCACGGCAGGGCCTGATTCCGGAAAGGCACATGTCCGGCTCCTTGTCCCACACGGAAGGTGGCAGCCCTGAAAGCTGTTGCTGGTCTTCACCGTCCCCCTGCAGCCTATTCACAGGCACAATGGGATTTAGGACCCGGGCATGCCCAGAGGAGGAACATCTCATGGCTCTCGTCCTCGGCATAGCCCGATTCCGAAAAGGCACATGTCCGGCTCCTTGTCCCACAAGGAAGGTGGCAGCCCTGAAAGCTGTTGCTGGTCTTCACCGTCCCCCTGCAGCCTATTCACAGGCACAACAGGATCTGGGGCCCGGGCTTGCCCAGAGGAGGAACATCTCATGGCTCTCGTCCTCGGCAGAGTCTGATTCTGGAAAGGCAAAAGTCCGGCTCCTTGTCCCACACGGAAGGTGGCAGGCCGGAAAGATGTTGCTGGTCTTCACCGTCCCCCTGCAGCCTATTCACAGGCACAACAGGATCTGGGACCGGGGCTTGCCCAGAGTACGAACATCTCATGGCTCTAGTCCTCGGCAGAGCCTGATTCTGGAAAGGCACATGTCCGGCTCCTTGTCCCACACGGAAGGTGGCAGGCTGGAAAGATGTTGCTGGTCTTCACCGTCCCCCTGCAGCCTATTCACAGGCACAACAGGATCTGGGACCCGGGCTTGCCCAGAGGAGGAACATCTCATGGCTCTCGTCCTCGGCAGAGTCTGATTCTGGAAAGGCACACGTCCGGCTCCTTGTCCCACACGGAAGGTGGCAGTCCGGAAAGATGTTGCTGGTCTTCACCGTCCCCCTGCAGCCTATTCACGGGCACAATAGGATTTAGGACCCGGGCATGCCCAGAGGAGGAACATCTCATGGCTCTCGTCCTCGGCAGGGCCTCTTTCTGAAAAGGCACACGTATGGCTCCTTGTACCACACGGAAGGTGGTAGGCCGGAAAGCTGTTGCTGGTCTTCACCGTCCCCCTGCAGCCTATTCACAGGCACAACAGGATCTGGGACCCGGGCTTGCCCAGAGGAGGAACATCTCATGGCTCTCGTCCTCGGCAGAGCCTGATTCTGAAAAGGCACACGTCCGGCTCCTTGTCCCACACGGAAGGTGGCAGCCCTGAAAGCTGTTGCTGGTCTTCACCGTCCCCCTGCAGCCTATTCACAGGCACAACAGGATCTGGGACCCGGGCTTGCCCAGAGGAGGAACATCTCATGGCTCTCGTCCTCGGCAGTACCCGATTCCGAAAAGGCACACGTCCGGCTCCTTGTCCCACACGGAAGGTGGCAGCCCTGAAAGCTGTTGCTGGTCTTCACCGTCCCCCTGCAGCCTATTCACAGGCACAACAGGATCTGGGGCCCGGGCTTGCCCAGAGGAGGAACATCTCATGGCTCTCGTCCTCGGCAGGGCCTGATTCCGAAAAGGCACACGTCCGGCTCCTTGTCCCACACGGAAGTTGGCACCCCTGAAAGCTGTTGCTGGTCTTCACTATCCCCCTGCAGCCTATTCACAGGCACAACAGGATCTGGGACCCGGGCTTGCCTAGAGGAGGAACATCTCATGGCTCTCGTCCTCGGCAGGGCCTCTTTCCGAAAAGGCACACGTCTGGCTCCTTGTCCCACACGGAAGGTGGCAGCCCTGAAAGCTGTTGCTGGTCTTCACCGTCCCCCTGCAGCCTATTCACAGGCACAACAGGATCTGGGGCCCGGGCTTGCCCAGAGGAGGAACATCTCATGGCTCTAGTCCTCGGCAGAGCCTGATCCTGGAAAGGCACACGTCCGGCTCCTTGTCCCACACGGAAGGTGGCAGGCCGGGAAGATGTTGCTGGTCTTCACCGTCCCCCTGCAGCCTATTCAAAGGCAGAACAGGATTCGGGACCCGGGCATGCCCAGAGGAGGAACATCTCATGGCTCTCGTCCTCGGCAGAGCCTGATTCCGAAAAGGCACACGTCCGGCTCCTTGTCCCACACGGAAGGTGGCAGCCCTGAAAGCTGTTGCTGGTCTTCACCGTCCCCCTGCAGCCTATTCACAGGCACAACAGGATCTGGGGCCCGGGCTTGCCCAGAGGAGGAACATCTCATGGCTCTCGTCCTCGGCAGAGCCTGATTCCGGAAAGGCACATGTCCGGCTCCTTGTCGAACACGGAAGGTGGCAGGCTGGAAAGATGTTGCTGGTCTTCACCGTCCCCCTGCAGCCTATTCACAGGCACAACAGGATCTGGGACCCGGGCTTGCCCAGAGGAGGAACATCTCATGGCTCTCGTCCTCGGCAGGGCCTCTTTCCGAAAAGGCACACGTATGGCTCCTTATACCACACGGAAGGTGGTAGGCCGGAAAGCTGTTGCTGGTCTTCACCGTCCCCCTGCAGCCCATTCACAGGCACAACAGGATCTGGGACCCGGGCTTGCCCAGAGGAGGAACATCTCATGGCTCTCGTCCTCGGCAGGGCCTCTTTCCGAAAAGGCACATGTCCGGCTCCTTGTCCCACACGGAAGGTGGCAGCCCTGAAAGCTGTTGCTGGTCTTCACCGTCCCCCTGCAGCCTATTCACAGGCACAACAGGATTCACGATGCGGGCTTGCCCAGAGGAGGAACATCTCATGGCTCTCGTCCTCGACAGGGCCTCTTTCCGAAAAGGCACACGTCCGGCTCCTTGTCCCACACGGAAGGTGGCAGACCTGAAAGCTGTTGCTGGTCTTCACCGTCCCCCTGCAGCCTATTCACAGGCACAATAGGATTTAGGACCCGGGCATGCCCAGAGGAGGAACATCTCATGGCTCTCGTCCTCGGCAGAGCCCGATTCCGAAAAGGCACACGTCCGGCTCCTTGTCCCACAAGGAAGGTGGCAGCCCTGAAAGCTCTTGCTGGTCTTCACCGTCCCCCTGCAGCCTATTCACAGGCACAACAGGATCTGGGACCCGGGATTGCCCAGAGGAGGAACATCTCATGGCTCTCGTCCACGGCAGGGCCTGATTCCGGAAAGGCACATGTCCGGCTCCTTGTCCCACACGGAAGGTGGCAGCCCTGAAAGCTGTTGCTGGTCTTCACCGTCCCCCTGCAGCCTATTCACAGGCACAATAGGATTTAGGACCCAGGCATGCCCAGAGGAGGAACATCTCATGGCTCTCGTCCTCGGCAGAGCCCGATTCCGAAAAGGCACACGTCCGGCTCCTTGTCCCACAAGGAAGGTGGCAGCCCTGAAAGCTGTTGCTGGTCTTCACCGTCCCCCTGCAGCCTATTCACAGGCACAACAGGATCTGGGACCCGGGCTTGCCCAGAGGAGGAACATCTCATGGCTCTCGTCCTCGGCAGAGCCTGATTCCGAAAAGGCACACGTCCGGCTCCTTGTCCCACACGGAAGGTGGCAGTCCTGAAAGCTGTTGCTGGTCTTCACCGTCCCCCTGCAGCCTATTCACAGGCACAACAGGATCTGGGACCCGGGCTTGCCCAGAGGAGGAACATCTCATGGCTCTCGTCCTCGGCAGGGCCTTTTCCGAAAAGGCACACGTCCGGCTCCTTATCCCACACGGAAGGTGGCAGCCCTGAAAGCTCTTGCTGGTCTTCACCGTCCCCCTGCAGCCTATTGACAGGTACGACAGGATCTGGGACCCGGGCTTGCCCAGAGGAGGAACATCTCATGGCTCTCGTCCTCGGCAGAGCCTGATTCTGGAAAGGCACACGTTCGGCTCCTTGTCCCACACGGAAGGTGGCAGCCCTGAAAGCTGTTGCTGGTCTTCACCGTCCCCCTGCA
The DNA here is from genome assembly GCF_929443795.1 of Astur gentilis. Taxonomy (NCBI): domain Eukaryota; kingdom Metazoa; phylum Chordata; class Aves; order Accipitriformes; family Accipitridae; genus Astur; species Astur gentilis. Next base: position 1,959,848 of record NW_026061079.1, on the reverse strand, counting down.
GCCTATTCACAGGCACAATAGTATTTAGGACCCGGGCATGCCCAGAGGAGGAACATCTCATGGCTCTCTTCCTCGGCAGAGCCTGATTCCGAAAAGGCACACGTCCGGCTCCTTGTCCCACAAGGAAGGTGGCAGCCCTGAAAGCTGTTGCTGGTCTTCACCGTCCCCCTGCAGCCTATTCAGAGGCACAACAGGATCTGGGACCCGGGCTTGCCCAGAGGAGGAACATCTCATGGCTCTCGTCCTCGGCAGGGCCTCTTTCCGAAAAGGCACACGTATGGCTTCTTTTCCCACACGGAAGGTGGTAGGCCGGAAAGCTATTGCTGGTCTTCACCGTCCCCCTGCAGCCTATTCACAGGCACAACAGGATCTGGGACCCGGGCTTGCCCAGAGGAGGAACATCTCATGGCTCTCGTCCTCGGCAGAGCCTGATTCCGAAAAGGCACACGTCCGGCTCCTTGTCCCACACGGAAGGTGGCAGCCCTGAAAGCTGTTGCTGGTCTTCACCGTCCCCCTGCAGCCTATTCACAGGCACAACAGGATCTGGGACCCGGGCTTGCCCAGAGGAGGAACATCTCATGGCTCTCGTCCTCGGCAGAGCCTGATTCCGAAAAGGCACACGTCCGGCTCCTTGTCCCATACGGAAGGTGGCAGCCCTGAAAGCTGTTGCTGGTCTTCACCGTCCCCCTGCAGCCTATTCACAGGCACAACAGGATCTGGGACCCGGGCTTGCCCAGAGGAGGAACATCTCATGGCTCTCGTCATCGGCAGGGCCTCTTTTCGAAAAGGCACACGTCCGGCTCCTTGTCCCACACGGAAGGTGGCAGCCCTGAAAGCTGTTGCTGGTCTTCACCGTCCCCCTGCAGCCTATTCACAGGCACAACAGGATCTGGGACCGGGGCTTGCCCAGAGGAGGAACATCTCATGGCTCTAGTCCTCGGCAGAGCCTGATTCTGGAAAGGCACACGTCCGGCTCCTTGTCCCACACGGAAGGTGGCAGCCCTGAAAGCTGTTGCTGGTCTTCACCGTCCCCCTGCAGCCTATTCACAGGCACAATAGGATTTAGGACCCGGGCATGCCCAGAGGAGGAACATCTCATGGCTCTCGTCCTCGGCAGAGCCCGATTCCGAAAAGACACACGTCCGGCTCCTTGACCCACAAGGAAGGTGGCAGCCCTGAAAGCTGTTGCTGGTCTTCACCGTCCCCCTGCAGCCTATTCACAGGCACAACAGGATCTGGGACCCGGGCTTGCCCAGAGGAGGAACATCTCATCGCTCTCGTCCTCGGCAGAGCCCGATTCCTAAAAGGCACACGTCCGGCTCCTTGTCCCACACGGAAGGTGGCAGGCCGGAAAGATCTTGCTGGTCTTCACCGTCCCCCTGCAGCCTATTCACAGGCAAAACAGGATCTGGGACCCGGGCTTGCCCAGAGGAGGAACATCTCATGGCTCTCGTCCTCGGCAGAGCCTATTTCTGAAAAGTCACAAGTCCGGCTCCTTGTCCCACACGGAAGGTGGCAGCCCTGAAAGCTGTTGCTGGTCTTCACCGTCCCCCTGCAGCCTATTCACAGGCACAACAGGATCTGGGACCCGGGCTTGCCCAGAGGAGGAACATCTCATGGCTCTCTTCCTCGGCAGAGTCTGATTCTGGAAAGGCACACGTCCGGCTCCTTGTCCCACACGGAAGGTGGAAGTCCGGAAAGATGTTGCTGGTCTTCACCATCCCCCTGCAGCCTATTCAAAGGCAGAACAGGATTCGGGACCCGGGCATGCCCAGAGGAGGAACATCTCATGGCTCTCTTCCTCGGCAGAGCCTGATTCCGAAAAGGCACACGTCCGGCTCCTTGTCCCACACGGAAGGTGGCAGCCCTGAAAGCTGTTGCTGGTCTTCACCGTCCCCCTGCAGCCTATTCACAGGCACAACAGGATCTGGGACCCGGGCTTGTCAGAGGAGGAACATCTCATGGCTCTCGTCCTCGGCAGGGCCTGATTCCGAAAAGGCACACGTCCGGCTCCTTGTCCCACACGGAAGTTGGCACCCCTGAAGGTTGTTGCTGGTCTTCACCGTCCCCCTGCAGCCTATTCACAGGCACAACAGGATTCACGATGCGGGCTTGCCCAGAGGAGGAACATCTCATGGCTCTCGTCCTCGGCAGGGCCTCTTTCCGAAAAGGCACAGGTCTGGCTCCTTGTCCCACACGGAAGGTGGCAGGCCGGAAAGCTGTTGCTGGTCTTCACCGTCCCCCTGCAGACTATTCACAGGCACATCAGGATCTGGGACCCGGGCTTGCCCAGAGGAGGAACATCTCATGGCTCTCGTCCTCGGCAGAGCCTGATTCCGAAAAGGCACACGTCCGGCTCCTTGTCCCACAAGGAAGGTGGAAGACCTGAAAGATGTTGCTGGTCTTCACCGTCCCCCTGCAGCCTATTCACAGGCACAACAGGATCTGGGACCCGGGCTTGCCCAGAGGAGGAACATCTCATGGCTCTCGTCCTCGGCAGGGCCTCTTTCCGAAAAGGCACACGTCCGGCTCCTTGTCCCACACGGAAGGTGGCAGCCCTGAAAGCTGTTGCTGGTCTTCACCGTCCCCCTGCAGCCTATTCACAGGCACAACAGGATCTGGGGCCCGGGCTTGCCCAGAGGAGGAACATCTCATGGCTCTCGTCCTCGGCAGAGTCTGATTCTGGAAAGGCAAAAGTCCGGCTCCTTGTCCCACACGGAAGGTGGCAGGCCGGAAAGATGTTGCTGGTCTTCACCGTCCCCCTGCAGCCTATTCACAGGCACAACAGGATCTGGGACCGGGGCTTGCCCAGAGGAGGAACATCTCATGGCTCTCGTCCTCGGCAGAGCCTGATTCCGGAAAGGCACATATCCGGCTCCTTGTCCCACACGGAAGGTGGCAGACCGGAAAGATTTTGCTGGTCTTCACCGTCCCCCTGCAGCCTATTCACAGGCACAACAGGATCTGGGACCCGGGCTTGCCCAGAGGAGGAACATCTCATGGCTCTCTTCCTCGGCAGAGCCCGATTCCGAAAAGGCACACGTCCGGCTCCTTGTCCCACAAGGAAGGTGGCAGCCCTAAAAGCTTTTGCTGGTCTTCACCGTACCCCTGCAGCCTATTCACAGGCACAACAGGATCTGGGACCCGGGCTTGCCCAGAGGAGGAACATCTCATGGCTCTCGTCCTCGGCAGAGCCTGATTCCGAAAAGGCACACGTCCGGTTCCTTATCCCACACGGAAGGTGGCAGCCCTGAAAGCTGTTGCTGGTCTTCACCGTCCCCCTGCAGCCTATTGACAGGTACGACAGGATCTGGGGCCCGGGCTTGCCCAGAGGAGGAACATCTCATGGCTCTCGTCCTCGGCAGAGCCTGATTCCGGAAAGGCACACGTTCGGCTCCTTGTCACACACGGAAGGTGGCAGCCCTGAAAGCTCTTGCTGGTCTTCACCGTCCCCCTGCAGCCTATTGACAGGTACGACAGGATCTGGGACCCGGGCTTGCCCAGAGGAGGAACATCTCATGGCTCTCGTCCTCGGCAGAGCCTGATTCTGGAAAGGCACACGTTCGGCTCCTTGTCCCACACGGAAGGTGGCAGCCCTGAAAGCTGTTGCTGGTCTTCACCGTCCCCCTGCAGCCTATTCACAGGCACAACAGGATCTGGGGCCCGGGCTTGCCCAGAGGAGGAACATCTCATGGCTCTCGTCCTCGGCAGGGCCTGATTCCGAAAAGGCACACGTCCGGCTCCTTGTCCCACAAGGAAGTTGGCACCCCTGAAAGCTGTTGCTGGTCTTCACCATCCCCCTGCAGCCTATTCACAGGCACAACAGGATCTGGGACCCGGGCTTGCCTAGAGGAGGAACATCTCATGGCTCTCGTCCTCGGCAGGGCCTCTTTCCGAAAAGGCACACGTCTGGCTCCTTGTCCCACACGGAAGGTGGCAGGCCGGAAAGCTGTTGCTGGTCTTCACCGTCCCCCTGCAGCCTATTCACAGGCACATCAGGATCTGGGACCCGGGCTTGCCCAGAGGAGGAACATCTCATGGCTCTCGTCCTCGGCAGGGCCTCTTTCCGAAAAGGCACACGTCCGGCTCCTTGTCCCACACGGAAGGTGGCAGCCCTGAAAGCTGTTGCTGGTCTTCACCATCCCCCTGCAGCCTATTCACAGGCACAACAGGATCTGGGACCCGGGCTTGCCTAGAGGAGGAACATCTCATGGCTCTCGTCCTCGGCATAGCCTGATTCCGAAAAGGCACACGTCCGGCTCCTTATCCCACACGGAAGTTGGCAGCCCTGAAAGCTGTTGCTGGTCTTCACCGTCCCCCTGCAGCCTATTCACAGGCACAATAGGATTTAGGACCCGGGCATGCCCAGAGGAGGAACGTCTCATGGCTCTCGTCCTCGGCAGAGCCCGATTCCGAATAGGCACACGTCCGGCTCCTTGTCCCACAAGGAAGGTGGCAGGCCGGAAAGCTGTTGCTGGTCTTCACCGTCCCCCTGCAGCCTATTCACAGGCACATCAGGATCTGGGACCCGGGCTTGCCCAGAGGAGGAACATCTCATGGCTCTCGTCCTCGGCAGGGCCTGATTCCGAAAAGGCACACGTCCGGCTCCTTGTCCCACACGGAAGTTGGCACCCCTGAAGGTTGTTGCTGGTCTTCACCGTCCCCCTGCAGCCTATTCACAGGCACAACAGGATTCACGATGCGGGCTTGCCCAGAGGAGGAACATCTCATGGCTCTCGTCCTCGGCAGGGCCTGATTCCGGAAAGGCACACGCCTGGCTCCTTGTCCCACACGGAAGGTGGCAGGCCGGAAAGCTGTTGCTGGTCTTCACCGTCCCCCTGCAGCCTATTCACAGGCACATCAGGATCTGGGACCCGGGCTTGCCCAGAGGAGGAACATCTCATGGCTCTCGTCCTCGGCAGAGCCTGATTCCGAAAAGGCACACGTCCGGCTCCTTGTCCCACACGGAAGGTGGCAGGCCGGAAAGCTGTTGCTGGTCTTCACCGTCCCCCTGCAGCCTATTCACAGGCACATCAGGATCTGGGACCCGGGCTTGCCCAGAGGAGGAACATCTCATGGCTCTCGTCCTCGGCAGAGCCTGATTCCGGAAAGGCACATGTCCGGCTCCTTGTCGAACACGGAAGGTGGCAGGCTGGAAAGATGTTGCTGGTCTTCACCGTCCCCCTGCAGCCTATTCACAGGCACAACAGGATCTGGGACCCGGGCTTGCCCAGAGGAGGAACATCTCATGGCTCTCGTCCTCGGCAGGGCCTCTTTCCGAAAAGTCACACGTCCGGCTACTTGTCCCACACAGAAGGTGGCAGCCCTGAAACCTGTTGCTGGTCTTCACCGTCCCCCTGCAGCCTATTCACAGGCACAACAGGATCTGGGGCCCGGGCTTGCCCAGAGGAGGAACATCTCATGGCTCTCGTCCTCGGAAGGGCCTGATTCCGAAAAGGCACACGTCCGGCTCCTTGTCCCACACGGAAGTTGGCACCCCTGAAGGTTGTTGCTGGTCTTCACCGTCCCCCTGCAGCCTATTCACAGGCACAACAGGATTCACGATGCGGGCTTGCCCAGAGGAGGAACATCTCATGGCTCTCGTCCTCGGCAGGGCCTGATTCCGGAAAGGCACACGCCTGGCTCCTTGTCCCACACGGAAGGTGGCAGGCCGGAAAGCTGTTGCTGGTCTTCACCGTCCCCCTGCAGCCTATTCACAGGCACATCAGGATCTGGGACCCGGGCTTGCCCAGAGGAGGAACATCTCATGGCTCTCGTCCTCGGCAGAGTCTGATTCCGAAAAGGCACACGTCCGGCTCCTTGTCCCACAAGGAAGGTGGAAGACCTGAAAGATGTTTCTGGTCTTCACCGTCCCCCTGCAGCCTATTCACAGGCACAACAGGATCTGGGACCCGGGCTTGCCCAGAGGAGGAACATCTCATGGCTCTCGTCCTCGGCAGGGCCTCTTTCCGAAAAGGCACACGTCCGGCTCCTTGTCCCACACGGAAGGTGGCAGCCCTGAAAGCTGTTGCTGGTCTTCACCGTCCCCCTGCAGCCTATTCACAGGCACAACAGGATCTGAGGCCCGGGCTTGCCCAGAGGAGGAACATCTCATGGCTCTCGTCCTCGGCAGAGTCTGATTCTGGAAAGGCACATGTCCGGCTCCTTGTCCCACACGGAAGGTGGCAGGCTGGAAAGATGTTGCTGGTCTTCACCGTCCCCCTGCAGCCTATTCACAGGCACAACAGGATCTGGGACCCGGGGTTGCCCAGAGGACGAACATCTCATGGCTCTCGTCCTCGGCAGAGTCTGATTCTGGAAAGGCACATGTCCGGCTCCTTGTCACACACGGAAGGTGGCAGTCCGGAAAGATGTTGCTGGTCTTCACCGTCCCCCTGCAGCCTATTCACGGGCACAATAGGATTTAGGACCCGGGCATGCCCAGAGGAGGAACATCTCATGGCTCTCGTCCTCGGCAGGGCCTCTTTCTGAAAAGGCACACGTATGGCTCCTTGTACCACACGGAAGGTGGTAGGCCGGAAAGCTGTTGCTGGTCTTCACCGTCCCCCTGCAGCCTATTCACAGGCACAACAGGATCTGGGACCCGGGCTTGCCCAGAGGAGGAACATCTCATGGCTCTCGTCCTCGGCAGAGCCTGATTCTGAAAAGGCACACGTCCGGCTCCTTGTCCCACACGGAAGGTGGCAGCCCTGAAAGCTGTTGCTGGTCTTCACCGTCCCCCTGCAGCCTATTCACAGGCACAACAGGATTCAGGACCCGGCCTTGCCCAGAGGAGGAACATCTCATGGCTCTCGTCCTCGGCAGTACCCGATTCCGAAAAGGCACACGTCCGGCTCCTTGTCCCACACGGAAGGTGGCAGCCCTGAAAGCTGTTGCTGGTCTTCACCGTCCCCCTGCAGCCTATTCACAGGCACAACAGGATCTGGGGCCCGGGCTTGCCCAGAGGAGGAACATCTCATGGCTCTCGTCCTCGGCAGGGCCTGATTCCGAAAAGGCACACGTCCGGCTCCTTGTCCCACACGGAAGTTGGCACCCCTGAAAGCTGTTGCTGGTCTTCACCGTCCCCCTGCAGCCTATTCACAGGCACAACAGGATCTGGGACCCGGGCTTGCCTAGAGGAGGAACATCTCATGGCTCTCGTCCTCGGCAGGGCCTCTTTCCGAAAAGGCACACTTCTGGCTCCTTGTCCCACACGGAAGGTGGCAGGCCGGAAAGCTGTTGCTGGTCTTCACCGTCCCCCTGCAGCCTATTCACAGGCACAACAGGATCTGGGACCCGGGCTTGCCCAGAGGAGGAACATCTCATGGCTCTCGTCCTCGGCAGAGCCTGATTCCGGAAAGGCACATGTCCGGCTCCTTGTCGAACACGGAAGGTGGCAGGCTGGAAAGATGTTGCTGGTCTTCACCGTCCCCCTGCAGCCTATTCACAGGCACAACAGGATCTGGGACCCGGGCTTGCCCAGAGGAGGAACATCTCATGGCTCTCGTCCTCGGCAGGGCCTCTTTCCGAAAAGGCACACGTATGGCTCCTTATACCACACGGAAGGTGGTAGGCCGGAAAGCTGTTGCTGGTCTTCACCGTCCCCCTGCAGCCTATTCACAGGCACAACAGGATCTGGGACCCGGGCTTGCCCAGAGGAGGAACATCTCATGGCTCTCGTCCTCGGCAGGGCCTCTTTCCGAAAAGGCACATGTCCGGCTCCTTGTCCCACACGGAAGGTGGCAGCCCTGAAAGCTGTTGCTGGTCTTCACCGTCCCCCTGCAGCCTATTCACAGGCACAACAGGATTCACGATGCGGGCTTGCCCAGAGGAGGAACATCTCATGGCTCTCGTCCTCGGCAGGGCCTCTTTCCGAAAAGTCACACGTCCGGCTCCTTGTCCCACACGGAAGGTGGCAGCCCTGAAAGCTGTTGCTGGTCTTCACCGTCCCCCTGCAGCCTATTCACAGGCACAACAGGATCTGGGACCCGGGATTGCCCAGAGGAGGAACATCTCATGGCTCTCGTCCACGGCAGGGCCTGATTCCGGAAAGGCACATGTCCGGCTCCTTGTCCCACACGGAAGGTGGCAGCCCTGAAAGCTGTTGCTGGTCTTCACCGTCCCCCTGCAGCCTATTCACAGGCACAATAGGATTTAGGACCCAGGCATGCCCAGAGGAGGAACATCTCATGGCTCTCGTCCTCGGCAGAGCCCGATTCCGAAAAGGCACACGTCCGGCTCCTTGTCCCACAAGGAAGGTGGCAGCCCTGAAAGCTGTTGCTGGTCTTCACCGTCCCCCTGCAGCCTATTCACAGGCACAACAGGATTCACGACGCGGGCTTGCCCAGAGGAGGAACATCTCATGGCTCTCGTCCTCGGCAGAGCCTGATTCCGAAAAGGCACACGTCCGGCTCCTTGTCCCACACGGAAGGTGGCAGTCCTGAAAGCTGTTGCTGGTCTTCACCGTCCCCCTGCAGCCTATTCACAGGCACAACAGGATCTGCGACCCGGGCTTGCCCAGAGGAGGAACATCTCATGGCTCTCGTCCTCGGCAGAGCCTGATTCCGAAAAGGCACACGTCCGGCTCCTTGTCCCACACGGAAGGTGGCAGGCCGGAAAGCTGTTGCTGGTCTTCACCGTCCCCCTGCAGCCTATTCACAGGCACATCAGGATCTGGGACCCGGGCTTGCCCAGAGGAGGAACATCTCATGGCTCTCGTCCTCGGCAGAGCCTGATTCCGGAAAGGCACATGTCCGGCTCCTTGTCGAACACGGAAGGTGGCAGGCTGGAAAGATGTTGCTGGTCTTCACCGTCCCCCTGCAGCCTATTCACAGGCACAACAGGATCTGGGACCCGGGCTTGCCCAGAGGAGGAACATCTCATGGCTCTCGTCCTCTCGCAGGGCCTCTTTCCGAAAAGGCACACGTATGGCTCCTTATACCACACGGAAGGTGGTAGGCCGGAAAGCTGTTGCTGGTCTTCACCGTCCCCCTGCAGCCCATTCACAGGCACAACAGGATCTGGGACCCGGGCTTGCCCAGAGGAGGAACATCTCATGGCTCTCGTCCTCGGCAGGGCCTCTTTCCGAAAAGGCACATGTCCGGCTCCTTGTCCCACACGGAAGGTGGCAGCCCTGAAAGCTGTTGCTGGTCTTCACCGTCCCCCTGCAGCCTATTCACAGGCACAACAGGATCTGGGACCGGGGCTTGCCCAGAGGAGGAACATCTCATGGCTCTAGTCCTCGGCAGAGCCTGATTCTGGAAAGGCACACGTCCGGCTCCTTGTCCCACACGGAAGGTGGCAGCCCTGAAAGCTGTTGCTGGTCTTCACCGTCCCCCTGCAGCCTATTCACAGGCACAATAGGATTTAGGACCCGGGCATGCCCAGAGGAGGAACATCTCATGGCTCTCGTCCTCGGCAGAGCCCGATTCCGAAAAGACACACGTCCGGCTCCTTGACCCACAAGGAAGGTGGCAGCCCTGAAAGCTGTTGCTGGTCTTCACCGTCCCCCTGCAGCCTATTCACAGGCACAACAGGATCTGGGACCCGGGCTTGCCCAGAGGAGGAACATCTCATCGCTCTCGTCCTCGGCAGAGCCCGATTCCTAAAAGGCACACGTCCGGCTCCTTGTCCCACACGGAAGGTGGCAGGCCGGAAAGATGTTGCTGGTCTTCACCGTCCCCCTGCAGCCTATTCAAAGGCAGAACAGGATTCGGGACACGGGCATGCCCAGAGGAGGAACATCTCATGGCTCTCTTCCTCGAAAGAGCCTGATTCCGAAAAGGCACACGTCCGGCTCCTTGTCCCACACGGAAGGTGGCAGCCCTGAAAGCTGTTGCTGGTATTCACCGTCCCCCTGCAGCCTATTCACAGGCACAACAGGATCTGGGACCCGGGCTTGTCAGAGGAGGAACATCTCATGGCTCTCGTCCTCGGCAGGGCCTGATTCCGAAAAGGCACACGTCCGGCTCCTTGTCCCACACGGAAGTTGGCACCCCTGAAGGTTGTTGCTGGTCTTCACCGTCCCCCTGCAGCCTATTCACAGGCACAACAGGATTCACGATGCGGGCTTGCCCAGAGGAGGAACATCTCATGGCTCTCGTCCTCGGCAGGGCCTCTTTCCGAAAAGGCACACGTATGGCTCCTTATACCACACGGAAGGTGGTAGGCCGGAAAGCTGTTGCTGGTCTTCACCGTCCCCCTGCAGCCCATTCACAGGCACAACAGGATCTGGGACCCGGGCTTGCCCAGAGGAGGAACATCTCATGGCTCTCGTCCTCGGCAGGGCCTCTTTCCGAAAAGGCACATGTCCGGCTCCTTGTCCCACACGGAAGGTGGCAGCCCTGAAAGCTGTTGCTGGTCTTCACCGTCCCCCTGCAGCCTATTCACAGGCACAACAGGATTCACGATGCGGGCTTGCCCAGAGGACGAACATCTCATGGCTCTCGTCCTCGGCAGGGCCTCTTTCCGAAAAGTCACACGTCCGGCTCCTTGTCCCACACGGAAGGTGGCAGCCCTGAAAGCTGTTGCTGGTCTTCACCGTCCCCCTGCAGCCTATTCACAGGCACAACAGGATCTGGGACCCGGGATTGCCCAGAGGAGGAACATCTCATGGCTCTCGTCCACGGCAGGGCCTGATTCCGGAAAGGCACATGTCCGGCTCCTTGTCCCACACGGAAGGTGGCAGCCCTGAAAGCTGTTGCTGGTCTTCACCGTCCCCCTGCAGCCTATTCACAGGCACAATAGGATTTAGGACCCAGGCATGCCCAGAGGAGGAACATCTCATGGCTCTCGTCCTCGGCAGAGCCCGATTCCGAAAAGGCACACGTCCGGCTCCTTGTCCCACAAGGAAGGTGGCAGCCCTGAAAGCTGTTGCTGGTCTTCACCGTCCCCCTGCAGCCTATTCACAGGCACAACAGGATCTGGGACCCGGGCTTGCCCACAGGAGGAACATCTCATGGCTCTCGTCCTCGGCAGAGCCTGATTCCGAAAAGGCACACGTCCGGCTCCTTGTCCCACACGGAAGGTGGCAGTCCTGAAAGCTGTTGCTGGTCTTCACCGTCCCCCTGCAGCCTATTCACAGGCACAACAGGATCTGGGACCCGGGCTTGCCCAGAGGAGGAACATCTCATGGCTCTCGTCCTCGGTAGGGCCTTTTCCGAAAAGGCACACGTCCGGCTCCTTATCCCACACGGAAGGTGGCAGCCCTGAAAGCTCTTGCTGGTCTTCACCGTCCCCCTGCAGCCTATTGACAGGTACGACAGGATCTGGGACCCGGGCTTGCCCAGAGGAGGAACATCTCATGGCTCTCGTCCTCGGCAGAGCCTGATTCTGGAAAGGCACACGTTCGGCTCCTTGTCCCACACGGAAGGTGGCAGCCCTGAAAGCTGTTGCTGGTCTTCACCGTCCCCCTGCAGCCTATTCACAGGCACATCAGGATCTGGGACCCGGGCTTGCCCAGAGGAGGAACATCTCATGGCTCTCGTCCTCGGCAGAGCCTGATTCCGAAAAGGCACACGTCCGGCTCCTTGTCCCACACGGAAGGTGGCAGGCCGGAAAGCTGTTGCTGGTCTTCACCGTCCCCCTGCAGCCTATTCACAGGCACATCAGGATCTGGGACCCGGGCTTGCCCAGAGGAGGAACATCTCATGGCTCTCGTCCTCGGCAGAGCCTGATTCCGGAAAGGCACATGTCCGGCTCCTTGTCGAACACGGAAGGTGGCAGGCTGGAAAGATGTTGCTGGTCTTCACCGTCCCCCTGCAGCCTATTCACAGGCACAACAGGATCTGGGACCCGGGCTTGCCCAGAGGAGGAACATCTCATGGCTCTCGTCCTCGGCAGGGCCTCTTTCCGAAAAGTCACACGTCCGGCTACTTGTCCCACACAGAAGGTGGCAGCCCTGAAACCTGTTGCTGGTCTTCACCGTCCCCCTGCAGCCTATTCACAGGCACAACAGGATCTGGGGCCCGGGCTTGCCCAGAGGAGGAACATCTCATGGCTCTCGTCCTCGGAAGGGCCTGATTCCGAAAAGGCACACGTCCGGCTCCTTGTCCCACACGGAAGTTGGCACCCCTGAAGGTTGTTGCTGGTCTTCACCGTCCCCCTGCAGCCTATTCACAGGCACAACAGGATTCACGATGCGGGCTTGCCCAGAGGAGGAACATCTCATGGCTCTCGTCCTCAGCAGGGCCTGATTCCGGAAAGGCACACGCCTGGCTCCTTGTCCCACACGGAAGGTGGCAGGCCGGAAAGCTGTTGCTGGTCTTCACCGTCCCCCTGCAGCCTATTCACAGGCACATCAGGATCTGGGACCCGGGCTTGCCCAGAGGAGGAACATCTCATGGCTCTCGTCCTCGGCAGAGTCTGATTCCGAAAAGGCACACGTCCGGCTCCTTGTCCCACAAGGAAGGTGGAAGACCTGAAAGATGTTTCTGGTCTTCACCGTCCCCCTGCAGCCTATTCACAGGCACAACAGGATCTGGGACCCGGGCTTGCCCAGAGGAGGAACATCTCATGGCTCTCGTCCTCGGCAGGGCCTCTTTCCGAAAAGGCACACGTCCGGCTCCTTGTCCCACACGGAAGGTGGCAGCCCTGAAAGCTGTTGCTGGTCTTCACCGTCCCCCTGCAGCCTATTCACAGGCACAACAGGATCTGAGGCCCGGGCTTGCCCAGAGGAGGAACATCTCATGGCTCTCGTCCTCGGCAGAGTCTGATTCTGGAAAGGCACATGTCCGGCTCCTTGTCCCACACGGAAGGTGGCAGGCTGGAAAGATGTTGCTGGTCTTCACCGTCCCCCTGCAGCCTATTCACAGGCACAACAGGATCTGGGACCCGGGGTTGCCCAGAGGACGAACATCTCATGGCTCTCGTCCTCGGCAGAGTCTGATTCTGGAAAGGCACATGTCCGGCTCCTTGTCACACACGGAAGGTGGCAGTCCGGAAAGATGTTGCTGGTCTTCACCGTCCCCCTGCAGCCTATTCACGGGCACAATAGGATTTAGGACCCGGGCATGCCCAGAGGAGGAACATCTCATGGCTCTCGTCCTCGGCAGGGCCTCTTTCTGAAAAGGCACACGTATGGCTCCTTGTACCACACGGAAGGTGGTAGGCCGGAAAGCTGTTGCTGGTCTTCACCGTCCCCCTGCAGCCTATTCACAGGCACAACAGGATCTGGGACCCGGGCTTGCCCAGAGGAGGAACATCTCATGGCTCTCGTCCTCGGCAGAGCCTGATTCTGAAAAGGCACACGTCCGGCTCCTTGTCCCACACGGAAGGTGGCAGCCCTGAAAGCTGTTGCTGGTCTTCACCGTCCCCCTGCAGCCTATTCACAGGCACAACAGGATTCAGGACCCGGCCTTGCCCAGAGGAGGAACATCTCATGGCTCTCGTCCTCGGCAGTACCCGATTCCGAAAAGGCACACGTCCGGCTCCTTGTCCCACACGGAAGGTGGCAGCCCTGAAAGCTGTTGCTGGTCTTCACCGTCCCCCTGCAGCCTATTCACAGGCACAACAGGATCTGGGGCCCGGGCTTGCCCAGAGGAGGAACATCTCATGGCTCTCGTCCTCGGCAGGGCCTGATTCCGAAAAGGCACACGTCCGGCTCCTTGTCCCACACGGAAGTTGGCACCCCTGAAAGCTGTTGCTGGTCTTCACCGTCCCCCTGCAGCCTATTCACAGGCACAACAGGATCTGGGACCCGGGCTTGCCTAGAGGAGGAACATCTCATGGCTCTCGTCCTCGGCAGGGCCTCTTTCCGAAAAGGCACACTTCTGGCTCCTTGTCCCACACGGAAGGTGGCAGGCCGGAAAGCTGTTGCTGGTCTTCACCGTCCCCCTGCAGCCTATTCACAGGCACAACAGGATCTGGGACCCGGGCTTGCCCAGAGGAGGAACATCTCATGGCTCTCGTCCTCGGCAGAGCCTGATTCCGGAAAGGCACATGTCCGGCTCCTTGTCGAACACGGAAGGTGGCAGGCTGGAAAGATGTTGCTGGTCTTCACCGTCCCCCTGCAGCCTATTCACAGGCACAACAGGATCTGGGACCCGGGCTTGCCCAGAGGAGGAACATCTCATGGCTCTCGTCCTCGGCAGGGCCTCTTTCCGAAAAGGCACACGTATGGCTCCTTATACCACACGGAAGGTGGTAGGCCGGAAAGCTGTTGCTGGTCTTCACCGTCCCCCTGCAGCCCATTCACAGGCACAACAGGATCTGGGACCCGGGCTTGCCCAGAGGAGGAACATCTCATGGCTCTCGTCCTCGGCAGGGCCTCTTTCCGAAAAGGCACATGTCCGGCTCCTTGTCCCACACGGAAGGTGGCAGCCCTGAAAGCTGTTGCTGGTCTTCACCGTCCCCCTGCAGCCTATTCACAGGCACAACAGGATTCACGATGCGGGCTTGCCCAGAGGAGGAACATCTCATGGCTCTCGTCCTCGGCAGGGCCTCTTTCCGAAAAGTCACACGTCCGGCTCCTTGTCCCACACGGAAGGTGGCAGCCCTGAAAGCTGTTGCTGGTCTTCACCGTCCCCCTGCAGCCTATTCACAGGCACAACAGGATCTGGGACCCGGGATTGCCCAGAGGAGGAACATCTCATGGCTCTCGTCCACGGCAGGGCCTGATTCCGGAAAGGCACATGTCCGGCTCCTTGTCCCACACGGAAGGTGGCAGCCCTGAAAGCTGTTGCTGGTCTTCACCGTCCCCCTGCAGCCTATTCACAGGCACAATAGGATTTAGGACCCAGGCATGCCCAGAGGAGGAACATCTCATGGCTCTCGTCCTCGGCAGAGCCCGATTCCGAAAAGGCACACGTCCGGCTCCTTGTCCCACAAGGAAGGTGGCAGCCCTGAAAGCTGTTGCTGGTCTTCACCGTCCCCCTGCAGCCTATTCACAGGCACAACAGGATTCACGACCCGGGCTTGCCCAGAGGAGGAACATCTCATGGCTCTCGTCCTCGGCAGAGCCTGATTCCGAAAAGGCACACGTCCGGCTCCTTGTCCCACACGGAAGGTGGCAGTCCTGAAAGCTGTTGCTGGTCTTCACCGTCCCCCTGCAGCCTATTCACAGGCACAACAGGATCTGCGACCCGGGCTTGCCCAGAGGAGGAACATCTCATGGCTCTCGTCCTCGGCAGAGCCTGATTCCGAAAAGGCACACGTCCGGCTCCTTGTCCCACACGGAAGGTGGCAGGCCGGAAAGCTGTTGCTGGTCTTCACCGTCCCCCTGCAGCCTATTCACAGGCACATCAGGATCTGGGACCCGGGCTTGCCCAGAGGAGGAACATCTCATGGCTCTCGTCCTCGGCAGAGCCTGATTCCGGAAAGGCACATGTCCGGCTCCTTGTCGAACACGGAAGGTGGCAGGCTGGAAAGATGTTGCTGGTCTTCACCGTCCCCCTGCAGCCTATTCACAGGCACAACAGGATCTGGGACCCGGGCTTGCCCAGAGGAGGAACATCTCATGGCTCTCGTCCTCTCGCAGGGCCTCTTTCCGAAAAGGCACACGTATGGCTCCTTATACCACACGGAAGGTGGTAGGCCGGAAAGCTGTTGCTGGTCTTCACCGTCCCCCTGCAGCCCATTCACAGGCACAACAGGATCTGGGACCCGGGCTTGCCCAGAGGAGGAACATCTCATGGCTCTCGTCCTCGGCAGGGCCTCTTTCCGAAAAGGCACATGTCCGGCTCCTTGTCCCACACGGAAGGTGGCAGCCCTGAAAGCTGTTGCTGGTCTTCACCGTCCCCCTGCAGCCTATTCACAGGCACAACAGGATCTGGGACCGGGGCTTGCCCAGAGGAGGAACATCTCATGGCTCTAGTCCTCGGCAGAGCCTGATTCTGGAAAGGCACACGTCCGGCTCCTTGTCCCACACGGAAGGTGGCAGCCCTGAAAGCTGTTGCTGGTCTTCACCGTCCCCCTGCAGCCTATTCACAGGCACAATAGGATTTAGGACCCGGGCATGCCCAGAGGAGGAACATCTCATGGCTCTCGTCCTCGGCAGAGCCCGATTCCGAAAAGACACACGTCCGGCTCCTTGACCCACAAGGAAGGTGGCAGCCCTGAAAGCTGTTGCTGGTCTTCACCGTCCCCCTGCAGCCTATTCACAGGCACAACAGGATCTGGGACCCGGGCTTGCCCAGAGGAGGAACATCTCATGGCTCTCGTCCTCGGCAGAGCCCGATTCCTAAAAGGCACACGTCCGGCTCCTTGTCCCACACGGAAGGTGGCAGGCCGGAAAGCTGTTGCTGGTCTTCACCGTCCCCCTGCAGCCTATTCAAAGGCAGAACAGGATTCGGGACACGGGCATGCCCAGAGGAGGAACATCTCATGGCTCTCTTCCTCGAAAGAGCCTGATTCCGAAAAGGCACACGTCCGGCTCCTTGTCCCACACGGAAGGTGGCAGCCCTGAAAGCTGTTGCTGGTATTCACCGTCCCCCTGCAGCCTATTCACAGGCACAACAGGATCTGGGACCCGGGCTTGTCAGAGGAGGAACATCTCATGGCTCTCGTCCTCGGCAGGGCCTGATTCCGAAAAGGCACACGTCCGGCTCCTTGTCCCACACGGAAGTTGGCACCCCTGAAGGTTGTTGCTGGTCTTCACCGTCCCCCTGCAGCCTATTCACAGGCACAACAGGATTCACGATGCGGGCTTGCCCAGAGGAGGAACATCTCATGGCTCTCGTCCTCGGCAGGGCCTCTTTCCGAAAAGGCACACGTATGGCTCCTTATACCACACGGAAGGTGGTAGGCCGGAAAGCTGTTGCTGGTCTTCACCGTCCCCCTGCAGCCCATTCACAGGCACAACAGGATCTGGGACCCGGGCTTGCCCAGAGGAGGAACATCTCATGGCTCTCGTCCTCGGCAGGGCCTCTTTCCGAAAAGGCACATGTCCGGCTCCTTGTCCCACACGGAAGGTGGCAGCCCTGAAAGCTGTTGCTGGTCTTCACCGTCCCCCTGCAGCCTATTCACAGGCACAACAGGATTCACGATGCGGGCTTGCCCAGAGGACGAACATCTCATGGCTCTCGTCCTCGGCAGGGCCTCTTTCCGAAAAGTCACACGTCCGGCTCCTTGTCCCACACGGAAGGTGGCAGCCCTGAAAGCTGTTGCTGGTCTTCACCGTCCCCCTGCAGCCTATTCACAGGCACAACAGGATCTGGGACCCGGGATTGCCCAGAGGAGGAACATCTCATGGCTCTCGTCCACGGCAGGGCCTGATTCCGGAAAGGCACATGTCCGGCTCCTTGTCCCACACGGAAGGTGGCAGCCCTGAAAGCTGTTGCTGGTCTTCACCGTCCCCCTGCAGCCTATTCACAGGCACAATAGGATTTAGGACCCAGGCATGCCCAGAGGAGGAACATCTCATGGCTCTCGTCCTCGGCAGAGCCCGATTCCGAAAAGGCACACGTCCGGCTCCTTGTCCCACAAGGAAGGTGGCAGCCCTGAAAGCTGTTGCTGGTCTTCACCGTCCCCCTGCAGCCTATTCACAGGCACAACAGGATCTGGGACCCGGGCTTGCCCACAGGAGGAACATCTCATGGCTCTCGTCCTCGGCAGAGCCTGATTCCGAAAAGGCACACGTCCGGCTCCTTGTCCCACACGGAAGGTGGCAGTCCTGAAAGCTGTTGCTGGTCTTCACCGTCCCCCTGCAGCCTATTCACAGGCACAACAGGATCTGGGACCCGGGCTTGCCCAGAGGAGGAACATCTCATGGCTCTCGTCCTCGGTAGGGCCTTTTCCGAAAAGGCACACGTCCGGCTCCTTATCCCACACGGAAGGTGGCAGCCCTGAAAGCTCTTGCTGGTCTTCACCGTCCCCCTGCAGCCTATTGACAGGTACGACAGGATCTGGGACCCGGGCTTGCCCAGAGGAGGAACATCTCATGGCTCTCGTCCTCGGCAGAGCCTGATTCTGGAAAGGCACACGTTCGGCTCCTTGTCCCACACGGAAGGTGGCAGCCCTGAAAGCTGTTGCTGGTCTTCACCGTCCCCCTGCAGCCTATTCACAGGCACAATAGTATTTAGGACCCGGGCATGCCCAGAGGAGGAACATCTCATGGCTCTCTTCCTCGGCAGAGCCTGATTCCGAAAAGGCACACGTCCGGCTCCTTGTCCCACAAGGAAGGTGGCAGCCCTGAAAGCTGTTGCTGGTCTTCACCGTCCCCCTGCAGCCTATTCACAGGCACATCAGGATCTGGGACCCGGGCTTGCCCAGAGGAGGAACATCTCATGGCTCTCGTCCTCGGCAGAGCCTGATTCCGGAAAGGCACATGTCCGGCTCCTTGTCGAACACGGAAGGTGGCAGGCTGGAAAGATGTTGCTGGTCTTCACCGTCCCCCTGCAGCCTATTCACAGGCACAACAGGATCTGGGACCCGGGCTTGCCCAGAGGAGGAACATCTCATGGCTCTCGTCCTCTCGCAGGGCCTCTTTCCGAAAAGGCACACGTATGGCTCCTTATACCACACGGAAGGTGGTAGGCCGGAAAGCTGTTGCTGGTCTTCACCGTCCCCCTGCAGCCCATTCACAGGCACAACAGGATCTGGGACCCGGGCTTGCCCAGAGGAGGAACATCTCATGGCTCTCGTCCTCGGCAGGGCCTCTTTCCGAAAAGGCACATGTCCGGCTCCTTGTCCCACACGGAAGGTGGCAGCCCTGAAAGCTGTTGCTGGTCTTCACCGTCCCCCTGCAGCCTATTCACAGGCACAACAGGATCTGGGACCGGGGCTTGCCCAGAGGAGGAACATCTCATGGCTCTAGTCCTCGGCAGAGCCTGATTCTGGAAAGGCACACGTCCGGCTCCTTGTCCCACACGGATGGTGGCAGCCCTGAAAGCTGTTGCTGGTCTTCACCGTCCCCCTGCAGCCTATTCACAGGCACAATAGGATTTAGGACCCGGGCATGCCCAGAGGAGGAACATCTCATGGCTCTCGTCCTCGGCAGAGCCCGATTCCGAAAAGACACACGTCCGGCTCCTTGACCCACAAGGAAGGTGGCAGCCCTGAAAGCTGTTGCTGGTCTTCACCGTCCCCCTGCAGCCTATTCACAGGCACAACAGGATCTGGGACCCGGGCTTGCCCAGAGGAGGAACATCTCATCGCTCTCGTCCTCGGCAGAGCCCGATTCCTAAAAGGCACACGTCCGGCTCCTTGTCCCACACGGAAGGTGGCAGGCCGGAAAGATCTTGCTGGTCTTCACCGTCCCCCTGCAGCCTATTCAAAGGCAGAACAGGATTCGGGACCCGGGCATGCCCAGAGGAGGAACATCTCATGGCTCTCTTCCTCGGCAGAGCCTGATTCCGAAAAGGCACACGTCCGGCTCCTTGTCCCACACGGAAGGTGGCAGCCCTGAAAGCTGTTGCTGGTCTTCACCGTCCCCCTGCAGCCTATTCACAGGCACAACAGGATCTGGGACCCGGGCTTGTCAGAGGAGGAACATCTCATGGCTCTCGTCCTCGGCAGGGCCTGATTCCGAAAAGGCACACGTCCGGCTCCTTGTCCCACACGGAAGTTGGCACCCCTGAAGGTTGTTGCTGGTCTTCACCGTCCCCCTGCAGCCTATTCACAGGCACAACAGGATTCACGATGCGGGCTTGCCCAGAGGAGGAACATCTCATGGCTCTCGTCCTCGGCAGGGCCTCTTTCCGAAAAGGCACAGGTCTGGCTCCTTGTCCCACACGGAAGGTGGCAGGCCGGAAAGCTGTTGCTGGTCTTCACCGTCCCCCTGCAGCCTATTCACAGGCACATCAGGATCTGGGACCCGGGCTTGCCCAGAGGAGGAACATCTCATGGCTCTCGTCCTCGGCAGAGCCTGATTCCGAAAAGGCACACGTCCGGCTCCTTGTCCCACAAGGAAGGTGGAAGACCTGAAAGATGTTGCTGGTCTTCACCGTCCCCCTGCAGCCTATTCACAGGCACAACAGGATCTGGGACCCGGGCTTGCCCAGAGGAGGAACATCTCATGGCTCTCGTCCTCGGCAGGGCCTCTTTCCGAAAAGGCACACGTCCGGCTCCTTGTCCCACACGGAAGGTGGCAGCCCTGAAAGCTGTTGCTGGTCTTCACCGTCCCCCTGCAGCCTATTCACAGGCACAACAGGATCTGGGGCCCGGGCTTGCCCAGAGGAGGAACATCTCATGGCTCTCGTCCTCGGCAGAGTCTGATTCTG
Source organism: Astur gentilis (assembly GCF_929443795.1). Classification (NCBI taxonomy): domain Eukaryota; kingdom Metazoa; phylum Chordata; class Aves; order Accipitriformes; family Accipitridae; genus Astur; species Astur gentilis. Next base: position 1,939,692 of record NW_026061079.1, on the reverse strand, counting down.
AAAAGGCAAAAGTCCGGCTCCTTGTCCCACACGGAAGGTGGCAGGCCGGAAAGATGTTGCTGGTCTTCACCGTCCCCCTGCAGCCTATTCACAGGCACAACAGGATCTGGGACCGGGGCTTGCCCAGAGGAGGAACATCTCATGGCTCTAGTCCTCGGCAGAGCCTGATTCCGGAAAGGCACATGTCCAGCTCCTTGTCCCACACGGAAGGTGGCAGACCGGAAAGATGTTGCTGGTCTTCACCGTCCCCCTGCAGCCTATTCACAGGCACAACAGGATCTGGGACCCGGGCTTGCCCAGAGGAGGAACATCTCATGGCTCTCGTCCTCGGCAGGGCCTCTTTCCGAAAAGGCACACGTCCGGCTCCTTGTCCCACACGGAAGGTGGCAGCCCTGAAAGCTGTTGCTGGTCTTCACCGTCCCCCTGCAGCCTATTCACAGGCACAACAGGATCTGGGGCCCGGGCTTGCCCAGAGGAGGAACATCTCATGGCTCTCGTCCTCGGCAGAGTCTGATTCTGGAAAGGCAAAAGTCCGGCTCCTTGTCCCACACGGAAGGTGGCAGGCCGGAAAGATGTTGCTGGTCTTCACCGTCCCCCTGCAGCCTATTCACAGGCACAACAGGATCTGGGACCGGGGCTTGCCCAGAGGAGGAACATCTCATGGCTCTAGTCCTCGGCAGAGCCTGATTCCGGAAAGGCACATGTCCAGCTCCTTGTCCCACACGGAAGGTGGCAGACCGGAAAGATGTTGCTGGTCTTCACCGTCCCCCTGCAGCCTATTCACAGGCACAACAGGATCTGGGACCCGGGCTTGCCCTGAGGAGGAACATCTCATGGCTCTCTTCCTCGGCAGAGCCCGATTCCGAAAAGGCACACGTCCGGCTCCTTGTCCCACAAGGAAGGTGGCAGCCCTAAAAGCTTTTGCTGGTCTTCACCGTACCCCTGCAGCCTATTCACAGGCACAACAGGATCTGGGACCCGGGCTTGCCCAGAGGAGGAACATCTCATGGCTCTCGTCCTCGGCAGAGCCTGATTCCGAAAAGGCACACGTCCGGTTCCTTATCCCACACGGAAGGTGGCAGCCCTGAAAGCTGTTGCTGGTCTTCACCGTCCCCCTGCAGCCTATTGACAGGTACGACAGGATCTGGGGCCCGGGCTTGCCCAGAGGAGGAACATCTCATGGCTCTCGTCCTCGGCAGAGCCTGATTCCGGAAAGGCACACGTTCGGCTCCTTGTCCCACACGGAAGGTGGCAGACCTGAAAGCTCTTGCTGGTCTTCACCGTCCCCCTGCAGCCTATTGACAGGTACGACAGGATCTGGGACCCGGGCTTGCCCAGAGGAGGAACATCTCATGGCTCTCGTCCTCGGCAGAGCCTGATTCTGGAAAGGCACACGTTCGGCTCCTTGTCCCACACGGAAGGTGGCAGCCCTGAAAGCTGTTGCTGGTCTTCACCGTCCCCCTGCAGCCTATTCACAGGCACAACAGGATCTGGGGCCCGGGCTTGCCCAGAGGAGGAACATCTCATGGCTCTCGTCCTCGGCAGGGCCTGATTCCGAAAAGGCACACGTCCGGCTCCTTGTCCCACACGGAAGTTGGCACCCCTGAAAGCTGTTGCTGGTCTTCACCATCCCCCTGCAGCCTATTCACAGGCACAACAGGATCTGGGACCCGGGCTTGCCCACAGGAGGAACATCTCATGGCTCTCGTCCTCGGCAGGGCCTCTTTCCGAAAAGGCACACGTCTGGCTCCTTGTACCACACGGAAGGTGGCAGCCCTGAAAGCTGTTGCTGGTCTTCACCGTCCCCCTGCAGCCTATTCACAGGCACATCAGGATCTGGGACCCGGGCTTGCCCAGAGGAGGAACATCTCATGGCTCTCGTCCTCGGCAGGGCCTCTTTCCGAAAAGGCACACGTCCGGCTCCTTGTCCCACACGGAAGGTGGCAGCCCTGAAAGCTGTTGCTGGTCTTCACCATCCCCCTGCAGCCTATTCACAGGCACAACAGGATCTGGGACCCGGGCTTGCCTAGAGGAGGAACATCTCATGGCTCTCGTCCTCGGCAGAGCCTGATTCCGAAAAGGCACACGTCCGGCTCCTTATCCCACACGGAAGTTGGCAGCCCTGAAAGCTGTTGCTGGTCTTCACCGTCCCCCTGCAGCCTATTCACAGGCACAATAGGATTTAGGACCCGGGCATGCCCAGAGGAGGAACGTCTCATGGCTCTCGTCCTCGGCAGAGCCCGATTCCGAATAGGCACACGTCCGGCTCCTTGTCCCACAAGGAAGGTGGCAGGCCGGAAAGCTGTTGCTGGTCTTCACCGTCCCCCTGCAGCCTATTCACAGGCACATCAGGATCTGGGACCCGGGCTTGCCCAGAGGAGGAACATCTCATGGCTCTCGTCCTCGGCAGGGCCTCTTTCCGAAAAGGCACACGTCCGGCTACTTGTCCCACACAGAAGGTGGCAGCCCTGAAAGCTGTTGCTGGTCTTCACCGTCCCCCTGCAGCCTATTCACAGGCACAACAGGATCTGGGGCCCGGGCTTGCCCAGAGGAGGAACATCTCATGGCTCTCGTCCTCGGCAGGGCCTGATTCCGAAAAGGCACACGTCCGGCTCCTTGTCCCACACGGAAGTTGGCACCCCTGAAGGTTGTTGCTGGTCTTCACCGTCCCCCTGCAGCCTATTCACAGGCACAACAGGATTCACGATGCGGGCTTGCCCAGAGGAGGAACATCTCATGGCTCTCGTCGTCGGCAGGGCCTCTTTCCGAAAAGGCACACGTCCGGCTCCTTGTCCCACAAGGAAGGTGGCAGGCCGGAAAGCTGTTGCTGGTCTTCACCGTCCCCCTGCAGCCTATTCACAGGCACATCAGGATCTGGGACCCGGGCTTGCCCAGAGGAGGAACATCTCATGGCTCTCGTCCTCGGCAGGGCCTCTTTCCGAAAAGGCACACGTCCGGCTACTTGTCCCACACGGAAGGTGGCAGCCCTGAAAGCTGTTGCTGGTCTTCACCGTCCCCCTGCAGCCTATTCACAGGCACAACAGGATCTGAGGCCCGGGCTTGCCCAGAGGAGGAACATCTCATGGCTCTCGTCCTCGGCAGGGCCTCTTTCCGAAAAGGCACACGTCCGGCTCCTTGTCCCACACAGAAGTTGGCACCCCTGAAGGTTGTTGCTGGTCTTCACCGTCCCCCTGCAGCCTATTCACAGGCACAACAGGATTCACGATGCGGGCTTGCCCAGAGGAGGAACATCTCATGGCTCTCGTCCTCGGCAGGGCCTGATTCCGGAAAGGCACACGCCTGGCTCCTTGTCCCACACGGAAGGTGGCAGGCCGGAAAGCTGTTGCTGGTCTTCACCGTCCCCCTGCAGCCTATTCACAGGCACATCAGGATCTGGGACCCGGGCTTACCCAGAGGAGGAACATCTCATGGCTCTCGTCCTCGGCAGAGTCTGATTCCGAAAAGGCACACGTCCGGCTCCTTGTCCCACAAGGAAGGTGGAAGACCTGAAAGATGTTTCTGGTCTTCACCGTCCCCCTGCAGCCTATTCACAGGCACAACAGGATCTGGGACCCGGGCTTGCCCAGAGGAGGAACATCTCATGGCTCTCGTCCTCGGCAGGGCCTCTTTCCGAAAAGGCACACGTCCGGCTCCTTGTCCCACACGGAAGGTGGCAGCCCTGAAAGCTGTTGCTGGTCTTCACCGTCCCCCTGCAGCCTATTCACAGGCACAACAGGATCTGAGGCCCGGGCTTGCCCAGAGGAGGAACATCTCATGGCTCTCGTCCTCGGCAGAGTCTGATTCTGGAAAGGCACATGTCCGGCTCCTTGTCCCACACGGAAGGTGGCAGGCTGGAAAGATGTTGCTGGTCTTCACCGTCCCCCTGCAGCCTATTCACAGGCACAACAGGATCTGGGACCCGGGGTTGCCCAGAGGACGAACATCTCATGGCTCTCGTCCTCGGCAGAGTCTGATTCTGGAAAGGCACATGTCCGGCTCCTTGTCACACACGGAAGGTGGCAGTCCGGAAAGATGTTGCTGGTCTTCACCGTCCCCCTGCAGCCTATTCACGGGCACAATAGGATTTAGGACCCGGGCATGCCCAGAGGAGGAACATCTCATGGCTCTCGTCCTCGGCAGGGCCTCTTTCTGAAAAGGCACAAGTATGGCTCCTTGTACCACACGGAAGGTGGTAGGCCGGAAAGCTGTTGCTGGTCTTCACCGTCCCCCTGCAGCCTATTCACAGGCACAACAGGATCTGGGACCCGGGCTTGCCCAGAGGAGGAACATCTCATGGCTCTCGTCCTCGGCAGAGCCTGATTCTGAAAAGGCACACGTCCGGCTCCTTGTCCCACACGGAAGGTGGCAGCCCTGAAAGCTGTTGCTGGTCTTCACCGTCCCCCTGCAGCCTATTCACAGGCACAACAGGATTCAGGACCCGGCCTTGCCCAGAGGAGGAACATCTCATGGCTCTCGTCCTCGGCAGTACCCGATTCCGAAAAGGCACACGTCCGGCTCTTGTCCCACACGGAAGGTGGCAGGCCTGAAAGCTGTTGCTGGTCTTCACCGTCCCCCTGCAGCCTATTCACAGGCACAACAGGATCTGGGGCCCGGGCTTGCCCAGAGGAGGAACATCTCATGGCTCTCGTCCTCGGCAGGGCCTGATTCCGAAAAGGCACACGTCCGGCTCCTTGTCCCACACGGAAGTTGGCACCCCTGAAAGCTGTTGCTGGTCTTCACCGTCCCCCTGCAGCCTATTCACAGGCACAACAGGATTCAGGACCCGGGCATGCCCAGAGGAGGAACATCTCATGGCTCTCTTCCTCGGCAGAGCCCGATTCCGAAAAGGCACACATCCGGCTCCTTGTCCCACAAGGAAGGTGGCAGCCCTAAAAGCTTTTGCTGGTCTTCACCGTCCCCCTGCAGCCTATTCACAGGCACAACAGGATCTGGGACCCGGGCATGCCCAGAGGAGGAACATCTCATGGCTCTCGTCCTCGGCAGAGCCTCTTTTCGAAAAGGCACACGTTCGGCTCCTTATCCCACACGGAAGGTGGCAGCCCTGAAAGCTGTTGCTGGTCTTCACCGTCCCCCTGCAGCCTATTGACAGGTACGACAGGATCTGGGACCCGGGCTTGCCCAGAGGAGGAACATCTCATGGCTCTCGTCCTCGGCAGGGCCTGATTCCGAAAAGGCACACGTCCGGCTCCTTGTCCCACACGGAAGGTGGCAGCCCTGAAAGCTGTTGCTGGTCTTCACCGTCCCCCTGCAGCCTATTCACGGGCACAATTGGATTTAGGACCCGGGCATGCCCAGAGGAGGAACATCTCATGGCTCTCGTCCTCGGCAGAGCCTGATTCCGGAAAGGCACACGTTCGGCTCCTTGTCCCACACGGAAGGTGGCAGACCTGAAAGCTCTTGCTGGTCTTCACCGTCCCCCTGCAGCCTATTGACAGGTACGACAGGATCTGGGACCCGGGCTTGCCCAGAGGAGGAACATCTCATGGCTCTCGTCCTCGGCAGAGCCTGATTCTGGAAAGGCACACGTTCGGCTCCTTGTCCCACACGGAAGGTGGCAGCCCTGAAAGCTGTTGCTGGTCTTCACCGTCCCCCTGCAGCCTATTCACAGGCACAACAGGATCTGGGGCCCGGGCTTGCCCAGAGGAGGAACATCTCATGGCTCTCGTCCTCGGCAGGGCCTGATTCCGAAAAGGCACACGTCCGGCTCCTTGTCCCACACGGAAGTTGGCACCCCTGAAAGCTGTTGCTGGTCTTCACCATCCCCCTGCAGCCTATTCACAGGCACAACAGGATCTGGGACCCGGGCTTGCCCACAGGAGGAACATCTCATGGCTCTCGTCCTCGGCAGGGCCTCTTTCCGAAAAGGCACACGTCTGGCTCCTTGTACCACACGGAAGGTGGCAGCCCTGAAAGCTGTTGCTGGTCTTCACCGTCCCCCTGCAGCCTATTCACAGGCACATCAGGATCTGGGACCCGGGCTTGCCCAGAGGAGGAACATCTCATGGCTCTCGTCCTCGGCAGGGCCTCTTTCCGAAAAGGCACACGTCCGGCTCCTTGTCCCACACGGAAGGTGGCAGCCCTGAAAGCTGTTGCTGGTCTTCACCATCCCCCTGCAGCCTATTCACAGGCACAACAGGATCTGGGACCCGGGCTTGCCTAGAGGAGGAACATCTCATGGCTCTCGTTCTCGGCAGAGCCTGATTCCGGAAAGGCACACGTCCGGCTCCTTATCCCACACGGAAGTTGGCAGCCCTGAAAGCTGTTGCTGGTCTTCACCGTCCCCCTGCAGCCTATTCACAGGCACAATAGGATTTAGGACCCGGGCATGCCCAGAGGAGGAACGTCTCATGGCTCTCGTCCTCGGCAGAGCCCGATTCCGAATAGGCACACGTCCGGCTCCTTGTCCCACAAGGAAGGTGGCAGGCCGGAAAGCTGTTGCTGGTCTTCACCGTCCCCCTGCAGCCTATTCACAGGCACATCAGGATCTGGGACCCGGGCTTGCCCAGAGGAGGAACATCTCATGGCTCTCGTCCTCGGCAGGGACTGTTTCCGAAAAGACACACGTCCGGCTACTTGTCCCACACAGAAGGTGGCAGCCCTGAAAGCTGTTGCTGGTCTTCACCGTCCCCCTGCAGCCTATTCACAGGCACAACAGGATCTGGGGCCCGGGCTTGCCCAGAGGAGGAACATCTCATGGCTCTCGTCCTCGGCAGGGCCTGATTCCGAAAAGGCACACGTCCGGCTCCTTGTCCCACACGGAAGTTGGCACCCCTGAAGGTTGTTGCTGGTCTTCACCGTCCCCCTGCAGCCTATTCACAGGCACAACAGGATTCACGATGCGGGCTTGCCCAGAGGAGGAACATCTCATGGCTCTCGTCGTCGGCAGGGCCTCTTTCCGAAAAGGCACACGTCCGGCTCCTTGTCCCACAAGGAAGGTGGCAGGCCGGAAAGCTGTTGCTGGTCTTCACCGTCCCCCTGCAGCCTATTCACAGGCACATCAGGATCTGGGACCCGGGCTTGCCCAGAGGAGGAACATCTCATGGCTCTCGTCCTCGGCAGGGCCTCTTTCCGAAAAGGCACACGTCCGGCTACTTGTCCCACACGGAAGGTGGCAGCCCTGAAAGCTGTTGCTGGTCTTCACCGTCCCCCTGCAGCCTATTCACAGGCACAACAGGATCTGAGGCCCGGGCTTGCCCAGAGGAGGAACATCTCATGGCTCTCGTCCTCGGCAGGGCCTCTTTCCGAAAAGGCACACGTCCGGCTCCTTGTCCCACACAGAAGTTGGCACCCCTGAAGGTTGTTGCTGGTCTTCACCGTCCCCCTGCAGCCTATTCACAGGCACAACAGGTTTCACGATGCGGGCTTGCCCAGAGGAGGAACATCTCATGGCTCTCGTCCTCGGCAGGGCCTGATTCCGGAAAGGCACACGCCTGGCTCCTTGTCCCACACGGAAGGTGGCAGGCCGGAAAGCTGTTGCTGGTCTTCACCGTCCCCCTGCAGCCTATTCACAGGCACATCAGGATCTGGGACCCGGGCTTACCCAGAGGAGGAACATCTCATGGCTCTCGTCCTCGGCAGAGTCTGATTCCGAAAAGGCACACGTCCGGCTCCTTGTCCCACAAGGAAGGTGGAAGACCTGAAAGATGTTTCTGGTCTTCACCGTCCCCCTGCAGCCTATTCACAGGCACAACAGGATCTGGGACCCGGGCTTGCCCAGAGGAGGAACATCTCATGGCTCTCGTCCTCGGCAGGGCCTCTTTCCGAAAAGGCACACGTCCGGCTCCTTGTCCCACACGGAAGGTGGCAGCCCTGAAAGCTGTTGCTGGTCTTCACCGTCCCCCTGCAGCCTATTCACAGGCACAACAGGATCTGAGGCCCGGGCTTGCCCAGAGGAGGAACATCTCATGGCTCTCGTCCTCGGCAGAGTCTGATTCTGGAAAGGCACATGTCCGGCTCCTTGTCCCACACGGAAGGTGGCAGGCTGGAAAGATGTTGCTGGTCTTCACCGTCCCCCTGCAGCCTATTCACAGGCACAACAGGATCTGGGACCCGGGGTTGCCCAGAGGACGAACATCTCATGGCTCTCGTCCTCGGCAGAGTCTGATTCTGGAAAGGCACATGTCCGGCTCCTTGTCACACACGGAAGGTGGCAGTCCGGAAAGATGTTGCTGGTCTTCACCGTCCCCCTGCAGCCTATTCACGGGCACAATAGGATTTAGGACCCGGGCATGCCCAGAGGAGGAACATCTCATGGCTCTCGTCCTCGGCAGGGCCTCTTTCTGAAAAGGCACAAGTATGGCTCCTTGTACCACACGGAAGGTGGTAGGCCGGAAAGCTGTTGCTGGTCTTCACCGTCCCCCTGCAGCCTATTCACAGGCACAACAGGATCTGGGACCCGGGCTTGCCCAGAGGAGGAACATCTCATGGCTCTCGTCCTCGGCAGAGCCTGATTCTGAAAAGGCACACGTCCGGCTCCTTGTCCCACACGGAAGGTGGCAGCCCTGAAAGCTGTTGCTGGTCTTCACCGTCCCCCTGCAGCCTATTCACAGGCACAACAGGATTCAGGACCCGGCCTTGCCCAGAGGAGGAACATCTCATGGCTCTCGTCCTCGGCAGTACCCGATTCCGAAAAGGCACACGTCCGGCTCCTTGTCCCACACGGAAGGTGGCAGGCCTGAAAGCTGTTGCTGGTCTTCACCGTCCCCCTGCAGCCTATTCACAGGCACAACAGGATCTGGGGCCCGGGCTTGCCCAGAGGAGGAACATCTCATGGCTCTCGTCCTCGGCAGGGCCTGATTCCGAAAAGGCACACGTCCGGCTCCTTGTCCCACACGGAAGTTGGCACCCCTGAAAGCTGTTGCTGGTCTTCACCGTCCCCCTGCAGCCTATTCACAGGCACAACAGGATTCAGGACCCGGGCATGCCCAGAGGAGGAACATCTCATGGCTCTCTTCCTCGGCAGAGCCCGATTCCGAAAAGGCACACGTCCGGCTCCTTGTCCCACAAGGAAGGTGGCAGCCCTAAAAGCTTTTGCTGGTCTTCACCGTCCCCCTGCAGCCTATTCACAGGCACAACAGGATCTGGGACCCGGGCATGCCCAGAGGAGGAACATCTCATGGCTCTCGTCCTCGGCAGAGCCTCTTTTCGAAAAGGCACACGTTCGGCTCCTTATCCCACACGGAAGGAGGCAGCCCTGAAAGCTGTTGCTGGTCTTCACCGTCCCCCTGCAGCCTATTGACAGGTACGACAGGATCTGGGACCCGGGCTTGCCCAGAGGAGGAACATCTCATGGCTCTCGTCCTCGGCAGGGCCTGATTCCGAAAAGGCACACGTCCGGCTCCTTGTCCCACACGGAAGGTGGCAGCCCTGAAAGCTGTTGCTGGTCTTCACCGTCCCCCTGCAGCCTATTCACGGGCACAATTGGATTTAGGACCCGGGCATGCCCAGAGGAGGAACATCTCATGGCTCTCGTCCTCGGCAGGGCCTCTTTCTGAAAAGGCACACGTATGGCTCCTTGTCCCACACGGAAGGTGGCAGCCCTGAAAGCTGTTGCTGGTCTTCACCGTCCCCCTGCAGCCTATTCACAGGCACAACAGGATCTGGGACCGGGGCTTGCCCAGAGGAGGAACATCTCATGGCTCTCTTCCTCGGCAGAGTCTGATTCTGGAAAGGCACAGGTCCGGCTCATTGTCCCACACGGAAGGTGGCAGGCCGGAAAGATGTTGCTGGTCTTCAACGTCCCCCTGCAGCCTATTCAAAGGCAGAACAGGATTCGGGACCCGGGCATGCCCAGAGGAGGAACATCTCATGGCTCTCTTCCTCGGCAGAGCCTGATTCCGAAAAGGCACACGTCCGGCTCCTTGTCCCACACGGAAGGTGGCAGGCCGGAAAGCTGTTGCTGGTCTTCACCGTCCCCCTGCAGCCTATTCACAGGCACAACAGGATCTGGGGCCCGGGCTTGCCCAGAGGAGGAACATCTCATGGCTCTCGTCCTCGGCAGGGCCTGATTCCGAAAAGGCACACGTCCGGCTCCTTGTCCCACACGGAAGTTGGCACCCCTGAAGGATGTTGCTGGTCTTCACCGTCCCCCTGCAGCCTATTCACAGGCACAACAGGATTCACGATGCGGGCTTGCCCAGAGGAGGGACATCTCATGGCTCTCGTCCTCGGCAGGGCCTCTTTCCGAAAAGGCACATGTCTGGCTCCTTGTCCCACACGGAAGGTGGCAGGCTGGAAAGATGTTGCTGGTCTTCACCGTCCCCCTGCAGCCTATTCACAGGCACAACAGGATCTGGGGCCCGGGCTTGCCCAGAGGAGGAACATCTCATGGCTCTCATCCTCGGCAGGGCCTGATTCCGAAAAGGCACACGTCCGGCTCCTTGTCCCACACGGAAGTTGGCACCCCTGAAGGAGGTTGCTGGTCTTCACCGTCCCCCTGCAGCCTATTCACAGGCACAACAGGATTCACGATGCGGGCTTGCCCAGAGGAGGAACATCTCATGGCTCTCGTCCTCGGCAGGGCCTCTTTCCGAAAAGGCACACGTTCGGCTCCTTGTCCCACACGGAAGGTGGCAGGCCGGAAAGCTGTTGCTGGTCTTCACCGTCCCCCTGCAGCCTATTCACAGGCACATCAGGATCTGGGACCCGGGCTTGCCCAGAGGAGGAACATCTCATGGCTCTCGTCCTCGGCAGGGCCTGCTTCCGAAAAGGCACACGTCCGGCTCCTTGTCCACAAGGAAGGTGGCAGCCCTGAAAGCTGTTGCTGGTCTTCACTGTCCCCCTGCAGCCTATTCAAAGGCACAACAGGATTCACGACGCGGGCTTGCCCAGAGGAGGAACATCTCATGGCTCTCGTCCTCGGCAGAGCCTGATTCCGGAAAGGCACACGTTCGGCTCCTTGTCCCACACGGAAGGTGGTAGCCCTGAAAGCTGTTGCTGGTCTTCACCATCCCCCTGCAGCCTATTCACAGGCACAACAGGATTCAGGACCCGGGCATGCCCAGAGGAGGAACATCTCATGGCTCTCTTCCTCGGCAGAGCCCGATTCCGAAAAGGCACACGTCCGGCTCCTTGTCCCACAAGGAAGGTGGCATCCCTAAAAGCTTTTGCTGGTCTTCACCGTCCCCCTGCAGCCTATTCACAGGCACAACAGGATCTGGGACCCGGGCTTGCCCAGAGGAGGAACATCTCATGGCTCTCGTCCTCGGCAGAGCCTGATTCCGAAAAGGCATACGTCCGGCTCCTTGTCCCACACGGAAGGTGGCAGCCCTGAAAGCTGTTGCTGGTCTTCACCGTCCCCCTGCAGCCTATTGACAGGTACGACAGGATCTGGGACCCGGGCTTGCCCAGAGGAGGAACATCTCATGGCTCTCGTCCTCGGAAGAGCCTGATTCCGGAAAGGCACACGTTCGGCTCCTTGTCCCACACGGAAGGTGGCAGCCCTGAAAGCTGTTGCTGGTCTTCACCGTCCCCCTGCAGCCTATTCACGGGCACAATAGGATTTAGGACCCGGGCATGCCTAGAGGAGGAACATCTCATGGCTCTCGTACTCGGCAGGGCCTCTTTCTGAAAAGGCACACGTATGGCTCCTTGTACCACACGGAAGGTGGTAGGCCGGAAAGCTGTTGCTGGTCTTCACCGTCCCCCTGCAGCCTATTCACAGGCACAACAGGATCTGGGACCCGGGCTTGCCCAGAGGAGGAACATCTCATGGCTCTCGTCCTCGGCAGAGCCTGATTCCGAAAAGGCACACGTCCGGCTCCTTGTCCCACAAGGAAGGTGGCAGCCCTGAAAGCTCTTGCTGGTCTTCACTGTCCCCCTGCAGCCTATTCAAAGGCACAACAAGATTCACGACGTGGGCTTGCCCAGAGGAGGAACATCTCATGGCTCTCGTCCTCGGCAGAGCCTGATTCCGGAAAGGCACACGTTCGGCTCCTTGTCCCACACGGAAGGTGGCAGCCCTGAAAGCTGTTGCTGGTCTTCACCGTCCCCCTGCAGCCTATTCACGGGCACAATTGGATTTAGGACCCGGGCATGCCCGGAGGAGGAACATCTCATGGCTCTCGTCCTCGGCAGGGCCTCTTTCTGAAAAGGCACACGTATGGCTCCTTGTCCCACACGGAAGGTGGCAGCCCTGAAAGCTGCTGCTGGTCTTCACCGTCCCCCTGCAGCCTATTCACAGGCACAACAGGATCTGGGACCGGGGCTTGCCCAGAGGAGGAACATCTCATGGCTCTCTTCCTCGGCAGAGTCTGATTCTGGAAAGGCACAGGTCCGGCTCATTGTCCCACACGGAAGGTGGCAGGCCGGAAAGATGTTGCTGGTCTTCAACGTCCCCCTGCAGCCTATTCAAAGGCAGAACAGGATTCGGGACCCGGGCATGCCCAGAGGAGGAACATCTCATGGCTCTCTTCCTCGGCAGAGCCTGATTCCGAAAAGGCACACGTCCGGCTCCTTGTCCCACAAGGAAGGTGGCAGGCCGGGAAGATGTTGCTGGTCTTCACCGTCCCCCTGCAGCCTATTCACAGGCACAACAGGATCTGGGGCCCGGGCTTGCCCAGAGGAGGAACATCTCATGGCTCTCGTCCTCGGCAGGGCCTGATTCCGAAAAGGCACACGTCCGGCTCCTTGTCCCACACGGAAGTTGGCACCCCTGAAGGATGTTGCTGGTCTTCACCGTCCCCCTGCAGCCTATTCACAGGCACAACAGGATTCACGATGTGGGCTTGCCCAGAGGAGGAACATCTCATGGCTCTCGTCCTCGGCAGGGCCTGATTCCGGAAAGGCACACGCCTGGCTCCTTGTCCCACACGGAAGGTGGCAGGCCGGAAAGCTGTTGCTGGTCTTCACCGTCCCCCTGCAGCCTATTCACAGGCACATCAGGATCTGGGACCAAGCTTGCCCAGAGGAGGAACATCTCATGGCTCTCGTCCTCGGCAGAGCCTGATTCCGAAAAGGCACACGTCCGGCTCCTTGTCCCACACGGAAGGTGGCAGCCCTGAAAGCTGTTGCTGGTCTTCACCATCCCCCTGCAGCCTATTCACAGGCACAACAGGATCTGGGACCCGGGCTTGCCCAGAGGAGGAACATCTCATGGCTCTCGTCCTCGGCAGAGCCTGATTCCGAAAAGGCACACGTCCGGCTCCTTATCCCACACGGAAGTTGGCTGCCCTGAAAGCTGTTGCTGGTCTTCACCGTCCCCCTGCAGCCTATTCACAGGCACAATAGGATTTAGGACAGGGGCATGCCCAGAGGAGGAACATCTCATGGCTCTCTTCCTCGGCAGAGCCTGATTCCGAAAAGGCACACGTCCGGCTCCTTGTCCCACAAGGAAGGTGGCAGCCCTGAAAGCTGTTGCTGGTCTTCACCGTCCCCCTGCAGCCTATTCACAGGCACAACAGGATCTGGGACCCGGGCTTGCCCAGAGGAGGAACATCTCATGGCTCTCGTCCTCGGCAGAACCCGATTCCGACAAGGCACACGTCCGGCTCCTTGTCCCACACGGATGGTGGCAGCCCTGAAAGCTGTTGCTGGTCTTCACCGTCCCCCTGCAGCCTATTCACAGGCACAACAGGATCTGGGGGCCGGGCTTGCCCAGAGGAGGAACATCTCATGGCTCTCGTCCTCGGCAGGGCCTGATTCCGAAAAGGCACACGTCCGGCTCCTTGTCCCACACGGAAGGTGGCAGGCTGGAAAGATGTTGCTGGTCTTCACCGTCCCCCTGCAGCCTATTCACAGGCACAACAGGATCTGGGACCCGGGCTTGCCCAGAGGAGGAACATCTCATGGCTCTCGTCCTCGGCAGAGCCCGATTCCGAAAAGGCACACGTCCGGCTCCTTGTCCCACATGGAAGGTGGCAGCCCTGAAAGCTGTTGCTGGTCTTCACCGTCCCCCTGCAGCCTATTCAAAGGCACAACAGCATTCACGACGCGGGCTTGCCCAGAGGAGGAACATCTCATGGCTCTCGTCCTCGGCAGGGCCTCTTTCCGAAAAGGCACACGTATGGCTCCTTGTACCACACGGAAGGTGGTAGGCCGGAAAGCTGTTGCTGGTCTTCAACGTCCCCCTGCAGCCTATTCACAGGCACAACAGGATCTGGGACCCGGGCTTGCCCAGAGGAGGAACATCTCATGGCTCTCTTCCTCGGCAGAGCCTGATTCCGAAAAGGCACACGTCCGGCTCCTTGTCCCACACGGAAGGTGGCAGCCCTGAAAGCTGTTGCTGGTCTTCACCGTCCCCCTGCAGCCCATTCACAGGCACAACAGGATCTGGGACCCGGGCTTGCCCAGAGGAGGAACATCTCATGGCTCTCGTCCTCGGCAGGGCCTCTTTCCGAAAAGGCACACGTCCGGCTCCTTGTCCCACACGGAAGTTGGCACCCCTGAAGGATGTTGCTGGTCTTCACCGTCCCCCTGCAGCCTATTCACAGGCACAACAGGATCTGGGACCCGGGCTTGCCCAGAGGAGGAACATCTCATGGCTCTCGTCCTCGGCAGAGCCTGATTCCGAAAAGGCACACGTCCGGCTCCTTGTCCCACACGGAAGTTGGCAGGCCGGAAAGATGTTGCTGGTCTTCACCGTCCCCCTGCAGCCTATTCACAGGCACAACAGGATCTGGGACCGGGGCTTGCCCAGGGGAGGAACATCTCATGGCTCTAGTCCTCGGCAGAGCCTGATTCTGGAAAGGCACACGTCCGGCTCCTTGTGCCACACGGAAGGTGGCAGGCAAGAAAGATGTTGCTGGTCTTCACCGTCCCCCTGCAGCCTATTCACAGGCACAACAGGATCTGGGACCCGGGCTTGCCCAGATGAGGAACATCTCATGGCTCTCGTCCTCGGCAGAGACCGATTCCGAAAAGGCACACGTCCGGCTCCTTGTCCCACAAGGAAGGTGGCAGGCCGGAGAGCTGTTGCTGGTCTTCACCGTCCCCCTGCAGCCTATTCACAGGCAAAACAGGATCTGGGGCCCGGGCTTGCCCAGAGGAGGAACATCTCATGGCTCTCGTCCTCGGCAGAGCCTCATTCCGAAAAGGCACACGTCCGGCTCCTTGTCCCACACGGAAGGTGGCAGCCCTGAAAGCTGTTGCTGGTCTTCACCGTCCCCCTGCAGCCTATTCAAAGGCACAACAGCATTCACGACGCGGGCTTGCCCAGAGGAGGAACATCTCATGGCTCTCGTCCTCGGCAGAGCCTCATTCCCAAAAGGCACACGTTCGGCTCCTTGTCCCACACGGAAGGTGGCAGCCCTGAAAGCTGTTGCTGGTCTTCACCGTCCCCCTGCAGCCTATTCACAGGCACAATAGGATTTAGGACCCGGGCATGCCCAGAGGAGGAACATCTCATGGCTCTCGTCCTCGGCAGAGCCCGATTCCGAAAAGGCACACGTCCGGCTCCTTGTCCCACACGGAAGGTGGCAGCCCTGAAAGCTGTTGCTGGTCTTCACCGTCCCCCTGCAGCCTATTCACAGGCACAACAGGATCTGGGACCCGGGCTTGCCCAGAGGAGGAGCATCTCATGGCTCTCGTCCTCGGCAGGGCCTCTTTCCGAAAAGGCACACGTATGGCTCCTTGTACCACACGGAAGGTGGTAGGCCGGAAAGCTGTTGCTGGTCTTCACCATCCCCCTGCAGCCTATTCACAGGCACAACAGGATCTGGGACCCGGGCTTGCCCAGAGGAGGAACATCTCATGGCTCTCGTCCTCGGCAGGGCCTCTTTCCGAAAAGGCACACGTCCGACTCCTTGTCCCACACGGAAGGTGGCAGCCCTGAAAGCTGTTGCTGGTCTTCACCGTCCCCCTGCAGCCTATTCACAGGCACAACAGGATCTGGGACCCGGGCTTGCCCAGAGGAGGAACATCTCATGGCTCTCGTCCTCGGCAGAGCCTGATTCCGAAAAGGCACACGTCCGGCTCCTTGTCCCACAAGGAAGGTGGCAGCCCTGAAAGCTGTTGCTGGTCTTCACCGTCCCCCTGCAGCCTATTCACAGGCACAACAGGATCTGGGACCCGGGCTTGCCCAGAGGAGGAACATCTCATGGCTCTTGTCCTCGGCAGGGCCTGTTTCCGAAAAGGCACACGTCCGGCTCCTTGTCCCACACGGAAGGTGGCAGCCCTGAAAGATGTTTCTGGTCTTCACCGTCCCCCTGCAGCCTATTCACAGGCACAACAGGATCTGGGACCCGGGCTTGCCCAGAGGAGGAACATCTCATGGCTCTCGTCCTCGGCAGAGCCTGATTCCGAAAAGGCACACGTCCGGCTCCTTGTCCCACACGGAAGGTGGCAGCCCTGAAAGCTGTTGCTGGTCTTCACCCTCCCCCTGCAGCCTATTCACAGCCACAACAGGATCTGCGACCCGGGCTTGCCCAGAGGAGGAACATCTCATGGCTCTCGTCCTCGGCAGAGCCTGATTCCGAAAAGGCACACGTCCGGCTCCTTATCCCACACGGAAGGTGGCAGCCCTGAAAGCTGTTACTGGTCTTCACCGTCCCCCTGCAGCCTATTCACAGGCAGAACAGGATTTAGGACCCGGGCATGCCCAGAGGAGGAACATCTCATGGCTCTCTTCCTCGGCAGAGCCCGATTCCGAAAAGGCACACGTCCGGCTCCTTGTCCCACACGGAAGGTGGCAGCCCTGAAAGCTGCTGCTGGTCTTCACCGTCCCCCTGCAGCCTATTCACAGGCACAACAGGATCTGGGACCGGGGCTTGCCCAGAGGAGGAACATCTCATGGCTCTCTTCCTCGGCAGAGTCTGATTCTGGAAAGGCACAGGTCCGGCTCATTGTCCCACACGGAAGGTGGCAGGCCGGAAAGATGTTGCTGGTCTTCAACGTCCCCCTGCAGCCTATTCAAAGGCAGAACAGGATTCGGGACCCGGGCATGCCCAGAGGAGGAACATCTCATGGCTCTCTTCCTCGGCAGAGCCTGATTCCGAAAAGGCACACGTCCGGCTCCTTGTCCCACAAGGAAGGTGGCAGGCCGGGAATATGTTGCTGGTCTTCACCGTCCCCCTGCAGCCTATTCACAGGCACAACAGGATCTGGGGCCCGGGCTTGCCCAGAGGAGGAACATCTCATGGCTCTCGTCCTCGGCAGGGCCTGATTCCGAAAAGGCACACGTCCGGCTCCTTGTCCCACACGGAAGTTGGCACCCCTGAAGGATGTTGCTGGTCTTCACCGTCCCCCTGCAGCCTATTCACAGGCACAACAGGATTCACGATGTGGGCTTGCCCAGAGGAGGAACATCTCATGGCTCTCGTCCTCGGCAGGGCCTGATTCCGGAAAGGCACACGCCTGGCTCCTTGTCCCACACGGAAGGTGGCAGGCCGGAAAGCTGTTGCTGGTCTTCACCGTCCCCCTGCAGCCTATTCACAGGCACATCAGGATCTGGGACCAAGCTTGCCCAGAGGAGGAACATCTCATGGCTCTCGTCCTCGGCAGAGCCTGATTCCGAAAAGGCACACGTCCGGCTCCTTGTCCCACACGGAAGGTGGCAGCCCTGAAAGCTGTTGCTGGTCTTCACCATCCCCCTGCAGCCTATTCACAGGCACAACAGGATCTGGGACCCGGGCTTGCCCAGAGGAGGAACATCTCATGGCTCTCGTCCTCGGCAGAGCCTGATTCCGAAAAGGCACACGTCCGGCTCCTTATCCCACACGGAAGTTGGCTGCCCTGAAAGCTGTTGCTGGTCTTCACCGTCCCCCTGCAGCCTATTCACAGGCACAATAGGATTTAGGACAGGGGCATGCCCAGAGGAGGAACATCTCATGGCTCTCTTCCTCGGCAGAGCCTGATTCCGAAAAGGCACACGTCCGGCTCCTTGTCCCACAAGGAAGGTGGCAGCCCTGAAAGCTGTTGCTGGTCTTCACCGTCCCCCTGCAGCCTATTCACAGGCACAACAGGATCTGGGACCCGGGCTTGCCCAGAGGAGGAACATCTCATGGCTCTCGTCCTCGGCAGAACCCGATTCCGACAAGGCACACGTCCGGCTCCTTGTCCCACACGGATGGTGGCAGCCCTGAAAGCTGTTGCTGGTCTTCACCGTCCCCCTGCAGCCTATTCACAGGCACAACAGGATCTGGGGCCCGGGCTTGCCCAGAGGAGGAACATCTCATGGCTCTCGTCCTCGGCAGGGCCTGATTCCGAAAAGGCACACGTCCGGCTCCTTGTCCCACACGGAAGGTGGCAGGCTGGAAAGATGTTGCTGGTCTTCACCGTCCCCCTGCAGCCTATTCACAGGCACAACAGGATCTGGGACCCGGGCTTGCCCAGAGGAGGAACATCTCATGGCTCTCGTCCTCGGCAGAGCCCGATTCCGAAAAGGCACACGTCCGGCTCCTTGTCCCACATGGAAGGTGGCAGCCCTGAAAGCTGTTGCTGGTCTTCACCGTCCCCCTGCAGCCTATTCAAAGGCACAACAGCATTCACGACGCGGGCTTGCCCAGAGGAGGAACATCTCATGGCTCTCGTCCTCGGCAGGGCCTCTTTCCGAAAAGGCACACGTATGGCTCCTTGTACCACACGGAAGGTGGTAGGCCGGAAAGCTGTTGCTGGTCTTCAACGTCCCCCTGCAGCCTATTCACAGGCACAACAGGATCTGGGACCCGGGCTTGCCCAGAGGAGGAACATCTCATGGCTCTCTTCCTCGGCAGAGCCTGATTCCGAAAAGGCACACGTCCGGCTCCTTGTCCCACACGGAAGGTGGCAGCCCTGAAAGCTGTTGCTGGTCTTCACCGTCCCCCTGCAGCCTATTCACAGGCACAACAGGATCTGGGACCCGGGCTTGCCCAGAGGAGGAACATCTCATGGCTCTCGTCCTCGGCAGGGCCTCTTTCCGAAAAGGCACACGTCCGGCTCCTTGTCCCACACGGAAGTTGGCACCCCTGAAGGATGTTGCTGGTCTTCACCGTCCCCCTGCAGCCTATTCACAGGCACAACAGGATCTGGGACCCGGGCTTGCCCAGAGGAGGAACATCTCATGGCTCTCGTCCTCGGCAGAGCCTGATTCCGAAAAGGCACACGTCCGGCTCCTTGTCCCACACGGAAGTTGGCAGGCCGGAAAGATGTTGCTGGTCTTCACCGTCCCCCTGCAGCCTATTCACAGGCACAACAGGATCTGGGACCGGGGCTTGCCCAGGGGAGGAACATCTCATGGCTCTAGTCCTCGGCAGAGCCTGATTCTGGAAAGGCACACGTCCGGCTCCTTGTGCCACACGGAAGGTGGCAGGCTGGAAAGATGTTGCTGGTCTTCACCGTCCCCCTGCAGCCTATTCACAGGCACAACAGGATCTGGGACCCGGGCTTGCCCAGATGAGGAACATCTCATGGCTCTCGTCCTCGGCAGAGACCGATTCCGAAAAGGCACACGTCCGGCTCCTTGTCCCACAAGGAACGTGGCAGCCCTGAAAGCTGTTGCTGGTCTTCACCGTCCCCCTGCAGCCTATTCACAGGCACATCAGGATCTGGGACCAAGCTTGCCCAGAGGAGGAACATCTCATGGCTCTCGTCCTCGGCAGAGCCTGATTCCGAAAAGGCACACGTCCGGCTCCTTGTCCCACACGGAAGGTGGCAGCCCTGAAAGCTGTTGCTGGTCTTCACCATCCCCCTGCAGCCTATTCACAGGCACAACAGGATCTGGGACCCGGGCTTGCCCAGAGGAGGAACATCTCATGGCTCTCGTCCTCGGCAGAGCCTGATTCCGAAAAGGCACACGTCCGGCTCCTTATCCCACACGGAAGTTGGCTGCCCTGAAAGCTGTTGCTGGTCTTCACCGTCCCCCTGCAGCCTATTCACAGGCACAATAGGATTTAGGACAGGGGCATGCCCAGAGGAGGAACATCTCATGGCTCTCTTCCTCGGCAGAGCCTGATTCCGAAAAGGCACACGTCCGGCTCCTTGTCCCACAAGGAAGGTGGCAGCCCTGAAAGCTGTTGCTGGTCTTCACCGTCCCCCTGCAGCCTATTCACAGGCACAACAGGATCTGGGACCCGGGCTTGCCCAGAGGAGGAACATCTCATGGCTCTCGTCCTCGGCAGAACCCGATTCCGACAAGGCACACGTCCGGCTCCTTGTCCCACACGGATGGTGGCAGCCCTGAAAGCTGTTGCTGGTCTTCACCGTCCCCCTGCAGCCTATTCACAGGCACAACAGGATCTGGGGCCCGGGCTTGCCCAGAGGAGGAACATCTCATGGCTCTCGTCCTCGGCAGGGCCAGATTCCGAAAAGGCACACGTCCGGCTCCTTGTCCCACACGGAAGGTGGCAGGCTGGAAAGATGTTGCTGGTCTTCACCGTCCCCCTGCAGCCTATTCACAGGCACAACAGGATCTGGGACCCGGGCTTGCCCAGAGGAGGAACATCTCATGGCTCTCGTCCTCGGCAGAGCCCGATTCCGAAAAGGCACACGTCCGGCTCCTTGTCCCACATGGAAGGTGGCAGCCCTGAAAGCTGTTGCTGGTCTTCACCGTCCCCCTGCAGCCTATTCAAAGGCACAACAGCATTCACGACGCGGGCTTGCCCAGAGGAGGAACATCTCATGGCTCTCGTCCTCGGCAGGGCCTCTTTCCGAAAAGGCACACGTATGGCTCCTTGTACCACACGGAAGGTGGTAGGCCGGAAAGCTGTTGCTGGTCTTCAACGTCCCCCTGCAGCCTATTCACAGGCACAACAGGATCTGGGACCCGGGCTTGCCCAGAGGAGGAACATCTCATGGCTCTCTTCCTCGGCAGAGCCTGATTCCGAAAAGGCACACGTCCGGCTCCTTGTCCCACACGGAAGGTGGCAGCCCTGAAAGCTGTTGCTGGTCTTCACCGTCCCCCTGCAGCCTATTCACAGGCACAACAGGATCTGGGACCCGGGCTTGCCCAGAGGAGGAACATCTCATGGCTCTCGTCCTCGGCAGGGCCTCTTTCCGAAAAGGCACACGTCCGGCTCCTTGTCCCACACGGAAGTTGGCACCCCTGAAGGATGTTGCTGGTCTTCACCGTCCCCCTGCAGCCTATTCACAGGCACAACAGGATCTGGGACCCGGGCTTGCCCAGAGGAGGAACATCTCATGGCTCTCGTCCTCGGCAGAGCCTGATTCCGAAAAGGCACACGTCCGGCTCCTTGTCCCACACGGAAGTTGGCAGGCCGGAAAGATGTTGCTGGTCTTCACCGTCCCCCTGCAGCCTATTCACAGGCACAACAGGATCTGGGACCGGGGCTTGCCCAGGGGAGGAACATCTCATGGCTCTAGTCCTCGGCAGAGCCTGATTCTGGAAAGGCACACGTCCGGCTCCTTGTGCCACACGGAAGGTGGCAGGCTGGAAAGATGTTGCTGGTCTTCACCGTCCCCCTGCAGCCTATTCACAGGCACAACAGGATCTGGGACCCGGGCTTGCCCAGATGAGGAACATCTCATGGCTCTCGTCCTCGGCAGAGACCGATTCCGAAAAGGCACACGTCCGGCTCCTTGTCCCACAAGGAACGTGGCAGGCCGGAGAGCTGTTGCTGGTCTTCACCGTCCCCCTGCAGCCTATTCACAGGCAAAACAGGATCTGGGGCCCGGGCTTGCCCAGAGGAGGAACATCTCATGGCTCTCGTCCTCGGCAGAGCCTCATTCCGAAAAGGCACACGTCCGGCTCCTTGTCCCACACGGAAGGTGGCAGCCCTGAAAGCTGTTGCTGGTCTTCACCGTCCCCCTGCAGCCTATTCAAAGGCACAACAGCATTCACGACGCGGGCTTGCCCAGAGGAGGAACATCTCATGGCTCTCGTCCTCGGCAGAGCCTGATTCCGAAAAGGCACACGTTCGGCTCCTTGTCCCACACGGAAGGTGGCAGCCCTGAAAGCTGTTGCTGGTCTTCACCGTCCCCCTGCAGCCTATTCACAGGCACAATAGGATTTAGGACCCGGGCATGCCCAGAGGAGGAACATCTCATGGCTCTCGTCCTCGGCAGAGCCCGATTCCGAAAAGGCACACGTCCGGCTCCTTGTCCCACAAGGAAGTTGGCAGCCCTGAAAGCTGTTGCTGGTCTTCACCGTCCCCCTGCAGCCTATTCACAGGCACAACAGGATCTGGGACCCGGGCTTGCCCAGAGGAGGAGCATCTCATGGCTCTCGTCCTCGGCAGGGCCTCTTTCCGAAAAGGCACACGTATGGCTCCTTGTACCACACGGAAGGTGGTAGGCCGGAAAGCTGTTGCTGGTCTTCACCATCCCCCTGCAGCCTATTCACAGGCACAACAGGATCTGGGACCCGGGCTTGCCCAGAGGAGGAACATCTCATGGCTCTCGTCCTCGGCAGGGCCTCTTTCCGAAAAGGCACACGTCCGACTCCTTGTCCCACACGGAAGGTGGCAGCCCTGAAAGCTGTTGCTGGTCTTCACCGTCCCCCTGCAGCCTATTCACAGGCACAACAGGATCTGGGACCCGGGCTTGCTCAGAGGAGGAACATCTCATGGCTCTCGTCCTCGGCAGAGCCTGATTCCGAAAAGGCACACGTCCGGCTCCTTGTCCCACAAGGAAGGTGGCAGCCCTGAAAGCTGTTGCTGGTCTTCACCGTCCCCCTGCAGCCTATTCACAGGCACAACAGGATCTGGGACCCGGGCTTGCCCAGAGGAGGAACATCTCATGGCTCTTGTCCTCGGCAGGGCCTGATTCCGAAAAGGCACACGTCCGGCTCCTTGTCCCACACGGAAGGTGGCAGCCCTGAAAGATGTTTCTGGTCTTCACCGTCCCCCTGCAGCCTATTCACAGGCACAACAGGATCTGGGACCCGGGCTTGCCCAGAGGAGGAACATCTCATGGCTCTCGTCCTCGGCAGAGCCTGATTCCGAAAAGGCACACGTCCGGCTCCTTGTCCCACACGGAAGGTGGCAGCCCTGAAAGCTGTTGCTGGTCTTCACCCTCCCCCTGCAGCCTATTCACAGGCACAACAGGATCTGCGACCCGGGCTTGCCCAGAGGAGGAACATCTCATGGCTCTCGTCCTCGGCAGAGCCTGATTCCGAAAAGGCACACGTCCGGCTCCTTATCCCACACGGAAGGTGGCAGCCCTGAAAGCTGTTACTGGTCTTCACCGTCCCCCTGCAGCCTATTCACAGGCAGAACAGGATTTAGGACCCGGGCATGCCCAGAGGAGGAACATCTCATGGCTCTCTTCCTCGGCAGAGCCCGATTCCGAAAAGGCACACGTCCGGCTCCTTGTCCCACACGGAAGGTGGCAGCCCTGAAAGCTGTTGCTGGTCTTCACCGTCCCCCTGCAGCCTATTCAAAGGCACAACAGGATTCAGGACTCGGGCTTGCCCAGAGGAGGAACATCTCATGGCTCTCGTCCTCGGCAGAGCCTGATTCCGAAAAGGCACACGTCCGTCTCCTTGTCCCACACGGAAGTTGGCAGGCCGGAAAGATGTTGCTGGTCTTCACCGTCCCCCTGCAGCCTATTCACAGGCACAACAGGATCTGGGGCCCGGGCTTGCCCAGAGGAGGAACATCTCATGGCTCTCTTCCTCGGCAGAGCCCGATTCCGAAAAGGCACACGTCCGGCTCCTTGTCCCACACGGAAGGTGGCAGCCCTGAAAGCTGTTGCTGGTCTTCACCGTCCCCCTGCAGCCTATTCAAAGGCACAACAGCATTCACGACGCGGGCTTGCCCAGAGGAGGAACATCTCATGGCTCTCGTCCTCGGCAGAGCCTCATTCCGAAAAGGCACACGTTCGGCTCCTTGTCCCACACGGAAGGTGGCAGCCCTGAAAGCTGTTGCTGGTCTTCACCGTCCCCCTGCAGCCTATTCACAGGCACAATAGGATTTAGGACCCGGGCATGCCCAGAGGAGGAACATCTCATGGCTCTCGTCCTCGGCAGAGCCCGATTCCGAAAAGGCACACGTCCGGCTCCTTGTCCCACAAGGAAGTTGGCAGCCCTGAAAGCTGTTGCTGGTCTTCACCGTCCCCCTGCAGCCTATTCACAGGCACAACAGGATCTGGGACCCGGGCTTGCCCAGAGGAGGAACATCTCATGGCTCTCGTCCTCGGCAGGGCCTCTTTCCGAAAAGGCACACGTATGGCTCCTTGTACCAAATGGAAGGTGGTAGGCCGGAAAGCTGTTGCTGGTCTTCACCATCCCCCTGCAGCCTATTCACAGGCACAACAGGATCTGGGATCCGGGCTTGCCCAGAGGAGGAACATCTCATGGCTCTCGTCCTCGGCAGGGCCTCTTTCCGAAAAGGCACACGTCCGACTCCTTGTCCCACACGGAAGGTGGCAGCCCTGAAAGCTGTTGCTGGTCTTCACCGTCCACCTGCAGCCTATTGACAGGTACGACAGGATCTGGGACCCGGGCTTGCCCAGAGGAGGAACATCTCATGGCTCTCGTCCTCGGAAGTGCCTGATTCCGGAAAGGCACACGTTCGGCTCCTTGTCCCACACGGAAGGTGGCAGCCCTGAAAGCTGTTGCTGGTCTTCACCGTCCCCCTGCAGCCTATTCACGGGCACAATAGGATTTAGGACCCGGGCATGCCTAGAGGAGGAACATCTCATGGCTCTCGTCCTCGGCAGGGCCTCTTTCTGAAAAGGCACACGTATGGCTCCTTGTACCACACGGAAGGTGGTAGGCCGGAAAGCTGTTGCTGGTCTTCACCGTCCCCCTGCAGCCTATTCACAGGCACAACAGGATCTGGGACCCGGGCTTGCCCAGAGGAGGAACATCTCATGGCTCTCGTCCTCGGCAGAGCCTGATTCCGAAAAGGCACACGTCCGGCTCCTTGTACCTCAAGGAAGGTGGCAGCCCTGAAAGCTGTTGCTGGTCTTCACTGTCCCCCTGCAGCCTATTCAAAGGCACAACAGGATTCAGGACCTGGGCATGCCCAGAGGAGGAACATCTCATGGCTCTCTTCCTCGGCAGAGCCCGATTCCGAAAAGGCACACGTCCGGCTCCTTGTCCCACAAGGAAGGTGGCAGCCCTAAAAGCTTTTGCTGGTCTTCACCGTCCCCCTGCAGCCTATTCACAGGCACAACAGGATCTGGGACCCGGGCTTGCCCAGAGGAGGAACATCTCATGGCTCTCGTCCTCGGCAGGGCCTCTTTCAGAAAAGGCACACGTATGGCTCCTTGTCCCACACGGAAGGTGGCAGCCCTGAAAGCTGCTGCTGGTCTTCACCGTCCCCCTGCAGCCTATTCACAGGCACAACAGGATCTGGGACCGGGGCTTGCCCAGAGGAGGAACATCTCATGGCTCTCTTCCTCGGCAGAGTCTGATTCTGGAAAGGCACAGGTCCGGCTCATTCTCCCACACGGAAGGTGGCAGGCCGGAAAGATGTTGCTGGTCTTCAACGTCCCCCTGCAGCCTATTCAAAGGCAGAACAGGATTCGGGACCCGGGCATGCCCAGAGGAGGAACATCTCATGGCTCTCTTCCTCGGCAGAGCCTGATTCCGAAAAGGCACACGTCCGGCTCCTTGTCCCACACGGAAGGTGGCAACCCTGAAAGCTGTTGCTGGTCTTCACCGTCCCCCTGCAGCCTATTCACAGGCACAATAGGATCTGGGACCCGGGCATGCCCAGAGGAGGAACATCTCATGGCTCTCGTCCTCGGCAGAGCCCGATTCCGAAAAGGCACACGTCCGGCTCCTTGTCCCACAAGGAAGTTGGCAGCCCTGAAAGCTGTTGCTGGTCTTCACCGTCCCCCTGCAGCCTATTCACAGGCACAACAGGATCTGCGACCCGGGCTTGCCCAGAGGAGGAACATCTCATGGCTCTCGTCCTCGGCAGGGCCTCTTTCCGAAAAGGCACACGTATGGCTCCTTGTACCACACGGAAGGTGGCAGCCCTGAAAGCTGTTGCTGGTGTTCACCATCCCCCTGCAGCCTATTCACAGGCACAACAGCATTCACGATCCGGGCTTGCCCAGAGGAGGAACATCTCATGGCTCTCGTCCTCGGCAGAGCCCGATTCCGAAAAGGCACACGTCCGACTCCTTGTCCCACACGGAAGGTGGCAGCCCTGAAAGCTGTTGCTGGTCTTCACCGTCCCCCTGCAGCCTATTGACAGGTACGACAGGATCTGGGACCCGGGCTTGCCCAGAGGAGGAACATCTCATGGCTCTCGTCCTCGGAAGAGCCTGATTCCGGAAAGGCACACGTCCGGCTCCTTGTCCCACAAGGAAGGTGGCAGCCCTGAAAGCTGTTGCTGGTCTTCACTGTCCCCCTGCAGCCTATTCAAAGGCACAACAGGATTCACGACGCGGGCTTGCCCAGAGGAGGAACATCTCATGGCTCTCGTCCTCGGCAGAGCCTGATTCCGAAAAGGCACACGTCCGGCTCCTTGTCCCACACGGAAGTTGGCAGGCCGGAAAGATGTTGCTGGTCTTCACCGTCCCCCTGCAGCCTATTCACAGGCACAACAGGATCTGGGACCGGGGCTTGCCCAGGGGAGGAACATCTCATGGCTCTAGTCCTCGGCAGAGCCTGATCCTGGAAAGGCACACGTCCGGCTCCTTGTGCCACACGGAAGGTGGCAGGCTGGAAAGATGTTGCTGGTCTTCACCGTCCCCCTGCAGCCTATTCACAGGCACAACAGGATCTGGGGCCCGGGCTTGCCCAGAGGAGGAACATCTCATGGCTCTCTTCCTCGGCAGAGCCCGATTCTGAAAAGGCACACGTCCGGCTCCTTGTCCCACACGGAAGGTGGCAGCCCTGAAAGCTGTTGCTGGTCTTCACCGTCCCCCTGCAGCCTATTCAAAGGCACAACAGCATTCACGACGCGGGCTTGCCCAGAGGAGGAACATCTCATGGCTCTCGTCCTCGGCAGAGCCTCATTCCGAAAAGGCACACGTTCGGCTCCTTGTCCCACACGGAAGGTGGCAGCCCTGAAAGCTGTTGCTGGTCTTCACCGTCCCCCTGCAGCCTATTCACAGGCACAATAGGATTTAGGACCCGGGCATGCCCAGAGGAGGAACATCTCATGGCTCTCGTCCTCGGCAGAGCCCGATTCCGAAAAGGCACACGTCCGGCTCCTTGTCCCACAAGGAAGTTGGCAGCCCTGAAAGTTGTTGCTGGTCTTCACCGTCCCCCTGCAGCCTATTCACAGGCACAACAGGATCTGGGACCCGGGCTTGCCCAGAGGAGGAACATCTCATGGCTCTCGTCCTCGGCAGAGCCTGATTCCGAAAAGGCACACGTATGGCTCCTTGTACCACACGGAAGGTGGTAGGCCGGAAAGCTGTTGCTGGTCTTCACCATCCCCCTGCAGCCTATTCACAGGCACAACAGGATCTGGGATCCGGGCTTGCCCAGAGGAGGAACATCTCATGGCTCTCGTCCTCGGCAGGGCCTCTTTCCGAAAAGGCACACGTCCGACTCCTTGTCCCACACGGAAGGTGGCAGCCCTGAAAGCTGTTGCTGGTCTTCACCGTCCCCCTGCAGCCTATTGACAGGTACGACAGGATCTGGGACCCGGGCTTGCCCAGAGGAGGAACATCTCATGGCTCTCGTCCTCGGAAGAGCCTGATTCCGGAAAGGCACACGTCCGGCTCCTTGTCCCACACGGAAGGTGGCAGCCCTGAAAGCTGTTGCTGGTCTTCACCGTCCCCCTGCAGCCTATTCATGGGCACAATAGGATTTAGGACCCGGGCATGCCTAGAGGAGGAACATCTCATGGCTCTCGTCCTCGGCAGGGCCTCTTTCTGAAAAGGCACACGTATGGCTCCTTGTACCACACGGAAGGTGGTAGGCCAAAAAGCTGTTGCTGGTCTTCACCGTCCCCCTGCAGCCTATTCACAGGCACAACAGGATCTGGGACCCGGGCTTGCCCAGAGGAGGAACATCTCATGGCTCTCGTCCTCGGCAGAGCCTGATTCCGAAAAGGCACACGTCCGGCTCCTTGTCCCACAAGGAAGGTGGCAGCCCTGAAAGCTGTTGCTGGTCTTCACTGTCCCCCTGCAGCCTATTCAAAGGCACAACAGGATTCACGACGTGGGCTTGCCCAGAGGAGGAACATCTCATGGCTCTCGTCCTCGGCAGAGCCTGATTCCGGAAAGGCACACGTTCGGCTCCTTGTCCCACACGGAAGGTGGCAGCCCTGAAAGCTGTTGCTGGTCTTCACCGTCCCCCTGCAGCCTATTCACAGGCACAACAGGATTCAGGACCCGGGCATGCCCAGAGGAGGAACATCTCATGGCTCTCTTCCTCGGCAGAGCCCGATTCCGAAAAGGCACACGTCCGGCTCCTTGTCCCACAAGGAAGGTGGCAGCCCTAAAAGCTTTTGCTGGTCTTCACCGTCCCCCTGCAGCCTATTCACAGGCACAACAGGATCTGGGACCCGGGCTTGCCCAGAGGAGGAACATCTCATGGCTCTCGTCCTCGGCAGGGCCTCTTTCTGAAAAGGCACACGTATGGCTCCTTGTCCCACACGGAAGGTGGCAGCCCTGAAAGCTGCTGCTGGTCTTCACCGTCCCCCTGCAGCCTATTCACAGGCACAACAGGATCTGGGACCGGGGCTTGCCCAGAGGAGGAACATCTCATGGCTCTCTTCCTCGGCAGAGTCTGATTCTGGAAAGGCACAGGTCCGGCTCCTTGTCCCACACGGAAGTTGGCACCCCTGAAGGATGTTGCTGGTCTTCACCGTCCCCCTGCAGCCTATTCACAGGCACAACAGGATTCACGATGCGGGCTTGCCCAGAGGAGGAACATCTCATGGCTCTCGTCCTCGGCAGGGCCTCTTTCCGAAAAGGCACACGTCTGGCTCCTTGTCCCACACGGAAGGTGGCAGGCTGGAAAGATGTTGCTGGTCTTCACCGTCCCCCTGCAGCCTATTCACAGGCACAACAGGATCTGGGACCGGGGCTTGCCCAGAGGAGGAACATCTCATGGCTCTCTTCCTCGGCAGAGTCTGATTCTGGAAAGGCACAGGTCCGGCTCATTGTCCCACACGGAAGGTGGCAGGCCGGAAAGATGTTGCTGGTCTTCAACGTCCCCCTGCAGCCTATTCAAAGGCAGAACAGGATTCGGGACCCGGGCATGCCCAGAGGAGGAACATCTCATGGCTCTCTTCCTCGGCAGAGCCTGATTCCGAAAAGGCACACGTTCGGCTCCTTGTCCCACACGGAAGGTGGCAGGCCGGAAAGCTGTTGCTGGTCTTCACCGTCCCCCTGCAGCCTATTCACAGGCACAACAGGATCTGGGGCCCGGGCTTGCCCAGAGGAGGAACATCTCATGGCTCTCGTCCTCGGCAGGGCCTGATTCCGAAAAGGCACACGTCCGGCTCCTTGTCCCACACGGAAGTTGGCACCCCTGAAGGATGTTGCTGGTGTTCACCGTCCCCCTGCAGCCTATTCACAGGCACAACAGGATTCACGATGCGGGCTTGCCCAGAGGAGGGACATCTCATGGCTCTCGTCCTCGGCAGGGCCTCTTTCCGAAAAGGCACATGTCTGGCTCCTTGTCCCACACGGAAGGTGGCAGGCTGGAAAGATGTTGCTGGTCTTCACCGTCCCCCTGCAGCCTATTCACAGGCACAACAGGATCTGGGGCCCGGACTTGCCCAGAGGAGGAACATCTCATGGCTCTCATCCTCGGCAGGGCCTGATTCCGAAAAGGCACACGTCCGGCTCCTTGTCCCACACGGAAGTTGGCACCCCTGAAGGAGGTTGCTGGTCTTCACCGTCCCCCTGCAGCCTATTCACAGGCACAACAGGATTCACGATGCGGGCTTGCCCAGAGGAGGAACATCTCATGGCTCTCGTCCTCGGCAGGGCCTCTTTCCGAAAAGGCACACGTTCGGCTCCTTGTCCCACACGGAAGGTGGCAGGCCGGAAAGCTGTTGCTGGTCTTCACCGTCCCCCTGCAGCCTATTCACAGGCACATCAGGATCTGGGACCCGGGCTTGCCCAGAGGAGGAACATCTCATGGCTCTCGTCCTCGGCAGGGCCTGCTTCCGAAAAGGCACACGTCTGGCTCCTTGTCCACAAGGAAGGTGGCAGCCCTGAAAGCTGTTGCTGGTCTTCACTGTCCCCCTGCAGCCTATTCAAAGGCACAACAGGATTCACGACGCGGGCTTGCCCAGAGGAGGAACATCTCATGGCTCTCGTCCTCGGCAGAGCCTGATTCCGGAAAGGCACACGTTCGGCTCCTTGTCCCACACGGAAGGTGGTAGCCCTGAAAGCTGTTGCTGGTCTTCACCATCCCCCTGCAGCCTATTCACAGGCACAACAGGATTCAGGACCCGGGCATGCCCAGAGGAGGAACATCTCATGGCTCTCTTCCTCGGCAGAGCCCGATTCCGAAAAGGCACACGTCCGGCTCCTTGTCCCACAAGGAAGGTGGCATCCCTAAAAGCTTTTGCTGGTCTTCACCGTCCCCCTGCAGCCTATTCACAGGCACAACAGGATCTGGGACCCGGGCTTGCCCAGAGGAGGAACATCTCATGGCTCTCGTCCTCGGCAGAGCCTGATTCCGAAAAGGCATACGTCCGGCTCCTTGTCCCACACGGAAGGTGGCAGCCCTGAAAGCTGTTGCTGGTCTTCACCGTCCCCCTGCAGCCTATTGACAGGTACGACAGGATCTGGGACCCGGGCTTGCCCAGAGGAGGAACATCTCATGGCTCTCGTCCTCGGAAGAGCCTGATTCCGGAAAGGCACACGTTCGGCTCCTTGTCCCACACGGAAGGTGGCAGCCCTGAAAGCTGTTGCTGGTCTTCACCGTCCCCCTGCAGCCTATTCACGGGCACAATAGGATTTAGGACCCGGGCATGCCTAGAGGAGGAACATCTCATGGCTCTCGTACTCGGCAGGGCCTCTTTCTGAAAAGGCACACGTATGGCTCCTTGTACCACACGGAAGGTGGTAGGCCGGAAAGCTGTTGCTGGTCTTCACCGTCCCCCTGCAGCCTATTCACAGGCACAACAGGATCTGGGACCGGGGCTTGCCCAGAGGAGGAACATCTCATGGCTCTCTTCCTCGGCAGAGTCTGATTCTGGAAAGGCACAGGTCCGGCTCATTGTCCCACACGGAAGGTGGCAGGCCGGAAAGATGTTGCTGGTCTTCAACGTCCCCCTGCAGCCTATTCAAAGGCAGAACAGGATTCGGGACCCGGGCATGCCCAGAGGAGGAACATCTCATGGCTCTCTTCCTCGGCAGAGCCTGATTCCGAAAAGGCACACGTCCGGCTCCTTGTCCCACAAGGAAGGTGGCAGGCCGGGAAGATGTTGCTGGTCTTCACCGTCCCCCTGCAGCCTATTCACAGGCACAACAGGATCTGGGGCCCGGGCTTGCCCAGAGGAGGAACATCTCATGGCTCTCGTCCTCGGCAGGGCCTGATTCCGAAAAGGCACACGTCCGGCTCCTTGTCCCACACGGAAGTTGGCACCCCTGAAGGATGTTGCTGGTCTTCACCGTCCCCCTGCAGCCTATTCACAGGCACAACAGGATTCACGATGTGGGCTTGCCCAGAGGAGGAACATCTCATGGCTCTCGTCCTCGGCAGGGCCTGATTCCGGAAAGGCACACGCCTGGCTCCTTGTCCCACACGGAAGGTGGCAGGCCGGAAAGCTGTTGCTGGTCTTCACCGTCCCCCTGCAGCCTATTCACAGGCACATCAGGATCTGGGACCAAGCTTGCCCAGAGGAGGAACATCTCATGGCTCTCGTCCTCGGCAGAGCCTGATTCCGAAAAGGCACACGTCCGGCTCCTTGTCCCACACGGAAGGTGGCAGCCCTGAAAGCTGTTGCTGGTCTTCACCATCCCCCTGCAGCCTATTCACAGGCACAACAGGATCTGGGACCCGGGCTTGCCCAGAGGAGGAACATCTCATGGCTCTCGTCCTCGGCAGAGCCTGATTCCGAAAAGGCACACGTCCGGCTCCTTATCCCACACGGAAGTTGGCTGCCCTGAAAGCTGTTGCTGGTCTTCACCGTCCCCCTGCAGCCTATTCACAGGCACAATAGGATTCACGACGCGGGCTTGCCCAGAGGAGGAACATCTCATGGCTCTCGTCCTCGGCAGAGCCTGATTCCGGAAAGGCACACGTTCGGCTCCTTGTCCCACACGGAAGGTGGTAGCCCTGAAAGCTGTTGCTGGTCTTCACCATCCCCCTGCAGCCTATTCACAGGCACAACAGGATTCAGGACCCGGGCATGCCCAGAGGAGGAACATCTCATGGCTCTCTTCCTCGGCAGAGCCCGATTCCGAAAAGGCACACGTCCGGCTCCTTGTCCCACAAGGAAGGTGGCATCCCTAAAAGCTTTTGCTGGTCTTCACCGTCCCCCTGCAGCCTATTCACAGGCACAACAGGATCTGGGACCCGGGCTTGCCCAGAGGAGGAACATCTCATGGCTCTCGTCCTCGGCAGAGCCTGATTCCGAAAAGGCATACGTCCGGCTCCTTGTCCCACACGGAAGGTGGCAGCCCTGAAAGCTGTTGCTGGTCTTCACCGTCCCCCTGCAGCCTATTGACAGGTACGACAGGATCTGGGACCCGGGCTTGCCCAGAGGAGGAACATCTCATGGCTCTCGTCCTCGGAAGAGCCTGATTCCGGAAAGGCACACGTTCGGCTCCTTGTCCCACACGGAAGGTGGCAGCCCTGAAAGCTGTTGCTGGTCTTCACCGTCCCCCTGCAGCCTATTCACGGGCACAATAGGATTTAGGACCCGGGCATGCCTAGAGGAGGAACATCTCATGGCTCTCGTACTCGGCAGGGCCTCTTTCTGAAAAGGCACACGTATGGCTCCTTGTACCACACGGAAGGTGGTAGGCCGGAAAGCTGTTGCTGGTCTTCACCGTCCCCCTGCAGCCTATTCACAGGCACAACAGGATCTGGGACCCGGGCTTGCCCAGAGGAGGAACATCTCATGGCTCTCGTCCTCGGCAGAGCCTGATTCCGAAAAGGCACACGTCCGGCTCCTTGTCCCACAAGGAAGGTGGCAGCCCTGAAAGCTCTTGCTGGTCTTCACTGTCCCCCTGCAGCCTATTCAAAGGCACAACAAGATTCACGACGTGGGCTTGCCCAGAGGAGGAACATCTCATGGCTCTCGTCCTCGGCAGAGCCTGATTCCGGAAAGGCACACGTTCGGCTCCTTGTCCCACACGGAAGGTGGCAGCCCTGAAAGCTGTTGCTGGTCTTCACCGTCCCCCTGCAGCCTATTCACGGGCACAATTGGATTTAGGACCCGGGCATGCCCGGAGGAGGAACATCTCATGGCTCTCGTCCTCGGCAGGGCCTCTTTCTGAAAAGGCACACGTATGGCTCCTTGTCCCACACGGAAGGTGGCAGCCCTGAAAGCTGCTGCTGGTCTTCACCGTCCCCCTGCAGCCTATTCACAGGCACAACAGGATCTGGGACCGGGGCTTGCCCAGAGGAGGAACATCTCATGGCTCTCTTCCTCGGCAGAGTCTGATTCTGGAAAGGCACAGGTCCGGCTCATTGTCCCACACGGAAGGTGGCAGGCCGGAAAGATGTTGCTGGTCTTCAACGTCCCCCTGCAGCCTATTCAAAGGCAGAACAGGATTCGGGACCCGGGCATGCCCAGAGGAGGAACATCTCATGGCTCTCTTCCTCGGCAGAGCCTGATTCCGAAAAGGCACACGTCCGGCTCCTTGTCCCACAAGGAAGGTGGCAGGCCGGGAAGATGTTGCTGGTCTTCACCGTCCCCCTGCAGCCTATTCACAGGCACAACAGGATCTGGGGCCCGGGCTTGCCCAGAGGAGGAACATCTCATGGCTCTCGTCCTCGGCAGGGCCTGATTCCGAAAAGGCACACGTCCGGCTCCTTGTCCCACACGGAAGTTGGCACCCCTGAAGGATGTTGCTGGTCTTCACCGTCCCCCTGCAGCCTATTCACAGGCACAACAGGATTCACGATGTGGGCTTGCCCAGAGGAGGAACATCTCATGGCTCTCGTCCTCGGCAGGGCCTGATTCCGGAAAGGCACACGCCTGGCTCCTTGTCCCACACGGAAGGTGGCAGGCCGGAAAGCTGTTGCTGGTCTTCACCGTCCCCCTGCAGCCTATTCACAGGCACATCAGGATCTGGGACCAAGCTTGCCCAGAGGAGGAACATCTCATGGCTCTCGTCCTCGGCAGAGCCTGATTCCGAAAAGGCACACGTCCGGCTCCTTGTCCCACACGGAAGGTGGCAGCCCTGAAAGCTGTTGCTGGTCTTCACCATCCCCCTGCAGCCTATTCACAGGCACAACAGGATCTGGGACCCGGGCTTGCCCAGAGGAGGAACATCTCATGGCTCTCGTCCTCGGCAGAGCCTGATTCCGAAAAGGCACACGTCCGGCTCCTTATCCCACACGGAAGTTGGCTGCCCTGAAAGCTGTTGCTGGTCTTCACCGTCCCCCTGCAGCCTATTCACAGGCACAATAGGATTTAGGACAGGGGCATGCCCAGAGGAGGAACATCTCATGGCTCTCTTCCTCGGCAGAGCCTGATTCCGAAAAGGCACACGTCCGGCTCCTTGTCCCACAAGGAAGGTGGCAGCCCTGAAAGCTGTTGCTGGTCTTCACCGTCCCCCTGCAGCCTATTCACAGGCACAACAGGATCTGGGACCCGGGCTTGCCCAGAGGAGGAACATCTCATGGCTCTCGTCCTCGGCAGAACCCGATTCCGACAAGGCACACGTCCGGCTCCTTGTCCCACAAGGATGGTGGCAGCCCTGAAAGCTGTTGCTGGTCTTCACCGTCCCCCTGCAGCCTATTCACAGGCACAACAGGATCTGGGGCCCGGGCTTGCCCAGAGGAGGAACATCTCATGGCTCTCGTCCTCGGCAGGGCCTGATTCCGAAAAGGCACACGTCCGGCTCCTTGTCCCACACGGAAGGTGGCAGGCTGGAAAGATGTTGCTGGTCTTCACCGTCCCCCTGCAGCCTATTCACAGGCACAACAGGATCTGGGACCCGGGCTTGCCCAGAGGAGGAACATCTCATGGCTCTCGTCCTCGGCAGAGCCCGATTCCGAAAAGGCACACGTCCGGCTCCTTGTCCCACATGGAAGGTGGCAGCCCTGAAAGCTGTTGCTGGTCTTCACCGTCCCCCTGCAGCCTATTCAAAGGCACAACAGCATTCACGACGCGGGCTTGCCCAGAGGAGGAACATCTCATGGCTCTCGTCCTCGGCAGGGCCTCTTTCCGAAAAGGCACACGTATGGCTCCTTGTACCACACGGAAGGTGGTAGGCCGGAAAGCTGTTGCTGGTCTTCAACGTCCCCCTGCAGCCTATTCACAGGCACAACAGGATCTGGGACCCGGGCTTGCCCAGAGGAGGAACATCTCATGGCTCTCTTCCTCGGCAGAGCCTGATTCCGAAAAGGCACACGTCCGGCTCCTTGTCCCACACGGAAGGTGGCAGCCCTGAAAGCTGTTGCTGGTCTTCACCGTCCCCCTGCAGCCTATTCACAGGCACAGCAGGATCTGGGACCCGGGCTTGCCCAGAGGAGGAACATCTCATGGCTCTCGTCCTCGGCAGGGCCTCTTTCCGAAAAGGCACACGTCCGGCTCCTTGTCCCACACGGAAGGTGGCAGGCTGGAAAGATGTTGCTGGTCTTCACCGTCCCCCTGCAGCCTATTCACAGGCACAACAGGATCTGGGACCCGGGCTTGCCCAGAGGAGGAACATCTCATGGCTCTCGTCCTCGGCAGAGCCTGATTCCGAAAAGGCACACGTCCGGCTCCTTGTCCCACACGGAAGTTGGCAGGCCGGAAAGATGTTGCTGGTCTTCACCGTCCCCCTGCAGCCTATTCACAGGCACAACAGGATCTGGGACCGGGGCTTGCCCAGGGGAGGAACATCTCATGGCTCTAGTCCTCGGCAGAGCCTGATTCTGGAAAGGCACACGTCCGGCTCCTTGTGCCACACGGAAGGTGGCAGGCTGGAAAGATGTTGCTGGTCTTCACCGTCCCCCTGCAGCCTATTCACAGGCACAACAGGATCTGGGACCCGGGCTTGCCCAGATGAGGAACATCTCATGGCTCTCGTCCTCGGCAGAGACCGATTCCGAAAAGGCACACGTCCGGCTCCTTGTCCCACAAGGAACGTGGCAGGCCGGAGAGCTGTTGCTGGTCTTCACCGTCCCCCTGCAGCCTATTCACAGGCAAAACAGGATCTGGGGCCCGGGCTTGCCCAGAGGAGGAACATCTCATGGCTCTCGTCCTCGGCAGAGCCTCATTCCGAAAAGGCACACGTCCGGCTCCTTGTCCCACACGGAAGGTGGCAGCCCTGAAAGCTGTTGCTGGTCTTCACCGTCCCCCTGCAGCCTATTCAAAGGCACAACAGCATTCACGACGCGGGCTTGCCCAGAGGAGGAACATCTCATGGCTCTCGTCCTCGGCAGAGCCTCATTCCCAAAAGGCACACGTTCGGCTCCTTGTCCCACACGGAAGGTGGCAGCCCTGAAAGCTGTTGCTGGTCTTCACCGTCCCCCTGCAGCCTATTCACAGGCACAATAGGATTTAGGACCCGGGCATGCCCAGAGGAGGAACATCTCATGGCTCTCGTCCTCGGCAGAGCCCGATTCCGAAAAGGCACACGTCCGGCTCCTTGTCCCACAAGGAAGTTGGCAGCCCTGAAAGCTGTTGCTGGTCTTCACCGTCCCCCTGCAGCCTATTCACAGGCACAACAGGATCTGGGACCCGGGCTTGCCCAGAGGAGGAGCATCTCATGGCTCTCGTCCTCGGCAGGGCCTCTTTCCGAAAAGGCACACGTATGGCTCCTTGTACCACACGGAAGGTGGTAGGCCGGAAAGCTGTTGCTGGTCTTCACCATCCCCCTGCAGCCTATTCACAGGCACAACAGGATCTGGGACCCGGGCTTGCCCAGAGGAGGAACATCTCATGGCTCTCGTCCTCGGCAGGGCCTCTTTCCGAAAAGGCACACGTCCGACTCCTTGTCCCACACGGAAGGTGGCAGCCCTGAAAGCTGTTGCTGGTCTTCACCGTCCCCCTGCAGCCTATTCACAGGCACAACAGGATCTGGGACCCGGGCTTGCCCAGAGGAGGAACATCTCATGGCTCTCGTCCTCGGCAGAGCCTGATTCCGAAAAGGCACACGTCCGGCTCCTTGTCCCACAAGGAAGGTGGCAGCCCTGAAAGCTGTTGCTGGTCTTCACCGTCCCCCTGCAGCCTATTCACAGGCACAACAGGATCTGGGACCCGGGCTTGCCCAGAGGAGGAACATCTCATGGCTCTTGTCCTCGGCAGGGCCTGATTCCGAAAAGGCACACGTCCGGCTCCTTGTCCCACACGGAAGGTGGCAGCCCTGAAAGATGTTTCTGGTCTTCACCGTCCCCCTGCAGCCTATTCACAGGCACAACAGGATCTGGGACCCGGGCTTGCCCAGAGGAGGAACATCTCATGGCTCTCGTCCTCGGCAGAGCCTGATTCCGAAAAGGCACACGTCCGGCTCCTTGTCCCACACGGAAGGTGGCAGCCCTGAAAGCTGTTGCTGGTCTTCACCCTCCCCCTGCAGCCTATTCACAGGCACAACAGGATCTGCGACCCGGGCTTGCCCAGAGGAGGAACATCTCATGGCTCTCGTCCTCGGCAGAGCCTGATTCCGAAAAGGCACACGTCCGGCTCCTTATCCCACACGGAAGGTGGCAGCCCTGAAAGCTGTTACTGGTCTTCACCGTCCCCCTGCAGCCTATTCACAGGCAGAACAGGATTTAGGACCCGGGCATGCCCAGAGGAGGAACATCTCATGGCTCTCTTCCTCGGCAGAGCCCGATTCCGAAAAGGCACACGTCCGGCTCCTTGTCCCACACGGAAGGTGGCAGCCCTGAAAGCTGTTGCTGGTCTTCACCGTCCCCCTGCAGCCTATTCAAAGGCACAACAGCATTCACGACGCAGGCTTGCCCAGAGGAGGAACATCTCATGGCTCTCGTCCTCGGCAGAGCCTGATTCCGAAAAGGCACACGTCCGTCTCCTTGTCCCACACGGAAGTTGGCAGGCCGGAAAGATGTTGCTGGTCTTCACCGTCCCCCTGCAGCCTATTCACAGGCACAACAGGATCTGGGGCCCGGGCTTGCCCAGAGGAGGAACATCTCATGGCTCTCTTCCTCGGCAGAGCCCGATTCCGAAAAGGCACACGTCCGGCTCCTTGTCCCACACGGAAGGTGGCAGCCCTGAAAGCTGTTGCTGGTCTTCACCGTCCCCCTGCAGCCTATTCAAAGGCACAACAGCATTCACGACGCGGGCTTGCCCAGAGGAGGAACATCTCATGGCTCTCGTCCTCGGCAGAGCCTCATTCCGAAAAGGCACACGTTCGGCTCCTTGTCCCACACGGAAGGTGGCAGCCCTGAAAGCTGTTGCTGGTCTTCACCGTCCCCCTGCAGCCTATTCACAGGCACAATAGGATTTAGGACCCGGGCATGCCCAGAGGAGGAACATCTCATGGCTCTCGTCCTCGGCAGAGCCCGATTCCGAAAAGGCACACGTCCGGCTCCTTGTCCCACAAGGAAGTTGGCAGCCCTGAAAGCTGTTGCTGGTCTTCACCGTCCCCCTGCAGCCTATTCACAGGCACAACAGGATCTGGGACCCGGGCTTGCCCAGAGGAGGAACATCTCATGGCTCTCGTCCTCGGCAGGGCCTCTTTCCGAAAAGGCACACGTATGGCTCCTTGTACCAAATGGAAGGTGGTAGGCCGGAAAGCTGTTGCTGGTCTTCACCATCCCCCTGCAGCCTATTCACAGGCACAACAGGATCTGGGATCCGGGCTTGCCCAGAGGAGGAACATCTCATGGCTCTCGTCCTCGGCAGGGCCTCTTTCCGAAAAGGCACACGTCCGACTCCTTGTCCCACACGGAAGGTGGCAGCCCTGAAAGCTGTTGCTGGTCTTCACCGTCCACCTGCAGCCTATTGACAGGTACGACAGGATCTGGGACCCGGGCTTGCCCAGAGGAGGAACATCTCATGGCTCTCGTCCTCGGAAGTGCCTGATTCCGGAAAGGCACACGTTCGGCTCCTTGTCCCACACGGAAGGTGGCAGCCCTGAAAGCTGTTGCTGGTCTTCACCGTCCCCCTGCAGCCTATTCACGGGCACAATAGGATTTAGGACCCGGGCATGCCTAGAGGAGGAACATCTCATGGCTCTCGTCCTCGGCAGGGCCTCTTTCTGAAAAGGCACACGTATGGCTCCTTGTACCACACGGAAGGTGGTAGGCCGGAAAGCTGTTGCTGGTCTTCACCGTCCCCCTGCAGCCTATTCACAGGCACAACAGGATCTGGGACCCGGGCTTGCCCAGAGGAGGAACATCTCATGGCTCTCGTCCTCGGCAGAGCCTGATTCCGAAAAGGCACACGTCCGGCTCCTTGTACCTCAAGGAAGGTGGCAGCCCTGAAAGCTGTTGCTGGTCTTCACTGTCCCCCTGCAGCCTATTCAAAGGCACAACAGGATTCACGACGTGGGCTTGCCCAGAGGAGGAACATCTCATGGCTCTCGTCCTCGGCAGAGCCTGATTCCGGAAAGGCACACGTTTGGCTCCTTGTCCCACACGGAAGGTGGCAGTCCTGAAAGCTGTTGCTGGTCTTCACCATCCCCCTGCAGCCTATTCACAGGCACAACAGGATTCAGGACCTGGGCATGCCCAGAGGAGGAACATCTCATGGCTCTCTTCCTCGGCAGAGCCCGATTCCGAAAAGGCACACGTCCGGCTCCTTGTCCCACAAGGAAGGTGGCAGCCCTAAAAGCTTTTGCTGGTCTTCACCGTCCCCCTGCAGCCTATTCACAGGCACAACAGGATCTGGGACCCGGGCTTGCCCAGAGGAGGAACATCTCATGGCTCTCGTCCTCGGCAGGGCCTCTTTCAGAAAAGGCACACGTATGGCTCCTTGTCCCACACGGAAGGTGGCAGCCCTGAAAGCTGCTGCTGGTCTTCACCGTCCCCCTGCAGCCTATTCACAGGCACAACAGGATCTGGGACCGGGGCTTGCCCAGAGGAGGAACATCTCATGGCTCTCTTCCTCGGCAGAGTCTGATTCTGGAAAGGCACAGGTCCGGCTCATTCTCCCACACGGAAGGTGGCAGGCCGGAAAGATGTTGCTGGTCTTCAACGTCCCCCTGCAGCCTATTCAAAGGCAGAACAGGATTCGGGACCCGGGCATGCCCAGAGGAGGAACATCTCATGGCTCTCTTCCTCGGCAGAGCCTGATTCCGAAAAGGCACACGTCCGGCTCCTTGTCCCACACGGAAGGTGGCAACCCTGAAAGCTGTTGCTGGTCTTCACCGTCCCCCTGCAGCCTATTCACAGGCACAATAGGATCTGGGACCCGGGCATGCCCAGAGGAGGAACATCTCATGGCTCTCGTCCTCGGCAGAGCCCGATTCCGAAAAGGCACACGTCCGGCTCCTTGTCCCACAAGGAAGTTGGCAGCCCTGAAAGCTGTTGCTGGTCTTCACCGTCCCCCTGCAGCCTATTCACAGGCACAACAGGATCTGCGACCCGGGCTTGCCCAGAGGAGGAACATCTCATGGCTCTCGTCCTCGGCAGGGCCTCTTTCCGAAAAGGCACACGTATGGCTCCTTGTACCACACGGAAGGTGGCAGCCCTGAAAGCTGTTGCTGGTGTTCACCATCCCCCTGCAGCCTATTCACAGGCACAACAGCATTCACGATCCGGGCTTGCCCAGAGGAGGAACATCTCATGGCTCTCGTCCTCGGCAGAGCCCGATTCCGAAAAGGCACACGTCCGACTCCTTGTCCCACACGGAAGGTGGCAGCCCTGAAAGCTGTTGCTGGTCTTCACCGTCCCCCTGCAGCCTATTGACAGGTACGACAGGATCTGGGACCCGGGCTTGCCCAGAGGAGGAACATCTCATGGCTCTCGTCCTCGGAAGAGCCTGATTCCGGAAAGGCACACGTCCGGCTCCTTGTCCCACAAGGAAGGTGGCAGCCCTGAAAGCTGTTGCTGGTCTTCACTGTCCCCCTGCAGCCTATTCAAAGGCACAACAGGATTCACGACGCGGGCTTGCCCAGAGGAGGAACATCTCATGGCTCTCGTCCTCGGCAGAGCCTGATTCCGAAAAGGCACACGTCCGGCTCCTTGTCCCACACGGAAGTTGGCAGGCCGGAAAGATGTTGCTGGTCTTCACCGTCCCCCTGCAGCCTATTCACAGGCACAACAGGATCTGGGACCGGGGCTTGCCCAGGGGAGGAACATCTCATGGCTCTAGTCCTCGGCAGAGCCTGATCCTGGAAAGGCACACGTCCGGCTCCTTGTGCCACACGGAAGGTGGCAGGCTGGAAAGATGTTGCTGGTCTTCACCGTCCCCCTGCAGCCTATTCACAGGCACAACAGGATCTGGGGCCCGGGCTTGCCCAGAGGAGGAACATCTCATGGCTCTCTTCCTCGGCAGAGCCCGATTCTGAAAAGGCACACGTCCGGCTCCTTGTCCCACACGGAAGGTGGCAGCCCTGAAAGCTGTTGCTGGTCTTCACCGTCCCCCTGCAGCCTATTCAAAGGCACAACAGCATTCACGACGCGGGCTTGCCCAGAGGAGGAACATCTCATGGCTCTCGTCCTCGGCAGAGCCTCATTCCGAAAAGGCACACGTTCGGCTCCTTGTCCCACACGGAAGGTGGCAGCCCTGAAAGCTGTTGCTGGTCTTCACCGTCCCCCTGCAGCCTATTCACAGGCACAATAGGATTTAGGACCCGGGCATGCCCAGAGGAGGAACATCTCATGGCTCTCTTCCTCGGCAGAGCCCGATTCCGAAAAGGCACACGTCCGGCTCCTTGTCCCACAAGGAAGTTGGCAGCCCTGAAAGTTGTTGCTGGTCTTCACCGTCCCCCTGCAGCCTATTCACAGGCACAACAGGATCTGGGACCCGGGCTTGCCCAGAGGAGGAACATCTCATGGCTCTCGTCCTCGGCAGAGCCTGATTCCGAAAAGGCACACGTATGGCTCCTTGTACCACACGGAAGGTGGTAGGCCGGAAAGCTGTTGCTGGTCTTCACCATCCCCCTGCAGCCTATTCACAGGCACAACAGGATCTGGGATCCGGGCTTGCCCAGAGGAGGAACATCTCATGGCTCTCGTCCTCGGCAGGGCCTCTTTCCGAAAAGGCACACGTCCGACTCCTTGTCCCACACGGAAGGTGGCAGCCCTGAAAGCTGTTGCTGGTCTTCACCGTCCCCCTGCAGCCTATTGACAGGTACGACAGGATCTGGGACCCGGGCTTGCCCAGAGGAGGAACATCTCATGGCTCTCGTCCTCGGAAGAGCCTGATTCCGGAAAGGCACACGTCCGGCTCCTTGTCCCACACGGAAGGTGGCAGCCCTGAAAGCTGTTGCTGGTCTTCACCGTCCCCCTGCAGCCTATTCACGGGCACAATAGGATTTAGGACCCGGGCATGCCTAGAGGAGGAACATCTCATGGCTCTCGTCCTCGGCAGGGCCTCTTTCTGAAAAGGCACACGTATGGCTCCTTGTACCACACGCAAGGTGGTAGGCCAAAAAGCTGTTGCTGGTCTTCACCGTCCCCCTGCAGCCTATTCACAGGCACAACAGGATCTGGGACCCGGGCTTGCCCAGAGGAGGAACATCTCATGGCTCTCGTCCTCGGCAGAGCCTGATTCCGAAAAGGCACACGTCCGGCTCCTTGTCCCACAAGGAAGGTGGCAGCCCTGAAAGCTGTTGCTGGTCTTCACTGTCCCCCTGCATCCTATTCAAAGGCACAACAGGATTCACGACGTGGGCTTGCCCAGAGGAGGAACATCTCATGGCTCTCGTCCTCGGCAGAGCCTGATTCCGGAAAGGCACACGTTCGGCTCCTTGTCCCACACGAAAGGTGGCAGCCCTGAAAGCTGTTGCTGGTCTTCACCGTCCCCCTGCAGCCTATTCACAGGCACAACAGGATTCAGGACCCGGGCATGCCCAGAGGAGGAACATCTCATGGCTCTCTTCCTCGGCAGAGCCCGATTCCGAAAAGGCACACGTCCGGCTCCTTGTCCCACAAGGAAGGTGGCAGCCCTAAAAGCTTTTGCTGGTCTTCACCGTCCCCCTGCAGCCTATTCACAGGCACAACAGGATCTGGGACCCGGGCTTGCCCAGAGGAGGAACATCTCATGGCTCTCGTCCTCGGCAGGGCCTCTTTCTGAAAAGGCACACGTATGGCTCCTTGTCCCACACGGAAGGTGGCAGCCCTGAAAGCTGCTGCTGGTCTTCACCGTCCCCCTGCAGCCTATTCACAGGCACAACAGGATCTGGGACCGGGGCTTGCCCAGAGGAGGAACATCTCATGGCTCTCTTCCTCGGCAGAGTCTGATTCTGGAAAGGCACAGGTCCGGCTCCTTGTCCCACACGGAAGTTGGCACCCCTGAAGGATGTTGCTGGTCTTCACCGTCCCCCTGCAGCCTATTCACAGGCACAACAGGATTCACGATGCGGGCTTGCCCAGAGGAGGAACATCTCATGGCTCTCGTCCTCGGCAGGGCCTCTTTCCGAAAAGGCACACGTCTGGCTCCTTGTCCCACACGGAAGGTGGCAGGCTGGAAAGATGTTGCTGGTCTTCACCGTCCCCCTGCAGCCTATTCAGAGGCACAACAGGATCTGGGGCCCGGGCTTGCCCAGAGGAGGAACATCTCATGGCTCTCATCCTCGGCAGGGCCTGATTCCGAAAAGGCACACGTCCGGCTCCTTGTCCCACACGGAAGTTGGCACCCCTGAAGGAGGTTGCTGGTCTTCACCGTCCCCCTGCAGCCTATTCACAGGCACAACAGGATTCACGATGCGGGCTTGCCCAGAGGAGGAACATCTCATGGCTCTCGTCCTCGGCAGGGCCTCTTTCCGAAAAGGCACACGTCCGGCTCCTTGTCCCACACGGAAGGTGGCAGCCCTGAAAGATGTTGCTGGTCTTCACCGTCCCCCTGCAGCCTATTGACAGGTACG
This sequence comes from Astur gentilis, assembly GCF_929443795.1. Lineage (NCBI taxonomy): Eukaryota > Metazoa > Chordata > Aves > Accipitriformes > Accipitridae > Astur > Astur gentilis. The sequence continues at coordinate 1,895,832 of NW_026061079.1, read as the reverse complement.
ACAGGATCTGGGACCCGGGCTTGCCCAGAGGAGGAACATCTCATGGCTCTCGTCCTCGGCAGAGCCCGATTCCGAAAAGGCACACGTCCGGCTCCTTGTCCCACAAGGAAGGTGGCAGCCCTAAAAGCTTTTGCTGGTCTTCACCGTCCCCCTGCAGCCTATTCACAGGCACAACAGGATCTGGGACCCGGGCTTGCCCAGAGGAGGAACATCTCATGGCTCTCGTCCTCGGCAGAGCCTCTTTTCGAAAAGGCACACTTTCGGCTCCTTATCCCACACGGAAGGTGGCAGCCCTGAAAGCTGTTGCTGGTCTTCACCGTCCCCCTGCAGCCTATTGACAGGTACGACAGGATCTGGGACCCGGGCTTGCCCAGAGGAGGAACATCTCATGGCTCTCGTCCTCGCCAGAGCCTGATTCCGGAAAGGCACACGTTCGGCTCCTTGTCCCACACGGAAGGTGGCGGCCCTGAAAGCTGTTGCTGGTCTTCACCGTCCCCCTGCAGCCTATTCACGGGCACAATTGGATTTAGGACCCGGGCATGCCCAGAGGAGGAACATCTCATGGCTCTCGTCCTCGGCAGGACCTCTTTCTGAAAAGGCACACGTATGGCTCCTTGTCCCACACGGAAGGTGGCAGCCCTGAAAGCTGCTGCTGGTCTTCACCGTCCCCCTGCAGCCTATTCACAGGCACAACAGGATCTGGGACCGGGGCTTGCCCAGAGGAGGAACATCTCATGGCTCTCTTCCTCGGCAGAGTCTGATTCTGGAAAGGCACAGGTCCGGCTCATTGTCCCACACGGAAGGTGGCAGGCCGGAAAGATGTTGCTGGTCTTCAACGTCCCCCTGCAGCCTATTCAAAGGCAGAACAGGATTCGGGACCCGGGCTTGCCCAGAGGAGGAACATCTCATGGCTCTCTTCCTCGGCAGAGCCTGATTCCGAAAAGGCACACGTCCGGCTCCTTGTCCCACACGGAAGGTGGCAACCCTGAAAGCTGTTGCTGGTCTTCACCGTCCCCCTGCAGCCTATTCACAGGCACAACAGGATCTGGGGCCCGGGCTTGCCCAGAGGAGGAACATCTCATGGCTCTCGTCCTCGGCAGGGCCTGATTCCGAAAAGGCACACGTCCGGCTCCTTGTCCCACACGGAAGTTGGCACCCCTGAAGGATGTTGCTGGTCTTCACCGTCCCCCTGCAGCCTATTCACAAGCACAACAGGATTCACGATGCGGGCTTGCCCAGAGGAGGAACATCTCATGGCTCTCGTCCTCAGCAGGGCCTCTTTCCGAAAAGGCACACGGCTGGCTCCTTGTCCCACACGGAAGGTGGCAGGCCGGAAAGCTGTTGCTGGTCTTCACCGTCCCCCTGCAGCCTATTCACAGGCACATGAGGATCTGGGACCCGGGCTTGCCCAGAGGAGGAACATCTCATGGCTCTCGTCCTCGGCAGAGCCTGATTCCGAAAAGGCACACGTCCGGCTCCTTGTCCCACACGGAAGGTGGCAGCCCTAAAAGCTTTTGCTGGTCTTCACCGTCCCCCTGCAGCCTATTCACAGGCACAACAGGATCTGGGACCCGGGCTTGCCCAGAGGAGGAACATCTCATGGCTCTCGTCCTCGGCAGAGCCTCTTTTCGAAAAGGCACACTTTCGGCTCCTTATCCCACACGGAAGGTGGCAGCCCTGAAAGCTGTTGCTGGTCTTCACCGTCCCCCTGCAGCCTATTGACAGGTACGACAGGATCTGGGACCCGGGCTTGCCCAGAGGAGGAACATCTCATGGCTCTCGTCCTCGCCAGAGCCTGATTCCGGAAAGGCACACGTTCGGCTCCTTGTCCCACACGGAAGGTGGCGGCCCTGAAAGCTGTTGCTGGTCTTCACCGTCCCCCTGCAGCCTATTCACGGGCACAATTGGATTTAGGACCCGGGCATGCCCAGAGGAGGAACATCTCATGGCTCTCGTCCTCGGCAGGGCCTCTTTCTGAAAAGGCACACGTATGGCTCCTTGTCCCACACGGAAGGTGGCAGCCCTGAAAGCTGCTGCTGGTCTTCACCGTCCCCCTGCAGCCTATTCACAGGCACAACAGGATCTGGGACCGGGGCTTGCCCAGAGGAGGAACATCTCATGGCTCTCTTCCTCGGCAGAGTCTGATTCTGGAAAGGCACAGGTCCGGCTCCTTGTCCCACACGGAAGGTGGCAGGCCGGAAAGATGTTGCTGGTCTTCAACGTCCCCCTGCAGCCTATTCAAAGGCAGAACAGGATTCGGGACCCGGGCTTGCCCAGAGGAGGAACATCTCATGGCTCTCTTCCTCGGCAGAGCCTGATTCCGAAAAGGCACACGTCCGGCTCCTTGTCCCACACGGAAGGTGGCAACCCTGAAAGCTGTTGCTGGTCTTCACCGTCCCCCTGCAGCCTATTCACAGGCACAACAGGATCTGGGGCCCGGGCTTGCCCAGAGGAGGAACATCTCATGGCTCTCGTCCTCGGCAGGGCCTGATTCCGAAAAGGCACACGTCCGGCTCCTTGTCCCACACGGAAGTTGGCACCCCTGAAGGATGTTGCTGGTCTTCACCGTCCCCCTGCAGCCTATTCACAAGCACAACAGGATTCACGATGCGGGCTTGCCCAGAGGAGGAACATCTCATGGCTCTCGTCCTCAGCAGGGCCTCTTTCCGAAAAGGCACACGGCTGGCTCCTTGTCCCACACGGAAGGTGGCAGGCCGGAAAGCTGTTGCTGGTCTTCACCGTCCCCCTGCAGCCTATTCACAGGCACATCAGGATCTGGGACCCGGGCTTGCCCAGAGGAGGAACATCTCATGGCTCTCGTCCTCGGCAGAGCCTGATTCCGAAAAGGCACACGTCCGGCTCCTTGTCCCACACGGAAGGTGGCAGCCCTGAAAGCTGTTGCTGGTCTTCACCATCCCCCTGCAGCCTATTCACAGGCACAACAGGATCTGGGACCCGGGCTTGCCCAGAGGAGGAACATCTCATGGCTCTCGTCCTCGGCAGAGCCTGATTCCGAAAAGGCACACGTCCGGCTCCTTATCCCACACGGAAGTTGGCTGCCCTGAAAGCTGTTGCTGGTCTTCACCGTCCCCCTGCAGCCTATTCACAGGCACAATAGGATTTGGGACAGGGGCATGCCCAGAGGAGGAACATCTCATGGCTCTCTTCCTCGGCAGAGCCTGATTCCGAAAAGGCACACGTCCGGCTCCTTGTCCCACAAGGAAGGTGGCAGCCCTGAAAGCTGTTGCTGGTCTTCACCGTCCCCCTGCAGCCTATTCACAGGCACAACAGGATCTGGGACCCGGGCTTGCCCAGAGGAGGAACATCTCATGGCTCTCGTCCTCGGCAGAACCCGATTCCGACAAGGCACACGTCCGGCTCCTTGTCCCACACGGATGGTGGCAGCCCTGAAAGCTGTTGCTGGTCTTCACCGTCCCCCTGCAGCCTATTCACAGGCACAACAGGATCTGGGGCCCGGGCTTGCCCAGAGGAGGAACATCTCATGGCTCTCGTCCTCGGCAGGGCCTGATTCCGAAAAGGCACACGTCCAGCTCCTTGTCCCACACGGAATGTGGTAGGCTGGAAAGATGTTGCTGGTCTTCACCGTCCCCCTGCAGCCTATTCACAGGCACAACAGGATCTGGGACCCGGGCTTGCCCAGAGGAGGAACATCTCATGGCTCTCGTCCTCGGCAGAGCCCGATTCCGAAAAGGCACACGTCCGGCTCCTTGTCCCACACGGAAGGTGGCAGCCCTGAAAGCTGTTGCTGGTCTTCACCGTCCCCCTGCAGCCTATTCAAAGGCACAACAGCATTCACGACGCGGGCTTGCCCAGAAGAGGAACATCTCATGGCTCTCGTCCTCGGCAGGGCCTCTTTCCGAAAAGGCACACGTATGGCTCCTTGTACCACACGGAAGGTGGTAGGCCGGAAAGCTGTTGCTGGTCTTCACCGTCCCCCTGCAGCCTATTCACAGGCACAACAGGATCTGGGACCCGGGCTTGCCCAGAGGAGGAACATCTCATGGCTCTCGTCCTCGGCAGAGCCTGATTCCGAAAAGGCACACGTCCGGCTCCTTGTCCCACACGGAAGGTGGCAGCCCTGAAAGCTGTTGCTGGTCTTCACCGTCCCCCTGCAGCCTATTCACAGGCACAACAGGATCTGGGACCCGGGCTTGCCCAGAGGAGGAACATCTCATGGCTCTCGTCCTCGGCAGAGCCCGATTCCGAAAAGGCACACGTCCGGCTCCTTGTCCCACAAGGAAGTTGGCAGCCCTGAAAGCTGTTGCTGGTCTTCACCGTCCCCCTGCAGCCTATTCACAGGCACAACAGGATCTGGGGCCCGGGCTTGCCCAGAGGAGGAACATCTCATGGCTCTCGTCCTCGGCAGGGCCTGATTCCGAAAAGGCACACGTCCGGCTCCTTGTCCCACACGGAAGGTGTCAGGCTGGAAAGATGTTGCTGGTCTTCACCGTCCCCCTGCAGCCTATTCACAGGCACAACAGGATCTGGGACCCGGGCTTGCCCAGAGGAGGAACATCTCATGGCTCTCGTCCTCGGCAGAGCCCGATTCCGAAAAGGCACACGTCCGGCTCCTTGTCCCACACGGAAGGTGGCAGCCCTGAAAGCTGTTGCTGGTCTTCACCGTCCCCCTGCAGCCTATTCAAAGGCACAACAGCATTCACGACGCGGGCTTGCCCAGAGGAGGAACATCTCATGGCTCTCGTCCTCGGCAGGGCCTGATTCCGAAAAGGCACACGTATGGCTCCTTGTACCACACGGAAGGTGGTAGGCCGGAAAGCTGTTGCTGGTCTTCACCGTCCCCCTGCAGCCTATTCACAGGCACAACAGGATCTGGGACCCGGGCTTGCCCAGAGGAGGAACATCTCATGGCTCTCGTCCTCGGCAGAGCCTGATTCCGAAAAGGCACACGTCCGGCTCCTTGTCCCACACGGAAGGTGGCAGCCCTGAAAGCTGTTGCTGGTCTTCACCGTCCCCCTGCAGCCTATTCACAGGCACAACAGGATCTGGGACCCGGGCTTGCCCAGAGGAGGAACATCTCATGGCTCTCGTCCTCGGCAGAGCCCGATTCCGAAAAGGCACACGTCCGGCTCCTTGTCCCACAAGGAAGTTGGCAGCCCTGAAAGCTGTTGCTGGTCTTCACCGTCCCCCTGCAGCCTATTCACAGGCACAACAGGATCTGGGACCCGGGCTTGCCCAGAGGAGGAACATCTCATGGCTCTCGTCCTCGGCAGGGCCTCTTTCCGAAAAGGCACACGTCTGGCTCCTTGTCCCACACGGAAGGTGGCAGGCCGGAAAGCTGTTGCTGGTCTTCACCGTCCCCCTGCAGCCTATTCACAGGCACATCAGGATCTGGGACCCGGGCTTGCCCAGAGGAGGAACATCTCATGGCTCTCGTCCTCGGCAGGGCCTCTTTCCGAAAAGGCACACGTCCGGCTCCTTGTCCCACACGGAAGGTGGCAGCCCTGAAAGCTGTTGCTGGTCTTCACCATCCCCCTGCAGCCTATTCACAGGCACAACAGGATCTGGGACCCGGGCATGCCCAGAGGAGGAACATCTCATGGCTCTCGTCCTCGGCAGAGCCTGATTCCGAAAAGGCACACGTCCGGCTCCTTATCCCACACGGAAGGTGGCAGCCCTGAAAGCTGTTACTGGTCTTCACCGTCCCCCTGCAGCCTATTCACAGGCAGAACAGGATTTAGGACCCGGGCATGCCCAGAGGAGGAACATCTCATGGCTCTCTTCCTCGGCAGAGCCCGATTCCGAAAAGGCACACGTCCGGCTCCTTGTCCCACACGGAAGGTGGCAGCCCTGAAAGCTGTTGCTGGTCTTCACCGTCCCCCTGCAGCCTATTCACAGGCACAACAGGATCTGGGACCCGGGCTTGCCCAGAGGAGGAACATCTCATGGCTCTCGTCCTCGGCAGAGCCTGATTCCGAAAAGGCACACGTCCGGCTCCTTGTCCCACACGGAAGGTGGCAGCCCTGAAAGCTGTTGCTGGTCTTCACCCTCCCCCTGCAGCCTATTCACAGGCACAACAGGATCTGGGACCCGGGCTTGCCCAGAGGAGGAACATCTCATGGCTCTCGTCCTCGGCAGAGCCTCTTTCCGAAAAGGCACACGTCCGGCTCCTTATCCCACACGGAAGGTGGCAGCCCTGAAAGCTTTTACTGGTCTTCACCGTCCCCCCTGCAGCCTATTCACAGGCAGAACAGGATTTAGGACCCGGGCATGCCCAGAGGAGGAACATCTCATGGCTCTCTTCCTCGGCAGAGCCCGATTCCGAAAAGGCACACGTCCGGCTCCTTTTCCCACACGGAAGGTGGCAGCCCTGAAAGCTGTTGCTGGTCTTCACCCTCCCCCTGCAGCCTATTCACAGGCACAACAGGATCTGGGACCCGGGCTTGCCCAGAGGAGGAACATCTCATGGCTCTCGTCCTCGGCAGAGCCTCTTTCCGAAAAGGCACACGTCCGGCTCCTTATCCCACACGGAAGGTGGCAGCCCTGAAAGCTGTTACTGGTCTTCACCGTCCCCCTGCAGCCTATTCACAGGCAGAACAGGATTTAGGACCCGGGCATGCCCAAAGGAGGAACATCTCATGGCTCTCTTCCTCGGCAGAGCCCGATTCCGAAAAGGCACACGTCCGGCTCCTTGTCCCACACGGAAGGTGGCAGCCCTGAAAGCTGTTGCTGGTCTTCACCGTCCCCCTGCAGCCTATTCAAAGGCACAACAGCATTCACGACGCGGGCTTGCCCAGAGGAGGAACATCTCATGGCTCTCGTCCTCGGCAGAGCCTGATTCCGAAAAGGCACACGTCCGGCTCCTTGTCCCACACGGAAGTTGGCAGGCCGGAAAGATGTTGCTGGTCTTCACCGTCCCCCTGCAGCCTATTCACAGGCACAACAGGATCTGGGACCGAGGCTTGCCCAGGGGAGGAACATCTCATGGCTCTAGTCCTCGGCAGAGCCTGATTCTGGAAAGGCACACGTCCGGCTCCTTGTGCCACACGGAAGGTGGCAGGCTGGAAAGATGTTGCTGGTCTTCACCGTCCCCCTGCAGCCTATTCACAGGCACAACAGGATCTGGGGCCCGGGCTTGCCCAGAGGAGGAACATCTCATGGCTCTCTTCCTCGGCAGAGCCCGATTCCGAAAAGGCACACGTCCGGCTCCTTGTCCCACACGGAAGGTGGCAGCCCTGAAAGCTGTTGCTGGTCTTCACCGTCCCCCTGCAGCCTATTCAAAGGCACAACAGCATTCACGACGCGGGCTTGCCCAGAGGAGGAACATCTCATGGCTCTCGTCCTCGGCAGAGCCTCATTCCGAAAAGGCACACGTTCGGCTCCTTGTCCCACACGGAAGGTGGCAGACCTGAAAGCTGTTGTTGGTCTTCACCGTCCCCCTGCAGCCTATTCACAGGCACAATAGGATTTAGGACCCGGGCATGCCCAGAGGAGGAACATCTCATGGCTCTCGTCCTCGGCAGAGCCCGATTCCGAAAAGGCACACGTCCGGCTCCTTGTCCCACAAGGAAGTTGGCAGCCCTGAAAGCTGTTGCTGGTCTTCACCGTCCCCCTGCAGCCTATTCACAGGCACAACAGGATCTGGGACCCGGGCTTGCCCAGAGGAGGAACATCTCATGGCTCTCGTCCTCGGCAGGGCCTCTTTCCGAAAAGGCACACGTCTGGCTCCTTGTCCCACACGGAAGGTGGTAGGCCGGAAAGCTGTTGCTGGTCTTCACCATCCCCCTGCAGCCTATTCACAGGCACAACAGGATCTGGGACCCGGGCTTGCCCAGAGGAGGAACATCTCATGGCTCTCGTCCTCGGCAGGGCCTCTTTCCGAAAAGGCACACGTCCGACTCCTTGTCCCACACGGAAGGTGGCAGCCCTGAAAGCTGTTGCTGGTCTTCACCATCCCCCTGCAGCCTATTCACAGGCACAACAGGATCTGGGACACGGGCTTGCCCAGAGGAGGAACATCTCATGGCTCTCGTCCTCGGCAGAGCCTGATTCCGAAAAGGCACACGTCCGGCTCCTTGTCCCACAAGGAAGGTGGAAGCCCTGAAAGATGTTGCTGGTCTTCACCGTCCCCCTGCAGCCTATTCACAGGCAGAACAGGATCTGGGACCCGGGCTTGCCCAGAGGAGGAACATCTCATGGCTCTCGTCCTCGGCAGGGCCTCTTTCCGAAAAGGCACACGTCCGGCTCCTTGTCCCACACGGAAGGTGGCAGCCCTGAAAGATGTTGCTGGTCTTCACCGTCCCCCTGCAGCCTATTCACAGGCACAACAGGATCTGGGACCCGGGCTTGCCCAGAGGAGGAACATCTCATGGCTCTCGTCCTCGGCAGGGCCTCTTTCTGAAAAGGCACACGTCCGGCTCCTTGTACCACACGGAAGGTGGCAGGCTGGAAAGATGTTGCTGGTCTTCACCGTCCCCCTGCAGCGTATTCAAAAGCACAACAGGATTCGGGACCCGGGCATGCCCAGAGGAGGAACATCTCATGGCTCTCTTCCTCGGCAGAGCCTGATTCCGAAAAGGCACACGTCCGGCTCCTTGTCCCACACGGAAGGTGGTAGGCCGGAAAGCTGTTGCTGGTCTTCACCGTCCCCCTGCAGCCTATTCACAGGCACAACAGGATCTGGGGCCCGGGCTTGCCCAGAGGAGGAACATCTCATGGCTCTCGTCCTCGGCAGGGCCTCTTTCCGAAAAGGCACACGTCTGGCTCCTTGTCCCACACGGAAGGTGGTAGGCCGGAAAGCTGTTGCTGGTCCTCACCGTCCCCCTGCAGCCTATTCACAGGCACAACAGGATCTGGGACCCGGGCTTGCCCAGAGGAGGAACATCTCATGGCTCTCGTCCTCGGCAGAGCCTCTTTCCGAAAAGGCACACGTCCGGCTCCTTGTCCCACACGGAAAGTGGCAGCCCTGAAAGATGTTGCTGGTCTTCACCGTCCCCCTGCAGCCTATTCACAGGCACAACAGGATTTAGGACCCGGGCATGCCCAAAGGAGGAACATCTCATGGCTCTCTTCCTCGGCAGAGCCCGATTCCGAAAAGGCACACGTCCGGCTCCTTGTCCCACACGGAAGGTGGCAGCCCTGAAAGCTGTTGCTGGTCTTCACCGTCCCCCTGCAGCCTATTCAAAGGCACAACAGCATTCACGACGCGGGCTTGCCCAGAGGAGGAACATCTCATGGCTCTCGTCCTCGCCAGAGCCTGATTCCGGAAAGGCACACGTTCGGCTCCTTGTCCCACACGGAAGGTGGCGGCCCTGAAAGCTGTTGCTGGTCTTCACCGTCCCCCTGCAGCCTATTCACGGGCACAATTGGATTTAGGACCCGGGCATGCCCAGAGGAGGAACATCTCATGGCTCTCGTCCTCGGCAGGGTCTCTTTCTGAAAAGGCACACGTATGGCTCCTTGTCCCACACGGAAGGTGGCAGCCCTGAAAGCTGCTGCTGGTCTTCACCGTCCCCCTGCAGCCTATTCACAGGCACAACAGGATCTGGGACCGGGGCTTGCCCAGAGGAGGAACATCTCATGGCTCTCTTCCTCGGCAGAGTCTGATTCTGGAAAGGCACAGGTCCGGCTCATTGTCCCACACGGAAGGTGGCAGGCCGGAAAGATGTTGCTGGTCTTCAACGTCCCCCTGCAGCCTATTCAAAGGCAGAACAGGATTCGGGACCCGGGCTTGCCCAGAGGAGGAACATCTCATGGCTCTCTTCCTCGGCAGAGCCTGATTCCGAAAAGGCACACGTCCGGCTCCTTGTCCCACACGGAAGGTGGCAACCCTGAAAGCTGTTGCTGGTCTTCACCGTCCCCCTGCAGCCTATTCACAGGCACAACAGGATCTGGGGCCCGGGCTTGCCCAGAGGAGGAACATCTCATGGCTCTCGTCCTCGGCAGGGCCTGATTCCGAAAAGGCACACGTCCGGCTCCTTGTCCCACACGGAAGTTGGCACCCCTGAAGGATGTTGCTGGTCTTCACCGTCCCCCTGCAGCCTATTCACAAGCACAACAGGATTCACGATGCGGGCTTGCCCAGAGGAGGAACATCTCATGGCTCTCGTCCTCAGCAGGGCCTCTTTCCGAAAAGGCACACGGCTGGCTCCTTGTCCCACACGGAAGGTGGCAGGCCGGAAAGCTGTTGCTGGTCTTCACCGTCCCCCTGCAGCCTATTCACAGGCACATCAGGATCTGGGACCCGGGCTTGCCCAGAGGAGGAACATCTCATGGCTCTCGTCCTCGGCAGAGCCTGATTCCGAAAAGGCACACGTCCGGCTCCTTGTCCCACACGGAAGGTGGCAGCCCTGAAAGCTGTTGCTGGTCTTCACCATCCCCCTGCAGCCTATTCACAGGCACAACAGGATCTGGGACCCGGGCTTGCCCAGAGGAGGAACATCTCATGGCTCTCGTCCTCGGCAGAGCCTGATTCCGAAAAGGCACACGTCCGGCTCCTTATCCCACACGGAAGTTGGCTGCCCTGAAAGCTGTTGCTGGTCTTCACCGTCCCCCTGCAGCCTATTCACAGGCACAATAGGATTTGGGACAGGGGCATGCCCAGAGGAGGAACATCTCATGGCTCTCTTCCTCGGCAGAGCCTGATTCCGAAAAGGCACACGTCCGGCTCCTTGTCCCACAAGGAAGGTGGCAGCCCTGAAAGCTGTTGCTGGTCTTCACCGTCCCCCTGCAGCCTATTCACAGGCACAACAGGATCTGGGACCCGGGCTTGCCCAGAGGAGGAACATCTCATGGCTCTCGTCCTCGGCAGAACCCGATTCCGACAAGGCACACGTCCGGCTCCTTGTCCCACACGGATGGTGGCAGCCCTGAAAGCTGTTGCTGGTCTTCACCGTCCCCCTGCAGCCTATTCACAGGCACAACAGGATCTGGGGCCCGGGCTTGCCCAGAGGAGGAACATCTCATGGCTCTCGTCCTCGGCAGGGCCTGATTCCGAAAAGGCACACGTCCAGCTCCTTGTCCCACACGGAATGTGGCAGGCTGGAAAGATGTTGCTGGTCTTCACCGTCCCCCTGCAGCCTATTCACAGGCACAACAGGATCTGGGACCCGGGCTTGCCCAGAGGAGGAACATCTCATGGCTCTCGTCCTCGGCAGAGCCCGATTCCGAAAAGGCACACGTCCGGCTCCTTGTCCCACACGGAAGGTGGCAGCCCTGAAAGCTGTTGCTGGTCTTCACCGTCCCCCTGCAGCCTATTCAAAGGCACAACAGCATTCACGACGCGGGCTTGCCCAGAGGAGGAACATCTCATGGCTCTCGTCCTCGGCAGGGCCTCTTTCCGAAAAGGCACACGTATGGCTCCTTGTACCACACGGAAGGTGGTAGGCCGGAAAGCTGTTGCTGGTCTTCACCGTCCCCCTGCAGCCTATTCACAGGCACAACAGGATCTGGGACCCGGGCTTGCCCAGAGGAGGAACATCTCATGGCTCTCGTCCTCGGCAGAGCCTGATTCCGAAAAGGCACACGTCCGGCTCCTTGTCCCACACGGAAGGTGGCAGCCCTGAAAGCTGTTGCTGGTCTTCACCGTCCCCCTGCAGCCTATTCACAGGCACAACAGGATCTGGGACCCGGGCTTGCCCAGAGGAGGAACATCTCATGGCTCTCGTCCTCGGCAGAGCCCGATTCCGAAAAGGCACACGTCCGGCTCCTTGTCCCACAAGGAAGTTGGCAGCCCTGAAAGCTGTTGCTGGTCTTCACCCTCCCCCTGCAGCCTATTCACAGGCACAACAGGATCTGGGGCCCGGGCTTGCCCAGAGGAGGAACATCTCATGGCTCTCGTCCTCGGCAGGGCCTGATTCCGAAAAGGCACACGTCCGGCTCCTTGTCCCACACGGAAGGTGTCAGGCTGGAAAGATGTTGCTGGTCTTCACCGTCCCCCTGCAGCCTATTCACAGGCACAACAGGATCTGGGACCCGGGCTTGCCCAGAGGAGGAACATCTCATGGCTCTCGTCCTCGTCAGAGCCCGATTCCGAAAAGGCACACGTCCGGCTCCTTGTCCCACACGGAAGGTGGCAGCCCTGAAAGCTGTTGCTGGTCTTCACCGTCCCCCTGCAGCCTATTCAAAGGCACAACAGCATTCACGACGCGGGCTTGCCCAGAGGAGGAACATCTCATGGCTCTCGTCCTCGGCAGGGCCTGATTCCGAAAAGGCACACGTATGGCTCCTTGTACCACACGGAAGGTGGTAGGCCGGAAAGCTGTTGCTGGTCTTCACCGTCCCCCTGCAGCCTATTCACAGGCACAACAGGATCTGGGACCCGGGCTTGCCCAGAGGAGGAACATCTCATGGCTCTCGTCCTCGGCAGAGCCTGATTCCGAAAAGGCACACGTCCGGCTCCTTGTCCCACACGGAAGGTGGCAGCCCTGAAAGCTGTTGCTGGTCTTCACCGTCCCCCTGCAGCCTATTCACAGGCACAACAGGATCTGGGACCCGGGCTTGCCCAGAGGAGGAACATCTCATGGCTCTCGTCCTCGGCAGAGCCCGATTCCGAAAAGGCACACGTCCGGCTCCTTGTCCCACAAGGAAGTTGGCAGCCCTGAAAGCTGTTGCTGGTCTTCACCGTCCCCCTGCAGCCTATTCACAGGCACAACAGGATCTGGGACCCGGGCTTGCCCAGAGGAGGAACATCTCATGGCTCTCGTCCTCGGCAGGGCCTCTTTCCGAAAAGGCACACGTCTGGCTCCTTGTCCCACACGGAAGGTGGCAGGCCGGAAAGCTGTTGCTGGTCTTCACCGTCCCCCTGCAGCCTATTCACAGGCACATCAGGATCTGGGACCCGGGCTTGCCCAGAGGAGGAACATCTCATGGCTCTCGTCCTCGGCAGGGCCTCTTTCCGAAAAGGCACACGTCCGGCTCCTTGTCCCACACGGAAGGTGGCAGCCCTGAAAGATGTTGCTGGTCTTCACCATCCCCCTGCAGCCTATTCACAGGCACAACAGGATCTGGGACCCGGGCATGCCCAGAGGAGGAACATCTCATGGCTCTCGTCCTCGGCAGAGCCTGATTCCGAAAAGGCACACGTCCGGCTCCTTATCCCACACGGAAGGTGGCAGCCCTGAAAGCTGTTACTGGTCTTCACCGTCCCCCTGCAGCCTATTCACAGGCAGAACAGGATTTAGGACCCGGGCATGCCCAGAGGAGGAACATCTCATGGCTCTCTTCCTCGGCAGAGCCTGATTCCGAAAAGGCACACGTCCGGCTCCTTGTCCCACACGGAAGGTGGCAGCCCTGAAAGCTGTTGCTGGTCTTCACCGTCCCCCTGCAGCCTATTCACAGGCACAACAGGATCTGGGACCCGGGCTTGCCCAGAGGAGGAACATCTCATGGCTCTCGTCCTCGGCAGAGCCTGATTCCGAAAAGGCACACGTCCGGCTCCTTGTCCCACACGGAAGGTGGCAGCCCTGAAAGCTGTTGCTGGTCTTCACCCTCCCCCTGCAGCCTATTCACAGGCACAACAGGATCTGGGACCCGGGCTTGCCCAGAGGAGGAACATCTCATGGCTCTCGTCCTCGGCAGAGCCTCTTTCCGAAAAGGCACACGTCCGGCTCCTTATCCCACACGGAAGGTGGCAGCCCTGAAAGCTTTTACTGGTCTTCACCGTCCCCCTGCAGCCTATTCACAGGCAGAACAGGATTTAGGACCCGGGCATGCCCAGAGGAGGAACATCTCATGGCTCTCTTCCTCGGCAGAGCCCGATTCCGAAAAGGCACACGTCCGGCTCCTTGTCCCACACGGAAGGTGGCAGCCCTGAAAGCTGTTGCTGGTCTTCACCGTCCCCCTGCAGCCTATTCACAGGCACAACAGGATCTGGGACCCGGGCTTGCCCAGAGGAGGAACATCTCATGGCTCTCTTCCTCGGCAGAGCCTGATTCCGAAAAGGCACACGTCCGGCTCCTTGTCCCACACGGAAGGTGGCAGCCCTGAAAGCTGTTGCTGGTCTTCACCCTCCCCCTGCAGCCTATTCACAGGCACAACAGGATCTGGGACCCGGGCTTGCCCAGAGGAGGAACATCTCATGGCTCTCGTCCTCGGCAGAGCCTCTTTCCGAAAAGGCACACGTCCGGCTCCTTATCCCACACGGAAGGTGGCAGCCCTGAAAGCTGTTACTGGTCTTCACCGTCCCCCTGCAGCCTATTCACAGGCAGAACAGGATTTAGGACCCGGGCATGCCCAAAGGAGGAACATCTCATGGCTCTCTTCCTCGGCAGAGCCCGATTCCGAAAAGGTACACGTCCGGCTCCTTGTCCCACACGGAAGGTGGCAGCCCTGAAAGCTGTTGCTGGTCTTCACCGTCCCCCTGCAGCCTATTCAAAGGCACAACAGCATTCACGACGCGGGCTTGCCCAGAGGAGGAACATCTCATGGCTCTCGTCCTCGGCAGAGCCTGATTCCGAAAAGGCACACGTCCGGCTCCTTGTCCCACACGGAAGTTGGCAGGCCGGAAAGATGTTGCTGGTCTTCACCGTCCCCCTGCAGCCTATTCACAGGCACAACAGGATCTGGGACCGAGGCTTGCCCAGGGGAGGAACATCTCATGGCTCTAGTCCTCGGCAGAGCCTGATTCTGGAAAGGCACACGTCCGGCTCCTTGTGCCACACGGAAGGTGGCAGGCTGGAAAGATGTTGCTGGTCTTCACCGTCCCCCTGCAGCCTATTCACAGGCACAACAGGATCTGGGGCCCGGGCTTGCCCAGAGGAGGAACATCTCATGGCTCTCTTCCTCGGCAGAGCCCGATTCCGAAAAGGCACACGTCCGGCTCCTTGTCCCACACGGAAGGTGGCAGCCCTGAAAGCTGTTGCTGGTCTTCACCGTCCCCCTGCAGCCTATTCAAAGGCACAACAGCATTCACGACGCGGGCTTGCCCAGAGGAGGAACATCTCATGGCTCTCGTCCTCGGCAGAGCCTCATTCCGAAAAGGCACACGTTCGGCTCCTTGTCCCACACGGAAGGTGGTAGACCTGAAAGCTGTTGTTGGTCTTCACCGTCCCCCTGCAGCCTATTCACAGGCACAATAGGATTTAGGACCCGGGCATGCCCAGAGGAGGAACATCTCATGGCTCTCGTCCTCGGCAGAGCCCGATTCCGAAAAGGCACACGTCCGGCTCCTTGTCCCACAAGGAAGTTGGCAGCCCTGAAAGCTGTTGCTGGTCTTCACCGTCCCCCTGCAGCCTATTCACAGGCAAAACAGGATCTGGGACCCGGGCTTGCCCAGAGGAGGAACATCTCATGGCTCTCGTCCTCGGCAGGGCCTCTTTCCGAAAAGGCACACGTCTGGCTCCTTGTCCCACACGGAAGGTGGTAGGCCGGAAAGCTGTTGCTGGTCTTCACCATCCCCCTGCAGCCTATTCACAGGCACAACAGGATCTGGGACCCGGGCTTGCCCAGAGGAGGAACATCTCATGGCTCTCGTCCTCGGCAGGGCCTCTTTCCGAAAAGGCACACGTCCGACTCCTTGTCCTACACGGAAGGTGGCAGCCCTGAAAGCTGTTGCTGGTCTTCACCATCCCCCTGCAGCCTATTCACAGGCACAACAGGATCTGGGACACGGGCTTGCCCAGAGGAGGAACATCTCATGGCTCTCGTCCTCGGCAGAGCCTGATTCCGAAAAGGCACACGTCCGGCTCCTTGTCCCACAAGGAAGGTGGAAGCCCTGAAAGATGTTGCTGGTCTTCACCGTCCCCCTGCAGCCTATTCACAGGTACAACAGGATCTGGGACCCGGGCTTGCCCAGAGGAGGAACATCTCATGGCTCTCGTCCTCGGCAGGGCCTCTTTCCGAAAAGGCACACGTCCGGCTCCTTGTCCCACACGGAAGGTGGCAGCCCTGAAAGATGTTGCTGGTCTTCACCGTCCCCCTGCAGCCTATTCACAGGCACAACAGGATCTGGGACCCGGGCTTGCCCAGAGGAGGAACATCTCATGGCTCTCGTCCTCGGCAGGGCCTCTTTCTGAAAAGGCACACGTCCGGCTCCTTGTACCACACGGAAGGTGGCAGGCTGGAAAGATGTTGCTGGTCTTCACCGTCCCCCTGCAGCGTATTCAAAAGCACAACAGGATTCGGGACCCGGGCATGCCCAGAGGAGGAACATCTCATGGCTCTCTTCCTCGGCAGAGCCTGATTCCGAAAAGGCACACGTCCGGCTCCTTGTCCCACACGGAAGGTGGTAGGCCGGAAAGCTGTTGCTGGTCTTCACCGTCCCCCTGCAGCCTATTCACAGGCACAACAGGATCTGGGGCCCGGGCTTGCCCAGAGGAGGAACATCTCATGGCTCTCGTCCTCGGCAGGGCCTCTTTCCGAAAAGGCACACGTCTGGCTCCTTGTCCCACACGGAAGGTGGTAGGCCGGAAAGCTGTTGCTGGTCCTCACCGTCCCCCTGCAGCCTATTCACAGGCACAACAGGATCTGGGACCCGGGCTTGCCCAGAGGAGGAACATCTCATGGCTCTCGTCCTCGGCAGAGCCTCTTTCCGAAAAGGCACACGTCCGGCTCCTTGTCCCACACGGAAAGTGGCAGCCCTGAAAGATGTTGCTGGTCTTCACCGTCCCCCTGCAGCCTATTCACAGGCACAACAGGATTTAGGACCCGGGCATGCCCAAAGGAGGAACATCTCATGGCTCTCTTCCTCGGCAGAGCCCGATTCCGAAAAGGCACACGTCCGGCTCCTTGTCCCACACGGAAGGTGGCAGCCCTGAAAGCTGTTGCTGGTCTTCACCGTCCCCCTGCAGCCTATTCAAAGGCACAACAGCATTCACGACGCGGGCTTGCCCAGAGGAGGAACATCTCATGGCTCTCGTCCTCGGCAGAGCCTGATTCCGAAAAGGCACACGTCCGGCTCCTTGTCCCACACGGAAGTTGGCAGGCCGGAAAGATGTTGCTGGTCTTCACCGTCCCCCTGCAGCCTATTCACAGGCACAACAGGATCTGGGACCGAGGCTTGCCCAGGGGAGGAACATCTCATGGCTCTAGTCCTCGGCAGAGCCTGATTCTGGAAAGGCACACGTCCGGCTCCTTGTGCCACACGGAAGGTGGCAGGCTGGAAAGATGTTGCTGGTCTTCACCGTCCCCCTGCAGCCTATTCACAGGCACAACAGGATCTGGGGCCCGGGCTTGCCCAGAGGAGGAACATCTCATGGCTCTCTTCCTCGGCAGAGCCCGATTCCGAAAAGGCACACGTCCGGCTCCTTGTCCCACACGGAAGGTGGCAGCCCTGAAAGCTGTTGCTGGTCTTCACCGTCCCCCTGCAGCCTATTCACAGGCACAACAGGATCTGGGACCCGGGCTTGCCCAGAGGAGGAACATCTCATGGCTCTCGTCCTCGGCAGAGCCTGATTCCGAAAAGGCACACGTCCGGCTCCTTGTCCCACACGGAAGGTGGCAGCCCTGAAAGCTGTTGCTGGTCTTCACCCTCCCCCTGCAGCCTATTCACAGGCACAACAGGATCTGGGACCCGGGCTTGCCCAGAGGAGGAACATCTCATGGCTCTCGTCCTCGGCAGAGCCTCTTTCCGAAAAGGCACACGTCCGGCTCCTTATCCCACACGGAAGGTGGCAGCCCTGAAAGCTTTTACTGGTCTTCACCGTCCCCCTGCAGCCTATTCACAGGCAGAACAGGATTTAGGACCCGGGCATGCCCAGAGGAGGAACATCTCATGGCTCTCTTCCTCGGCAGAGCCCGATTCCGAAAAGGCACACGTCCGGCTCCTTGTCCCACACGGAAGGTGGCAGCCCTGAAAGCTGTTGCTGGTCTTCACCGTCCCCCTGCAGCCTATTCACAGGCACAACAGGATCTGGGACACGGGCTTGCCCAGAGGAGGAACATCTCATGGCTCTCGTCCTCGGCAGAGCCTGATTCCGAAAAGGCACACGTCCGGCTCCTTGTCCCACAAGGAAGGTGGAAGCCCTGAAAGATGTTGCTGGTCTTCACCGTCCCCCTGCAGCCTATTCACAGGTACAACAGGATCTGGGACCCGGGCTTGCCCAGAGGAGGAACATCTCATGGCTCTCGTCCTCGGCAGGGCCTCTTTCCGAAAAGGCACACGTCCGGCTCCTTGTCCCACACGGAAGGTGGCAGCCCTGAAAGATGTTGCTGGTCTTCACCGTCCCCCTGCAGCCTATTCACAGGCACAACAGGATCTGGGACCCGGGCTTGCCCAGAGGAGGAACATCTCATGGCTCTCGTCCTCGGCAGGGCCTCTTTCTGAAAAGGCACACGTCCGGCTCCTTGTACCACACGGAAGGTGGCAGGCTGGAAAGATGTTGCTGGTCTTCACCGTCCCCCTGCAGCGTATTCACAAGCACAACAGGATTCGGGACCCGGGCATGCCCAGAGGAGGAACATCTCATGGCTCTCTTCCTCGGCAGAGCCTGATTCCGAAAAGGCACACGTCCGGCTCCTTGTCCCACACGGAAGGTGGTAGGCCGGAAAGCTGTTGCTGGTCTTCACCGTCCCCCTGCAGCCTATTCACAGGCACAACAGGATCTGGGACCCGCGCTTGCCCAGAGGAGGAACATCTCATGGCTCTCGTCCTCGGCAGGGCCTCTTTCCGAAAAGGCACACGTCTGGCTCCTTGTCCCACACGGAAGGTGGTAGGCCGGAAAGCTGTTGCTGGTCCTCACCGTCCCCCTGCAGCCTATTCACAGGCACAACAGGATCTGGGACCCGGGCTTGCCCAGAGGAGGAACATCTCATGGCTCTCGTCCTCGGCAGAGCCTCTTTCCGAAAAGGCACACGTCCGGCTCCTTGTCCCACACGGAATGTGGCAGCCCTGAAAGATGTTGCTGGTCTTCACCGTCCCCCTGCAGCCTATTCACAGGCACAACAGGATTTAGGACCCGGGCATGCCCAAAGGAGGAACATCTCATGGCTCTCTTCCTCGGCAGAGCCCGATTCCGAAAAGGCACACGTCCGGCTCCTTGTCCCACACGGAAGGTGGCAGCCCTGAAAGCTGTTGCTGGTCTTCACCGTCCCCCTGCAGCCTATTCAAAGGCACAACAGCATTCACGACGCGGGCTTGCCCAGAGGAGGAACATCTCATGGCTCTCGTCCTCGGCAGAGCCTGATTCCGAAAAGGCACACGTCCGGCTCCTTGTCCCACACGGAAGTTGGCAGGCCGGAAAGATGTTGCTGGTCTTCACCGTCCCCCTGCAGCCTATTCACAGGCACAACAGGATCTGGGACCGAGGCTTGCCCAGGGGAGGAACATCTCATGGCTCTAGTCCTCGGCAGAGCCTGATTCTGGAAAGGCACACGTCCGGCTCCTTGTGCCACACGGAAGGTGGCAGGCTGGAAAGATGTTGCTGGTCTTCACCGTCCCCCTGCAGCCTATTCACAGGCACAACAGGATCTGGGGCCCGGGCTTGCCCAGAGGAGGAACATCTCATGGCTCTCTTCCTCGGCAGAGCCCGATTCCGAAAAGGCACACGTCCGGCTCCTTGTCCCACACGGAAGGTGGCAGCCCTGAAAGCTGTTGCTGGTCTTCACCGTCCCCCTGCAGCCTATTCAAAGGCACAACAGCATTCACGACGCGGGCTTGCCCAGAGGAGGAACATCTCATGGCTCTCGTCCTCGGCAGAGCCTCATTCCGAAAAGGCACACGTTCGGCTCCTTGTCCCACACGGAAGGTGGCAGACCTGAAAGCTGTTGTTGGTCTTCACCGTCCCCCTGCAGCCTATTCACAGGCACAATAGGATTTAGGACCCGGGCATGCCCAGAGGAGGAACATCTCATGGCTCTCGTCCTCGGCAGAGCCCGATTCCGAAAAGGCACACGTCCGGCTCCTTGTCCCACAAGGAAGTTGGCAGCCCTGAAAGCTGTTGCTGGTCTTCACCGTCCCCCTGCAGCCTATTCACAGGCACAACAGGATCTGGGACCCGGGCTTGCCCAGAGGAGGAACATCTCATGGCTCTCGTCCTCGGCAGGGCCTCTTTCCGAAAAGGCACACGTCTGGCTCCTTGTCCCACACGGAAGGTGGTAGGCCGGAAAGCTGTTGCTGGTCTTCACCATCCCCCTGCAGCCTATTCACAGGCACAACAGGATCTGGGACCCGGGCTTGCCCAGAGGAGGAACATCTCATGGCTCTCGTCCTCGGCAGGGCCTCTTTCCGAAAAGGCACACGTCCGACTCCTTGTCCCACACGGAAGGTGGCAGCCCTGAAAGCTGTTGCTGGTCTTCACCATCCCCCTGCAGCCTATTCACAGGCACAACAGGATCTGGGACACGGGCTTGCCCAGAGGAGGAACATCTCATGGCTCTCGTCCTCGGCAGAGCCTGATTCCGAAAAGGCACACGTCCGGCTCCTTGTCCCACAAGGAAGGTGGAAGCCCTGAAAGATGTTGCTGGTCTTCACCGTCCCCCTGCAGCCTATTCACAGGTACAACAGGATCTGGGACCCGGGCTTGCCCAGAGGAGGAACATCTCATGGCTCTCGTCCTCGGCAGGGCCTCTTTCCGAAAAGGCACACGTCCGGCTCCTTGTCCCACACGGAAGGTGGCAGCCCTGAAAGATGTTGCTGGTCTTCACCGTCCCCCTGCAGCCTATTCACAGGCACAACAGGATCTGGGACCCGGGCTTGCCCAGAGGAGGAACATCTCATGGCTCTCGTCCTCGGCAGGGCCTCTTTCTGAAAAGGCACACATCCGGCTCCTTGTACCACACGGAAGGTGGCAGGCTGGAAAGATGTTGCTGGTCTTCACCGTCCCCCTGCAGCGTATTCAAAAGCACAACAGGATTCGGGACCCGGGCATGCCCAGAGGAGGAACATCTCATGGCTCTCTTCCTCGGCAGAGCCTGATTCCGAAAAGGCACACGTCCGGCTCCTTGTCCCACACGGAAGGTGGTAGGCCGGAAAGCTGTTGCTGGTCTTCACCGTCCCCCTGCAGCCTATTCACAGGCACAACAGGATCTGGGACCCGCGCTTGCCCAGAGGAGGAACATCTCATGGCTCTCGTCCTCGGCAGGGCCTCTTTCCGAAAAGGCACACGTCTGGCTCCTTGTCCCACACGGAAGGTGGTAGGCCGGAAAGCTGTTGCTGGTCCTCACCGTCCCCCTGCAGCCTATTCACAGGCACAACAGGATCTGGGACCCGGGCTTGCCCAGAGGAGGAACATCTCATGGCTCTCGTCCTCGGCAGAGCCTCTTTCCGAAAAGGCACACGTCCGGCTCCTTGTCCCACACGGAAAGTGGCAGCCCTGAAAGATGTTGCTGGTCTTCACCGTCCCCCTGCAGCCTATTCACAGGCACAACAGGATTCACGATGCGGGCTTGCCCAGAGGAGGAACATCTCATGGCTCTCGTCCTCGGCAGGGCCTCTTTCCGAAAAGGCACACGTCTGGCTCCTTGTCCCATACGGAAGGTGGCAGGCCGGAAAGCTGTTGCTGGTCTTCACCGTCCCCCTGCAGCCTATTCACAGGCACATCAGGATCTGGGACCCGGGCTTGCCCAGAGGAGGAACATCTCATGGCTCTCGTCCTCGGCAGGGCCTCTTTCCGAAAAGGCACACGTCCGGCTCCTTGTCCCACACGGAAGGTGGCAGCCCTGAAAGCTGTTGCTGGTCTTCACCGTCCCCCTGCAGCCTATTCACAGGCACAACAGGATCTGGGACCCGGGCATGCCCAGAGGAGGAACATCTCATGGCTCTCGTCCTCGGCAGAGCCTGATTCCGAAAAGGCACACGTCCGGCTCCTTATCCCACACGGAAGGTGGCAGCCCTGAAAGCTGTTACTGGTCTTCACCGTCCCCCTGCAGCCTATTCACAGGCAGAACAGGATTTAGGACCCGGGCATGCCCAGAGGAGGAACATCTCATGGCTCTCTTCCTCGGCAGAGCCCGATTCCGAAAAGGCACACGTCCGGCTCCTTGTCCCACACGGAAGGTGGCAGCCCTGAAAGCTGTTGCTGGTCTTCACCGTCCCCCTGCAGCCTATTCACAGGCACAACAGGATCTGGGACCCGGGCTTGCCCAGAGGAGGAACATCTCATGGCTCTCGTCCTCGGCAGAGCCTGATTCCGAAAAGGCACACGTCCGGCTCCTTGTCCCACAAGGAAGGTGGCAGCCCTGAAAGATGTTGCTGGTCTTCACCGTCCCCCTGCAGCCTATTCACAGGCACAACAGGATCTGGGACCCGGGCTTGCCCAGAGGAGGAACATCTCATGGCTCTCGTCCTCGGCAGGGCCTCTTTCCGAAAAGGCACACGTCCGGCTCCTTGTCCCACACGGAAGGTGGCAGCCCTGAAAGCTGTTGATGGTCTTCACCGTCCCCCTGCAGCCTATTCAAAGGCACAACAGGATCTGGGACCCGGGCTTGCCCAGAGGAGGAACATCTCATGGCTCTCGTCCTCGGCAGAGACCGATTCCGAAAAGGCACACGTCCGGCTCCTTGTCCCACAAGGAAGGTGGCAGGCCGGAGAGCTGTTGCTGGTCTTCACCGTCCCCCTGCAGCCTATTCACAGGCAAAACAGGATGTGGGGCCCGGGCTTGCCCAGAGGAGGAACATCTCATGGCTCTCGTCCTCGGCAGAGCCTCATTCCGAAAAGGCACACGTCCGGCTCCTTGTCCCACACGGAAGGTGGCAGCCCTGAAAGCTGTTGCTGGTCTTCACCGTCCCCCTGCAGCCTATTCAAAGGCACAACAGCATTCACGACGCGGGCTTGCCCAGAGGAGGAACATCTCATGGCTCTAGTCCTCGGCAGAGCCTGATTCTGGAAAGGCACACGTCCGCATCCTTGTCCCACACGGAAGGTGGCAGCCCTGAAAGCTGTTGCTGGTCTTCACCGTCCCCCTGCAGCCTATTCAAAGGCACAACAGCATTCACGACGCGGGCTTGCCCAGAGGAGGAACATCTCATGGCTCTCGTCCTCGGCAGAGCCTCATTCCGAAAAGGCACACGTTCGGCTCATTGTCCCACACGGAAGGTGGCAGCCCTGAAAGCTGTTGCTGGTCTTCACCGTCCCCCTGCAGCCTATTCACAGGCACAATAGGATTTAGGACCCGGGCATGCCCAGAGGAGGAACATCTCATGGCTCTCGTCCTCGGCAGAGCCCGATTCCGAAAAGGCACACGTCCGGCTCCTTGTCCCACAAGGAAGTTGGCAGCCCTGAAAGCTGTTGCTGGTCTTCACCGTCCCCCTGCAGCCTATTCACAGGCACAACAGGATCTGGGACCCGGGCTTGCCCAGAGGAGGAACATCTCATGGCTCTCGTCCTCGGCAGGGCCTCTTTCCGAAAAGGCACACATATGGCTCCTTGTACCACACGGAAGGTGGTAGGCCGGAAAGCTGTTGCTTGTCTTCACCATCCCCCTGCAGCCTATTCACAGGCACAACAGGATCTGGGACCCGGGCTTGCCCAGAGGAGGAACATCTCATGGCTCTCGTCCTCGGCAGGGCCTCTTTCCGAAAAGGCACACGTCCGACTCCTTGTCCCACACGGAAGGTGGCAGCCCTGAAAGCTGTTGCTGGTCTTCACCGTCCCCCTGCAGCCTATTCACAGGCACAACAGGATCTGGGACCCGGGCTTGCCCAGAGGAGGAACATCTCATGCCTCTCGTCCTCGGCAGAGCCTGATTCCGAAAAGGCACACGTCCGGCTCCTTGTCCCACAAGGAAGGTGGCAGCCCTGAAAGATGTTGCCGGTCTTCACCGTCCCCCAGCAGCCTATTCATAGGCACAACAGGATCTGGGACCCGGGCTTGCCCAGAGGAGGAACATCTCATGGCTCTCGTCCTCGGCAGGGCCTCTTTCTGAAAAGGCACACGTCCGGCTCCTTGTACCACACGGAAGGTGGCAGCCCTGAAAGATGTTGCTGGTCTTCACCGTCCCGCTGCAGCCTATTCACAGGCACAACAGGATCTGGGGCCCGGGCATGCCCAGAGGAGGAACATCTCATGGCTCTCGTCCTCGGCAGGGCCGGATTCCGAAAAGGCACACGTCCGGCTCCTTGTCCCACACGGAAGTTGGCACCCCTGAAGGATGTTGCTGGTCTTCACCGTCCCCCTGCAGCCTATTCACAGGCACAACAGGATTCACGATGCGGGCTTGCCCAGAGGAGGAACATCTCATGGCTCTCGTCCTCGGCAGGGCCTCTTTCCGAAAAGGCACACGTCCGGCTCCTTGTCCCACACGGAAGGTGGCAGCCCTGAAAGCTGTTGCTGGTCTTCACCATCCCCCTGCAGCCTATTCACAGGCACAACAGGATCTGGGAGCCGGGCATGCCCAGAGGAGGAACATCTCATGGCTCTCGTCCTCGGCAGAGCCTGATTCCGAAAAGGCACACGTCCGGCTCCTTATCCCACACGGAAGGTGGCAGCCCTGAAAGCTGTTGCTGGTCTTCACCGTCCCCCTGCAGCCTATTCACAGGCAGAACAGGATTTAGGACCCGGGCATGCCCAGAGGAGGAACATCTCATGGCTCTCTTCCTCGGCAGAGCCCGATTCCGAAAAGGCACACGTCCGGCTCCTTGTCCCACACGGAAGGTGGCAGCCCTGAAAGCTGTTGCTGGTCTTCACCGTCCCCCTGCAGCCTATTCACAGGCACAACAGGATCTGGGACCCGGGCTTGCCCAGAGGAGGAACATCTCATGGCTCTCGTCCTCGGCAGAGCCTGATTCCGAAAAGGCACACGTCCGGCTCCTTGTCCCACAAGGAAGGTGGCAGCCCTGAAAGATGTTGCTGGTCTTCACCGTCCCCCTGCAGCCTATTCACAGGCACAACAGGATCTGGGACCCGGGCTTGCCCAGAGGAGGAACATCTCATGGCTCTCGTCCTCGGCAGGGCCTCTTTCCGAAAAGGCACACGTCCGGCTCCTTGTCCCACACGGAATGTGGCAGCCCTGAAAGCTGTTGATGGTCTTCACCGTCCCCCTGCAGCCTATTCACAGGCACAACAGGATCTGGGACCCGGGCTTGCCCAGAGGAGGAACATCTCATGGCTCTCGTCCTCGGCAGAGCCTGATTCTGGAAAGGCAAAAGTCCGGCTCCTTGTCCCACACGGAAGGTGGCAGACCGGAAAGCTGTTGCTGATCTTCACCGTCCCCCTGCAGCCTATTCACAGGCACAACAGGATCTGGGACCCGGGCTTGCCCAGAGGAGGAACATCTCATGGCTCTCGTCCTCGGCAGAGCCTGATTCTGGAAAGGCACACGTCCGGCTCCTTGTGCCACACGGAAGGTGGCAGGCTGGAAAGATGTTGCTGGTCTTCACCGTCCCCCTGCAGCCTATTCACAGGCACAACAGGATCTGGGAACGGGGCTTGCCCAGGGGAGGAACATCTCATGGCTCTCGTCCTCGGCAGAGCCTGATTCTGGAAAGGCACACGTCCGGCTCCTTGTCCCACACGGAAGGTGGCAGGCTGGAAAGATGTTGCTGGTCTTCACCGTCCCCCTGCAGCCTATTCACAGGCACAACAGGATCTGGGACCCGGGCTTGCCCAGAGGAGGAACATCTCATGGCTCTCGTCCTCGGCAGAGACCGATTCCGAAAAGGCACACGTCCGGCTCCTTGTCCCACAAGGAAGGTGGCAGGCCGGAGAGATGTTGCTGGTCTTCACCGTCCCCCTGCAGCCTATTCACAGGCAAAACAGGATCTGGGGCCCGGGCTTGCCCAGAGGAGGAACATCTCATGGCTCTCGTCCTCGGCAGAGCCTCATTCCGAAAAGGCACACGTCCGGCTCCTTGTCCCACACGGAAGGTGGCAGCCCTGAAAGCTGTTGCTGGTCTTCACCGTCCCCATGCAGCCTATTCAAAGGCACAACAGCATTCACGACGCGGGCTTGCCCAGAGGAGGAACATCTCATGGCTCTCGTCCTCGGCAGAGCCTCATTCCGAAAAGGCACACGTTCGGCTCCTTGTCCCACACGGAAGGTGGCAGCCCTGAAAGCTGTTGCTGGTCTTCACCGTCCCCCTGCAGCCTATTCACAGGCACAATAGGATTTAGGACCCGGGCATGCCCAGAGGAGGAACATCTCATGGCTCTCGTCCTCGGCAGAGCCCGATTCCGAAAAGGCACACGTCCGGCTCCTTGTCCCACAAGGAAGTTGGCAGCCCTGAAAGCTGTTGCTGGTCTTCACCGTCCCCCTGCAGCCTATTCACAGGCACAACAGGATCTGGGACCCGGGCTTGCCCAGAGGAGGAACATCTCATGGCTCTCGTCCTCGGCAGGGCCTCTTTCCGAAAAGGCACACGTATGGCTCCTTGTACCACACGGAAGGTGGTAGGCCGGAAAGCTGTTGCTGGTCTTCACCATCCCCCTGCAGCCTATTCACAGGCACAACAGGATCTGGGACCCGGGCTTGCCCAGAGGAGGAACATCTCATGGCTCTCGTCCTCGGCAGGGCCTCTTTCCGAAAAGGCACACGTCCGACTCCTTGTCCCACATGGAAGGTGGCAGCCCTGAAAGCTGTTGCTGGTCTTCACCGTCCCCCTGCAGCCTATTCACAGGCACAACAGGATCTGGGACCCGGGCTTGCCCATAGGAGGAACATCTCATGGCTCTCGTCCTCGGCAGAGCCTGATTCCGAAAAGGCACACGTCCGGCTCCTTGTCCCACAAGGAAGGTGGAAGCCCTGAAAGATGTTGCTGGTCTTCACCGTCCCCCTGCAGCCTATTCACAGGCACAACAGGATCTGGGACCCGGGCTTGCACAGAGGAGGAACATCTCATGGCTCTCGTCCTCGGCAGGGCCTCTTTCCGAAAAGGCACACGTCCGGCTCCTTGTCCCACACGGAAGGTGGCAGCCCTGAAAGCTGTTGATGGTCTTCACCCTCCCCCTGCAGCCTATTCACAGGCACAACAGGATCTGCGACCCGGGCTTGCCCAGAGGAGGAACATCTCATGGCTCTCGTCCTCGGCAGAGCCTCTTTCCGAAAAGGCACACATCCGGCTCCTTGTCCCACACGGAAGGTGGCAGCCCTGAAAGATGTTGCTGGTCTTCACCGTCCCCCTGCAGCCTATTCACAGGCACAACAGGATCTGGGACCCGGGCTTGCCCAGAGGAGGAACATCTCATGGCTCTCGTCCTCGGCAGGGCCTCTTTCTGAAAAGGCACACGTCCGGCTCCTTGTACCACACGGAAGGTGGCAGCCCTGAAAGATGTTGCTGGTCTTCACCGTCCCGCTGCAGCCTATTCACAGGCACAACAGGATCTGGGACCCGGGGATGCCCAGAGGAGGAACATCTCATGGCTCTCGTCCTCGGCAGAGTCTGATTCTGGAAAGGCACACGTCCGGCTCCTTGTCCCACATGGAAGGTGGCAGCCCTGAAAGATGTTGCTGGTCTTCACCGTCCCCCTGCAGCCTATTCACAGGCACAACAGGATCTGGGACCGGG
Source organism: Astur gentilis (assembly GCF_929443795.1). Lineage (NCBI taxonomy): Eukaryota > Metazoa > Chordata > Aves > Accipitriformes > Accipitridae > Astur > Astur gentilis. The sequence goes on along the minus strand of NW_026061079.1, from coordinate 1,868,479 downwards.
GCTTGCCCAGAGGAGGAACATCTCATGGCTCTAGTCCTCGGCAGAGCCTGATTCTGGAAAGGCACACGTCTGCATCCTTGTCCCACACGGAAGGTGGCAGGCTGGAAAGATGTTGCTGGTCTTCACCGTCCCCCTGCAGCGTATTCAAAAGCACAACAGGATTCGGGACCCGGGCATGCCCAGAGGAGGAACATCTCATGGCTCTCTTCCTCGGCAGAGCCTGATTCCGAAAAGGCACACGTCCGGCTCCTTGTCCCACACGGAAGGTGGTAGGCCGGAAAGCTGTTGCTGGTCTTCACCGTCCCCCTGCAGCCTATTCACAGGCACAACAGGATCTGGGACCCGGGCTTGCCCAGAGGAGGAACATCTCATGGCTCTCGTCCTCGGCAGAGCCTCTTTCCGAAAAGGCACACGTCTGGCTCCTTGTCCACACGGAAGGTGGTAGGCCGGAAAGCTGTTGCTGGTCCTCACCGTCCCCCTGCAGCCTATTCACAGGCACAACAGGATCTGGGACCCGGGCTTGCCCAGAGGAGGAACATCTCATGGCTCTCGTCCTCGGCAGAGCCTCTTTCCGAAAAGGCACACGTCCGGCTCCTTCTCCCACACGGAATGTGGCAGCCCTGAAAGCTGTTGATGGTCTTCACCGTCCCCCTGCAGCCTATTCACAGGCACAACAGGATCTGGGACCCGGGCTTGCCCAGAGGAGGAACATCTCATGGCTCTCGTCCTCGGCAGAGCCTGATTCTGGAAAGGCAAATGTCCGGCTCCTTGTCCCACACGGAAGGTGGCAGACCGGAAAGCTGTTGCTGATCTTCACCGTCCCCCTGCAGCCTATTCACAGGCACAACAGGATCTGGGACCCGGGCTTGCCCAGAGGAGGAACATCTCATGGCTCTCGTCCTCGGCAGAGCCTGATTCTGGAAAGGCACACGTCCGGCTCCTTGTGCCACACGGAAGGTGGCAGGCTGGAAAGATGTTGCTGGTCTTCACCGTCCCCCTGCAGCCTATTCACAGGCACAACAGGATCTGGGAACGGGGCTTGCCCAGGGGAGGAACATCTCATGGCTCTCGTCCTCGGCAGAGCCTGATTCTGGAAAGGCACACGTCCGGCTCCTTGTCCCACACGGAAGGTGGCAGGCTGGAAAGATGTTGCTGGTCTTCACCGTCCCCCTGCAGCCTATTCACAGGCACAACAGGATCTGGGACCCGGGCTTGCCCAGAGGAGGAACATCTCATGGCTCTCGTCCTCGGCAGAGACCGATTCCGAAAAGGCACACGTCCGGCTCCTTGTCCCACAAGGAAGGTGGCAGGCCGGAGAGATGTTGCTGGTCTTCACCGTCCCCCTGCAGCCTATTCACAGGCAAAACAGGATCTGGGGCCCGGGCTTGCCCAGAGGAGGAACATCTCATGGCTCTCGTCCTCGGCAGAGCCTCATTCCGAAAAGGCACACGTCCGGCTCCTTGTCCCACACGGAAGGTGGCAGCCCTGAAAGCTGTTGCTGGTCTTCACCGTCCCCCTGCAGCCTATTCAAAGGCACAACAGCATTCACGACGCGGGCTTGCCCAGAGGAGGAACATCTCATGGCTCTCGTCCTCGGCAGAGCCTCATTCCGAAAAGGCACACGTTCGGCTCCTTGTCCCACACGGAAGGTGGCAGGCTGGAAAGCTGTTGCTGGTCTTCACCGTCCCCCTGCAGCCTATTCAAAGGCACAACAGGATTCGGGACCCGGGCATGCCCAGAGGAGGAACATCTCATGGCTCTCGTCCTCGGCAGAGCCCGATTCCGAAAAGGCACACGTCCGGCTCCTTGTCCCACAAGGAAGTTGGCAGCCCTGAAAGCTGTTGCTGGTCTTCACCGTCCCCCTGCAGCCTATTCACAGGCACAACAGGATCTGGGACCCGGGCTTGCCCAGAGGAGGAACATCTCATGGCTCTCGTCCTCGGCAGGGCCTCTTTCCGAAAAGGCACACTTATGGCTCCTTGTACCACACGGAAGGTGGTAGGCCGGAAAGCTGTTGCTGGTCTTCACCATCCCCCTGCAGCCTATTCACAGGCACAACAGGATCTGGGACCCGGGCTTGCCCAGAGGAGGAACATCTCATGGCTCTCGTCCTCGGCAGGGCCTCTTTCCGAAAAGGCACACGTCCGACTCCTTGTCCCACATGGAAGGTGGCAGCCCTGAAAGCTGTTGCTGGTCTTCACCATCCCCCTGCAGCCTATTCACAGGCACAACAGGATCTGGGACCCGGGCTTGCCCATAGGAGGAACATCTCATGGCTCTCGTCCTCGGCAGAGCCTGATTCCGAAAAGGCACACGTCCGGCTCCTTGTCCCACAAGGAAGGTGGAAGCCCTGAAAGATGTTGCTGGTCTTCACCGTCCCCCTGCAGCCTATTCACAGGCACAACAGGATCTGGGACCCGGGCTTGCACAGAGGAGGAACATCTCATGGCTCTCGTCCTCGGCAGGGCCTCTTTCCGAAAAGGCACACGTCCGGCTCCTTGTCCCACACGGAAGGTGGCAGCCCTGAAAGCTGTTGATGGTCTTCACCCTCCCCCTGCAGCCTATTCACAGGCACAACAGGATCTGCGACCCGGGCTTGCCCAGAGGAGGAACATCTCATGGCTCTCGTCCTCGGCAGAGCCTCTTTCCGAAAAGGCACACATCCGGCTCCTTGTCCCACACGGAAGGTGGCAGCCCTGAAAGATGTTGCTGGTCTTCACCGTCCCCCTGCAGCCTATTCACAGGCACAACAGGATCTGGGACCCGGGCTTGCCCAGAGGAGGAACATCTCATGGCTCTCGTCCTCGGCAGGGCCTCTTTCTGAAAAGGCATACGTCCGGCTCCTTGTACCACACGGAAGGTGGCAGCCCTGAAAGATGTTGCTGGTCTTCACCGTCCCGCTGCAGCCTATTCACAGGCACAACAGGATCAGGGACCCGGGCATGCCCAGAGGAGGAACATCTCATGGCTCTCGTCCTCGGCAGAGTCTGATTCTGGAAAGGCACACGTCCGGCTCCTTGTCCCACATGGAAGGTGGCAGCCCTGAAAGATGTTGCTGGTCTTCACCGTCCCCCTGCAGCCTATTCACAGGCACAACAGGATCTGGGACCGGGGCTTGCCCAGAGGAGGAACATCTCATGGCTCTAGTCCTCGGCAGAGCCTGATTCTGGAAAGGCACACGTCTGCATCCTTGTCCCACACGGAAGGTGGCAGGCTGGAAAGATGTTGCTGGTCTTCACCGTCCCCCTGCAGCGTATTCAAAAGCACAACAGGATTCGGGACCCGGGCATGCCCAGAGGAGGAACATCTCATGGCTCTCTTCCTCGGCAGAGCCTGATTCCGAAAAGGCACACGTCCGGCTCCTTGTCCCACACGGAAGGTGGTAGGCCGGAAAGCTGTTGCTGGTCTTCACCGTCCCCCTGCAGCCTATTCACAGGCACAACAGGATCTGGGACCCGCGCTTGCCCAGAGGAGGAACATCTCATGGCTCTCGTCCTCGGCAGGGCCTCTTTCCGAAAAGGCACACGTCTGGCTCCTTGTCCACACGAAAGGTGGTAGGCCGGAAAGCTGTTGCTGGTCCTCACCGTCCCCCTGCAGCCTATTCACAGGCACAACAGGATCTGGGACCCGGGCTTGCCCAGAGGAGGAACATCTCATGGCTCTCGTCCTCGGCAGAGCCTCTTTCCGAAAAGGCACACGTCCGGCTCCTTGTCCCACACGGAAGGTGGCAGCCCTGAAAGATGTTGCTGGTCTTCACCGTCCCCCTGCAGCCTATTCACAGGCACAACAGGATCTGGGACCCGGGCATGCCCAGAGGAGGAACATCTCATGGCTCTCTTCCTCGGCAGAGCCTGATTCCGAAAAGGCACACGTCCGGCTCCTTGTCACACACGGAAGGTGGCAGCCCTGAAAGCTGTTGCTGGTCTTCACCGTCCCACTGCAGCCTATTCACAGGCACAACAGGATCTGGGGCCCGGGCTTGCCCAGAGGAGGAACATCTCATGGCTCTCGTCCTCGGCAGGGCCTGATTCCGAAAAGGCACATGTCCGGCTCCTTGTCCCACACGGAAGTTGGCACCCCTGAAGGATGTTGCTGGTCTTCACCGTCCCCCTGCAGCCTATTCACAGGCACAACAGGATTCACGATGCGGGCTTGCCCAGAGGAGGAACATCTCATGGCTCTCGTCCTCGGCAGGGCCTCTTTCCGAAAAGGCACACGTCTGGCTCCTTGTCCCACACGGAAGGTGGCAGGCCGGAAAGATGTTGCTGGTCTTCACCGTCCCCCTGCAGCCTATTCACAGGCACAACAGGATCTGGGGCCCGGGCATGCCCAGAGGAGGAACATCTCATGGCTCTCTTCCTCGGCAGAGCCCGATTCCGAAAAGGCACACGTCCGGCTCCTTGTCCCACACGGAAGGTGGCAGCCCTGAAAGCTGTTGCTGGTCTTCACCGTCCCCCTGCAGCCTATTCAAAGGCACAACAGCATTCACGATGCGGGCTTGCCCAGAGGAGGAACATCTCATGGCTCTCGTCCTCGGCAGAGCCTGATTCCGGAAAGGCACACGTCCGGCTCCTTGTCCCACACGGAAGGTGGCAGCCCTGAAAGATGTTGCTGGTCTTCACCGTCCCCCTGCAGCCTATTCACAGGCACAACAGGATCTGGGACCGGGGCTTGCCCAGAGGAGGAACATCTCATGGCTCTCTTCCTCGGCAGAGTCTGATTCTGGAAAGGCACAGGTCCGGCTCCTTGTCCCACACGGAAGGTGGCAGGCCGGAAAGATGTTGCTGGTCTTCAACGTCCCCCTGCAGCCTATTCAAAGGCAGAACAGGATTCGGGACCCGGGCATGCCCAGAGGAGGAACATCTCATGGCTCTCTTCCTCGGCAGAGCCTGATTCCGAAAAGGCACACGTCCGGCTCCTTGTCCCACACGGAAGGTGGCAGCCCTGAAAGCTGTTGCTGGTCTTCACCGTCCCCCTGCAGCCTATTCACAGGCACAACAGGATCTGGGGCCCGGGCTTGCCCAGAGGAGGAACATCTCATGGCTCTCGTCCTCGGCAGGGCCTCTTTCCGAAAAGGCACACGTCTGGCTCCTTGTCCCACACGGAAGGTGGCAGGCCGGAAAGCTGTTGCTGGTCTTCACCGTCCCCCTGCAGCCTATTCACAGGCACATCAGGATCTGGGACCCGGGCTTGCCCAGAGGAGGAACATCTCATGGCTCTCGTCCTCGGCAGGGCCTCTTTCCGAAAAGGCACACGTCCGGCTCCTTGTGCCACACGGAAGGTGGCAGCCCTGAAAGCTGTTGCTGGTCTTCACCATCCCCCTGCAGCCTATTCACAGGCACAACAGGATCTGGGAGCCGGGCATGCCCAGAGGAGGAACATCTCATGGCTCTCGTCCTCGGCAGAGCCTGATTCCGAAAAGGCACACGTCCGGCTCCTTATCCCACACGGAAGTTGGCAGACCGGAAAGCTGTTACTGGTCTTCACCGTCCCCCTGCAGACTATTCACAGGCAGAACAGAATTTAGGACCCGGGCATGCCCAGAGGAGGAACATCTCATGGCTCTCTTCCTCGGCAGAGCCCGATTCCGAAAAGGCACACGTCCGGCTCCTTGTCCCACACGGAAGGTGGCAGCCCTGAAAGCTGTTGCTGGTCTTCACCGTCCCCCTGCAGCCTATTCACAGGCACAACAGGATCTGGGACCCGGGCTTGCCCAGAGGAGGAACATCTCATGGCTCTCGTCCTCGGCATAGCCTCTTTCCGAAAAGGCACACGTTCGGCTCCTTATCCCACACGGAAGGTGGCAGCCCTGAAAGCTGTTGCTGGTCTTCACCGTCCCCCTGCAGCCTATTGAAAGGTACGACAGGATCTGGGACCCGGGCTTGCCCAGAGGAGGAACATCTCATGGCTCTCGTCCTCGGCAGAGCCTGATTCCGGAAAGGCACACGTTCGGCTCCTTGTCCCACACGGAAGGTGGCAGCCCTGAAAGCTGTTGCTGGTCTTCACCGTCCCCCTGCAGCCTATTCACGGGCACAATAGGATTTAGGACCCGGGCATGCCCAGAGGAGGAACATCTCATGGCTCTCTTCCTCGGCAGAGTCTGATTCTGGAAAGGCACAGGTCCGGCTCCTTGTCCCACACAGAAGGTGGCAGGCCGGAAAGATGTTGCTGGTCTTCAACGTCCCCCTGCAGCCTATTCACAGGCAGAACAGGATTCGGGACCCGGGCATGCCCAGAGGAGGAACATCTCATGGCTCTCTTCCTCGGCAGGGCCTCTTTCCGAAAAGGCACACGTCCGGCTGCTTGTCCCACACGGAAGGTGGCAGCCCTGAAAGCTGTTGCTGGTCTTCACCGTCCCCCTGCAGCCTATTCACAGGCACAACAGGATCTGGGGCCCGGGCTTGCCCAGAGGAGGAACATCTCATGGCTCTCGTCCTCGGCAGGGCCTGATTCCGAAAATGCACACGTCCGGCTCCTTGTCCCACACGGAAGTTGGCACCCCTGAAGGATGTTGCTGGTCTTCACCGTCCCCCTGCAGCCTATTCACAGGCACAACAGGATTCACGATGCGGGCTTGCCCAGAGGAGGAACATCTCATGGCTCTCGTCCTCGGCAGGGCCTCTTTCCGAAAAGGCACACGTCTGGCTCCTTGTCCCACACGGAAGGTGGCAGGCCGGAAAGCTGTTGCTGGTCTTCACCGTCCCCCTGCAGCCTATTCACAGGCACAACAGGATCTGGGACCCGGGCTTGCCCAGAGGAGGAACATCTCATGGCTCTCGTCCTCGGCAGGGCCTCTTTCCGAAAAGGCACACGTCCGGCTCCTTGTCCCACACGGAAGGTGGCAGCCCTGAAAGCTGTTGCTGGTCTTCACCATCCCCCTGCAGCCTATTCACAGGCACAACAGGATCTGGGACCCGGGCATGCCCAGAGGAGGAACATCTCATTGCTCTCGTCCTCGGCAGAGTCTGATTCCGAAAAGGCACACGTCCGGCTCCTTGTCCCACACGGAAGGTGGCAGCCCTGAAAGCTGTTGCTGGTCTTCACCGTCCCCCTGCAGCCTATTCACAGGCACAACAGGATTCAGGACCCGGGGACGCCCAGAGGAGTAACATATCATGGCTCTTGTCCTCGGCAGAGCCTCTTCCCGAAAATACACACGTCCGGCTCCTTGTCCCACACGGAAGGTGGCAGCCCTGAAAGCTGTTGCTGGTCTTTACCGTCCCCCTGCAGCCTATTCACAGGCAGAACAGAATTTAGGACCCGGGCATGCCCAGAGGAGGAACATCTCATGGCTCTCTTCCTCGGCAGAGCCCGATTCCGAAAAGGCACACGTCCGGCTCCTTGTCCCACACGGAAGGTGGCAGCCCTGAAAGCTGTTGCTGGTCTTCACCGTCCCCCTGCAGCCTATTCACAGGCACAACAGGATCTGGGACCCGGGCTTGCCCAGAGGAGGAACATCTCATGGCTCTCGTCCTCGGCAGAGCCTCTTTCCGAAAAGGCACACGTTCGGCTCCTTATCCCACACGGAAGGTGGCAGCCCTGAAAGCTGTTGCTGGTCTTCACCGTCCCCCTGCAGCCTATTGAAAGGTACGACAGGATCTGGGACCCGGGCTTGCCCAGAGGAGGAACATCTCATGGCTCTCGTCCTCGGCAGAGCCTGATTCCGGAAAGGCACACGTTCGGCTCCTTGTCCCACACGGAAGGTGGCAGCCCTGAAAGCTGTTGCTGGTCTTCACCGTCCCCCTGCAGCCTATTCACGGGCACAATAGGATTTAGGACCCGGGCATGCCCAGAGGAGGAACATCTCATGGCTCTCTTCCTCGGCAGAGTCTGATTCTGGAAAGGCACAGGTCCGGCTCCTTGTCCCACACAGAAGGTGGCAGGCCGGAAAGATGTTGCTGGTCTTCAACGTCCCCCTGCAGCCTATTCACAGGCAGAACAGGATTCGGGACCCGGGCATGCCCAGAGGAGGAACATCTCATGGCTCTCTTCCTCGGCAGGGCCTCTTTCCGAAAAGGCACACGTCCGGCTGCTTGTCCCACACGGAAGGTGGCAGGCCTGAAAGCTGTTGCTGGTCTTCACCGTCCCCCTGCAGCCTATTCACAGGCACAACAGGATCTGGGGCCCGGGCTTGCCCAGAGGAGGAACATCTCATGGCTCTCGTCCTCGGCAGGGCCTGATTCCGAAAATGCACACGTCCGGCTCCTTGTCCCACACGGAAGTTGGCACCCCTGAAGGATGTTGCTGGTCTTCACCGTCCCCCTGCAGCCTATTCACAGGCACAACAGGATTCACGATGCGGGCTTGCCCAGAGGAGGAACATCTCATGGCTCTCGTCCTCGGCAGGGCCTCTTTCCGAAAAGGCACACGTCTGGCTCCTTGTCCCACACGGAAGGTGGCAGGCCGGAAAGCTGTTGCTGGTCTTCACCGTCCCCCTGCAGCCTATTCACAGGCACAACAGGATCTGGGACCCGGGCTTGCCCAGAGGAGGAACATCTCATGGCTCTCGTCCTCGGCAGGGCCTCTTTCCGAAAAGGCACACGTCCGGCTCCTTGTCCCACACGGAAGGTGGCAGCCCTGAAAGCTGTTGCTGGTCTTCACCATCCCCCTGCAGCCTATTCACAGGCACAACAGGATCTGGGACCCGGGCATGCCCAGAGGAGGAACATCTCATGGCTCTCGTCCTCGGCAGAGCCTGATTCCGAAAAGGCACACGTCCGGCTCCTTATCCCACACGGAAGTTGGCAGCCCTGAAAGCTGTTACTGGTCTTCACCGTCCCCCTGCAGCCTATTCACAGGCAGAACAGGATTTAGGACCCGGGCATGCCCAGAGGAGGAACATCTCATGGCTCTCTTCCTCGGCAGAGCCCGATTCCGAAAAGGCACACGTTCGGCTCCTTGTCCCACACGTAAGGTGGCAGCCCTGAAAGCTGTTGCTGGTCTTCACCGTCCCCCTGCAGCCTATTCACAGGCACAACAGGATCTGGGACCCGGGCTTGCCCAGAGGAGGAACATCTCATGGCTCTCGTCCTCGGCAGAGCCTCTTTCCTAAAAGGCACACGTTCGGCTCCTTATCCCACACGGAAGGTGGCAGCCCTGAAAGCTGTTGCTGGTCTTCACCGTCCCCCTGCAGCCTACTGACAGGTACGACAGGATCTGGGACCCGGGCTTGCCCAGAGGAGGAACATCTCATGGCTCTCGTCCTCGGCAGAGCCTGATTCCGGAAAGGCACACGTCCGGCTCCTTGTTCCACACGGATGGTGGCAGCCCTGAAAGCTGTTGCTGGTCTTCACCGTCCCCCTGCAGCCTATTCACAGGCACAACAGGATCTGGGACCGGGGCTTGCCCAGAGGAGGAACATCTCATGGCTCTCTTCCTCGGCAGAGTCTGATTCTGGAAAGGCACAGGTCCGGCTCCTTGTCCCACACAGAAGGTGGCAGGCCGGAAAGATGTTGCTGGTCTTCAACGTCCCCCTGCAGCCTATTCACAGGCAGAACAGGATTCGGGACCCGGGCATGCCCAGAGGAGGAACATCTCATGGCTCTCTTCCTCGGCAGGGCCTCTTTCCGAAAAGGCACACGTCCGGCTGCTTGTCCCACACGGAAGGTGGCAGCCCTGAAAGCTGTTGCTGGTCTTCACCGTCCCCCTGCAGCCTATTCACAGGCACAACAGGATCTGGGGCCCGAGCTTGCCCAGAGGAGGAACATCTCATGGCTCTCGTCCTCGGCAGGGCCTGATTCCGAAAAGGCACACGTCCGGCTCCTTGTCCCACACGGAAGTTGGCACCCCTGAAGGATGTTGCTGGTCTTCACCGTCCCCCTGCAGCCTATTCACAGGCACAACAGGATTCACGATGCGGGCTTGCCCAGAGGAGGAACATCTCATGGCTCTCGTCCTCGGCAGGGCCTCTTTCCGAAAAGGCACACGTCTGGCTCCTTGTCCCACACGGAAGGTGGCAGGCCGGAAAGCTGTTGCTGGTCTTCACCGTCCCCCTGCAGCCTATTCACAGGCACAACAGGATCTGGGACCCGGGCTTGCCCAGAGGAGGAACATCTCATGGCTCTCGTCCTCGGCAGGGCCTCTTTCCGAAAAGGCACACGTCCGGCTCCTTGTCCCACACGGAAGGTGGCAGCCCTGAAAGCTGTTGCTGGTCTTCACCATCCCCCTGCAGCCTATTCACAGGCACAACAGGATCTGGGACCCGGGCATGCCCAGAGGAGGAACATCTCATGGCTCTCGTCCTCGGCAGAGCCTCTTTCCGAAAAGGCACACGTTCGGCTCCTTATCCCACACGGAAGGTGGCAGCCCTGAAAGCTGTTGCTGGTCTTCACCGTCCCCCTGCAGCCTACTGACAGGTACGACAGGATCTGGGACCCGGGCTTGCCCAGAGGAGGAACATCTCATGGCTCTCGTCCTCGGCAGAGCCTGATTCCGGAAAGGCACACGTCCGGCTCCTTGTCCCACACGGATGGTGGCAGCCCTGAAAGCTGTTGCTGGTCTTCACCGTCCCCCTGCAGCCTATTCACAGGCACAACAGGATCTGGGGCCCGGGCTTGCCCAGAGGAGGAACATCTCATGGCTCTCGTCCTCGGCAGGGCCTGATTCCGAAAAGGCACACGTCCGGCTCCTTGTCCCACACGGAAGGTGGCAGGCTGGAAAGATGTTGCTGGTCTTCACCGTCCCCCTGCAGCCTATTCACAGGCACAACAGGATCTGGGACCCGGGCTTGCCCAGAGGAGGAACATCTCATGGCTCTCGTCCTCGGCAGAGCCCGATTCCGAAAAGGCACACGTCCGGCTCCTTGTCCCACAAGGAAGTTGGCAGGCCGGAGAGCTGTTGCTGGTCTTCACCGTCCCCCTGCAGCCTATTCACAGGCAAAACAGGATCTGGGGCCCGGGCTTGCCCAGAGGAGGAACATCTCATGGCTCTCGTCCTCGGCAGAGCCTGATTCCGGAAAGGCACACGTTCGGCTCCTTGTCCCACACGGAAGGTGGCAGCCCTGAAAGCTGTTACTGGTCTTCACCGTCCCCCTGCAGCCTATTCACAGGCAGAACAGGATTTAGGACCCGGGCATGCCCAGAGGAGGAACATCTCATGGCTCTCTTCCTCGGCAGAGCCCGATTCCGAAAAGGCACACGTCCGGCTCCTTGTCCCACACGGAAGGTGGCAGCCCTGAAAGCTGTTGCTGGTCTTCACCGTCCCCCTGCAGCCTATTGACAGGTACGACAGGATCTGGGACCCGGGCTTGCCCAGAGGAGGAACATCTCATGGCTCTCGTCCTCGGCAGGGCCTCTTTCTGAAAAGGCACACGTATGGCTCCTTGTCCCACACGGAAGGTGGCAGCCCTGAAAGCTGTTGCTGGTCTTCACCGTCCCCCTGCAGCCTATTCAAAGGCACAACAGCATTCACGATGCGGGCTTGCCCAGAGGAGGAACATCTCATGGCTCTCGTCCTCAGCAGAGCCTGATTCCGGAAAGGCACACGTCCGGCTCCTTGTCCCACACGGAAGGTGGTAGGCCAGAAAGCTGTTGCTGGTCCTCACCGTCCCCCTGCAGCCTATTCACAGGCACAACAGGATCTGGGACCCGGGCTTGCCCAGAGGAGGAACATCTCATGGCTCTCGTCCTCGGCAGAGCCTCTTTCCGAAAAGGCACATGTCCGGCTCCTTGTCCCACACGGAAGGTGGCAGCCCTGAAAGATGTTGCTGGTCTTCACCGTCCCCCTGCAGCCTATTCACAGGCACAACAGGATCTGGGACCGGGGCTTGCCCAGAGGAGGAACATCTCATGGCTCTCTTCCTCGGCAGAGTCTGATTCTGGAAAGGCACAGGTCCGGCTCCTTGTCCCACACAGAAGGTGGCAGCCCTGAAAGATGTTGCTGGTCTTCACCGTCCCCCTGCAGCCTATTCACAGGCACAACAGGATCTGGGACCGGGGCTTGCCCAGAGGAGGAACATCTCATGGCTCTCTTCCTCGGCAGAGTCTGATTCTGGAAAGGCACAGGTCCGGCTCCTTGTCCCACACAGAAGGTGGCAGGCCGGAAAGATGTTGCTGGTCTTCAACGTCCCCCTGCAGCCTATTCAAAGGCAGAACAGGATTCGGGACCCGGGCATGCCCAGAGGAGGAACATCTCATGGCTCTCTTCCTCGGCAGAGCCTGATTCCAAAAAGGCACACGTCCGGCTCCTTGTCCCACACGGAAGGTGGCAGCCCTGAAAGCTGTTGCTGGTCTTCACCGTCCCCCTGCAGCCTATTCACAGGCACAACAGGATCTGGGGCCCGGGCTTACCCAGAGGAGGAACATCTCATGGCTCTCGTCCTCGGCAGAGCCTCTTTCCGAAAAGGCACACGTCCGGCTCCTTGTCCCACACGGAAGGTGGCAGCCCTGAAAGATGTTGCTGGTCTTCACCGTCCCCCTGCAGCCTATTCACAGGCACAACAGGATCTGGGACCGGGGCTTGCCCAGAGGAGGAACATCTCATGGCTCTCGTCCTCGGCAGAGTCTGATTCTGGAAAGGCACAGGTCCGGCTCCTTGTCCCACACGGAAGGTGGCAGGCCGGAAAGATGTTGCTGGTCTTCAACGTCCCCCTGCAGCCTATTCAAAGGCAGAACAGGATTCGGGACCCGGGCATGCCCAGAGGAGGAACATCTCATGGCTCTCGTCCTCGGCAGAGCCTGATTCCGAAAAGGCACACGTCCGGCTCCTTGTCCCACACGGAAGTTGGCAGCCCTGAAAGCTGTTGCTGGTCTTCACCGTCCCCCTGCAGCCTATTCACAGGCACAACAGGATCTGGGACCCGGGCTTGCCCAGAGGAGGAACATCTCATGGCTCTCGTCCTCGGCAGAGCCTCTTTCCGAAAAGGCACACGTCCGGCTCCTTGTCCCACACGGAAGGTGGCAGCCCTGAAAGATGTTGCTGGTCTTCACCGTCCCCCTGCAGCCTATTCACAGGCACAACAGGATCTGGGACCGGGGCTTGCCCAGAGGAGGAACATCTCATGGCTCTCTTCCTCGGCAGAGTCTGATTCTGGAAAGGCACAGGTCCGGCTCCTTGTCCCACACGGAAGGTGGCAGGCCGGAAAGATGTTGCTGGTCTTCAACGTCCCCCTGCAGCCTATTCAAAGGCAGAACAGGATTCGGGACCCGGGCATGCCCAGAGGAGGAACATCTCATGGCTCTCTTCCTCGGCAGAGCCTGATTCCGAAAAGGCACACGTCCGGCTCCTTGTCCCACACGGAAGGTGGCAGCCCTGAAAGCTGTTGCTGGTCTTCACCGTCCCACTGCAGCCTATTCACAGGCACAACAGGATCTGGGGCCCGGGCTTGCCCAGAGGAGGAACATCTCATGGCTCTCGTCCTCGGCAGGGCCTGATTCCGAAAAGGGACATGTCCGGCTCCTTGTCCCACACGGAAGTTGGCACCCCTGAAGGATGTTGCTGGACTTCACCGTCCCCCTGCAGCCTATTCACAGGCACAACAGGATTCACGATGCGGGCTTGCCCAGAGGAGGAACATCTCATGGCTCTCGTCCTCGGCAGGGCCTGATTCCGAAAAGGCACACGTCCGGCTCCTTGTCCCACACGGAAGGTGGCAGCCCTGAAAGCTGTTGCTGGTCTTCACCGTCCCCCTGCAGCCTATTCACAGGCACAACAGGATCTGGGACCCGGGCTTGCCCAGAGGAGGAACATCTCATGGCTCTCGTCCTCGGCAGAGCCTCTTTCCGAAAAGGCACAAGTTCGGCTCCTTATCCCACACGGAAGGTGGCAGCCCTGAAAGCTGTTGCTGGTCTTCACCATCCCCCTGCAGCCTATTGGCAGGTACGACAGGATCTGGGACCCGGGCTTGCCCAGAGGAGGAACATCTCATGGCTCTCGTCCTCGGCAGAGCCTGATTCCGGAAAGGCACACGTTCGGCTCCTTGTCCCACACGGAAGGTGGCAGCCCTGAAAGCTGTTGCTGGTCTTCACCGTCCCCCTGCAGCCTATTCACGGGCACAATAGGATTTAGGACCCGGGCATGCCCAGAGGAGGAATATCTCATGGCTCTCGTCCTCGTCAGGGCCTCTTTCTGAAAAGGCACACGTCCGGCTCCTTGTCCCACACGGAAGGTGGCAGCCCTGAAAGCTGTTGCTGGTCTTCACCGTCCCCCTGCAGCCTATTCAAAGGCACAACAGCATTCACGATGCGGGCTTGCCCAGAGGAGGAACATCTCATGGCTCTCGTCCTCAGCAGAGCCTGATTCCGGAAAGGCATACGTCCGGCTCCTTGTCCCACACGGAAGGTGGCAGCCCTGAAAGATGTTGCTGGTCTTCACCGTCCCCCTGCAGCCTATTCACAGGCACAACAGGATCTGGGACCCGGGCTTGCCCAGAGGAGGAACATCTCATGGCTCTCGTCCTCGGCAGGGCCTCTTTCCGAAAAGGCACACGTCCGGCTCCTTGTACCACACGGAAGGTGGCAGGCCGGAAAGATGTTGCTGGTCTTCACCGTCCCGCTGCAGCCTATTCACAGGCACAACAGGATCTGGGACCGGGGCTTGCCCAGAGGAGGAACATCTCATGGCTCTAGTCCTCGGCAGAGCCTGATTCTGGAAAGGCACACGTCCGCATCCTTGTCCCACACGGAAGGCGGCAGGCTGGAAAGATGTTGCTGGTCTTCACCGTCCCCCTGCAGCCTATTCAAAAGCACAACAGGATCCGGGACCCGGGCATGCCCAGAGGAGGAACATCTCATGGCTCTCTTCCTTGGCAGAGCCTGATTCCGAAAAGGCACACGTCTGGCTCCTTGTCCCACACGGAAGGTGGTAGGCCGGAAAGCTGTTGCTGGTCCTCACCGTCCCCCTGCAGCCTATTCACAGGCACAACAGGATCTGGGACCCGGGCTTGCCCAGAGGAGGAACATCTCATGGCTCTCGTCCTCGGCAGAGCCCGATTCCGAAAAGGCACACGTCCGGCTCCTTGTCCCACAAGGAAGTTGGCAGGCCGGAGAGCTGTTGCTGGTCTTCACCGTCCCCCTGCAGCCTATTCACAGGCAAAACAGTATCTGGGGCCCGGGCTTGCCCAGAGGAGGAACATCTCATGGCTCTCGTCCTCGGCAGAGCCTGATTCCGGAAAGGCACACGTTCGGCTCCTTGTCCCACACGGAAGGTGGCAGCCCTGAAAGCTGTTACTGGTCTTCACCGTCCCCCTGCAGCCTATTCACAGGCAGAACAGGATTTAGGACCCGGGCATGCCCAGAGGAGGAACATCTCATGGCTCTCTTCCTCGGCAGAGCCCGATTCCGAAAAGGCACACGTCCGGCTCCTTGTCCCACATGGAAGGTGGCAGCCCTGAAAGCTGTTGCTGGTCTTCACCGTCCCCCTGCAGCCTATTCACAGGCACAACAGGATCTGGGACCCGGGCTTTTCCAGAGGAGGAACATCTCATGGCTCTCGTCCTCGGCAGAGCCTGATTCCGGAAAGGCACACGTTCGGCTCCTTGTCCCACACGGAAGGTGGCAGCCCTGAAAGCTGTTGCTGGTCTTCACCGTCCCCCTGCAGCCTATTCACGGGCACAATAGGATTTAGGACCCGGGCATGCCCAGAGGAGGAACATCTCATGGCTCTCGTCCTCGGCAGGGCCTCTTTCTGAAAAGGCACACGTATGGCTCCTTGTCCCACACGGAAGGTGGCAGCCCTGAAAGCTGTTGCTGGTCTTCACCGTCCCCCTGCAGCCTATTCAAAGGCACAACAGCATTCACGATGCGGGCTTGCCCAGAGGAGGAACATCTCATGGCTCTCGTCCTCAGCAGAGCCTGATTCCGAAAAGGCACACGTCCGGCTCCTTGTCCCACACGGAAGGTGGTAGGCCGGAAAGCTGTTGCTGGTCCTCACCGTCCCCCTGCAGCCTATTCACAGGCACAACAGGATCTGGGACCCGGGCTTGCCCAGAGGAGGAACATCTCATGGCTCTAGTCCTCGGCAGAGCCTCTTTCCGAAAAGGCACATGTCCGGCTCCTTGTCCCACACGGAAGGTGGCAGCCCTGAAAGATGTGTGTGGTCTTCAACGTCCCCCTGCAGCCTATTCAAAGGCAGAACAGGATTCGGGACCCGGGCATGCCCAGAGGAGGAACATCTCATGGCTCTCTTCCTCGGCAGAGCCTGATTCCGAAAAGGCACACGTCCGGCTCCTTGTCCCACACGGAAGGTGGCAGCCCTGAAAGCTGTTGCTGGTCTTCACCGTCCCCCTGCAGCCTATTCACAGGCACAACAGGATCTGGGGCCCGGGCTTGCCCAGAGGAGGAACATCTCATGGCTCTCGTCCTCGGCAGGGCCTGATTCCGGAAAGGCACACGTCCGGCTCCTTGTCCCACACGGAAGTTGGCACCCCCGAAGGATGTTGCTGGTCTTCACCGTCCCCCTGCAGCCTATTCACAGGCACAACAGGATTCACGATGCGGGCTTGCCCAGAGGAGGAACATCTCATGGCTCTCGTCCTCGGCAGGGCCTCTTTCCGAAAAGGCACACGTCTGGCTCCTTGTCCCACACGGAAGGTGGCAGGCCGGAAAGCTGTTGCTGGTCTTCACTGTCCCCCTGCAGCCTATTCACAGGCACATCAGGATCTGGGACCCGGGCTTGCCCAGAGGAGGAACATCTCATGGCTCTCGTCCTCGGCAGGGCCTCTTTCCGAAAAGGCACACGTCCGGCTCCTTGTCCCACACGGAAGGTGGCAGCCCTGAAAGCTGTTGCTGGTCTTCACCATCCCCCTGCAGCCTATTCACAGGCACAACAGGATCTGGGACCCGGGCATGCCCAGAGGAGGAACATCTCATGGCTCTCGTCCTCGGCAGAGCCTGATTCCGAAAAGGCACACGTCCGGCTCCTTATCCCACAAGGAAGTTGGCAGCCCTGAAAGCTGTTACTGGTCTTCACCGTCCCCCTGCAGCCTATTCAAAGGCAGAACAGGATTTAGGACCCGGGCATGCCCAGAGGAGGAACATCTCATGGCTCTCTTCCTCGGCAGAGCCCGCTTCCGAAAAGGCACACGTCCGGCTCCTTGTCCCACACGGAAGGTGGCAGCCCTGAAAGCTGTTGCTGGTCTTCACCGTCCCCCTGCAGCCTATTCACAGGCACAACAGGATCTGGGACCCGGGCTTGCCCAGAGGAGGAACATCTCATGGCTCTCGTCCTCGGCAGAGCCTCTTTCCGAAAAGGCACACGTTCGGCTCCTTATCCCACACGGAAGGTGGCAGCCCTGAAAGCTGTTGCTGGTCTTCACCATCCCCCTGCAGCCTATTGACAGGTACGACAGGATCTGGGACCCGGGCTTGCCCAGAGGAGGAACATCTCATGGCTCTCGTCCTCGGCAGAGCCTGATTCTGGAAAGGCACACGTTCGGCTCCTTGTCCCACACGGAAGGTGGCAGCCCTGAAAGCTGTTGCTGGTCTTCACCGTCCCCCTGCAGCCTATTCACGGGCACAATAGGATTTAGGACCCGGGCATGCCCAGAGGAGGAACATCTCATGGCTCTCGTCCTCGGCAGGGCCTCTTTCTGAAAAGGCACACGTATGGCTCCTTGTCCCACACGGAAGGTGGCAGCCCTGAAAGCTGTTGCTGGTCTTCACCGTCCCCCTGCAGCCTATTCAAAGGCACAACAGCATTCACGATGCGGGCTTGCCCAGAGGAGGAACATCTCATGGCTCTCGTCCTCAGCAGAGACTGATTCCGAAAAGGCACACGTCCGGCTCCTTGTCCCACACGGAAGGTGGCAGCCCTGAAAGATGTTGCTGGTCTTCACCGTCCCCCTGCAGCCTATTCACAGGTACAACAGGATCTGGGACCCGGGCTTGCCCAGAGGAGGAACATCTCATGGCTCTCGTCCTCGGCAGGGCCTCTTTCCGAAAAGGCACACGTCCGGCTCCTTGTACCACACGAAAGGTGGCAGCCCTGAAAGATGTTGCTGGTCTTCACCGTCCCGCTGCAGCCTATTCACAGGCACAACAGGATCTGGGACCCGGGGTTGCCCAGAGGAGGAACATCTCATGGCTCTCGTCCTCGGCAGAGTCTGATTCTGGAAAGGCACACGTCCGGCTCCTTGTCCCACACGGAAGGTGGCAGGCCGGAAAGATGTTGCTGGTCTTCACCGTCCCCCTGCAGCCTATTCACAGGCACAACAGGATCTGGGACCGGGGCTTGCCCAGAGGAGGAACATCTCATGGCTCTAGTCCTCGGCAGAGCCTGATTCTGGAAAGGCACACGTCGCATCCTTGTCCCACACGGAAGGTGGCAGCCCTGAAAGCTGTTGCTGGTCTTCACCGTCCCCCTGCAGCCTATTCAAAGGCACAACAGCATTCACGACGCGGGCTTGCCCAGAGGAGGAACATCTCATGGCTCTCGTCCTCGGCAGAGCCTCATTCCGAAAAGGCACACGTTCGGCTCCTTGTCCCACACGGAAGGTGGCAGCCCTGAAAGCTGTTGCTGGTCTTCACCGTCCCCCTGCAGCCTATTCACAGGCACAATAGGATTTAGGACCCGGGCATGCCCAGAGGAGGAACATCTCATGGCTCTCGTCCTCGGCAGAGCCCGATTCCGAAAAGGCACACGTCCGGCTCCTTGTCCCACAAGGAAGTTGGCAGCCCTGAAAGCTGTTGCTGGTCTTCACCGTCCCCCTGCAGCCTATTCACAGGCACAACAGGATCTGGGACCCGGGCTTGCCCAGAGGAGGAACATCTCATGGCTCTCGTCCTCGGCAGGGCCTGTTTCCGAAAAGGCACACGTATGGCTCCTTGTACCACACGGAAGGTGGTAGGCCGGAAAGCTGTTGCTTGTCTTCACCATCCCCCTGCAGCCTATTCACAGGCACAACAGGATCTGGGACCCGGGCTTGCCCAGAGGAGGAACATCTCATGGCTCTCGTCCTCGGCAGGGCCTCTTTCCGAAAAGGCACACGTCCGACTCCTTGTCCCACACGGAAGGTGGCAGCCCTGAAAGCTGTTGCTGGTCTTCACCGTCCCGCTGCAGCCTATTCACAGGCACAACAGGATCTGGGACCCGGGCTTGCCCATAGGAGGAACATCTCATGGCTCTCGTCCTCGGCAGAGCCTGATTCCGAAAAGGCACACGTCCGGCTCCTTGTGCCACAAGGAAGGTGGCAGCCCTGAAAGATGTTGCTGGTCTTCACCGTCCCCCTGCAGCCTATTCACAGGCACAACAGGATCTGGGACCCGGGCTTGCCCAGAGGAGGAACATCTCATGGCTCTCGTCCTCGGCAGGGCCTCTTTCTGAAAAGGCACACGTCCGGCTACTTGTACCACACGGAAGGTGGCAGCCCTGAAAGATGTTGCTGGTCTTCACCGTCCCGCTGCAGCCTATTCACAGGCACAACAGGATCTGGGGCCCGGGCTTGCCCAGAGGAGGAACATCTCATGGCTCTCGTCCTCGGCAGGGCCGGATTCCGAAAAGGCACACGTCCGGCTCCTTGTCCCACACGGAAGTTGGCACCCCTGAAGGATGTTGCTGGTCTTCACCGTCCCCCTGCTGCCTATTCACAGGCACAACAGGATTCACGATGCGGGCTTGCCCAGAGGAGGAACATCTCATGGCTCTCGTCCTCGGCAGGGCCTCTTTCCGAAAAGGCACACGTCTGGCTCCTTGTCCCACACGGAAGGTGGCAGGCCGGAAAGCTGTTGCTGGTCTTCACCGTCCCCCTGCAGCCTATTCACAGGCACATCAGGATCTGGGACCCGGGCTTGCCCAGAGGAGGAACATCTCATGGCTCTCGTCCTCGGCAGGGCCTCTTTCCGAAAAGGCACACGTCCGGCTCCTTGTCCCACAAGGAAGGTGGCAGCCCTGAAAGCTGTTGCTGGTCTTCACCATCCCCCTGCAGCCTATTCACAGGCACAACAGGATCTGGGAGCCGGGCATGCCCAGAGGAGGAACATCTCATGGCTCTCGTCCTCGGCAGAGCCTGATTCCGAAAAGGCACACGTCCGGCTCCTTATCCCACACGGAAGGTGGCAGCCCTGAAAGCTGTTGCTGGTCTTCACCGTCCCCCTGCAGCCTATTCACAGGCAGAACAGGATTTAGGACCCGGGCATGCCCAGAGGAGGAACATCTCATGGCTCTCTTCCTTGGCAGAGCCCGATTCCGAAAAGGCACACGTCCGGCTCCTTGTCCCACACGGAAGGTGGCAGCCCTGAAAGCTGTTGCTGGTCTTCACCGTCCCCCTGCAGCCTATTCACAGGCACAACAGGATCTGGGACCCGGGCTTGCCCAGAGGAGGAACATCTCATGGCTCTCGACCTCGGCAGAGCCTGATTCCGAAAAGGCACACGTCCGGCTCCTTGTCCCACAAGGAAGGTGGAAGCCCTGAAAGATGTTGCTGGTCTTCACCGTCCCCCTGCAGCCTATTCACAGGCACAACAGGATCTGGGACCCGGGCTTGCCCAGAGGAGGAACATCTCATGGCTCTCGTCCTCGGCAGGGCCTCTTTCCGAAAAGGCACACGTCCGGCTCCTTGTCCCACACGGAATGTGGCAGCCCTGAAAGCTGTTGATGGTCTTCACCGTCCCCCTGCAGCCTATTCACAGGCACAACAGGATCTGGGACCCGGGCTTGCCCAGAGGAGGAACATCTCATGGCTCTCGTCCTCGGCAGAGCCTGATTCTGGACAGGCACAAGTCCGGCTCCTTGTCCCACACGGAAGGTGGCAGACCGGAAAGCTGTTGCTGATCTTCACCGTCCCCCTGCAGCCTATTCACAGGCACAACAGGATCTGGGACCCATGCTTGCCCAGAGGAGGAACATCTCATGGCTCTCGTCCTCGGCAGAGCCTGATTCTGGAAAGGCACACGTCCGGCTCCTTGTGCTACACGGAAGGTGGCAGGCTGGAAAGATGTTGCTGGTCTTCACCGTCCCCCTGCAGCCTATTCACAGGCACAACAGGATCTGGGACCGGGGCTTGCCCAGGGGAGGAACATCTCATGGCTCTCGTCCTCGGCAGAGCCTGATTCTGGAAAGGCACACGTCCGGCTCCTTGTGCCACACGGAAGGTGGCAGGCTGGAAAGATGTTGCTGGTCTTCACCGTCCCCCTGCAGCCTATTCACAGGCACAACAGGATCTGGGACCCGGGCTTGCCCAGAGGAGGAACATCTCATGGCTCTCGTCCTCGGCAGAGACCGATTCCGAAAAGGCACACGTCCGGCTCCTTGTCCCACAAGGAAGGTGGCAGGCCGGAGAGCTGTTGCTGGTCTTCACCGTCCCCCTGCAGCCTATTCACAGGCACAACAGGATCTGGGGCCCGGGCTTGCCCAGAGGAGGAACATCTCATGGCTCTCGTCCTCGGCAGAGCCTCATTCCGAAAAGGCACACGTCCGGCTCCTTGTCCCACACGGAAGGTGGCAGCCCTGAAAGCTGTTGCTGGTCTTCACCGTCCCCCTGCAGCCTATTCAAAGGCACAACAGCATTCACGACGCGGGCTTGCCCAGAGGAGGAACATCTCATGGCTCTCGTCCTCGGCAGAGCCTCATTCCGAAAAGGCACACGTTCGGCTCCTTGTCCCACACGGAAGGTGGCAGCCCTGAAAGCTGTTGCTGGTCTTCACCGTCCCCCTGCAGCCTATTCACAGGCACAATAGGATTTAGGTCCCGGGCTTGCCCAGAGGAGGAACATCTCATGGCTCTCGTCCTCGGCAGAGCCCGATTCCGAAAAGGCACACGTCCGGCTCCTTGTCCCACAAGGAAGTTGGCAGCCCTGAAAGCTGTTGCTGGTCTTCACCGTCCCCCTGCAGCCTATTCACAGGCACAACAGGATATGGGACCCGGGCTTGCCCAGAGGAGGAACATCTCATGGCTCTCGTCCTCGGCAGGGCCTCTTTCCGAAAAGGCACACGTATGGCTCCTTGTACCACACGGAAGGTGGTAGGCCGGAAAGCTGTTGCTGGTCTTCACCATCCCCCTGCAGCCTATTCACAGGCACAACAGGATCTGGGACCCGGGCTTGCCCAGAGGAGGAACATCTCATGGCTCTCGTCCTCGGCAGGGCCTCTTTCCGAAAAGGCACACGTCCGACTCCTTGTCCCACATGGAAGGTGGCAGCCCTGAAAGCTGTTGCTGGTCTTCACCGTCCCCCTGCAGCCTATTCACAGGCACAACAGGATCTGGGACCCGGGCTTGCCCATAGGAGGAACATCTCATGGCTCTCGTCCTCGGCAGAGCCTGATTCCGAAAAGGCACACGTCCGGCTCCTTGTCCCACAAGGAAGGTGGAAGCCCTGAAAGATGTTGCTGGTCTTCACCGTCCCCCTGCAGCCTATTCACAGGCACAACAGGATCTGGGACCCGGGCTTGCCCAGAGGAGGAACATCTCATGGCTCTCGTCCTCGGCAGAGCCTGATTCTGGAAAGGCAAAAGTCCGGCTCCTTGTCCCACACGGAAGGTGGCAGACCGGAAAGCTGTTGCTGATCTTCACCGTCCCCCTGCAGCCTATTCACAGGCACAACAGGATCTGGGACCCATGCTTGCCCAGAGGAGGAACATCTCATGGCTCTCGTCCTCGGCAGAGCCTGATTCTGGAAAGGCACACGTCCGGCTCCTTGTGCTACACGGAAGGTGGCAGGCTGGAAAGATGTTGCTGGTCTTCACCGTCCCCCTGCAGCCTATTCACAGGCACAACAGGATCTGGGACCGGGGCTTGCCCAGGGGAGGAACATCTCATGGCTCTCGTCCTCGGCAGAGCCTGATTCTGGAAAGGCACACGTCCGGCTCCTTGTGCCACACGGAAGGTGGCAGGCTGGAAAGATGTTGCTGGTCTTCACCGTCCCCCTGCAGCCTATTCACAGGCACAACAGGATCTGGGACCCGGGCTTGCCCAGAGGAGGAACATCTCATGGCTCTCGTCCTCGGCAGAGACCGATTCCGAAAAGGCACACGTCCGGCTCCTTGTCCCACAAGGAAGGTGGCAGGCCGGAGAGCTGTTGCTGGTCTTCACCGTCCCCCTGCAGCCTATTCACAGGCAAAACAGGATCTGGGGCCCGGGCTTGCCCAGAGGAGGAACATCTCATGGCTCTCGTCCTCGGCAGAGCCTCATTCCGAAAAGGCACACGTCCGGCTCCTTGTCCCACACGGAAGGTGGCAGCCCTGAAAGCTGTTGCTGGTCTTCACCGTCCCCCTGCAGCCTATTCAAAGGCACAACAGCATTCACGACGCGGGCTTGCCCAGAGGAGGAACATCTCATGGCTCTCGTCCTCGGCAGAGCCTCATTCCGAAAAGGCACACGTTCGGCTCCTTGTCCCACACGGAAGGTGGCAGCCCTGAAAGCTGTTGCTGGTCTTCACCGTCCCCCTGCAGCCTATTCACAGGCACAATAGGATTTAGGACCCGGGCATGCCCAGAGGAGGAACATCTCATGGCTCTCGTCCTCGGCAGAGCCCGATTCCGAAAAGGCACACGTCCGGCTCCTTGTCCCACAAGGAAGTTGGCAGCCCTGAAAGCTGTTGCTGGTCTTCACCGTCCCCCTGCAGCCTATTCACAGGCACAACAGGATCTGGGACCCGGGCTTGCCCAGAGGAGGAACATCTCATGGCTCTCGTCCTCGGCAGGGCCTCTTTCCGAAAAGGCACGCGTATGGCTCCTTGTACCACACGGAAGGTGGTAGGCCGGAAAGCTGTTGCTGGTCTTCACCATCCCCCTGCAGCCTATTCACAGGCACAACAGGATCTGGGACCCGGGCTTGCCCAGAGGAGGAACATCTCATGGCTCTCGTCCTCGGCAGGGCCTCTTTCCGAAAAGGCACACGTCCGACTCCTTGTCCCACATGGAAGGTGGCAGCCCTGAAAGCTGTTGCTGGTCTTCACCGTCCCCCTGCAGCCTATTCACAGGCACAACAGGATCTGGGACCCGGGCTTGCCCATAGGAGGAACATCTCATGGCTCTCGTCCTCGGCAGAGCCTGATTCCGAAAAGGCACACGTCCGGCTCCTTGTCCCACAAGGAAGGTGGAAGCCCTGAAAGATGTTGCTGGTCTTCACCGTCCCCCTGCAGCCTATTCACAGGCACAACAGGATCTGGGACCCGGGCTTGCCCAGAGGAGGAACATCTCATGGCTCTCGTCCTCGGCAGGGCCTCTTTCTGAAAAGGCACACGTCCGGCTACTTGTACAACACGGAAGGTGGCAGCCCTGAAAGCTGTTGCTGGTCTTCACCGTCCCGCTGCAGCCTATTCACAGGCACAACAGGATCTGGGGCCCGGGCTTGCCCAGAGGAGGAACATCTCATGGCTCTCGTCCTCGGCAGGGCCGGATTCCGAAAAGGCACACGTCCGGCTCCTTGTCCCACACGGAAGTTGGCACCCCTGAAGGATGTTGCTGGTCTTCACCGTCCCCCTGCAGCCTATTCACAGGCACAACAGGATTCACGATGCGGGCTTGCCCAGAGGAGGAACATCTCATGGCTCTCGTCCTCGGCAGGGCCTCTTTCCGAAAAGGCACACGTCTGGCTCCTTGTCCCACACGGAAGGTGGCAGGCCGGAAAGCTGTTGCTGGTCTTCACCGTCCCCCTGCAGCCTATTCACAGGCACATCAGGATCTGGGACCCGGGCTTGCCCAGAGGAGGAACATCTCATGGCTCTCGTCCTCGGCAGGGCCTCTTTCCGAAAAGGCACACGTCCGGCTCCTTGTCCCACACGGAAGGTGGCAGCCCTGAAAGCTGTTGCTGGTCTTCACCATCCCCCTGCAGCCTATTCACAGGCACAACAGGATCTGGGAGCCGGGCATGCCCAGAGGAGGAACATCTCATGGCTCTCGTCCTCGGCAGAGCCTGATTCCGAAAAGGCACACGTCCGGCTCCTTATCCCACACGGAAGGTGGCAGCCCTGAAAGCTGTTGCTGGTCTTCACCGTCCCCCTGCAGCCTATTCACAGGCAGAACAGGATTTAGGACCCGGGCATGCCCAGAGGAGGAACATCTCATGGCTCTCTTCCTTGGCAGAGCCCGATTCCGAAAAGGCACACGTCCGGCTCCTTGTCCCACACGGAAGGTGGCAGCCCTGAAAGCTGTTGCTGGTCTTCACCGTCCCCCTGCAGCCTATTCACAGGCACAACAGGATCTGGGACCCGGGCTTGCCCAGAGGAGGAACATCTCATGGCTCTCGACCTCGGCAGAGCCTGATTCCGAAAAGGCACACATCCGGCTCCTTGTCCCACAAGGAAGGTGGCAGCCCTGAAAGATGTTGCTGGTCTTCACCGTCCCCCTGCAGCCTATTCACAGGCACAACAGGATCTGGGACCCGGGCTTGCCCAGAGGAGGAACATCTCATGGCTCTCGTCCTCGGCAGGGCCTCTTTCCGAAAAGGCACACGTCCGGCTCCTTGTCCCACACGGAATGTGGCAGCCCTGAAAGCTGTTGATGGTCTTCACCGTCCCCCTGCAGCCTATTCACAGGCACAACAGGATCTGGGACCCGGGCTTGCCCAGAGGAGGAACATCTCATGGCTCTCGTCCTCGGCAGAGCCTGATTCTGGAAAGGCAAAAGTCCGGCTCCTTGTCCCACACGGAAGGTGGCAGACCGGAAAGCTGTTGCTGGTCTTCACCGTCCCCCTGCAGCCTATTCACAGGCAAAACAGGATCTGGGGCCCGGGCTTGCCCAGAGGAGGAACATCTCATGGCTCTCGTCCTCGGCAGAGCCTCATTCCGAAAAGGCACACGTCCGGCTCCTTGTCCCACACGGAAGGTGGCAGCCCTGAAAGCTGTTGCTGGTCTTCACCGTCCCCCTGCAGCCTATTCAAAGGCACAACAGCATTCACGACGCGGGCTTGCCCAGAGGAGGAACATCTCATGGCTCTCGTCCTCGGCAGAGCCTCATTCCGAAAAGGCACACGTCCGGCTCCTTGTCCCACACGGAAGGTGGCAGCCCTGAAAGCTGTTGCTGGTCTTCACCGTCCCCCTGCAGCCTATTCACAGGCACAATAGGATTTAGGACCCGGGCATGCCCAGAGGAGGAACATCTCATGGCTCTCGTCCTCGGCAGAGCCCGATTCCGAAAAGGCACACGTCCGGCTCCTTGTCCCACAAGGAAGTTGGCAGCCCTGAAAGCTGTTGCTGGTCTTCACCGTCCCCCTGCAGCCTATTCACAGGCACAACAGGATCTGGGACCCGGGCTTGCCCAGAGGAGGAACATCTCATGGCTCTCGTCCTCGGCAGGGCCTCTTTCCGAAAAGGCACACGTATGGCTCCTTGTACCACACGGAAGGTGGTAGGCCGGAAAGCTGTTGCTGGTCTTCACCATCCCCCTGCAGCCTATTCACAGGCACAACAGGATCTGGGACCCGGGCTTGCCCAGAGGAGGAACATCTCATGGCTCTCGTCCTCGGCAGGGCCTCTTTCCGAAAAGGCACACGTCCGACTCCTTGTCCCACATGGAAGGTGGCAGCCCTGAAAGCTGTTGCTGGTCTTCACCGTCCCCCTGCAGCCTATTCACAGGCACAACAGGATCTGGGACCCGGGCTTGCCCATAGGAGGAACATCTCATGGCTCTCGTCCTCGGCAGAGCCTGATTCCGAAAAGGCACACGTCCGGCTCCTTGTCCCACAAGGAAGGTGGAAGCCCTGAAAGATGTTGCTGGTCTTCACCGTCCCCCTGCAGCCTATTCACAGGCACAACAGGATCTGGGACCCGGGCTTGCCCAGAGGAGGAACATCTCATGGCTCTCGTCCTCGGCAGGGACTCTTTCCGAAAAGGCACACGTCCGGCTCCTTGTCCCACACGGAAGGTGGCAGCCCTGAAAGCTGTTGATGGTCTTCACCCTCCCCCTGCAGCCTATTCACAGGCACAACAGGATCTGCGACCCGGGCTTGCCCAGAGGAGGAACATCTCATGGCTCTCGTCCTCGGCAGAGCCTCTTTCCGAAAAGGCACACATCCGGCTCCTTGTCCCACACGGAAGGTGGCAGCCCTGAAAGATGTTGCTGGTCTTCACCGTCCCCCTGCAGCCTATTCACAGGCACAACAGGATCTGGGACCCGGGCTTGCCCAGAGGAGGAACATCTCATGGCTCTCGTCCTCGGCAGGGCCTCTTTCTGAAAAGGCACACGTCCGGCTCCTTGTACCACACGGAAGGTGGCAGCCCTGAAAGATGTTGCTGGTCTTCACCGTCCCGCTGCAGCCTATTCACAGGCACAACAGGATCTGGGACCCGGGGTTGCCCAGAGGAGGAACATCTCATGGCTCTCGTCCTCGGCAGAGTCTGATTCTGGAAAGGCACACGTCCGGCTCCTTGTCCCACATGGAAGGTGGCAGCCCTGAAAGATGTTGCTGGTCTTCACCGTCCCCCTGCAGCCTATTCACAGGCACAACAGGATCTGGGACCGGGGCTTGCCCAGAGGAGGAACATCTCATGGCTCTAGTCCTCGGCAGAGCCTGATTCTGGAAAGGCACACGTCCGCATCCTTGTCCCACACGGAAGGTGGCAGGCTGGAAAGCTGTTGCTGGTCTTCACCGTCCCCCTGCAGCGTATTCAAAAGCACAACAGGATTCGGGACCCGGGCATGCCCAGAGGAGGAACATCTCATGGCTCTCTTCCTCGGCAGAGCCTGATTCCGAAAAGGCACACGTCCGGCTCCTTGTCCCACACGGAAGGTGGTAGGCCGGAAAGCTGTTGCTGGTCTTCACCGTCCCCCTGCAGCCTATTCACAGGCACAACAGGATCTGGGACCCGCGCTTGCCCAGAGGAGGAACATCTCATGGCTCTCGTCCTCGGCAGGGCCTCTTTCCGAAAAGGCACACGTCTGGCTCCTTGTCCCACACGGAAGGTGGTAGGCCGGAAAGCTGTTGCTGGTCCTCACCGTCCCCCTGCAGCCTATTCACAGGCACAACAGGATCTGGGACCCGGGCTTGCCCAGAGGAGGAACATCTCATGGCTCTCGTCCTCGGCAGAGCCTCTTTCCGAAAAGGCACACGTCCGGCTCCTTGTCCCACACGGAAGGTGGCAGCCCTGAAAGCTGTTGCTGGTCTTCACCGTCCCCCTGCAGCCTATTCACAGGCACAACAGGATCTGGGACCGGGGCTTGCCCAGAGGAGGAACATCTCATGGCTCTCGTCCTCGGCAGAGTCTGATTCTGGAAAGGCACAGGTCCGGCTCCTTGTCCCACACGGAAGGTGGCAGGCCGGAAAGATGTTGCTGGTCTTCAACGTCCCCCTGCAGCCTATTCAAAGGCAGAACAGGATTCGGGACCTGGGCATGCCCAGAGGAGGAACATCTCATGGCTCTCTTCCTCGGCAGAGCCTGATTCCGAAAAGGCACACGTCCGGCTCCTTGTCCCACACGGAAGGTGGCAGCCCTGAAAGCTGTTGCTGGTCTTCACCGTCCCACTGCAGCCTATTCACAGGCACAACAGGATCTGGGGCCCGGGCTTGCCCAGAGGAGGAACATCTCATGGCTCTCGTCCTCGGCAGGGCCTGATTCCGAAAAGGCACACGTCCGGCTCCTTGTCCCACACGGAAGTTGGCACCCCTGAAGGATGTTGCTGGTCTTCACCGTCCCCCTGCAGCCTATTCACAGGCACAACAGGATTCACGATGCGGGCTTGCCCAGAGGAGGAACATCTCATGGCTCTCGTCCTCGGCAGGGCCTCTTTCCGAAAAGGCACACGTCTGGCTCCTTGTCCCACACGGAAGGTGGCAGGCCGGAAAGCTGTTGCTGGTCTTCACCGTCCCCCTGCAGCCTATTCACAGGCACAACAGGATCTGGGGCCCGGGCATGCCCAGAGGAGGAACATCTCATGGCTCTCGTCCTCGGCAGAGCCCGATTCCGAAAAGGCACACGTCCGGCTCCTTGTCCCACACGGAAGGTGGCAGCCCTGAAAGCTGTTGCTGGTCTTCACCGTCCCCCTGCAGCCTATTCACAGGCACAACAGGATCTGGGACCCGGGCTTGCCCAGAGGAGGAACATCTCATGGCTCTCGTCCTCGGCAGAGCCTCTTTCTGAAAAGGCACACGTTCGGCTCCTTATCCCACACGGAAGGTGGCAGCCCTGAAAGCTGTTGCTGCTCTTCACCGTCCCCCTGCAGCCTATTGACAGGTACGACAGGATCTGGGACCCGGGCTTGCCCAGAGGAGGAACATCTCATGGCTCTCGTCCTCGGCAGAGCCTGATTCCAGAAAGGCACACGTTCGGATCCTTGTCCCACACGGAAGGTGGCAGCCCTGAAAGCTGTTGCTGGTCTTCACCGTCCCCCTGCAGCCTATTCACGGGCACAATAGGATTTAGGACCCGGGCATGCCCAGAGGAGGAACATCTCATGGCTCTCGTCCTCGGCAGGGCCTCTTTCTGAAAAGGCACACGTATGGCTCCTTGTCACACACGGAAGGTGGCAGCCCTGAAAGCTGTTGCTGGTCTTCACCGTCCCCCTGCAGCCTATTCAAAGGCACAACAGCATTCACGATGCGGGCTTGCCCAGAGGAGGAACATCTCATGGCTCTCGTCCTCAGCAGAGCCTGATTCCGGAAAGGCACACGTCCGGCTCCTTGTCCCACACGGAAGGTGGTAGGCCGGAAAGCTGTTGCTGGTCCTCACCGTCCCCCTGCAGCCTATTCACAGGCACAACAGGATCTGGGACCCGGGCATGCCCAGAGGAGGAACATCTCATGGCTCTCGTCCTCGGCAGAGCCTCTTTCCGAAAAGGCACATGTCCGGCTCCTTGTCCCACACGGAAGGTGGCAGCCCTGAAAGATGTTGCTGGTCTTCACCGTCCCCCTGCAGCCTATTCACAGGCACAACAGGATCTGGGACCGGGGCTTGCCCAGAGGAGGAACATCTCATGGCTCTCTTCCTCGGCAGAGTCTGATTCTGGAAAGGCACATGTCCGGCTCCTTGTCCCACACGGAAGGTGGCAGGCCGGAAAGATGTTGCTGGTCTTCAACGTCCCCCTGCAGCCTATTCAAAGGCAGAACAGGATTCGGGACCCGGGCATGCCCAGAGGAGGAACATCTCATGGCTCTCTTCCTCGGCAGAGCCTGATTCCGAAAAGGCACACGTCCGGCTCCTTGTCCCACACGGAAAATGGCAGCCCTGAAAGCTGTTGCTGGTCTTCACCGTCCCCCTGCAGCCTATTCACAGGCACAACAGGATCTGGGGCCCGGGCTTGCCCAGAGGAGGAACATCTCATGGCTCTCGTCCTCGGCAGGGCCTCTTTCCGAAAAGGCACACGTCTGGCTCCTTGTCCCACACGGAAGGTGGCAGGCCGGAAAGCTGTTGCTGGTCTTCACCGTCCCCCTGCAGCCTATTCACAGGCACATCAGGATCTGGGACCCGGGGTTGCCCAGAGGAGGAACATCTCATGGCTCTCGTCCTCGGCAGGGCCTCTTTCCGAAAAGGCACACGTCCGGCTCCTTGTGCCACACGGAAGGTGGCAGCCCTGAAAGCTGTTGCTGGTCTTCACCATCCCCCTGCAGCCTATTCACAGGCACAACAGGATCTGGGAGCCGGGCATGCCCAGAGGAGGAACATCTCATGGCTCTCGTCTTCGGCAGAGCCTGATTCCGAAAAGGCACACGTCCGGCTCCTTATCCCACACGGAAGTTTGCAGCCCTGAAAGCTGTTACTGGTCTTCACCGTCCCCCTGCAGCCTATTCACAGGCAGAACAGAATTTAGGACCCGGGCATGCCCAGAGGAGGAACATCTCATGGCTCTCGTCCTCGGCAGAGCCTCATTCCGAAAAGGCACACGTCCGGCTCCTTGTCCCACACGGAAGGTGGCAGCCCTGAAAGCTGTTGCTGGTCTTCACCGTCCCCCTGCAGCCTATTCAAAGGCACAACAGCATTCACGACGCGGGCTTCCCAGAGGAGGAACATCTCATGGCTCTCGTCCTCGGCAGAGCCCGATTCCGAAAAGGCACACGTCCGGCTCCTTGTCCCACACGGAAGGTGGCAGCCCTGAAAGCTGTTGCTGGTCTTCACCGTCCCCCTGCAGCCTATTCACAGGCACAACAGGATCTGGGACCCGGGCTTGCCCAGAGGAGCAACATCTCATGGCTCTCGTCCTCGGCAGAGCCTCTTTCCGAAAAGGCACACGTTCGGCTCCTTATCCCACACGGAAGGTGGCAGCCCTGAAAGCTGTTGCTGGTCTTCACCGTCCCCCTGCAGCCTATTCAAAGGCACAACAGCATTCACGATGCGGGCTTGCCCAGAGGAGGAACATCTCATGGCTCTCGTCCTCAGCAGAGCCTGATTCCGGAAAGGCACACGTCCGGCTCCTTGTCCCACACGGAAGGTGGCAGCCCTGAAAGCTGTTGCTGGTCTTCACCGTCCCCCTGCAGCCTATTCACAGGCACAACAGGATCTGGGACCCGGGCTTGCCCAGAGGAGGAAAATCTCATGGCTCTCGTCCTCAGCAGATCCTGATTCCGGAAAGGCACACGTCCGGCTCCTTGTCCCACACGGAAGGTGGTAGGCCGGAAAGCTGTTGCTGGTCCTCACCGTCCCCCTGCAGCCTATTCACAGGCACAACAGGATCTGGGACCCGGGCTTGCCCAGAGGAGGAACATCTCATGGCTCTCGTCCTCGGCAGAGCCTCTTTCCGAAAAGGCACACGTCCGGCTCCTTGTCCCACACGGAAGGTGGCAGCCCTGAAAGCTGTTGCTGGTCTTCACCGTCCCCCTGCAGCCTATTCACAGGCACAACAGGATCTGGGACCGGGGCTTGCCCAGAGGAGGAACATCTCATGGCTCTCGTCCTCGGCAGAGTCTGATTCTGGAAAGGCACAGGTCCGGCTCCTTGTCCCACACGGAAGGTGGCAGGCCGAAAAGATGTTGCTGGTCTTCAACGTCCCCCTGCAGCCTATTCAAAGGCAGAACAGGATTCGGGACCCGGGCATGCCCAGAGGAGGAACATCTCATGGCTCTCTTCCTCGGCAGGGCCTCTTTCCGAAAAGGCACACGTCCGGCTCCTTGTCCCACACGGAAGGTGGCAGCCCTGAAAGCTGTTGCTGGTCTTCACCGTCCCCCTGCAGCCTATTCACAGGCACAACAGGATCTGGGGCCCGGGCTTGCCCAGAGGAGGAACATCTCATGGCTCTCGTCCTCGGCAGGGCCTGATTCCGAAAAGGCACACGTCCGGCTCCTTGTCCCACACGGAAGTTGGCACCCCTGAAGGATGTTGCTGGTCTTCACCGTCCCCCTGCAGCCTATTCACAGGCACAACAGGATTCACGATGCGGGCTTGCCCAGAGGAGGAACATCTCATGGCTCTCGTCCTCGGCAGGGCCTCTTTCCGAAAAGGCACACGTCCGGCTCCTTGTCCCACACGGAAGGTGGCAGGCCGGAAAGCTGTTGCTGGTCTTCACCGTCCCCCTGCAGCCTATTCACAGGCACAACAGGATCTGGGACCCGGGCTTGCCCAGAGGAGGAACATCTCATGGCTCTCGTCCTCGGCAGGGCCTCTTTCCGAAAAGGCACACGTCCGGCTCCTTGTCCCACACGGAAGGTGGCAGCCCTGAAAGCTGTTGCTGGTCTTCACCATCCCCCTGCAGCCTATTCACAGGCACAACAGGATCTGGGAGCCGGGCATGCCCAGAGGAGGAACATCTCATGGCTCTCGTCCTCGGCAGAGCCTGATTCCGAAAAGGCACACGTCCGGCTCCTTATCCCACACGGAAGTTGGCAGCCCTGAAAGCTGTTTCTGGTCTTCACCGTCCCCCTGCAGCCTATTCACAGGCAGAACAGGATTTAGGACCCGGGCATGCCCAGAGGAGGAACATCTCATGGCTCTCTTCCTCGGCAGAGCCCGATTCCGAAAAGGCACACGTTCGGCTCCTTGTCCCACACGGAAGGTGGCAGCCCTGAAAGCTGTTGCTGGTCTTCACCGTCCCCCTGCAACCTATTCACAGGCACAACAGGATCTGGGACCCGGGCTTGCCCAGAGGAGGAACATCTCATGGCTCTCGTCCTCGGCAGAGCCTCTTTCCGAAAAGGCACACGTTCGGCTCCTTATCACACACGGAAGGTGGCAGCCCTGAAAGCTGTTGCTGGTCTTCACCGTCCCCCTGCAGCCTATTGACAGGTACGACAGGATCTGGGACCCGGGCTTGCCCAGAGGAGGAACATCTCATGGCTCTCATCCTCGGCAGAGCCTGATTCCGGAAAGGCACACGTCCGGCTCCTTGTCCCACACGGATGGTGGCAGCCCTGAAAGCTGTTGCTGGTCTTCACCGTCCCCCTGCAGCCTATTCACAGGCACAACAGGATCTGGGGCCCGGGCTTGCCCAGAGGAGGAACATCTCATGGCTCTCGTCCTCGGCAGGGCCTCATTCCGAAAAGGCACACGTCCGGCTCCTTGTCCCACACGGAAGGTGGCAGGCTGGAAAGATGTTGCTGGTCTTCACCGTCCCCCTGCAGCCTATTCACAGGCACAACAGGATCTGGGACCCGGGCTTGCCCAGAGGAGGAACATCTCATGGCTCTCGTCCTCGGCAGAGCCCGATTCCAAAAAGGCACACGTCCGGCTCCTTGTCCCACAAGGAAGTTGGCAGGCCGGAGAGCTGTTGCTGGTCTTCACCGTCCCCCTGCAGCCTATTCACAGGCAAAACAGGATCTGGGGCCCGGGCTTGCCCAGAGGAGGAACATCTCATGGCTCTCGTCCTCGGCAGAGCCTGATTCCGGAAAGGCACACGTTCAGCTCCTTGTCCCACACGGAAGGTGGCAGCCCTGAAAGCTGTTACTGGTCTTCACCGTCCACCTGCAGCCTATTCACAGGCAGAACAGGATTTAGGACCCGGGCATGCCCAGAGGAGGAACATCTCATGGCTCTCTTCCTCGGCAGAGCCCGATTCCGAAAAGGCACACGTCCGGCTCCTTGTCCCACACGGAAGGTGGCAGCCCTGAAAGCTGTTGCTGGTCTTCACCGTCCCCCTGCAGCCTATTGACAGGTACGACAGGATCTGGGACCCGGGCTTGCCCAGAGGAGGAACATCTCATGGCTCTCGTCCTCGGCAGAGCCTGATTCCGGAAAGGCACACGTTCGGCTCCTTATCCCACACGGAAGGTGGCAGCCCTGAAAGCTGTTGCTGGTCTTCACCATCCCCCTGCAGCCTATTGACAGGTACGACAGGATCTGGGACCCGGGCTTGCCCAGAGGAGGAACATCTCATGGCTCTCGTCCTCGGCAGAGCCTGATTCCGGAAAGGCACACGTTCGGCTCCTTGTCCCACACGGAAGGTGGCAGCCCTGAAAGCTGTTGCTGGTCTTCACCGTCCCCCTGCAGCCTATTCACGGGCACAATAGGATTTAGGACCCGGGCATGCCCAGAGGAGGAACATCTCATGGCTCTCGTCCTCGGCAGGGCCTCTTTCTGAAAAGGCACACGTATGGCTCCTTGTCCCACACGGAAGGTGGCAGCCCTGAAAGCTGTTGCTGGTCTTCACCGTCCCCCTGCAGCCTATTCAAAGGCACAACAGCATTCACGATGCGGGCTTGCCCAGAGGAGGAACATCTCATGGCTCTCGTCCTCATCAGAGCCTGATTCCGGAAAGGCACACGTCCGGCTCCTTGTCCCACACGGAAGGTGGCAGCCCTGAAAGATGTTGCTGGTCTTCACCGTCCCCCTGCAGCCTATTCACAGGCACAACAGGATCTGGGACCCGGGCTTGCCCAGAGGAGGAACATCTCATGGCTCTCGTCCTCGGCAGGGCCTCTTTCCGAAAAGGCACACGTCCGGCTCCTTGTACCACACGAAAGGTGGCAGCCCTGAAAGATGTTGCTGGTCTTCACCGTCCCGCTGCAGCCTATTCACAGGCACAACAGGATCTGGGACCCGGGGTTGCCCAGAGGAGGAACATCTCATGGCTCTCGTCCTCGGCAGAGTCTGATTCTGGAAAGGCACACGTCCGGCTCCTTGTCCCACACGGAAGGTGGCAGGCCGGAAAGATGTTGCTGGTCTTCACCGTCCCCCTGCAGCCTATTCACAGGCACAACAGGATCTGGGACCGGGGCTTGCCCAGAGGAGGAACATCTCATGGCTCTAGTCCTCGGCAGAGCCTGATTCTGGAAAGGCACACGTCCGCATCCTTGTCCCACACGGAAGGTGGCAGCCCTGAAAGCTGTTGCTGGTCTTCACCGTCCCCCTGCAGCCTATTCAAAGGCACAACAGCATTCACGACGCGGGCTTGCCCAGAGGAGGAACATCTCATGGCTCTCGTCCTCGGCAGAGCCTCATTCCGAAAAGGCACACGTTCGGCTCCTTGTCCCACACGGAAGGTGGCAGCCCTGAAAGCTGTTGCTGGTCTTCACCGTCCCCCTGCAGCCTATTCACAGGCACAATAGGATTTAGGACCCGGGCATGCCCAGAGGAGGAACATCTCATGGCTCTCGTCCTCGGCAGAGCCCGATTCCGAAAAGGCACACGTCCGGCTCCTTGTCCCACAAGGAAGTTGGCAGCCCTGAAAGCTGTTGCTGGTCTTCACCGTCCCCCTGCAGCCTATTCACAGGCACAACAGGATCTGGGACCCGGGCTTGCCCAGAGAAGGAACATCTCATGGCTCTCGTCCTCGGCAGGGCCTCTTTCCGAAAAGGCACACGTATGGCTCCTTGTACCACACGGAAGGTGGTAGGCCGGAAAGCTGTTGCTTGTCTTCACCATCCCCCTGCAGCCTATTCACAGGCACAACAGGATCTGGGACCCGGGCTTGCCCAGAGGAGGAACATCTCATGGCTCTCGTCCTCGGCAGGGCCTCTTTCCGAAAAGGCACACGTCCGACTCCTTGTCCCACACGGAAGGTGGCAGCCCTGAAAGCTGTTGCTGGTCTTCACCGTCCCCCTGCAGCCTATTCACAGGCACAACAGGATCTGGGACCCGGGCTTGCCCATAGGAGGAACATCTCATGGCTCTCGTCCTCGGCAGAGCCTGATTCCGAAAAGGCACACGTCCGGCTCCTTGTCCCACAAGGAAGGTGGCAGCCCTGAAAGATGTTGCTGGTCTTCACCGTCCCCCTGCAGCCTATTCACAGGCACAACAGGATCTGGGACCCGGGCTTGCCCAGAGGAGGAACATCTCATGGCTCTCGTCCTCGGCAAGGCCTCTTTCTGAAAAGGCACACGTCCGGCTCCTTGTCCCACACGGAAGGTGGCAGCCCTGAAAGCTGTTGCTGGTCTTCACCGTCCCCCTGCAGCCTATTCACAGGCACAACAGGATCTGGGGCCCGGGCTTGCCCAGAGGAGGAACATCTCATGGCTCTCGTCCTCGGCAGGGCCTGATTCCGAAAAGGCACACGTCCGGCTCCTTGTCCCACACGGAAGTTGGCACCCCTGAAGGATGTTGCTGGTCTTCACCGTCCCCCTGCAGCCTATTCACAGGCACAACAGGATTCACGATGCGGGCTTGCCCAGAGGAGAAACATCTCATGGCTCTCGTCCTCGGCAGGGCCTCTTTCCGAAAAGGCACACGTCTGGCTCCTTGTCCCACACGGAAGGTGGCAGGCCGGAAAGCTGTTGCTGGTCTTCACCGTCCCCCTGCAGCCTATTCACAGGCACAACAGGATCTGGGACCCGGGCTTGCCCAGAGGAGGAACATCTCATGGCTCTCGTCCTCGGCAGGGCCTCTTTCCGAAAAGGCACACGTCCGGCTCCTTGTCCCACACGGAAGGTGGCAGCCCTGAAAGCTGTTGCTGGTCTTCACCATCCCCCTGCAGCCTATTCACAGGCACAACAGGATCTGGGAGCCGGGCATGCCCAGAGGAGGAACATCTCATGGCTCTCGTCCTCGGCAGAGCCTGATTCCGAAAAGGCACACGTCCGGCTCCTTATCCCACACGGAAGTTGGCAGCCCTGAAAGCTGTTACTGGTCTTCACCGTCCCCCTGCAGCCTATTCACAGGCAGAACAGGATTTAGGACCCGGGCATGCCCAGAGGAGGAACATCTCATGGCTCTCTTCCTCGGCAGAGCCCGATTCCGAAAAGGCACACGTTCGGCTCCTTGTCCCACACGGAAGGTGGCAGCCCTGAAAGCTGTTGCTGGTCTTCACCGTCCCCCTGCAACCTATTCACAGGCACAACAGGATCTGGGACCCGGGCTTGCCCAGAGGAGGAACATCTCATGGCTCTCGTCCTCGGCAGAGCCTCTTTCCGAAAAGGCACACGTTCGGCACCTTATCCCACACGGAAGGTGGCAGCCCTGAAAGCTGTTGCTGGTCTTCACCGTCCCCCTGCAGCCTATTGACAGGTACGACAGGATCTGGGACCCGGGCTTGCCCAGAGGAGGAACATCTCATGGCTCTCGTCCTCGGCAGAGCCTGATTCCGGAAAGGCACACGTCCGGCTCCTTGTCCCACACGGATGGTGGCAGCCCTGAAAGCTGTTGCTGGTCTTCACCGTCCCCCTGCAGCCTATTCACAGGCACAACAGGATCTGGGGCCCGGGCTTGCCCAGAGGAGGAACATCTCATGGCTCTCGTCCTCGGCAGGGCCTGATTCCGAAAAGGCACACGTCCGGCTCCTTGTCCCACACGGAAGGTGGCAGGCTGGAAAGATGTTGCTGGTCTTCACCGTCCCCCTGCAGCCTATTCACAGGCACAACAGGATCTGGGACCCGGGCTTGCCCAGAGGAGGAACATCTCATGGATTTCGTCCTCGGCAGAGCCCGATTCCAAAAAGGCACACGTCCGGCTCCTTGTCCCACAAGGAAGTTGGCAGGCCGGAGAGCTGTTGCTGGTCTTCACCGTCCCCCTGCAGCCTATTCACAGGCAAAACAGGATCTGGGGCCCGGGCTTGCCCAGAGGAGGAACATCTCATGGCTCTCGTCCTCGGCAGAGCCTGATTCCGGAAAGGCACACGTTCAGCTCCTTGTCCCACACGGAAGGTGGCAGCCCTGAAAGCTGTTACTGGTCTTCACCGTCCACCTGCAGCCTATTCACAGGCAGAACAGGATTTAGGACCCGGGCATGCCCAGAGGAGGAACATCTCATGGCTCTCTTCCTCGGCAGAGCCCGATTCCGAAAAGGCACACGTCCGGCTCCTTGTCCCACACGGAAGGTGGCAGCCCTGAAAGCTGTTGCTGGTCTTCACCGTCCCCCTGCAGCCTATTGACAGGTACGACAGGATCTGGGACCCGGGCTTGCCCAGAGGAGGAACATCTCATGGCTCTCGTCCTCGGCAGGGCCTCTTTCCGGAAAGGCACACGTTCGGCTCCTTATCCCACACGGAAGGTGGCAGCCCTGAAAGCTGTTGCTGGTCTTCACCATCCCCCTGCAGCCTATTGACAGGTACGACAGGATCTGGGACCCGGGCTTGCCCAGAGGAGGAACATCTCATGGCTCTCGTCCTCGGCAGAGCCTGATTCCGGAAAGGCACACGTTCGGCTCCTTGTCCCACACGGAAGGTGGCAGCCCTGAAAGCTGTTGCTGGTCTTCACCGTCCCCCTGCAGGCTATTCACGGGCACAATAGGATTTAGGACCCGGGCATGCCCAGAGGAGGAACATCTCATGGCTCTCGTCCTCGGCAGGGCCTCTTTCTGAAAAGGCACACGTATGGCTCCTTGTCCCACACGGAAGGTGGCAGCCCTGAAAGCTGTTGCTGGTCTTCACCGTCCCCCTGCAGCCTATTCAAAGGCACAACAGCATTCACGATGCGGGCTTGCCCAGAGGAGGAACATCTCATGGCTCTCGTCCTCAGCAGAGCCTGATTCCGGAAAGGCACACGTCCGGCTCCTTGTCCCACACGGAAGGTGGCAGCCCTGAAAGATGTTGCTGGTCTTCACCGTCCCCCTGCAGCCTATTCACAGGCACAACAGGATCTGGGACCCGGGCTTGCCCAGAGGAGGAACATCTCATGGCTCTCGTCCTCGGCAGGGCCTCTTTCCGAAAAGGCACACGTCCGGCTCCTTGTACCACAAGAAAGGTGGCAGCCCTGAAAGATGTTGCTGGTCTTCACCGTCCCGCTGCAGCCTATTCACAGGCACAACAGGATCTGGGACCCGGGGTTGCCCAGATGAGGAACATCTCATGGCTCTCGTCCTCGGCAGAGTCTGATTCTGGAAAGGCACACGTCCGGCTCCTTGTCCCACACGGAAGGTGGCAGGCCGGAAAGATGTTGCTGGTCTTCACCGTCCCCCTGCAGCCTATTCACAGGCACAACAGGATCTGGGACCGGGGCTTGCCCAGAGGAGGAACATCTCATGGCTCTAGTCCTCGGCAGAGCCTGATTCTGGAAAGGCACACGTCCGCATCCTTGTCCCACACGGAAGGTGGCAGCCCTGAAAGCTGTTGCTGGTCTTCACCGTCCCCCTGCAGCCTATTCAAAGGCACAACAGCATTCACGACGCGGGCTTGCCCAGAGGAGGAACATCTCATGGCTCTCGTCCTCGGCAGAGCCTCATTCCGAAAAGGCACACGTTCGGCTCCTTGTCCCACACGGAAGGTGGCAGCCCTGAAAGCTGTTGCTGGTCTTCACCGTCCCCCTGCAGCCTATTCACAGGCACAATAGGATTTAGGACCCGGGCATGCCCAGAGGAGGAACATCTCATGGCTCTCGTCCTCGGCAGAGCCCGATTCCGAAAAGGCACACGTCCGGCTCCTTGTCCCACAAGGAAGTTGGCAGCCCTGAAAGCTGTTGCTGGTCTTCACCGTCCCCCTGCAGCCTATTCACAGGCACAACAGGATCTGGGACCCGGGCTTGCCCAGAGAAGGAACATCTCATGGCTCTCGTCCTCGGCAGGGCCTCTTTCCGAAAAGGCACACGTATGGCTCCTTGTACCACACGGAAGGTGGTAGGCCGGAAAGCTGTTGCTTGTCTTCACCATCCCCCTGCAGCCTATTCACAGGCACAACAGGATCTGGGACCCGGGCTTGCCCAGAGGAGGAACATCTCATGGCTCTCGTCCTCGGCAGGGCCTCTTTCCGAAAAGGCACACGTCCGACTCCTTGTCCCACACGGAAGGTGGCAGCCCTGAAAGCTGTTGCTGGTCTTCACCGTCCCCCTGCAGCCTATTCACAGGCACAACAGGATCTGGGACCCGGGCTTGCCCATAGGAGGAACATCTCATGGCTCTCGTCCTCGGCAGAGCCTGATTCCGAAAAGGCACACGTCTGGCTCCTTGTCCCACAAGGAAGGTGGCAGCCCTGAAAGATGTTGCTGGTCTTCACCGTCCCCCTGCAGCCTATTCACAGGCACAACAGGATCTGGGACCCGGGCTTGCCCAGAGGAGGAACATCTCATGGCTCTCGTCCTCGGCAGGGCCTCTTTCTGAAAAGGCACACGTCCGGCTACTTGTACCACACGGAAGGTGGCAGCCCTGAAAGATGTTGCTGGTCTTCACCGTCTCCCTGCAGCCTATTCACAGGCACAACAGGATCTGGGGCCCGGGCTTGCCCAGAGGAGGAACATCTCATGGCTCTCGTCCTCGGCAGGGCCGGATTCCGAAAAGGCACACGTCCGGCTCCTTGTCCCACACGGAAGTTGGCACCCCTGAAGGATGTTGCTGGTCTTCACCGTCCCCCTGCAGCCTATTCACAGGCACAACAGGATTCACGATGCGGGCTTGCCCAGAGGAGGAACATCTCATGGCTCTCGTCCTCGGCAGGGCCTCTTTCCGAAAAGGCACACGTCTGGCTCCTTGTCCCACACGGAAGGTGGCAGGCCGGAAAGCTGTTGCTGGTCTTCACCGTCCCCCTGCAGCCTATTCACAGGCACATCAGGATCTGGGACCCGGGCTTGCCCAGAGGAGGAACATCTCATGGCTCTCGTCCTCGGCAGGGCCTCTTTCCGAAAAGGCACAAGTCCGGCTCCTTGTCCCACACGGAAGGTGGCAGCCCTGAAAGCTGTTGCTGGTCTTCACCATCCCCCTGCAGCCTATTCACAGGCACAACAGGATCTGGGACCCGGGCATGCCCAGAGGAGGAACATCTCATGGCTCTCGTCCTCGGCAGAGCCTGATTCCGAAAAGGCACACGTCCGGCTCCTTATCCCACACGGAAGGTGGCAGCCCTGAAAGCTGTTGCTGGTCTTCACCGTCCCCCTGCAGCCTATTCACAGGCAGAACAGGATTTAGGACCCGGGCATGCCCAGAGGAGGAACATCTCATGGCTCTCTTCCTTGGCAGAGCCCGATTCCGAAAAGGCACACGTCCGGCTCCTTGTCCCACACGGAAGGTGGCAGCCCTGAAAGCTGTTGCTGGTCTTCACCGTCCCCCTGCAGCCTATTCACAGGCACAACAGGATCTGGGACCCGGGCTTGCCCAGAGGAGGAACATCTCATGGCTCTCGACCTCGGCAGAGCCTGATTCCGAAAAGGCACACGTCCGGCTCCTTGTCCCACACGGAAGGTGGCAGCCCTGAAAGCTGTTGCTGGTCTTCACCGTCCCCCTGCAGCCTATTCACAGGCACAACAGGATTCAGGACCCGGGCTTGCCCAGAGCAGGAACATCTCATGGCTCTCGTCCTCGGCAGGGCCTCTTTCCGAAAAGGCACACGTATGACTCCTTGTCCCACACGGAATGTGGCAGCCCTGAAAGCTGTTGCTGGTCTTCACCGTCCCCCTGCAGCCTATTCACAGGCACAACAGGATCTGGGACCCGGGCTTGCCCAGAGGAGGAACATCTCATGGCTCTCGTCCTCGGCAGAGCCTGATTCTGGAAAGGCAAAAGTCCGGCTCCTTGTCCCACACGGAAGGTGGCAGACCGGAAAGCTGTTGCTGATCTTCACCGTCCCCCTGCAGCCTATTCACAGGCACAACAGGATCTGGGACACATGCTTGCCCAGAGGAGGAACATCTCATGGCTCTCGTCCTCGGCAGAGCCTGATTCTGGAAAGGCACACGTCCGGCTCCTTGTGCTACACGGAAGGTGGCAGGCTGGAAAGATGTTGCTGGTCTTCACCGTCCCCCTGCAGCCTATTCACAGGCACAACAGGATCTGGGACCCGGGCTTGCCCAGGGGAGGAACATCTCATGGCTCTCGTCCTCGGCAGAGCCTGATTCTGGAAAGGCACACGTCCGGCTCCTTGTGCCACACGGAAGGTGGCAGGCTGGAAAGATGTTGCTGGTCTTCACCGTCCCCCTGCAGCCTATTCACAGGCACAACAGGATCTGGGACCCGGGCTTGCCCAGAGGAGGAACATCTCATGGCTCTCGTCCTCGGCAGAGACCGATTCCGAAAAGGCACACGTCCGGCTCCTTGTCCCACAAGGAAGGTGGCAGGCCGGAGAGCTGTTGCTGGTCTTCACCGTCCCCCTGCAGCCTATTCACAGGCAAAACAGGATCTGGGGCCCGGGCTTGCCCAGAGGAGGAACATCTCATGGCTCTCGTCCTCGGCAGAGCCTCATTCCGAAAAGGCACACGTCCGGCTCCTTGTCCCACACGGAAGGTGGCAGCCCTGAAAGCTGTTGCTGGTCTTCACCGTCCCCCTGCAGCCTATTCAAAGGCACAACAGCATTCACGACGCGGGCTTGCACAGAGGAGGAACATCTCATGGCTCTCGTCCTCGGCAGGGACTCTTTCCGAAAAGGCACACGTTCGGCTCCTTGTCCCACACGGAAGGTGGCAGCCCTGAAAGCTGTTGATGGTCTTCACCCTCCCCCTGCAGCCTATTCACAGGCACAACAGGATCTGCGACCCGGGCATGCCCAGAGGAGGAACATCTCATGGCTCTCGTCCTCGGCAGGGCCTCTTTCCGAAAAGGCACACGTCCGGCTCCTTGTCCCACACGGAAGGTGGCAGCCCTGAAAGATGTTGCTGGTCTTCACCGTCCCCCTGCAGCCTATTCACAGGCACAACAGGATCTGGGACCCGGGCTTGCCCAGAGGAGGAACATCTCATGGCTCTAGTCCTCGGCAGGGCCTCTTTCTGAAAAGGCACACGTCCGGCTCCTTGTACCACACGGAAGGTGGCAGCCCTGAAAGATGTTGCTGGTCTTCACCGTCCCGCTGCAGCCTATTCACAGGCACAACAGGATCTGGGACCCGGGGTTGCCCAGAGGAGGAACATCTCATGGCTCTCGTCCTCGGCAGAGTCTGATTCTGGAAAGGCACATGTCCGGCTCCTTGTCCCACATGGAAGGTGGCAGCCCTGAAAGATGTTGCTGGTCTTCACCGTCCCCCTGCAGCCTATTCACAGGCACAACAGGATCTGGGACCGGGGCTTGCCCAGAGGAGGAACATCTCATGGCTCTAGTCCTCGGCAGAGCCTGATTCTGGAAAGGCACACGTCCGCATCCTTGTCCCACACGGAAGGTGGCAGGCTGGAAAGATGTTGCTGGTCTTCACCGTCCCCCTGCAGCGTATTCAAAAGCACAACAGGATTCGGGACCCGGGCATGCCCAGAGGAGGAACATCTCATGGCTCTCTTCCTCGGCAGAGCCTGATTCCGAAAAGGCACACGTCCGGCTCCTTGTCCCACACGGAAGGTGGTAGGCCGGAAAGCTGTTGCTGGTCTTCACCGTCCCGCTGCAGC
Source organism: Astur gentilis (assembly GCF_929443795.1). Classification (NCBI taxonomy): domain Eukaryota; kingdom Metazoa; phylum Chordata; class Aves; order Accipitriformes; family Accipitridae; genus Astur; species Astur gentilis. The sequence goes on along the minus strand of NW_026061079.1, from coordinate 1,825,093 downwards.
CTATTCACAGGCACAACAGGATCTGGGACCCGCGCTTGCCCAGAGGAGGAACATCTCATGGCTCTCGTCCTCGGCAGGGCCTCTTTCCGAAAAGGCACACGTCTGGCTCCTTGTCCCACACGGAAGGTGGTAGGCCGGAAAGCTGTTGCTGGTCCTCACCGTCCCCCTGCAGCCTATTCACAGGCACAACAGGATCTGGGACCCGGGCTTGCCCAGAGGAGGAACATCTCATGGCTCTCGTCCTCGGCAGAGCCTCTTTCCGAAAAGGCACACGTCCGGCTCCTTGTCCCACACGGAAGGTGGCAGCCCTGAAAGCTGTTGCTGGTCTTCACCGTCCCCCTGCAGCCTATTCACAGGCACAACAGGATCTGGGACCGGGGCTTGCCCAGAGGAGGAACATCTCATGGCTCTCTTCCTCGGCAGAGTCTGATTCTGGAAAGGCACAGGTCCGGCTCCTTGTCCCACACGGAAGGTGGCAGGCCGGAAAGATGTTGCTGGTCTTCAACGTCCCCCTGCAGCCTATTCAAAGGCAGAACAGGATTCGGGACCCGGGCATGCCCAGAGGAGGAACATCTCATGGCTCTCTTCCTCGGCAGAGCCTGATTCCGAAAAGGCACACGTCCGGCTCCTTGTCCCACACGGAAGGTGGCAGCCCTGAAAGCTGTTGCTGGTCTTCACCGTCCCACTGCAGCCTATTCACAGGCACAACAGGATCTGGGGCCCGGGCTTGCCCAGAGGAGGAACATCTCATGGCTCTCGTCCTCGGCAGAGCCTCTTTCCGAAAAGGCACACGTCCGGCTCCTTGTCCCACACGGAAGTTGGCACCCCTGAAGGATGTTGCTGGTCTTCACCGTCCCCCTGCAGCCTATTCACAGGCACAACAGGATTCACGATGCGGGCTTGCCCAGAGGAGGAACATCTCATGGCTCTCGTCCTCGGCAGGGCCTCTTTCCGAAAAGGCACACGTCTGGCTCCTTGTCCCACACGGAAGGTGGCAGGCCGGAAAGCTGTTGCTGGTCTTCACCGTCCCCCTGCAGCCTATTCACAGGCACAACAGGATCTGGGGCCCGGGCATGCCCAGAGGAGGAACATCTCATGGCTCTCTTCCTCGGCAGAGCCCGATTCCGAAAAGGCACACGTCCGGCTCCTTGTCCCACACGGAAGGTGGCAGCCCTGAAAGCTGTTGCTGGTCTTCACCGTCCCCCTGCAGCCTATTCACAGGCACAACAGGATCTGGGACCCGGGCTTGCCCAGAGGAGGAACATCTCATGGCTCTCGTCCTCGGCAGAGCCTCTTTCTGAAAAGGCACACGTTCGGCTCCTTATCCCACACGGAAGGTGGCAGCCCTGAAAGCTGTTGCTGCTCTTCACCGTCCCCCTGCAGCCTATTGACAGGTACGACAGGATCTGGGACCCGGGCTTGCCCAGAGGAGGAACATCTCATGGCTCTCGTCCTCGGCAGAGCCTGATTCCGGAAAGGCACACGTTCGGCTCCTTGTCCCACACGGAAGGTGGCAGCCCTGAAAGCTGTTGCTGGTCTTCACCGTCCCCCTGCAGCCTATTCACGGGCACAATAGGATTTAGGACCCGGGCATGCCCAGAGGAGGAACATCTCATGGCTCTCGTCCTCGGCAGGGCCTCTTTCTGAAAAGGCACACGTATGGCTCCTTGTCCCACACGGAAGGTGGCAGCCCTGAAAGCTGTTGCTGGTCTTCACCGTCCCCCTGCAGCCTATTCAAAGGCACAACAGCATTCACGATGCGGGCTTGCCCAGAGGAGGAACATCTCATGGCTCTCGTCCTCAGCAGAGCCTGATTCCGGAAAGGCACACGTCCGGCTCCTTGTCCCACACGGAAGGTGGTAGGCCGGAAAGCTGTTGCTGGTCCTCACCGTCCCCCTGCAGCCTATTCACAGGCACAACAGGATCTGGGACCCGGGCATGCCCAGAGGAGGAACATCTCATGGCTCTCGTCCTCGGCAGAGCCTCTTTCCGAAAAGGCACATGTCCGGCTCCTTGTCCCACACGGAAGGTGGCAGCCCTGAAAGATGTTGCTGGTCTTCACCGTCCCCCTGCAGCCTATTCACAGGCACAACAGGATCTGGGACCGGGGCTTGCCCAGAGGAGGAACATCTCATGGCTCTCTTCCTCGGCAGAGTCTGATTCTGGAAAGGCACAGGTCCGGCTCCTTGTCCCACACGGAAGGTGGCAGGCCGGAAAGATGTTGCTGGTCTTCAACGTCCCCCTGCAGCCTATTCAAAGGCAGAACAGGATTCGGGACCCGGGCATGCCCAGAGGAGGAACATCTCATGGCTCTCTTCCTCGGCAGAGCCTGATTCCGAAAAGGCACACGTCCGGCTCCTTGTCCCACACGGAAGGTGGCAGCCCTGAAAGCTGTTGCTGGTCTTCACCGTCCCCCTGCAGCCTATTCACAGGCACAACAGGATCTGGGGCCCGGGCTTGCCCAGAGGAGGAACATCTCATGGCTCTCGTCCTCGGCAGGGCCTCTTTCCGAAAAGGCACACGTCTGGCTCCTTGTCCCACAAGGAAGGTGGCAGGCCGGAAAGCTGTTGCTGGTCTTCACCGTCCCCCTGCAGCCTATTCACAGGCACATCAGGATCTGGGACCCGGGGTTGCCCAGAGGAGGAACATCTCATGGCTCTCGTCCTCGGCAGGGCCTCTTTCCGAAAAGGCACACGTCTGGCTCCTTGTGCCACACGGAAGGTGGCAGCCCTGAAAGCTGTTGCTGGTCTTCACCATCCCCCTGCAGCCTATTCACAGGCACAACAGGATCTGGGAGCCGGGCATGCCCAGAGGAGGAACATCTCATGGCTCTCGTCTTCGGCAGAGCCTGATTCCGAAAAGGCACACGTCCGGCTCCTTATCCCACACGGAAGTTGGCAGCCCTGAAAGCTGTTACTGGTCTTCACCGTCCCCCTGCAGCCTATTCACAGGCAGAACAGAATTTAGGACCCGGGCATGCCCAGAGGAGGAACATCTCATGGCTCTCGTCCTCGGCAGAGCCTCATTCCGAAAAGGCACACGTCCGGCTCCTTGTCCCACACGGAAGGTGGCAGCCCTGAAAGCTGTTGCTGGTCTTCACCGTCCCCCTGCAGCCTATTCAAAGGCACAACAGCATTCACGACGCGGGCTTGCCCAGAGGAGGAACATCTCATGGCTCTCGTCCTCGGCAGAGCCCGATTCCGAAAAGGCACACGTCCGGCTCCTTGTCCCACACGGAAGGTGGCAGCCCTGAAAGCTGTTGCTGGTCTTCACCGTCCCCCTGCAGCCTATTCAAAGGCACAACAGGATCTGGGACCCGGGCTTGCCCAGAGGAGGAACATCTCATGGCTCTCGTCCTCGGCAGAGCCTCTTTCCGAAAAGGCACACGTTCGGCTCCTTATCCCACACGGAAGGTGGCAGCCCTGAAAGCTGTTGCTGGTCTTCACCGTCCCCCTGCAGCCTATTGACAGGTACGACAGGATCTGGGACCCGGGCTTGCCCAGAGGAGGAACATCTCATGGCTCTCGTCCTCGGCAGAGCCTGATTCTGGAAAGGCACACGTTCGGCTCCTTGTCCCACACGGAAGGTGGCAGCCCTGAAAGCTGTTGCTGGTCTTCACCGTCCCCCTGCAGCCTATTCACGGGCACAATAGGATTTAGGACCCGGGCATGCCCAGAGGAGGAACATCTCATGGCTCTCGTCCTCGGCAGGGCCTCTTTCTGAAAAGGCACACGTATGGCTCCTTGTCCCACACGGAAGGTGGCAGCCCTGAAAGCTGTTGCTGGTCTTCACCGTCCCCCTGCAGCCTATTCAAAGGCACAACAGCATTCACGATGCGGGCTTGCCCAGAGGAGGAACATCTCATGGCTCTCGTCCTCAGCAGAGCCTGATTCCGGAAAGGCACACGTCCGCATCCTTGTCCCACACGGAAGGTGGCAGCCCTGAAAGCTGTTGCTGGTCTTCACCGTCCCCCTGCAGCCTATTCACAGGCACAACAGGATCTGGGACCCGGGCTTGCCCAGAGGAGGAAAATCTCATGGCTCTCGTCCTCAGCAGATCCTGATTCCGGAAAGGCACACGTCCGGCTCCTTGTCCCACACGGAAGGTGGTAGGCCGGAAAGCTGTTGCTGGTCCTCACCGTCCCCCTGCAGCCTATTCACAGGCACAACAGGATCTGGGACCCGGGCTTGCCCAGAGGAGGAACATCTCATGGCTCTCGTCCTCGGCAGAGCCTCTTTCCGAAAAGGCACACGTCCGGCTCCTTGTCCCACACGGAAGGTGGCAGCCCTGAAAGATGTTGCTGGTCTTCACCGTCCCCCTGCAGCCTATTCACAGGCACAACAGGATCTGGGACCGGGGCTTGCCCAGAGGAGGAACATCTCATGGCTCTCGTCCTCGGCAGAGTCTGATTCTGGAAAGGCACAGGTCCGGCTCCTTGTCCCACACGGAAGGTGGCAGGCCGGAAAGATGTTGCTGGTCTTCAACGTCCCCCTGCAGCCTATTCAAAGGCAGAACAGGATTCGGGACCCGGGCATGCCCAGAGGAGGAACATCTCATGGCTCTCTTCCTCGGCAGGGCCTCTTTCCGAAAAGGCACACGTCCGGCTCCTTGTCCCACACGGAAGGTGGCAGCCCTGAAAGCTGTTGCTGGTCTTCACCGTCCCCCTGCAGCCTATTCACAGGCACAACAGGATCTGGGGCCCGGGCTTGCCCAGAGGAGGAACATCTCATGGCTCTCGTCCTCGGCAGGGCCTGATTCCGAAAAGGCACACGTCCGGCTCCTTGTCCCACACGGAAGTTGGCACCCCTGAAGGATGTTGCTGGTCTTCACCGTCCCCCTGCAGCCTATTCACAGGCACAACAGGATCTGGGACCCGGGCTTGCCCAGAGGAGGAACATCTCATGGCTCTCGTCCTCGGCAGGGCCTCTTTCCGAAAAGGCACACGTCCGGCTCCTTGTCCCACACGGAAGGTGGCAGCCCTGAAAGCTGTTGCTGGTCTTCACCATCCCCCTGCAGCCTATTCACAGGCACAACAGGATCTGGGAGCCGGGCATGCCCAGAGGAGGAACATCTCATGGCTCTCGTCCTCGGCAGAGCCTGATTCCGAAAAGGCACACGTCCGGCTCCTTATCCCACACGGAAGTTGGCAGCCCTGAAAGCTGTTACTGGTCTTCACCGTCCCCCTGCAGCCTATTCACAGGCAGAACAGGATTTAGGACCCGGGCATGCCCAGAGGAGGAACATCTCATGGCTCTCTTCCTCGGCAGAGCCCGATTCCGAAAAGGCACACGTCCGGCTCCTTGTCCCACACGGAAGGTGGCAGCCCTGAAAGCTGTTGCTGGTCTTCACCGTCCCCCTGCAGCCTATTCACAGGCACAACAGGATCTGGGACCCGGGCTTGCCCAGAGGAGGAACATCTCATGGCTCTCGTCCTCGGCAGAGCCTCTTTCCGAAAAGGCACACGTTCGGCTCCTTATCCCACACGGAAGGTGGCAGCCCTGAAAGCTGTTGCTGGTCTTCACCGTCCCCCTGCAGCCTATTGACAGGTACGACAGGATCTGGGACCCGGGCTTGCCCAGAGGAGGAACATCTCATGGCTCTCGTCCTCGGCAGAGCCTGATTCCGGAAAGGCACACGTCCGGCTCCTTGTCCCACACGGATGGTGGCAGCCCTGAAAGCTGTTGCTGGTCTTCACCGTCCCCCTGCAGCCTATTCACAGGCACAACAGGATCTGGGGCCCGGGCTTGCCCAGAGGAGGAACATCTCATGGCTCTCGTCCTCGGCAGGGCCTGATTCCGAAAAGGCACACGTCCGGCTCCTTGTCCCACACGGAAGGTGGCAGGCTGGAAAGATGTTGCTGGTCTTCACCGTCCCCCTGCAGCCTATTCACAGGCACAACAGGATCTGGGACCCGGGCTTGCCCAGAGGAGGAACATCTCATGGCTCTCGTCCTCGGCAGAGCCCGATTCCGAAAAGGCACACGTCCGGCTCCTTGTCCCACAAGGAAGTTGGCAGGCCGGAGAGCTGTTGCTGGTCTTCACCGTCCCCCTGCAGCCTATTCACAGGCAAAACAGGATCTGGGGCCCGGGCTTGCCCAGAGGAGGAACATCTCATGGCTCTCGTCCTCGGCAGAGCCTGATTCCGGAAAGGCACACGTTCAACTCCTTGTCCCACACGGAAGGTGGCAGCCCTGAAAGCTGTTACTGGTCTTCACCGTCCACCTGCAGCCTATTCACAGGCACAATAGGATTTAGGACCCGGGCATGCCCAGAGGAGGAACATCTCATGCCTATCGTCCTCGGCAGAGCCCGATTCCGAAAAGGCACACGTTCGGCTCCTTGTCCCACACGGAAGGTGGCAGGCCGGAAAGCTGTTGCTGGTCTTCACCGTCCCCCTGCAGCCTATTCACAGGCAAAACAGGATCTGGGACCCGGGCTTGCCCAGAGGAGGAACATCTCATGGCTCTCGTCCTCGGCAGAGCCTGATTCCGAAAAGGCACACGTCCGGCTCCTTGTCCCACACGGAAGTTGGCAGCCCTGAAAGCTGTTGCTGGTCTTCACCGTCCCCCTGCAGCCTATTCACAGGCACAACAGGATCTGGGACCTGGGCTTGCCCAGAGGAGGAACATCTCATGGCTCTCGTCCTCGGCAGGGCCTCTTTCCGAAAAGGCACACGTCCGGCTCCTTGTCCCACACGGAAGGTGGCAGCCCTGAAAGCTGTTGCTGGTCTTCACCGTCCCCCTGCAGCCTATTCACAGGCACAACAGGATCTGGGACCCGAGCTTGCACACAGGAGGAACATGTCATGGCTCTCGTCCTCGGCAGAGCCTGATTCCGAAAAGGCACACGTCCGGCTCCTTGTCCCACACGGAAGGTGGCAGCCCTGAAAGCTGTTGCTGGTCTTCACCGTCCCCCTGCAGCCTAATCACAGGCACAACAGGATTCACGATGCGGGCTTGCCCAGAGGAGGAACATCTCATGGCTCTCGTCCTCGGCAGGGCCTCTTTCCGAAAAGGCACACGTCTGGCTCCTTGTCCCACACGGAAGGTGTCAGGCTGGAAAGCTGTTGCTGGTCTTCACCGTCCCCCTGCAGCCTATTCACAGGCACAAAAGGATCTGGGACCCGGGCTTGCCCAGAGGAGGAACATCTCATGGCTCTCGTCCTCGGCAGGGCCTGTTTCCGAAAAGGCACACGTCCGGCTCCTTGTCCCACAAGGAAGGTGGAAGACCTGAAAGATGTTGCTGGTCTTCACTGTCCCCCTGCAGCCTATTCAAAGGCACAACAGGATTCACGACGCGGGCTTGCCCAGAGGAGGAACATCTCATGGCTCTCGTCCTCGGCAGAGCCTTATTCCGGAAAGGCACACGTTCGGCTCCTTGTCCCACACGGAAGGTGGCAGCCCTGAAAGATGTTGCTGGTCTTCACCGTCCCCCTGCAGCCTATTCACAGGCACAACAGGATCTGGGACCCGGGCTTGCCCAGAGGAGGAACATCTCATGGCTCTCGTCATCGGCAGAGCCTGATTCCGAAAAGGCACACGTCCGGCTCCTTGTCCCACACGGAAGGTGGCAGCCCTGAAAGCTCTTGCTGGTCTTCACCGTCCCCCTGCAGCCTATTGACAGGTACGACAGGATCTGGGACCCGGGCTTGCCCAGAGGAGGAACATCTCATGGCTCTCGTCCTCGGCAGATCCTGATTCCGGAAAGGCACACGTTCGGCTCCTTGTCCCACACGGAAGGTGGCAGCCCTGAAAGCTGTTGCTGGTCTTCACCGTCCCCCTGCAGCCTATTCACAGGCACAATAGGATTTAGGACCCGGGCATGCCCAGAGGAGGAACATCTCATGCCTATCGTCCTCGGCAGAGCCCGATTCCGAAAAGGCACACGTTCGGCTCCTTGTCCCACACGGAAGGTGGCAGGCCGGAAAGCTGTTGCTGGTCTTCACCGTCCCCCTGCAGCCTATTCACAGGCAAAACAGGATCTGGGACCCGGGCTTGCCCAGAGGAGGAACATCTCATGGCTCTCGTCCTCGGCAGAGCCTGATTCCGAAAAGGCACACGTCCGGCTCCTTGTCCCACACGGAAGTTGGCAGCCCTGAAAGCTGTTGCTGGTCTTCACCGTCCCCCTGCAGCCTATTCACAGGCACAACAGGATCTGGGACCTGGGCTTGCCCAGAGGAGGAACATCTCATGGCTCTCGTCCTCGGCAGGGCCTCTTTCCGAAAAGGCACACGTCCGGCTCCTTGTCCCACACGGAAGGTGGCAGCCCTGAAAGCTGTTGCTGGTCTTCACCGTCCCCCTGCAGCCTATTCACAGGCACAACAGGATCTGGGACCCGAGCTTGCACACAGGAGGAACATGTCATGGCTCTCGTCCTCGGCAGAGCCTATTTCTGAAAGGTCACACGTCCGGCTCCTTTTCCCACACGTAAGGTGGCAGCCCTGAAAGCTGTTGCTGGTCTTCACCGTCCCCCTGCAGCCTATTCACAGGCACAACAGGATCTGGGACCCGGGCTTGCCCAGAGGAGGAACATCTCATGGCTCTCGTCCTCGGCAGAGCCTGATTCCGGAAAGGCACATGTCCGGCTCCTTGTCCCACACGGAAGGTGGCAGGCTGGAAAGATGTTGCTGGTCTTCACCATCCCCCTGCAGCCTATTCACAGGCACAACAGGATCTGGGACCCGGGCTTGCCCAGAGGAGGAACATCTCATGGCTCTCGTCCTCAGCAGAGCCTGATTCCGGAAAGGCACACGTTCGGCTCCTTGTCCCACACGGAAGGTGGCAGACCTGAAAGCTGTTGCTGGTCTTCACCATCCCCCTGCAGCCTATTCACAGGCAGAACAGGATTCAGGACCCGGGCATGCCCAGAGGAGGAACATCTCATGGCTCTCGTCCTCGGCAGAGCCTGATTCCGAAAAGGCACACGTCTGGCTCCTTATCCCACACGGAAGGTGGCAGCCCTGAAAGATGTTGCTGGTCTTCACCGTCCCCCTGCAGCCTATTCACAGGCACAACAGGATCTGGGACCCGGGCTTGCCCAGAGGAGGAACATCTCATGGCTCTCGTCCTCGGCAGAGCCTGATTCCGTAAAGGCACATGTCCGGCTCCTTGTCCCACACGGAAGGTGGCAGGCTGGAAAGATGTTGCTGGTCTTCACCGTCCCCCTGCAGCCTATTCACAGGCACAACAGGATTCACGATGCGGGCTTGCCCAGAGGAGGAACATCTCATGGCTCTCGTCCTCGGCAGGGCCTCTTTCCGAAAAGGCACACGTCTGGCTCCTTGTCCCACACGGAAGGTGGCAGGCCGGAAAGCTGTTGCTGGTCTTCACCGTCCCCCTGCAGCCTATTCACAGGCACAACAGGATCTGGGACCTGGGCTTGCCCAGAGGAGGAACATCTCATGGCTCTCGTCCTCGGCAGAGCCTGATTCCGAAAAGGCACACGTCCGGCTCCTTGTCCCACACGGAAGGTGGCAGCCCTGAAAGCTGTTGCTGGTCTTCACCGTCCCCCTGCAGCCTATTCACAGGTACAACAGGATTCAGGACCCGGACGTGCCCAGAGGAGGAACATCTCATGGCTCTCGTCCTCGGCAGAGCCTGATTCCGAAAAGGCACACGTCCGGCTCCTTGTCCCACACGGAAGGTGGCAGCCCTGAAAGCTGTTGCTGGTCTTCACCGTCCCCCTGCAGCCTATTCACAGGCACAACAGGATCTGGGACCCGAGCTTGCCCAGAGGAGGAACATCTCATGGCTCTCGTCCTCGGCAGAGCCTATTTCTGAAAGGTCACACGTCCGGCTCCTTTTCCCACACGTAAGGTGGCAGCCCTGAATGCTGTTGCTGGTCTTCACCGTCCCCCTGCAGCCTATTCACAGGCACAACAGGATCTGGGACCCGGGCTTGCCCAGAGGAGGAACATCTCATGGCTCTCGTCCTCGGCAGGGCCTCTTTCCGAAAAGGCACACGTCTGGCTCCTTGTCCCACACGGAAGGTGGCAGGCCGGAAAGCTGTTGCTGGTCTTCACCGTCCCCCTGCAGCCTATTCACAGGCACAACAGGATCTGGGACCCGGGCTTGCCCAGAGGAGGAACATCTCATGGCTCTCGTCCTCGGCAGAGCCTGATTCCGAAAAGGCACACGTCCGGCTCCTTGTCCCACACGGAACGTGGCAGCCCTGAAAGCTCTTGCTGGTCTTCACCGTCCCCCTGCAGCCTAATCACAGGCACAACAGGATTCACGATGCGGGCTTGCCCAGAGGAGGAACATCTCATGGCTCTCGTCCTCGGCAGGGCCTCTTTCCGAAAAGGCACACGTCTGGCTCCTTGTCCCACACGGAAGGTGTCAGGCTGGAAAGCTGTTGCTGGTCTTCACCGTCCCCCTGCAGCCTATTCACAGGCACAAAAGGATCTGGGACCCGGGCTTGCCCAGAGGAGGAACATCTCATGGCTCTCGTCCTCGGCAGGGCCTGTTTCCGAAAAGGCACACGTCCGGCTCCTTGTCCCACAAGGAAGGTGGAAGACCTGAAAGATGTTGCTGGTCTTCACTGTCCCCCTGCAGCCTATTCAAAGGCACAACAGGATTCACGACGCGGGCTTGCCCAGAGGAGGAACATCTCATGGCTCTCGTCCTCGGCAGAGCCTGATTCCGGAAAGGCACACGTCCGGCTCCTTGTCCCACACGGAACGTGGCAGCCCTGAAAGCTGTTGCTGGTCTTCACCGTCCCCCTGCAGCCTAATCACAGGCACAACAGGATTCACGATGCGGGCTTGCCCAGAGGAGGAACATCTCATGGCTCTCGTCCTCGGTAGGGCCTCTTTCCGAAAAGGCACACGTCTGGCTCCTTGTCCCACACGGAAGGTGTCAGGCTGGAAAGCTGTTGCTGGTCTTCACCGTCCCCCTGCAGCCTATTCACAGGCACAAAAGGATCTGGGACCCGGGCTTGCCCAGAGGAGGAACATCTCATGGCTCTCGTCCTCGGCAGGGCCTGTTTCCGAAAAGGCACACGTCCGGCTCCTTGTCCCACAAGGAAGGTGGAAGACCTGAAAGATGTTGCTGGTCTTCACTGTCCCCCTGCAGCCTATTCAAAGGCACAACAGGATTCACGACGCGGGCTTGCCCAGAGGAGGAACATCTCATGGCTCTCGTCCTCGGCAGAGCCTGATTCCGGAAAGGCACACGTTCGGCTCCTTGTCCCACACGGAAGGTGGCAGGCCGGAAAGCTGTTGCTGGTCTTCACCGTCCCCCTGCAGCCTATTCACAGGCACAACAGGATCTGGGACCCGGGCTTGCCCAGAGGAGGAACATCTCATGGCTCTCGTCCTCGGCAGAGCCTGATTCCGAAAAGGCACACGTCCGGCTCCTTATCCCACACGGAAGGTGGCAGCCCTGAAAGCTGTTGCTGGTCTTCACCGTCCCCCTGCAGCCTATTGACAGGTACGACAGGATCTGGGACCCGGGCTTGCCCAGAGGAGGAACATCTCATGGCTCTCGTCCTCGGCAGATCCTGATTCCGGAAAGGCACACGTTCGGCTCCTTGTCCCACACGGAAGTTGGCAGCCCTGAAAGCTGTTGCTGGTCTTCACCGTCCCCCTGCAGCCTATTCACAGGCACAATAGGATTTAGGACCCGGGCATGCCCAGAGGAGGAACATCTCATGCCTATCTTCCTCGGCAGAGCCCGATTCCGAAAAGGCACACGTTCGGCTCCTTGTCCCACACGGAAGGTGGCAGGCCGGAAAGCTGTTGCTGGTCTTCACCGTCCCCCTGCAGCCTATTCACAGGCAAAACAGGATCTGGGACCCGGGCTTGCCCAGAGGAGGAACATCTCATGGCTCTCGTCCTCGGCAGAGCCTGATTCCGAAAAGGCACACGTCCGGCTCCTTGTCCCACACGGAAGTTGGCAGCCCTGAAAGCTGTTGCTGGTCTTCACCGTCCCCCTGCAGCCTATTCACAGGCACAACAGGATCTGGGACCTGGGCTTGCCCAGAGGAGGAACATCTCATGGCTCTCGTCCTCGGCAGGGCCTCTTTCCGAAAAGGCACACGTCCGGCTCCTTGTCCCACACGGAAGGTGGCAGCCCTGAAAGCTGTTGCTGGTCTTCACCGTCCCCCTGCAGCCTATTCACAGGCACAACAGGATCTGGGACCCGGGCTTGCCCAGAGGAGGAACATCTCATGGCTCTCGTCCTCGGCAGAGCCTGATTCCGGAAAGGCACACGTCCGGCTCCTTGTCCCACACGGAAGGTGGCAGGCTGGAAAGATGTTGCTGGTCTTCACCGTCCCCCTGCAGCCTATTCACAGGCACAACAGGATTCACGATGCGGGCTTGCCCAGAGGATGAACATCTCATGGCTCTCGTCCTCGGCAGGGCCTCTTTCCGAAAAAGCACACGTCTGGCTCCTTGTCCCACACGGAAGGTGGCAGGCCGGAAAGCTGTTGCTGGTCTTCACCGTCCCCCTGCAGCCTATTCACAGGCACAACAGGATCTGGGACCCGGGCTTGCCCAGAGGAGGAACATCTCATGGCTCTCGTCCTCGGCAGAGCCTGATTCCGAAAAGGCACATGTCCGGCTCCTTGTCCCACACGGAAGGTGGCAGGCTGGAAAGATGTTGCTGGTCTTCACCGTCCCCCTGCAGCCTATTCACAGGCACAACAGGATTCACGATGCGGGCTTGCCCAGAGGATGAACATCTCATGGCTCTCGTCCTCGGCAGGGCCTCTTTCCGAAAAAGCACACGTCTGGCTCCTTGTCCCACACGGAAGGTGGCAGGCCGGAAAGCTGTTGCTGGTCTTCACCGTCCCCCTGCAGCCTATTCACAGGCACAACAGGATCTGGGACCCGGGCTTGCCCAGAGGAGGAACATCTCATGGCTCTCGTCCTCGGCAGAGCCTGATTCCGAAAAGGCACACGTCCGGCTCCTTGTCCCACACGGAAGGTGGCAGCCCTGAAAGCTGTTGCTGGTCTTCACCGTCCCCCTGCAGCCTATTCACAGGTACAACAGGATTCAGGACCCGGGCTTGCCCAGAGGAGGAACATCTCATGGCTCTCGTCCTCGGCAGAGCCTGATTCCGAAAAGGCACACGTCCGGCTCCTTGTCCCACACGGAAGGTGGCAGCCCTGAAAGCTGTTGCTGGTCTTCACCGTCCCCCTGCAGCCTATTCACAGGCACAACAGGATCTGGGACCCGAGCTTGCCCACAGGAGGAACATCTCATGGCTCTCGTCCTTGGCAGAGCCTATTTCTGAAAGGTCACACGTCCGGCTCCTTTTCCCACACGTAAGGTGGCAGCCCTGAAAGCTGTTGCTGGTCTTCACCGTCCCCCTGCAGCCTATTCACAGGTACAACAGGATCTGGGACCCGGGCTTGCCCAGAGGAGGAACATCTCATGGCTCTCGTCCTCGGCAGAGCCTGATTCCGGAAAGGCACATGTCCGGCTCCTTGTCCCACACGGAAGGTGGCAGGCTGGAAAGATGTTGCTGGTCTTCACCATCCCCCTGCAGCCTATTCACAGGCACAACAGGATCTGGGACCCGGGCTTGCCCAGAGGAGGAACATCTCATGGCTCTCGTCCTCGGCAGGTCCTCTTTCCGAAAAGGCACACGTCTGGCTCCTTGTCCCACACGGAAGGTGGCAGGCCGGAAAGATGTTGCTGGTCTTCACCGTCCCCCTGCAGCCTATTCACAGGCACAACAGGATATGGGACCCGGGCTTGCCCAGAGGAGGAACATCTCATGGCTCTCGTCCTCGGCAGAGCCTGATTCCGAAAAGGCACACGTCCGGCTCCTTGTCCCACACGGAAGGTGGCAGCCCTGAAAGCTGTTGCTGGTCTTCACCGTCCACCTGCAGCCTATTCACAGGTACAACAGGATTCGGGACCCGGACTTGCCCAGAGGAGGAACATCTCATGGCTCTCGTCCTCGGCAGAGCCTGATTCCGAAAAGGCACACGTCCGGCTCCTTGTCCCACACGGAAGTTGGCAGCCCTGAAAGCTGTTGCTGGTCTTCACCGTCCCCCTGCAGCCTATTCACAGGCACAACAGGATCTGGGACCCGGGCTTGCCCAGAGGAGGAACATCTCATGGCTCTCGTCCTCGGCAGGGCCTCTTTCCGAAAAGGCACACGTCCGGCTCCTTGTCCCACACGGAAGGTGGCAGCCCTGAAAGCTGTTGCTGGTCTTCACCGTCCCCCTGCAGCCTATTCACAGGCACAACAGGATCTGGGACCCGAGCTTGCCCACAGGAGGAACATGTCATGGCTCTCGTCCTCGGCAGAGCCTATTTCTGAAAGGTCACACGTCCGGCTCCTTTTCCCACACGTAAGGTGGCAGCCCTGAAAGCTGTTGCTGGTCTTCACCGTCCCCCTGCAGCCTATTCACAGGCACAACAGGATCTGGGACCCGAGCTTGCCCACAGGAGGAACATCTCATGGCTCTCGTCCTCGGCAGAGCCTGATTCCGGAAAGGCACACGTCCGGCTCCTTGTCCCACACGGAAGTTGGCAGCCCTGAAAGCTGTTGCTGGTCTTCACCGTCCCCCTGCAGCCTATTCACAGGCACAACAGGATCTGGGACCTGGGCTTGCCCAGAGGAGGAACATCTCATGGCTCTCGTCCTCGGCAGGGCCTCTTTCCGAAAAGGCACACGTCCGGCTCCTTGTCCCACACGGAAGGTGGCAGCCCTGAAAGCTGTTGCTGGTCTTCACCGTCCCCCTGCAGCCTATTCACAGGCACAACAGGATCTGGGACCCGAGCTTGCCCACAGGAGGAACATGTCATGGCTCTCGTCCTCGGCAGAGCCTATTTCTGAAAGGTCACACGTCTGGCTCCTTTTCCCACACGTAAGGTGGCAGCCTTGAAAGCTGTTGCTGGTCTTCACCGTCCCCCTGCAGCCTATTCACAGGCACAACAGGATCTGGGACCCGGGCTTGCCCGCAGGAGGAACATCTCATGGCTCTCGTCCTCGGCAGAGCCTGATTCCGGAAAGGCACATGTCTGGCTCCTTGTCCCACACGGAAGGTGGCAGGCTGGAAAGATGTTGCTGGTCTTCACCATCCCCCTGCAGTCTATTCACAGGCACAACAGGATCTGGGACCCGGGCTTGCCCAGAGGAGGAACATCTCATGGCTCTCGTCCTCGGCAGGGCCTCTTTCCGAAAAGGCACACGTCTGGCTCCTTGTCCCACACGGAAGGTGGCAGGCCGGAAAGCTGTTGCTGGTCTTCACCGTCCCCCTGCAGCCTATTCACAGGCACAACAGGATATGGGACCCGGGCTTGCCCAGAGGAGGAACATCTCATGGCTCTCGTCCTCGGCAGAGCCTGATTCCGAAAAGGCACACGTCCGGCTCCTTGTCCCACACGGAAGTTGGCAGCCCTGAAAGCTGTTGCTGGTCTTCACCGTCCCCCTGCAGCCTATTCACAGGCACAACAGGATCTGGGACCTGGGCTTGCCCAGAGGAGGAACATCTCATGGCTCTCGTCCTCGGCAGGGCCTCTTTCCGAAAAGGCACACGTCCGGCTCCTTGTCCCACACGGAAGGTGGCAGGCCGGAAAGATGTTGCTGGTCTTCACCGTCCCCCTGCAGCCTATTCACAGGCACAACAGGATCTGGGTCCCGAGCTTGCCCACAGGAGGAACATGTCATGGCTCTCGTCCTCGGCAGAGCTTATTTCTGAAAGGTCACACGTCCGGCTCCTTTTCCCACACGTAAGGTGGCAGCCCTGAAAGCTGTTGCTGGTCTTCACCGTCCCCCTGCAGCCTATTCACAGGCAAAACAGGATCTGGGACCCGGGCTTGCCCACAGGAGGAACATCTCATGGCTCTCGTCCTCGGCAGAGCCTGATTCCGGAAAGGCACACGTCCGGCTCCTTGTCCCACACGGAAGTTGGCAGCCCTGAAAGCTGTTGCTGGTCTTCACCGTCCCCCTGCAGCCTATTCACAGGCACAACAGGATCTGGGACCTGGGCTTGCCCAGAGGAGGAACATCTCATGGCTCTCGTCCTCGGCAGGGCCTCTTTCCGAAAAGGCACACGTCCGGCTCCTTGTCCCACACGGAAGGTGGCAGCCCTGAAAGCTGTTGCTGGTCTTCACCGTCCCCCTGCAGCCAATACACAGGCACAACAGGATCTGGGACCCGAGCTTGCCCACAGGAGGAACATGTCATGGCTCTCGTCCTCGGCAGAGCCTATTTCTGAAAGGTCACACGTCCGGCTCCTTTTCCCACACGTAAGGTGGCAGCCTTGAAAGCTGTTGCTGGTCTTCACCGTCCCCCTGCAGCCTATTCACAGGCACAACAGGATCTGGGAACCGGGCTTGCCCACAGGAGGAACATCTCATGGCTCTCGTCCTCGGCAGAGCCTGATTCCGGAAAGGCACACGTTCGGCTCCTTGTCCCACACGGAAGGTGGCAGACCTGAAAGCTGTTGCTGGTCTTCACCATCCCCCTGCAGCCTATTCACAGGCAGAACAGGATTCAGGACCCGGGCATGCCCAGAGGAGGAACATCTCATGGCTCTCGTCCTCGGCAGAGCCTGATTCCGAAAAGGCACACGTCCGGCTCCTTATCCCACACGGAAGGTGGCAGCCCTGAAAGATGTTGCTGGTCTTCACCGTCCCCCTGCAGCCTATTCACAGGCACAACAGGATCTGGGACCCGGGCTTGCCCAGAGGAGGAACATCTCATGGCTCTCGTCCTCGGCAGAGCCTGATTCCGTAAAGGCACATGTCCGGCTCCTTGTCCCACACGGAAGGTGGCAGTCCGGAAAGATGTTGCTGGTCTTCACCGTCCCCCTGCAGCCTATTCACAGGCACAACAGGATTCACGATGCGGGCTTGCCCAGAGGAGGAACATCTCATGGCTCTCGTCCTCGGCAGGGCCTCTTTCCGAAAACGCACACGTCTGGCTCCTTGTCCCACACGGAAGGTGGCAGGCCGGAAAGCTGTTGCTGGTCTTCACCGTCCCCCTGCAGCCTATTCACAGGCACAACAGGATCTGGGACCTGGGCTTGCCCAGAGGAGGAACATCTCATGGCTCTCGTCCTCGGCAGAGCCTGATTCCGAAAAGGCACACGTCCGGCTCCTTGTCCCACACGGAAGGTGGCAGCCCTGAAAGCTGTTGCTGGTCTTCACCGTCCCCCTGCAGCCTATTCACAGGTACAACAGGATTCAGGACCCGGGCTTGCCCAGAGGAGGAACATCTCATGGCTCTCGTCCTCGGCAGAGCCTGATTCCGAAAAGGCACACGTCCGGCTCCTTGTCCCACACGGAAGTTGGCAGCCCTGAAAGCTGTTGCTGGTCTTCACTGTCCCCCTGCAGCCTATTCACAGGCACAACAGGATCTGGGACCTGGGCTTGCCCAGAGGAGGAACATCTCATGGCTCTCGTCCTCGGCAGGGCCTCTTTCCGAAAAGGCACACGGCCGGCTCCTTGTCCCACACGGAAGGTGGCAGCCCTGAAAGCTGTTGCTGGTCTTCACCGTCCCCCTGCAGCCTATTCACAGGCACAACAGGATCTGGGACCCGAGCTTGCCCACAGGAGGAACATCTCATGGCTCTCGTCCTTGGCAGAGCCTATTTCTGAAAGGTCACACGTCCGGCTCCTTTTCCCACACGTAAGGTGGCAGCCCTGAAAGCTGTTGCTGGTCTTCACCGTCCCCCTGCAGCCTATTCACAGGCACAACAGGATCTGGGACCCGGGCTTGCCCAGAGGAGGAACATCTCATGGCTCTCGTCCTCGGCAGAGCCTGATTCCGGAAAGGCACATGTCCGGCTCCTTGTCCCACACGGAAGGTGGCAGGCTGGAAAGATGTTGCTGGTCTTCACCATCCCCCTGCAGCCTATTCACAGGCACAACAGGATCTGGGACCCGGGCTTGCCCAGAGGAGGAACATCTCATGGCTCTCGTCCTCGGCAGGTCCTCTTTCCGAAAAGGCACACGTCTGGCTCCTTGTCCCACACGGAAGGTGGCAGGCCGGAAAGCTGTTGCTGGTCTTCACCGTCCCCCTGCAGCCTATTCACAGGCACAACAGGATATGGGACCCGGGCTTGCCCAGAGGAGGAACATCTCATGGCTCTCGTCCTCGGCAGAGCCTGATTCCGAAAAGGCACACGTCCGGCTCCTTGTCCCACATGGAAGGTGGCAGCCCTGAAAGCTGTTGCTGGTCTTCACCGTCCCCCTGCAGCCTATTCACAGGTACAACAGGATTCGGGACCCGGACTTGCCCAGAGGAGGAACATCTCATGGCTCTCGTCCTCGGCAGAGCCTGATTCCGAAAAGGCACACGTCCGGCTCCTTGTCCCACACGGAAGTTGGCAGCCCTGAAAGCTGTTGCTGGTCTTCACCGTCCCCCTGCAGCCTATTCACAGGCACAACAGGATCTGGGACCTGGGCTTGCCCAGAGGAGGAACATCTCATGGCTCTCGTCCTCGGCAGGGCCTCTTTCCGAAAAGGCACACGTCCGGCTCCTTGTCCCACACGGAAGGTGGCAGCCCTGAAAGCTGTTGCTGGTCTTCACCGTCCCCCTGCAGCCTATTCACAGGCACAACAGGATCTGGGACCCGAGCTTGCCCACAGGAGGAACATGTCATGGCTCTCGTCCTCGGCAGAGCCTATTTCTGAAAGGTCACACGTCCGGCTCCTTTTCCCACACGTAAGGTGGCAGCCTTGAAAGCTGTTGCTGGTCTTCACCGTCCCCCTGCAGCCTATTCACAGGCACAACAGGATCTGGGACCCGGGCTTGCCCACAGGAGGAACATCTCATGGCTCTCGTCCTCGGCAGAGCCTGATTCCGGAAAGGCACATGTCCGGCTCCTTGTCCCACACGGAAGGTGGCAGGCTGGAAAGATGTTGCTGGTCTTCACCATCCCCCTGCAGTCTATTCACAGGCACAACAGGATCTGGGACCCGGGCTTGCCCAGAGGAGGAACATCTCATGGCTCTCGTCCTCGGCAGGGCCTCTTTCCGAAAAGGCACACGTCTGGCTCCTTGTCCCACACGGAAGGTGGCAGGCCGGAAAGCTGTTGCTGGTCTTCACCGTCCCCCTGCAGCCTATTCACAGGCACAACAGGATCTGGGACCCGGGCTTGCCCAGAGGAGGAACATCTCATGGCTCTCGTCCTCGGCAGGGCCTCTTTCCGAAAAGGCACATGTCCGGCTCCTTGTCCCACACGGAAGGTGGCAGGCTGGAAAGATGTTGCTGGTCTTCACCATCCCCCTGCAGCCTATTCACAGGCACAGCAGGATCTGGGACCCGGGCTTGCCCAGAGGAGGAACATCTCATGGCTCTCGTCCTCGGCAGGTCCTCTTTCCGAAAAGGCACACGTCTGGCTCCTTGTCCCACACGGAAGGTGGCAGGCCGGAAAGATGTTGCTGGTCTTCACCGTCCCCCTGCAGCCTATTCACAGGCACAACAGGATATGGGACCCGGGCTTGCCCAGAGGAGGAACATCTCATGGCTCTCGTCCTCGGCAGAGCCTGATTCCGAAAAGGCACACGTCCGGCTCCTTGTCCCACACGGAAGGTGGCAGCCCTGAAAGCTGTTGCTGGTCTTCACCGTCCCCCTGCAGCCTATTCACAGGTACAACAGGATTCGGGACCCGGACTTGCCCAGAGGAGGAACATCTCATGGCTGTCGTCCTCGGCAGAGCCTGATTCCGAAAAGGCACACGTCCGGCTCCTTGTCCCACACGGAAGTTGGCAGCCCTGAAAGCTGTTGCTGGTCTTCACCGTCCCCCTGCAGCCTATTCACAGGCACAACAGGATCTGGGACCTGGGCTTGCCCAGAGGAGGAACATCTCATGGCTCTCGTCCTCGGCAGGGCCTCTTTCCGAAAAGGCACACGTCCGGCTCCTTGTCCCACACGGAAGGTGGCAGCCCTGAAAGCTGTTGCTGGTCTTCACCGTCCCCCTGCAGCCTATTCACAGGCACAACAGGATCTGGGACCCGAGCTTGCCCACAGGAGGAACATGTCATGGCTCTCGTCCTCGGCAGAGCCTATTTCTGAAAGGTCACACGTCCGGCTCCTTTTCCCACACGTAAGGTGGCAGCCCTGAAAGCTGTTGCTGGTCTTCACCGTCCCCCTGCAGCCTATTCACAGGCACAACAGGATCTGGGACCCGGGCTTGCCCACAGGAGGAACATCTCATGGCTCTCGTCCTCGGCAGAGCCTGATTCCGGAAAGGCACACGTCCGGCTCCTTGTCCCACACGGAAGTTGGCAGCCCTGAAAGCTGTTGCTGGTCTTCACCGTCCCCCTGCAGCCTATTCACAGGCACAACAGGATCTGGGACCTGGGCTTGCCCAGAGGAGGAACATCTCATGGCTCTCGTCCTCGGCAGGGCCTCTTTCCGAAAAGGCACACGTCCGGCTCCTTGTCCCACACGGAAGGTGGCAGCCCTGAAAGCTGTTGCTGGTCTTCACCGTCCCCCTGCAGCCTATTCACAGGCACAACAGGATCTGGGACCCGAGCTTGCCCACAGGAGGAACATGTCATGGCTCTCGTCCTCGGCAGTGCCTATTTCTGAAAGGTCACACGTCTGGCTCCTTTTCCCACACGTAAGGTGGCAGCCTTGAAAGCTGTTGCTGGTCTTCACCGTCCCCCTGCAGCCTATTCACAGGCACAACAGGATCTGGGACCCGGGCTTGCCCGCAGGAGGAACATCTCATGGCTCTCGTCCTCGGCAGAGCCTGATTCCGGAAAGGCACATGTCTGGCTCCTTGTCCCACACGGAAGGTGGCAGGCTGGAAAGATGTTGCTGGTCTTCACCATCCCCCTGCAGTCTATTCACAGGCACAACAGGATCTGGGACCCGGGCTTGCCCAGAGGAGGAACATCTCATGGCTCTCGTCCTCGGCAGGGCCTCTTTCCGAAAAGGCACACGTCTGGCTCCTTGTCCCACACGGAAGGTGGCAGGCCGGAAAGCTGTTGCTGGTCTTCACCGTCCCCCTGCAGCCTATTCACAGGCACAACAGGATATGGGACCCGGGCTTGCCCAGAGGAGGAACATCTCATGGCTCTCGTCCTCGGCAGGGCCTGATTCCGAAAAGGCACACGTCCGGCTCCTTGTCCCACACGGAAGTTGGCAGCCCTGAAAGCTGTTGCTGGTCTTCACCGTCCCCCTGCAGCCTATTCACAGGCACAACAGGATCTGGGACCTGGGCTTGCCCAGAGGAGGAACATCTCATGGCTCTCGTCCTCGGCAGGGCCTCTTTCCGAAAAGGCACACGTCCGGCTCCTTGTCCCACACGGAAGGTGGCAGGCCGGAAAGATGTTGCTGGTCTTCACCGTCCCCCTGCAGCCTATTCACAGGCACAACAGGATCTGGGTCCCGAGCTTGCCCACAGGAGGAACATGTCATGGCTCTCGTCCTCGGCAGAGCTTATTTCTGAAAGGTCACACGTCCGGCTCCTTTTCCCACACGTAAGGTGGCAGCCCCGAAAGCTGTTGCTGGTCTTCACCGTCCCCCTGCAGCCTATTCACAGGCAAAACAGGATCTGGGACCCGGGCTTGCCCACAGGAGGAACATCTCATGGCTCTCGTCCTCGGCAGAGCCTGATTCCGGAAAGGCACACGTCCGGCTCCTTGTCCCACACGGAAGTTGGCAGCCCTGAAAGCTGTTGCTGGTCTTCACCGTCCCCCTGCAGCCTATTCACAGGCACAACAGGATCTGGGACCTGGGCTTGCCCAGAGGAGGAACATCTCATGGCTCTCGTCCTCGGCAGGGCCTCTTTCCGAAAAGGCACACGTCCGGCTCCTTGTCCCACACGGAAGGTGGCAGCCCTGAAAGCTGTTGCTGGTCTTCACCGTCCCCCTGCAGCCTATACACAGGCACAACAGGATCTGGGACCCGAGCTTGCCCACAGGAGGAACATGTCATGGCTCTCGTCCTCGGCAGAGCCTATTTCTGAAAGGTCACACGTCCGGCTCCTTTTCCCACACGTAAGGTGGCAGCCTTGAAAGCTGTTGCTGGTCTTCACCGTCCCCCTGCAGCCTATTCACAGGCACAACAGGATCTGGGACCCGGGCTTGCCCACAGGAGGAACATCTCATGGCTCTCGTCCTCGGCAGAGCCTGATTCCGGAAAGGCACACGTTCGGCTCCTTGTCCCACACGGAAGGTGGCAGACCTGAAAGCTGTTGCTGGTCTTCACCATCCCCCTGCAGCCTATTCACAGGCAGAACAGGATTCAGGACCCGGGCATGCCCAGAGGAGGAACATCTCATGGCTCTCGTCCTCGGCAGAGCCTGATTCCGAAAAGGCACACGTCCGGCTCCTTATCCCACACGGAAGGTGGCAGCCCTGAAAGATGTTGCTGGTCTTCACCGTCCCCCTGCAGCCTATTCACAGGCACAACAGGATCTGGGACCCGGGCTTGCCCAGAGGAGGAACATCTCATGGCTCTCGTCCTCGGCAGAGCCTGATTCCGTAAAGGCACATGTCCGGCTCCTTGTCCCACACGGAAGGTGGCAGGCTGGAAAGATGTTGCTGGTCTTCACCGTCCCCCTGCAGCCTATTCACAGGCACAACAGGATTCACGATGCGGGCTTGCCCAGAGGAGGAACATCTCATGGCTCTCGTCCTCGGCAGGGCCTCTTTCCGAAAACGCACACGTCTGGCTCCTTGTCCCACACGGAAGGTGGCAGGCCGGAAAGCTGTTGCTGGTCTTCACCGTCCCCCTGCAGCCTATTCACAGGCACAACAGGATCTGGGACCTGGGCTTGCCCAGAGGAGGAACATCTCATGGCTCTCGTCCTCGGCAGAGCCTGATTCCGAAAAGGCACACGTCCGGCTCCTTGTCCCACACGGAAGGTGGCAGCCCTGAAAGCTGTTGCTGGTCTTCACCGTCCCCCTGCAGCCTATTCACAGGTACAACAGGATTCAGGACCCGGGCTTGCCCAGAGGAGGAACATCTCATGGCTCTCGTCCTCGGCAGAGCCTGATTCCGAAAAGGCACACGTCCGGCTCCTTGTCCCACACGGAAGTTGGCAGCCCTGAAAGCTGTTGCTGGTCTTCACTGTCCCCCTGCAGCCTATTCACAGGCACAACAGGATCTGGGACCTGGGCTTGCCCAGAGGAGGAACATCTCATGGCTCTCGTCCTCGGCAGGGCCTCTTTCCGAAAAGGCACACGGCCGGCTCCTTGTCCCACACGGAAGGTGGCAGCCCTGAAAGCTGTTGCTGGTCTTCACCGTCCCCCTGCAGCCTATTCACAGGCACAACAGGATCTGGGACCCGAGCTTGCCCACAGGAGGAACATCTCATGGCTCTCGTCCTTGGCAGAGCCTATTTCTGAAAGGTCACACGTCCGGCTCCTTTTCCCACACGTAAGGTGGCAGCCCTGAAAGCTGTTGCTGGTCTTCACCGTCCCCCTGCAGCCTATTCACAGGCACAACAGGATCTGGGACCCGGGCTTGCCCAGAGGAGGAACATCTCATGGCTCTCGTCCTCGGCAGAGCCTGATTCCGGAAAGGCACATGTCCGGCTCCTTGTCCCACACGGAAGGTGGCAGGCTGGAAAGATGTTGCTGGTCTTCACCATCCCCCTGCAGCCTATTCACAGGCACAACAGGATCTGGGACCCGGGCTTGCCCAGAGGAGGAACATCTCATGGCTCTCGTCCTCGGCAGGTCCTCTTTCCGAAAAGGCACACGTCTGGCTCCTTGTCCCACACGGAAGGTGGCAGGCCGGAAAGCTGTTGCTGGTCTTCACCGTCCCCCTGCAGCCTATTCACAGGCACAACAGGATATGGGACCCGGGCTTGCCCAGAGCAGGAACATCTCATGGCTCTCGTCCTCGGCAGAGCCTGATTCCGAAAAGGCACACGTCCGGCTCCTTGTCCCACATGGAAGGTGGCAGCCCTGAAAGCTGTTGCTGGTCTTCACCGTCCCCCTGCAGCCTATTCACAGGTACAACAGGATTCGGGACCCGGACTTGCCCAGAGGAGGAACATCTCATGGCTCTCGTCCTCGGCAGAGCCTGATTCCGAAAAGGCACACGTCCGGCTCCTTGTCCCACACGGAAGTTGGCAGCCCTGAAAGCTGTTGCTGGTCTTCACCGTCCCCCTGCAGCCTATTCACAGGCACAACAGGATCTGGGACCTGGGCTTGCCCAGAGGAGGAACATCTCATGGCTCTCGTCCTCGGCAGGGCCTCTTTCCGAAAAGGCACACGTCCGGCTCCTTGTCCCACACGGAAGGTGGCAGCCCTGAAAGCTGTTGCTGGTCTTCACCGTCCCCCTGCAGCCTATTCACAGGCACAACAGGATCTGGGACCCGAGCTTGCCCACAGGAGGAACATGTCATGGCTCTCGTCCTCGGCAGAGCATATTTCTGAAAGGTCACACGTCCGGCTCCTTTTCCCACACGTAAGGTGGCAGCCTTGAAAGCTGTTGCTGGTCTTCACCGTCCCCCTGCAGCCTATTCACAGGCACAACAGGATCTGGGACCCGGGCTTGCCCACAGGAGGAACATCTCATGGCTCTCGTCCTCGGCAGAGCCTGATTCCGGAAAGGCACATGTCTGGCTCCTTGTCCCACACGGAAGGTGGCAGGCTGGAAAGATGTTGCTGGTCTTCACCATCCCCCTGCAGTCTATTCACAGGCACAACAGGATCTGGGACCCGGGCTTGCCCAGAGGAGGAACATCTCATGGCTCTCGTCCTCGGCAGGGCCTCTTTCCGAAAAGGCACACGTCTGGCTCCTTGTCCCACACGGAAGGTGGCAGGCCGGAAAGCTGTTGCTGGTCTTCACCGTCCCCCTGCAGCCTATTCACAGGCACAACAGGATATGGGACCCGGGCTTGCCCAGAGGAGGAACATCTCATGGCTCTCGTCCTCGGCAGGGCCTGATTCCGAAAAGGCACACGTCCGGCTCCTTGTCCCACACGGAAGGTGGCAGCCCTGAAAGCTGTTGCTGGTCTTCACCGTCCCCCTGCAGCCTATTCACAGGCACAACAGGATCTGGGACCTGGGCTTGCCCAGAGGAGGAACATCTCATGGCTCTCGTCCTCGGCAGGGCCTCTTTCCGAAAAGGCACACGTCCGGCTCCTTGTCCCACACGGAAGGTGGCAGGCCGGAAAGATGTTGCTGGTCTTCACCGTCCCCCTGCAGCCTATTCACAGGCACAACAGGATCTGGGTCCCGAGCTTGCCCACAGGAGGAACATGTCATTGCTCTCGTCCTCGGCAGAGCCTATTTCTGAAAGGTCACACGTCCGGCTCCTTTTCCCACACGTAAGGTGGCAGCCCTGAAAGCTGTTGCTGGTCTTCACCGTCCCCCTGCAGCCTATTCACAGGCACAACAGGATCTGGGACCTGGGCTTGCCCAGAGGAGGAACATCTCATGGCTCTCGTCCTCGGCAGGGCCTCTTTCCGAAAAGGCACACGTCCGGCTCCTTGTCCCACACGGAAGGTGGCAGGCCGGAAAGATGTTGCTGGTCTTCACCGTCCCCCTGCAGCCTATTCACAGGCACAACAGGATCTGGGTCCCGAGCTTGCCCACAGGAGGAACATGTCATTGCTCTCGTCCTCGGCAGAGCCTATTTCTGAAAGGTCACACGTCCGGCTCCTTTTCCCACACGTAAGGTGGCAGCCCTGAAAGCTGTTGCTGGTCTTCACCGTCCCCCTGCAGCCTATTCACAGGCAAAACAGGATCTGGGACCCGGGCTTGCCCACAGGAGGAACATCTCATGGCTCTCGTCCTCGGCAGAGCCTGATTCCGGAAAGGCACACGTCCGGCTCCTTGTCCCACACGGAAGTTGGCAGCCCTGAAAGCTGTTGCTGGTCTTCACCGTCCCCCTGCAGCCTATTCACAGGCACAACAGGATCTGGGACCTGGGCTTGCCCAGAGGAGGAACATCTCATGGCTCTCGTCCTCGGCAGGGCCTCTTTCCGAAAAGGCACACGTCCGGCTCCTTGTCCCACACGGAAGGTGGCAGCCCTGAAAGCTGTTGCTGGTCTTCACCGTCCCCCTGCAGCCTATTCACAGGCACAACAGGATCTGGGACCCGAGCTTGCCCACAGGAGGAACATGTCATGGCTCTCGTCCTCGGCAGAGCCTATTTCTGAAAGGTCACACGTCCGGCTCCTTTTCCCACACGTAAGGTGGCAGCCTTGAAAGCTGTTGCTGGTCTTCACCGTCCCCCTGCAGCCTATTCACAGGCACAACAGGATCTGGGACAAGGCTTGCCCACAGGAGGAACATCTCATGGCTCTCGTCCTCGGCAGAGCCTGATTCCGGAAAGGCACATGTCCGGCTCCTTGTCCCACACGGAAGGTGGCAGGCTGGAAAGATGTTGCTGGTCTTCACCATCCCCCTGCAGTCTATTCACAGGCACAACAGGATCTGGGACCCGGGCTTGCCCAGAGGAGGAACATCTCATGGCTCTCGTCCTCGGCAGGGCCTCTTTCCGAAAAGGCACACGTCTGGCTCCTTGTCCCACACGGAAGGTGGCAGGCCGGAAAGCTGTTGCTGGTCTTCACCGTCCCCCTGCAGCCTATTCACAGGCACAACAGGATATGGGACCCGGGCTTGCCCAGAGGAGGAACATCTCATGGCTCTCGTCCTCGGCAGGGCCTGATTCCGAAAAGGCACACGTCCGGCTCCTTGTCCCACACGGAAGTTGGCAGCCCTGAAAGCTGTTGCTGGTCTTCACCGTCCCCCTGCAGCCTATTCACAGGCACAACAGGATCTGGGACCTGGGCTTGCCCAGAGGAGGAACATCTCATGGCTCTCGTCCTCGGCAGGGCCTCTTTCCGAAAAGGCACACGTCCGGCTCCTTGTCCCACACGGAAGGTGGCAGCCCTGAAAGCTGTTGCTGGTCTTCACCGTCCCCCTGCAGCCTATTCACAGGCACAACAGGATCTGGGACCCGAGCTTGCCCACAGGAGGAACATGTCATGGCTCTCGTCCTCGGCAGAGCCTATTTCTGAAAGGTCACACGTCCGGCTCCTTTTCCCACACGTAAGGTGGCAGCCCTGAAAGCTGTTGCTGGTCTTCACCGTCCCCCTGCAGCCTATTCACAGGCACAACAGGATCTGGGACCCGGGCTTGCCCACAGGAGGAACATCTCATGGCTCTCGTCCTCGGCAGAGCCTGATTCCGGAAATGCACATGTCCGGCTCCTTGTCCCACACGGAAGGTGGCAGGCTGGAAAGCTGTTGCTGGTCTTCACCGTCCCCCTGCAGCCTATTCACAGGCACAACAGGATATGGGACCCGGGCTTGCCCAGAGGAGGAACATCTCATGGCTCTCGTCCTCGGCAGGGCCTCTTTCCGAAAAGGCACACGTCCGGCTCCTTGTCCCACACTGAAGGTGGCAGCCCTGAAAGCTGTTGCTGGTCTTCACCGTCCCCCTGCAGCCTATTCACAGGTACAACAGGATTCAGGACCCGGACGTGCCCAGAGGAGGAACATCTCATGGCTCTCGTCCTCGGCAGAGCCTGATTCCGAAAAGGCACATGTCCGGCTCCTTGTCCCACACGGAAGTTGGCAGCCCTGAAAGCTGTTGCTGGTCTTCACCGTCCCCCTGCAGCCTATTCACAGGCACAACAGGATCTGGGACCTGGGCTTGCCCAGAGGAGGAACATCTCATGGCTCTCGTCCTCGGCAGGGCCTCTTTC